>NC_142034.1:67290694-67890694 GCF_982192425.1 Myodes glareolus
CTTAAAGCTTTTGTTTAGAACAGACTGCAGCATCCCCAGACCCCCTAGCGCCAGCACAGCAAGCAGGGGTGCGACTTCAGCAAAGGTACTTCAGGGGTCCAAGGGTACGCTGCATCATAGGCCAGCTGTCTCTAATGGTTTAATAACAATTTAGTAATCTACAGGACATTGCAGCCAAGGCATAGGGAACACATGTGTTCAACAGTGCATGGAAGCTTCTCGAAAGCTGATCACACCATAGGTCACAAAGTAAGCCTTTACACACACACACACACACACACACACACACACACACACGCACACACACGTCAAGAAAAATTGTAGCATTTTGTCTTATCACTGTTGAATGAAATAACAAGAGAATATTCAGTAATGACCCAAAATACTTAGAAACTGAACAGCACATTTGATCAAAACAACAGATCACTGAAGAACTCATGGAGGAAATTATAAAATTCCTAAGAAACAAATGAGAGTGGCAACATGGCCTACCAGGTCCTCTGGGAATCGGATAGAGCAGCCCTGAGAAGTTTTATAGCTAGAAGTGCTCACGGTAAGAAAACACAGAAATCTCAAATAAAACCCAAAACCAACAATGCATTTCACAACTCTAGAAAAACATGAAGGCAACCCCAAAGCCAACAGACAGCAAGAAACAATAAAGATAAGGCAGAGGGAGATGAGACGGGGGCCGAAAGAACAGTAAATAAAATACATCAAAGAAAGATTCGGTTCTTCATTATAAAGTTAATAAGATTACAACTCCCTAGCCAAGCTAACTGAGGAAGAGGGAACGGGAGAGAGGGAGGAAGAGAAAACAAGAAAGGGAGGGAAGAAGGGAGGAAGAGAGTGAGAAAATGAGAGAACAAAAAATAAAATTAGTGGCAAAGAGAGTTGTTCCTACAGAGAAAGCTATGAAAACATATTCTCAAAGGCCAGAAGATATAGATGAAATGGCTAGATTTCTAAATGCACATGGCCTACCAAAAGCCAGAAGATAGAAATAATTCTAAACAAACTCATAATGAGCAATGCCATTGAAGCCAATAATTAAAAGTCTTCCCAGAAAGAACAGTCCAGGACCAGATGGACTCCCTGTTGAATTCAGTAAAACGAACAAACACAAAATGACATTTGTTTATTTATTCATTTATCGACTTATTATGTGTGCATGTGTATGCACATGCATGGGTGCTCATGTTCACATGCCGTGGCAGAGCATGTGGAGGTCAGAGGACAACTTATGGGAGTCAGTTCTCTCTTTCCACCATGTGGGTTTTCAGGATCAAACTTGGGTCATCAAGCTTGGTGGCAGGTACCTTTACCTACCAAGTTGTGTCACCAGGCCCTGGACTCTAGAAAACTTTTAGGGTCTAATATCAATATTTCTCAAACTATTCTATAAAGCAGAATGGTAAGGGACACTGCTGAGCTCATTCTACACAACCAGCATTATCCCGATATCAAAATTAGGTGGAGACACAGTAACAGGCTAACGAGCAAAAGGGAGCTACAGACCAACTTTCATGATGGACAATAGATACAGGACATTTCAAGACAGCACTTGCACACAAAAATAAAGCACACACTGGGAAGATTAAACAGCGTGATCAAGTTGGTTTCATCCCAGAAATGCAAAGTTGCTCCAACATTCACAGATCAATAAATATAATTCACTACATAAATAAGTTTAAGGTCTGAGATCACATGATCATCCCGATAGCTGCAGACAAGGCAACTGACAAAGGTCAGCACGGCTTCATGATAAAAGCCCTGGAGAAATTAAAAACAGACAGGGCAGCTTTTAAAACGACGAAGATTATATATGACAAACCTGCAGCCAACATTATAGCAAATGGGAAAACAAAGAAAAAACATTTCTTCTAAGATATGGAATGAGACAAGGGTGGTGACTACTTCTACTCTTTGTATAGTGCTTGAAGTCTTAGCCAAAGTAATAAGAGACATTTTTCACAGAACTAGAAAAAAAATTCCCCAAATCACATGAAAACACAAAGACCGTGTCGAGCCAAAGCAATCCTAAGCAGAAAGAACACTGCTGAAGGCATCACAATATCTGACCTCAAATTATTCTATGGAGCTACAGTGACAAAGACAGCATGGTACTTGCATAAAAACAGGTATGCAGACTAATGTAATAAAACAGAGGACAAACTCATACTGATATTGCCTCTTAATTTTTGACAAAGGATCAAAGGCACACAGAGGGACAAAAAGCCCGCTTAACAAAGGTACTGGCAAAACTAGATATCCACATGAACTTAGACCCTCATCCCTCACCCTGAACAAAAATTAATTCGAAATAGATCAAAGATCTCAATTTCAAGCCTGGATTTTTTTTGAAACTTCTAGAAGAAAATATGGGCAGTCCACTCCAAGCTGCAGACACAGGCAAAGGCTTTCTGAGCAGACATCAATAGCACAGGAAGAGTCTTGAGAATCAACAAATAGGATGCCACAAAATCCAAAAGGTTCTGCGTGGCAAGAGGGGATGTTAGCAGTGTAAACAGACAATCTACAGAATGGGGGAAAATCTTGGCTGTCTAGAGCTTGGACAGAGGATTGGAACCTAGAATTTATACAAAGAACTTCCAAAAATTAATCCCCCCAACCCATGCCAATCAATAAATGGGCTGATGAGATGAACAGACTTCAAAAGAAGAAATGTACATGGGCATTTTATTAAAAATTTCATCACTCTTAGTCATTAGAGGAATGAAAATTCAAAGCACTCATGTACGCAGTGGAATTTTACTTAGCTGTGAAGAAAAATAAAACTTGTAGGAAAATGGACTTGGAAAGTTGTCTGTTAAGCTGAAATGCCATGGTAACTCTGGGGTTCTGGGCAGTACTCTATCCTCCAACTACTGGTGGTTCCTAGACATCTAGATATTATGGATGAGAAAAACAATAATCAAATATGGATGTGAGAAAAAGCAAACCATGAATTAGATGTTAATTTTGCTAAGTAAAATGCTCAAAAGAGACCAGTCACCATCTAGCACACTCCCTTGAGGGAGAGCATGGACATTGGAGCCCTTGGAGCATTGTCTTGTCCATCCTGTCTCACTGCAGGCTGCTGAGAACTCTATCTTGGGCAGGCAGTGGCAGGTCCTCAGCCTGATGTTTGGAGATGCTGAATTGCACAAACAAGAATGAACTTAGACCACGCCTTTTCCCGACCACACTGGGACTCAGTTTTGTGTTTTTACCAGCCCCATCCAGGTGCAACTCCTGAAGACTTTGTGTTGGGATCTGTCCTCCAAGCATTCCTCATGGGTGTGCTTGTGTGTCATTCAGTTAGACAGCATCCCGAGAACTGACTTTGGTGACTAGTGACAACGGCCATCATTATTTTCATTCAGAAAGGATTTGTGGGAGGGGAGACTAAACCTGGGTTACAACTGGTTAGCAAATATCTTTTTATTCTAAAATTACCAGTTTTTCTGGGCTAAATTATGAGGGAAGAAATTATGTAAGTCTTTTTACAAGGGGAATCCTGCTTGGCAAGAAAGTTATCTTTTGGAAAAACAAAAATCTCAGGATAGCCAAAACAATCCTGTACAATAAAGGAACTTCCGGAGGCATTACCATCCCTGATATCAAAATCTATTACAGAGCTACAGTAATGAAAAGAGCTTGGTATTGGCATAAAAACAGGGAGGTCGACCAATAGAATCAAATTGAAGACCCAGATATTAATCCACACACCTATGAACTCCTGATTTTTGACAAGCTAAAATTATACAATGGAAAAAAGAAAATATCTTCAACAAATGATGTTGATATAACTGAATATCAACATGTAGAAGAATGAAAATAGATTCATATCTATCCCCATACATAAAACTCAAGTTCAAATGGATCAAAGACCTCAATATAAATCTGACCACACTAAATCTGGTAGAAGAGAAAGTGGGAAGTACACTTGAACACATTGGAACAAGAGACCACTTCCTAAATATAACACCAGTAGCATAGATACTGAGAGCAACAATAAATAAATGGAATCTTCTGAAACTGAGAAGCTTTTGTAAGGCAAAGAACACAGTCAATAAGACAAAAAGGCAGACTACTGAATGGAAAAAGATCTTTACCAAGCCCACATCAGAGGACTGATCTTCAAAATATATAAAGAACTCAAGAAATTAGACATCAAAATTACAAATAACCCAATTAAAAATGGGGTACAGAACCAAACAGAGAATTCTCAACAGAAGAAACTCAAATGGCCAGAAGATACCTAAGGAAATGTTCAACATCCTTAGCCATCAGGGAAATGCAAATCAGAACAACTCTGAGATACCATTTTACACCTGTCAGAATGGCTAACATCAAAAACACCAGTGATAACTTATGCTGGAGAGGATGTGTAGTAAGGAAACACTCTTCCATTGCTGGTGGGAATGCAAACTTGTACAACCACTCTGGAGATCAGAATTGTGGTTTCTCAGAAAATTGGGAATCAATCTACCTCAGGACACAGTAATACCACTCTTGGGCATATACCCAATGCATGCTCAGTCATACTACAAGGACATGTGTTCAACTATGTTCACAGCAGCATTATTCATAATAGCCAGAACCTGGAAACAACCTAGATGCCCCTTAACTGAAGAATGAATAAAGAAAATGTGGCAATTTACACATTAGAATACTACCCAGTGGTAAAAAAACAATGACATCTTGAGATTCATATGCAAATGGATAGAACTAGAAAAAAAATTCTGTTTGAGGTAACCCAGACCCAGAAAGATAAACATGGTATGTACTCACTCATAAGTGGATACTAGCTATAAAGAAAAGCATATTGAGTCTATAGTTCATGATCCTAGGGAAGCTAAGTAACAGGTGAACCCTAAGAAAAACATACATAGATCCACATGGAAAGGGGAAATAGACAAGATCGCCTGGCAAAATTGGGAGCATGGGGGTGGGAGGAGAAGGGAGGGTAGAGGGGAAAAGAAGGGGAGAAAGGGAGGGGGGAGAAGAACTTGAGGGAACGGGATAGTCGAGATGGAGGAAGGACAGAGATGAGAGCAAGGAAAGAGATATTTTGATTGAGGGAGTCATTATGGGGTGAGCAAGAAACCTGTCACTGGAGAAATTCCCAGGAATCCACAAGGATGACCCCAGTTAAGACCCTAAGCAACAGAGGAGAGGGTTCCCGAACTGGCCTTGCCCTGTAGTCAGACTGATGAATATCTTAAATATCACCATAGAATCTTCATCCAGCAACTGATGGAAACAGAGACAGAGACCTGCAGCAGAGCACTGGGCTGAGCTCCCAAAGTCTAGTTGAAGAGTGGGAGGAGTGAGACTATGAGCAAAGAAGTCAAGACCATGATGGGTTCACTCACTGAAACAGTTTACCTGAGCTAATGGGAGCTCACCAACTCCAGCCAGACAGGGAAGGAACCAGCATAGATTCAGACTTCTCCCTCTGAATGTGGGTGACAGTTGTATGGCTGGGTAGGCTGTGGGGCCACTGGCAGAAGCACCAGGATTTATCCCTACTGCTGGTACTGCTTTTTTTTTTTTGAATCAATTTTCTTTGGATGGATACCTTGCTCAGTCTTGATATAGTAGGTAGGGTCTTGGCCCTTCCATAAAGCAATGCACCTTACCCTCTCTGAGGAGTAGATGGAGTGGGGGTGGGGGTAGATGGATGGAATAGAAGCGGGGAGGGTGTGGGAACTGGGATTGGTATGTAAAATGAAAAAAGATAGTTTTTTCTTTAAAAAGGAAAATAAATTTTAAAAAAGAAAGTTATCATTTAAAGATTAAAAATATTGTGTGTGTGTGTGCACATCAGGTGTCTGCAGAGGCCAGATGAGGGCATTGGATCTCCTGGAGTCATAGGCAGTTGTGAGCTGCCCAGCATGTTACTGGAGACCGAACCCACGTCCTCTGCAAGAGCAACAAGTGCTCTTAACCACTGGACTATCTCTCCAGTTCCAGACTTCTTTAGTTATTTTTTAAAATCTCATGTGAATGTGTGTATGTGTGTTTGTGTGTATGTGCACACTTGCACGTGAGTGCAGGTGGCTGCAGAGGCGCCAGATCCCTTGGAGGAAAGTTACCTTCCTAGTAAAAGTCAAGTCACCAAAGGTAAGAGTTCTACGAAAAGTGTTTTGCCTGACACATATGAGCACATACTCTATCACCCTCAGCTCTGAGACTACTTTTTTCTTTTTTTCTGATAAACTCAAAACATATGGGATGGGCTCACCTGTCATCTGAGCATTCAGGAGACCAAAGAAGAAGACTGTGGGTTGGGTTGGAAGTCAGCCTGGGCAGCACAGTAAATTCCAGGCCAATCTGCACTACATAGTAAGACGCTGTTTAAACCCCAACTCACAAACAACCACCAAACACAACAAACAAGCAAATAAACTTAATTCCTCAGAACAAAAGGTTTTCGGAGACATTTGGAGCATTCTGGGCAAGTGAACTCTCTTACAACCTTTTCCTGCTACCCCACTCTCCACCTGAGCTGCTGCCCACAGGAAACTGAGGCTTAGTGACTGGAAGTCACCTGCCCAAGAGACTCTTGATGTTGCTAGCAGACCCAGCATCCTCCACCAGTCCTAACTCCAACACTAACTGTCTCTTGCTGCTACTTTCCCAAGATGGCAGAGCTATAATATGGAAGAGTTCGCATGCAGAGCTGATGTACCATAAAGCACACTTAATTTCCGAGTCCACAGGTGTAAGGCAAAGCCTTCCCCATCTGCTGGTCTGCAGTTGCCAGCTCAGAAAAATCAAAAGACCCAGTGAGTTTGAGATAAAGTTGTCGGGGAGCTTGCTATTTCTGGTGGACGCCAGAAGAAAGCAGCATACAATTTGTGTATCAGCAGGAGAAAGGCCGGCTCTGGCAGGCAAATTGCAGCCTGGGTGCTGCTGTTCCCGCCTAGGTATGGGACCTAGGTTCCCGCCTGTGCTGTTCATCTCAGTCCTTCCCACCTCACATCCTTACCTCTTCTCTCTCGAATTGGTTACGTTTCTGAGCTGCTCAGCCCGGGCAGCAACAGTGGCGTTCTAACAAGAGTCAGTGCGAGTTTGTTTGCCTTTGAGATTCCACTGGTGTCCTGTGAGATTCATTGGGAAGGTGGGGCTGCCCTTCCTATGGCTTTGCAGGTAGTGTGGGGGCTGGAACCTTCACTGTCTGTGTTTTCCCTGAATGCTTTAAGGATGGTGTCTTAAGAAGGACAAAGGCGGTGGCGTTTGGCAGGTGCGTACCTCCATTAGCACAGCGGTGAGGGTATGAAAAACGAGGAAGGCTTTTGGATCAAGGTTTGACGGTTGCACAGAGCCCTTTGAGAACTTATCTTAGGTTCATATTGCAACAGGGAACCAGGGATAACTGAATCACAAGTCACACAGGGCTCTGCATACACAGGAGCTGGGAGGTGCTTGTGGTACCATCAGTCTAACATGATCTACCTAATGGAGCAGACAAAACCAAAAGCATATGGAATTTTAGGAGGCATAAATCTTTCTTTTGTGTGTAGGGGGGAAGTTGAGTTTAGACATCATAAGCAAGCAAGGTGACACCAATACACACTAAATGAACTTCTGCCCAGCTGGAGGTATACCATAAGACATTAACCAATGGGATGGTCCCTATACCAAAGGGGCCACTTATACTCCACAGGTGCACAGTGCAGAATGGAGACAAGAGGATCCTATGGAATTTGGGGTAGAAGCAGGAATCTGTTTTTCTATTTTCACATTAATTACGTAGGTCTAAATGTATGTGTGTGTGTGTGCACATGTGTTGGTATATATGCACTAAATGACCCCAGTCTTCTTTGTATTTGTTGATTTTTCGAGACAAGGTATCTTGTAGCCCAGGCTGGCCTTGAACTGGTGATGTAGACAACGCTGACTGTGAATAGCTAATTCTCCTGCTTCCACTACCTGAGACCCGAGATTATCGTCGCGTGCCCCAACACCTATCAGCAATTTTAACTGACCACTTTTCTTCACATGCCTAGCTCTGAGGAGACATTCTTGTCTAATGCTTGAGGAGACATTCTGGAATTGAGGCTGCTTGAGTTGGGAATCCAGCTCAGGGAACCTTGGGCTAATTCTGTCACCTCCCTGTGCCTCAGTTTCCTGACCTGTTTAACGAAGATGGAGACAAGATTGCGCTCACAGACCCACTGTGAGTAAGATGGCGTGGTCAGTATTTCTTACAAGGTCTTGGATAGCTGTGCTTGATGAATGTTGTAACCATCAGGGCCACTGAGTGTTAAAGCAAGCCCTTGCTATGCTGTAGGCCTGGACTTTTGCACTGGATACTGTACTAGTATCCTAAGATGCTTTCTCTGTGTTCTTTGTGGTCCACCCCAGGGGTACCGACCTGAGAAAGCTTCTCTCCCTTGGAAAACCTCCATCTCTATTCAAATTTGCTTGCACTGCATATGTGTATACACACACACACACACACACACACACACACACACACACACACACTCATACACTTCTCTCCCTTTCTCTTGCTCTCCCTTTTTATCCGCCCCCTTCCCTTTCTTCCTTCTTCCCTCTCCAGTTCTTAGGAGGATGTAGACAAGACAGCCTCTCTGCCCAGAGTGCTTTGTCTTTGATCAGACCTGACCTGGGTCACTGAGTTCATGAGGTTACCATGACAACACGTATCCCTGGCTACCCATCAGGAGGCAAAGACCAATTGAAAGGCATTGCCATTTCCCTGGGACATACTGTATTTATCCTCAGCAGCAGGGCCCCTCACCAGCACCAAACTACAGGAAGAATGCCTGATACTTGAAGTGTGGGAGGGAGGGAGAAATGAATATTAGTGTTTTATTTTTTTTTCAGCATGTTCCCTGTGGGGGAGGAGCACAGATTGTTCTTGGAGAGAGACATTTTATTTCAAATGCAGCCAGTGTGTGCAGCAGAGAGGGAGGTGGGCTAGGCTCGTGTGGATTTCTGACATGATGGGTTTTACAGAGAGGGAACAAACAAATTATTTAGACTTCAAGTGACTTTCCGATGGGTCTAACGAGCACAGAGGATAGAAAATAGTAAGGAGTGTCTATGTGACAGGTCCTTTGTGGAATTTTTATCACTTTGTTGAAGAAATGTCATGAAATTATTATTACAGTTTTTTTTTAAATTATTCTTAGCGTGTGCGTGTGTGTGTGTTGATGAAGGATAACTTTATGGAGTTGGGTCTCTCTTTCCACCTTTACACAGGTTCTGGAAATTGAATTCAGATCGCCAGGATTGTAAGGCAAGGCTCTTTAATGGCAGAGCCACCTTGCTGGCCCAATTCCAGTTTTCTAGGTAAGAAAACAGAGGCTGATAAAGCTATGGTGGCCCGGCAAATTCCGACTGCTGGCGAAGTCACAGACCTGGATGGAGCTGTGTGCCTTCAAAGCTGGTGATTTCTGTGCCACTCTGCCTAGATTCCCTGACAACCTTGCTGCTACGCACCACCGCTCCCCCTGCTTGGCCTCTGCTGCTAGCCCATCCTTCTCCCTAAACTTTCCTGGCCCTCATTTGCAGGGCAGAACTCCTGGAGAGTCATTCAGACTCTGTGTTTCTTGATCCTGCGCTATGAGCCTTCAGAACTAGATTGTTGGAGGAAACCTGAGAAGTGAGAGTGTAGAAGAGATGTTTTTTTCCTCAAAACCAGCTCTCCAGGGAGTCTCAGTAGGCACTGGAATCTGGGGCTGAGTCTTTAGAGATCGCACACCACAGGGATCCCTGGATTATTGGTTTCCCAATTGTCTCTAGGGTCAGAGTGGCTGACTGGGAGAAGAAAACTTCCCACAGTCGTCTGTAGAACTAAGATCGGCGCCAGGCAAAGAAAGAGTGCTGGAGGAAGGGACACAGAGCTGCCCCATGGTCCCCACCTGTTTGCAGCTGACACATCCCTGATGTGTGGCTTTCTCTTTTCTCCTTCCTTTACCCAGATGTCAATACAGACAGTTCCTGGAAATTGTGTGAAAGGAGAAAAACATATCCCATGGGAACACCAGAGAGACCGAAATGTTGGTGGGCAATCCTGAGATGCTCATGTTTGAAGAAAAAAGGCAGACAGACACAGACCCCTCAAGGCTAGGCCTTTCACAATCTTCCCAGCATTTCAGAGCAAAGCTGAGGTGATTCTGTTTGGGAATCTAGCCCATTGGCAGCATCATTTGGTACCTGTTCAATTCTTGGTCAACAACACTAACTTCTTCTAAAGCCAGCTTTCCCCCAAACTACTCAGTTTTTAGAAAAGCTAAAATGAGCACAGAGGCAGCCACTGTCCCCTGTCCCCATCCCATCATAATTGTTAGCAAGTTCACCGCCTCCTTTCAAGATGACCGGGACAGCTTTGCAAATGACTTCTCTGCCCGTGACCCTCTTCTGCCTACTCACATTGCAAGCAACCTCCAGGTAATGTTTAGAATAAAGCTCCATCCTTGTCCTTGGATTGCTCTTCTGATCTCTGCTTACATCCAGCCCAAACTGCAGAGGCAGCTGCCACCCTTCTTACATTGTAACTCATGGCTCCTACTTCCTGGCATGTCTTCCAGTTGACAAAAAGATGGCCCTAGTCGTTCCTGGCCACTCCATACATCCCATCCTGTGCATCTGCTCACTCTTGTCCCCCACCCTTCCTTCTCATAGTCCTTCAGAGTTCTGTCCAATGCCACTTCTCTGTTTCTTAGACATGGCCTCCCCTCCCTTTCATAACCCTTTGATTGGCTTATGTCATCAACAAAACAATAAGTTTATTTCTGCTCGTAATCTTTTCTGGATACGGCAGCACTGAAGGGCTGGGCTTGTTTCTCTCTCACCAGGACTCCTGCAGGACAGGAGTGCTGTGTGTGGGGTGGGTGCCAGAAGTGAAGCTACGGGATGGAATAGCCAGGGAGTAGATTTCAGACCTTCCTGAATGGTTGTCGTTAGTGAGGGAAAAGCTGCATTGTGCTCCTGTGTCCCCTTGGCCCAAACATCTGGCATGGACAAGATGTGACAGAACACGGAGATGTCACAATCACAGAGACCACAGAATCCCCCACATAACCATAGAAGTTAAAGACTAGACTTTGACCAATGTCTTGGTTAGAGTGTAACTCTTAGCAAATCCTGGCAGATGATGGTTTGCGAAGGAAAGCCATTAGTTAAGAATTCAACAGAGGCCAATCTGGGGTACATTCTTGCTTGAGTTTGTAAATGCAGGTCATGTACCTTGACCGAGGAGATTTGAACATATCGTCTCTAACTAAAGGGACTACGCATCTCAGTGAAGAGACTGCATTTCTGCCAGGCACTTACATTTAGTTGGCACCAAAAGGCCCATAGATTATAATTAGTGGATTTACTAATTGCCTTTCCCATGGATACTGGCATTGGCCTGTGTCCATCTTTATTCACAACCTGAGGGCTTCAGAAACATAACTCAGCCCCTCACCCAAGCCCAAACATGCAGAGACAGCAAGAAAACAGCTTCTGCTTCAAAGGAATGCCACCTGTCCAAATGGAAAGCCAGGCATTGAGCCACCTTGCTTTGTCAGGGTGTTTGTTTCCAGAGTAGGGCGACAAGTGCTATGCTGTCACCAAGAGTCTTTTAACACACTGTGGGACCACGAGCTGTCTTCTGCTATGCAGTGCTGACAGGTGTTAGAGCAACATTTGGGTTTCAAGCCCTTCCTTCCTTCCTTCCTTCCTTCCTTCCTTCCTTCCTTCCTTCCTTCCTTCCTTCCTTCCTCCCTCCCTCCCTTCCTTCCTTCCTTCCTTCTTCTCTCACCCTGTTATATATACATGCCTAGGTGGGTGTTTTCACATGAGTATACACTTGTGGAGGTCAGAGGTCAACTTTGGGTGCCTTCCTGTATTGCTCACCACCTTGGTTCTTGAGACAGTGCCTCTCACTGAACCTTGAACTTGCTGACTTGGCTAGGCAGACTGGCTGGCAGTGAGCTCCAGGGCTCCTCCTGCCTCTGCTTCTCTGGCCTTGGGATTATAGGCCCAGTCTATGTAGTGATTATATGACTTCTGAGAATTGAACTTGGGTCCTCAGGTTTGTGTGACAAATGCTCTACTGACTGAGCTACACTTATATCCCCTAGACACCAGTTTTCTGAGCTTAGGAGGCAGAAGTTTATAATCCATCTGGGAGCACCGGGGGGGGGGGGACAGACTGGAAGGAATGTTCACTATTGTGTGGAGGAACGATGTGATGCAGAACAATTGGAGGATTGCCAGGAAAGTGGCCCTGGGCCTGTGAGCAGCTGCCTGCATGGGCTGTTACTGCTCTGCCTTTGGTGGGATGGTGAGAATCTTGTAGCCAGGCCCTGAGCACACAGCATCACATTTCTAGAGAATAAGCTTTTATCACCTGCCAGTCTTGTGAGTGACTTACAGTTTCTGAAAAAGTGCGATTGTTCAGAGGACAAAAGCTGCTCCACCACGCTCCCTGGTTTCCACGTGTCCTATGGAATGGCTTCCTGGGATCCAGCCATTGCATGTAAAGTAGTTGGAGCAGGCACATGCATCTCTAGGGTTTGGTTTAAAGTGACCCATTTATATTTAAACCATTTTGGTGGAGCAGCTCCTCCCATCTTGGGTGTGGGAGGCAGAGATATAGGGGAAACTGGCTGGAGTGCGTATGTGTATAGTCTTAGCTGCTAAAAAAAATAATTCTTTCCTTTTTTGCATGTGTGTGTGGTATGTGTGCCTGTGTGTATGTGAGTTTTGTAGCGGGACAGAAACATATGCAAGTGTGTATACATGTGTACGCATAGGTTTGAAGTTGATGTCAGGAGTCCTCAATAACTCCCAGTTTATTTACTGGGGCAAGGTCTCTGGCTGGACTTGAGCGTAGTTAATCTTAGCTGGTCTAAGTAGTCAGTTTGTCCAGAAGATCCCCCACCACTGCCTGAGTGTTGGGATTATAGGTGGCTGCCACACCGGCTTGGCTTTTATGTAGGTTTATGGGATCTGAGCTCCATTCCTCAGGCTTACACTCCAAGCACTTAATTTGGTGAGCCAACCCCCAACATCGATCTCAATACAGACGAGAAACAGAATCCCATAGACAGCATGGGGATTCCCCAGGCAGCAATGCTGGGCCCTCTTCTGGCAGCTTTACTCATGTGTTGGTTGGTCAGAGGTCACATGATCCATGGCTACTACCAAGCACTCCAAAGAAAGGAGGCTGGAGAGAGGGCTGGGGAGAGGCAACCCTGCAGCTGGA
Source organism: Myodes glareolus (assembly GCF_982192425.1). NCBI lineage: Eukaryota > Metazoa > Chordata > Mammalia > Rodentia > Cricetidae > Myodes > Myodes glareolus. The sequence goes on from NC_142034.1 coordinate 67,303,935, forward strand.
ATTCCTGATGTGAAGGTGGTCCCTGGGGTTCCGTAACTGAAGATGGAGGAACTTATGATTTTCTATTCTTGTTTACGTGGATGAATGTGTGCCCATGTGAATTTATGCTGTGTGGTGATCTGACACCTTCTGGCCTCTGGGAATCCTGCGACCAGAGCGTCTGGGTTTCTCATTCCCTATCTCCTGCTCTCATTCTCAAGTCCTAACTGCCTTGTCTATTTTACAGTAATATAAACCAAAAAGGTAGGCTTTTCTTCACTGCAGATTCGGGCTCCTGGTGCTGACCCCAGGAAGAGTCTTTGAGGATGGAAAATGCACCGAGACTTTTCAAAGCAAAGGGACCTGGTATCATTAAGTCAGGGCCTATTGTCATCTTCCGCTGTCAGACTGCCCAGTGGTTGCTCTGGACTCCAAACACTTTATTTTTTCCCCTGAGTTGATGGTTATCATTTTGCCCATGAATACATACATACACACACACACACACACACACACACACACACACACACACACTTCATTCTAGCACCTGCCTTTGACAGAACTGTCAGTCATCCACCCTGGAGCTGCTTTTGAATAAGTCACAGCCTGGACGCTGAATCAGATGGCCTGTCCTCATGCCCACCTGCTGTCTGTTTTCTTGAACCTGCGCCTCTGGAACGTGAGGCTAATGACAGCCCATAGGGATGAGACGAGAGAGTGCTCATACCACAGCCAGTGGCTGTTATTAGAGTAGGGAGGCTTTGCCATGCAGAACACTCAAATTTTAGTTCCCTGTTACTGAAACTTGCAGTGTGTTTCTGGTTGTCTTGTTATTCAAGTGCCTGTGACAGGGGAGGAGAGGTATCAGCATTCTGCTGTTGGAAAGACCACAGCTCCTCTCTGGGCCCTGTTGTCAGCTGGTGGCCTTACCCTAAAGCCTTCAGACAACCCTAACTTTCCCTGAACCTGTGACAACTGATTCTGTACTCCACGTCTTCCTAGGCTGATGGTCTATAAGTTTCCCGAAATAAAAGTCATTTCCCCAACAAACACTACTGTCTGGATCTTGTTTAAAAATCTGTCTAAACTTATACCAAGATTCTTGTGAGTTCCTCAGGATGCTGGTGCCTGTTTTGTGAATACCAGGCCATGCCACTAAGGTTGTAGTCACTGGTGTTTAAATCCCTGATGACATCTTTATTGTTTCAACTCCTGGAGAATTACTTAAAATTATTGAGAGCATTTTCACTAATATCTGAATAAAGACTTTTCACGAAACCTTCTCCAGCCTTGTGTTTCAAGCTCAGCCCTGTCTTCTTCCCATTCTCTTCCCCTTGGTTTATTCTGTGTCATGATTTCTTGTTGCAGTGTTTTGAGCAGGCTGTTCTTCCCCTGGACCTGCTCATTAAAACTTTAACACACACACACACACACACACATACACACACATTCTCTTTCTCTTTCTCTCTCTCCTCTTTCTGTGGTGTGTGTGTGTGTGTGTGTGTGTGTGTGTGTGTGTGTGTGTGTGTGTGCATTCATGTGAATACAGATACCCACTGAGTCCATCAGATCCTTTGGAGCTGGAGTTACAGGTAGTTGTGAGCTGCCTACTACCTAGTATTGGTGCTAGCAACTGAACTCTTATCTGTAAGAGCAGCAAGTGCTCTCAACTGCTGAGCCATCTCCCCATCTTCTTGCTTTGCCTCGTTGGTTCCTCTGAATGTAAAACCTTATTTTGAAGAAAGCAACCTTGGAGGCCTTCCCCAGATCCAGGCTCTACCCATCCCCAGGACCTGGCTGGATCTTTCTACTTAGCTGTGTTGAAGGTCTTCTACTTGCCCTCTGCCTCCTGTTGTTTCGATGGATTCAGCTGTTGATTTTTTTTTTTTAAAAAATCTGTCTTCCCAGAGATTTGATGTTTGAATCTGAGTTGATGTTTACCATATATTCTAGAAAAAACCTTTCAGGCTCTAGCCTATACTTACTGTCTATGCTTGGAAATCATCATAGGTCAGTCCTTCTTTCTCTGATGTTTCCTCTTTGCTCTGGTCCTCACTTTTCTGTACCATTCTGAAGAATTTTCTCTGATTGCCCCTCCCCATACAAGCACACCAATTCTCTCTTCGATTTTACCTGCCTGCTATTTTCTACACTCCCAGATTTTACACAGAAAGATATGTCTTTTCTCTAAGCTGTAATTCGAACTTTATCAAGTGTGCCTGATCTTTAATGAGCATCTCTCTCTCTCTTTCAGAATGTCTCTGATTGATGTCTTGCTTGTGTTGCTGACTCTGGAGTACGTGGGATGGTGTGCAATGTGCAACTCCGTCCTGCTTAGGGTAGTCCCAGAATCATTAGCCTCTGCTTTTTCACTTTGGTTTTGATTTTTTTCTTTTTTGTTTTGGCCCTAGAGAGTTCCTAACTTGCACTTAAAAGGCTGGTTGTTATATCCTATCCAGCATACCCACACATCTTACAGTGACAATTTTGTTCTTCCTTGTTACTGGAAATAAATGGCCTCAAGGGCCCCTTTTGTAGGCCGTCCTAGTACCTTTCATGATTATTAGTAAAGCATTAAGCAATTATAAGCTGTTGAATGTCTGCCTCTGCTCGCAATCATGTAGTTACATGGGAAGGGTGCCTTGTACAGAACAGTGGTGCCAGCTGCTGTGCCAGTGCCCAGGATAATGATGGAACTCAATGCCATTTCCGTGAATGAATAAAGCAAGGCAGAGTGGCCATGGCTGTCATGTCAAGCAGTCCCTCTCCGTCCCATTACAGTTCTTATTAACCCAACTTAATCTTCCTAAGAGGATATCCTTTCTTCATACGTGTTTACTCCTTCTGTAGTTAATAATTTCTTACTGGTGACTTAAGGCTATGTTTCTGAGATAACACTTTATGTAGTTTTTCCAATCCCTGATTTTTGTTTTTAAAGATTTGGTTTGTCTGTGTAGCTCTGGCTGATCTGGAACTTGATATGTCAAACAGATTGAAACAGATTGGCCTTCAGCTTAGAGAGATCCTCCTGTCTCTGTCTCTTGAATGCTGGGGTTAAAAGCACGCACCACTATGCCCGACTTTAGTTTATTCCATTTTGACCCTCAACCTTCTTGACCTCAGAAGGACTGCAGTGCGCAGGTTAGGAAACCTAGGGATTGGGCAATAAAATGTCTTCCCTTCTTCAGGATAGTAGCAAATTCTAGAATTAACTCTGTTTTAGCCCATTTAATTGCCAGTATGCAGAATTTGCCCCTAGCTGTTTAGAACAGATAGCAAAAGTCCTGCATGTGAACATAATCTCAGCTTTGCCTCTTTCGATCAACCTACTCTTGTATCAAGACTTCTATATCAAGGCAGACACCCGGGCTGCGTTAACTGGGACCTGTTCATTAGGAGGCACTTTGATTGGAACGTTTCTCAAGGCTCAGATGGCTGGACTTTTCATTTGGACATTGTGTTTCAACTTCTTTTGAGAGACACATTACAAACCATTTCCCGCCAGAGTCCGTATGACTGGGGAACCCTGCTCAAGGCTGAGCTAGATGCAGGGTGTCTAGTAAGGGACAGAGTGTCACAGATGACAGGATGGAAGCACAGGGGTGACCAACAGCTAACACTTAGGGAGTGAGGTGACAAGCGAGGCATGGGGAAGGACACACAGGCAGCAACATCAACGCAAGCTGAGGCACCCGCCCCCCCAGGTCAGTTTCCAACCTCAGGGCTGAAGGTCACAGATGGCTTGAATCTTCCAGGCCCACAGGCATTTCAGAAGATCTCTTCTTGGAAGTTTCTATTATGCGTGGGGGCCTGTGGTAAATGCAGCGGCTCCCGTTCCTGAGATGGGGAGGGCAGAGGGAGCACGAAGGAAGCAGATCTGGGTACTTACCTCAGGGCGGACCCCTTGGGTGTTGCAATGCCGTAGCCCTTGGAATCCAAGTTACCTCCCACTTTCATGGTGTCACAGGGCTTGCGCTGCTCAATGTACTCATTCATGGTGGACTCCAGGAGGTAGGCATATTTGCCTTTAGATTTTCTCACTCTGATCATGCCCTCCTCTGTGGTCCGAACAAACACAGATGGCTCTGCTGACTTCATGTATGTCCACATCTTCTCAAATACAGCGATTTTAGACCTCTGGCAGGGGATAGGAACAAAGCCAGGGTTAAGCGATGGTGGTGCTTGAACTGGGGTCGGCACGCACATCATTGAGGAGCTGAGTGGAGTTTGATCACACATTCATGAGCCAGATCAGCTTAGGAAGAAACAAATTATGAGTGATTGCAAAATAAGAGCCTCTAATTAGTACCAGTAGGTTCCAAGGTACAAATATCTTGTAAATATAGAATGAACAGAGTGTCTCAGAATCATTTAATTACCTTTGAGCAATTATATTCCTTCCAAATAGGGGAAAGATAAGCAACCAGGTCCCTGTCTCCCTGTCTAGCTTTGAAAGACATTGTGGAACCTGTCTATAGTTCAAAAAGGGGGCATGTATACTGCTCCAAAGCAGAGGGGCGAATGTCAGCAGGATTTGACTTCACTGAACACAGCAATAATAATAATAATAATAATAATAATAATAATAATAATAATAATAATAATAATAAACAAACAGTAGCAACAACAATAAAAACCTTTCTTACCCACACCAAGGTCTAGTAATTTTCTATCCGACCCGCCCTCCAGACATCAATTGTCTGATAAAGCACACAGCGTGGATGATGGCTGGAATAAGAATTGCCTCTCAAAGACTCTGATATCTGAGTCCTAGGTCACAGTTGGTGGTGCTGTTTGGGAAGGTATAGGAGGTGTGGCCTTGCTGGAGGAAGTGTGTCACGGGAAAGAGGCTTTGAGAGCTTAAAGCCTCGCGATAACTCCCACTTCACGTTCTCTGCCTTGTGTGTGGGACTGAGGATGTGAACTCTCAGCTTTCTGCTTCTGGCCACTACGTGAGCTTGCTGTTGTGCCTCCCCACCTTGATGGACTCTTATTCCTCTAGAACTGTAAGCCCAGAGAAACGCTTCCTTCCTTGAGTTGCCCTAGTCAGGGCGTTTCGCCACAGTGACAATAAGGAATGAGGCCAGAGACCCAGAACTTGCACCTCCTTACATCTGAAAAGCCTCCAGCCTGGGACTGGGTGCTAGCTCAGCTGGTGAAGTGCTTGCTTTGGAAGCATGAGTCTGACTTTAGAACCCTCATATCCATGTTAAGGAAAAGTCGCCTTGTGTGGCAGGACATGTCTGCAGTCCTAGTAGGGGGAAGGCAAAGGCTGGAGGTTTCCTGGGGCTTGCTGGTCAGCTGGTCAGTCTTACTAGGTTAAATCAAGATGCTGCAGGTTTGCTGAGAGACCCTATCTCAAAAATTAAGATGGAAAATGATCGAGGAAGACAACGGATGTTGAGATTTGGCCTCCATGAGCATGTACACATATGTCTTCTTGTGCCTACATGTGCATGCACACACACACACACACACACACAGACACAGACACACACTCCAAATTTAAATTGCTTCTTCATCTCTGAAGCCAGCTCTGACCTTCTTTTCTTGGGAGTTTTAGCTAGATTGTTTAATCCTCCTAATGCAGAACACTTATATCCTTCTCTTTCCAGAGACCGGAGTAAATCTTATGTCCGCAGAGACCCTCCGCCCCAGGGCAACAGCCCTTAATCTCTAGCAGACCCTTGCATCCTGAACCAACACTGTAAAAATGCAGACACCTCACAGTAAACCTTCGAGGGCCTTGATCCAGAAGCCTTAGCATTTGTCAGTGAGGCCCGGTTTTCCTGGAGGTCATGAGTTTCACGGTCACTCAGTGTTTGGCCTGGGTACTCTGTAGAGATTACTGGTCACCAGATTTTGGGAACTGGACTCCAGACTGTAGAAGCTACTGAGGCAGGCGGGCATCCTCTCTGTGTCCTCCTCATGGTCCGAGGCTCTGGTCAGGGCTCATGACTCAGTGCTGCAAAGCAACCTCTCACCTCACAACCTCTCAATCACTCAAGCTTTTATTTGTATTTTTTTTTTTGGTAGGGAGGCTTTCCCCAAGGACGTTTTAGGGGTGTTGGAATATGGCTTTTGAATTTTCTTTTCCCTTTGTATATGTGTTCGTATTTATCTTTCCCTGTCTTGTAGAGCCCAGAGGTCAACATCTGTGCCTTTCTCTATTGCTCTCCATCTCACCTTCTGAGATCGTCTCTTAGTAAACCCGGAACTCACCAGTTGGTTAGACTGGCTGCCTAGAAGGCTCCAGGATATTCCTGTCTTGATCTCCCAGGCACTGGGCTTGCAAATCTATGTTGTCACGGGTTTTTTCCTACTGCTGGGATCTGATCTCAGATCCTCACACTTGTGCAGTGAGCACCTAGCTCACCGATCTCTATCTCCAGTCCCAAGACTTTGGAAACAGACCAATGCTAGCTGCCTACAAATGCCTTAAAATGAAGAAAAAGACAGTTACTGAAAAAGTTATATAGCCTGTATATCAGTTACTAAATAGATGACATTCAATTAATATAGGATCCTTATTATACATGCAAAATTGTTTTTGTCTATACAAAGTATTAGGTTTGTTTTCTTGATGTCAAGAACATCAGTTGTGAAACATTTCAACACACAACTGTCACTTTGGGTAACTGATCTATAAGATATTTATGACCCAGAAAAATCCTAAGTTTTTAGTTTAAAATGTTGAAAATAGTTACTTAGAATTTCAAGGAGGCATTTGACATGGATTTAATTTGCGATGGTCCCTCATTAGATAAACTATTTCATTGTTCCATAGAGTGATTTGGAGAGAACCCTGGACTGGGTGAGAGGAGTCTGGATTCAGCTCTCAGTTTTACTTCTAAGTCTTGGTTTGTTCTCTGGAACACTCTTCTTTGGACCTCTATTTCCTCCTTTTATTTCACGATATTTTTAAAACATCTTGCTGACTTGAAATGTCTGACTCTGACCTGAAAACAACCGTGACAATGTGTGAGAGAGGAGAGCAGAGGAAGGGGTAGCACTCACACCCGATCCTGGCATGTCCAGGAGGCTCCATACTCTCTTACAGGAGACAGTGAACCGCATACATTCAATCAGGGCCGGGTGATCTTCCAGACATGAGATCAACAACACACACAGCGGGGGCGATTGTAAGATGCGATTTGACCTGACAGGATGGGCACAGCAGGGAACAAGCTGTGGACAGGCAGAACTGAGAAACCCCGGGGGCAGAGATATGCAGAAAAGCATCATATCCGCTCAGCCACACCCCCGGAAGCCCAGGCTGTGCTCAGAGACCACCAGGACCATCTAATCTCCAGGAACTCAAGTGGGGTACGAATGGCAGAGAAGCCTGGGAATGTGCCAGGCTATCTGTTCTTGAATCTGTCCTGTGTAGCCCCCATTGCCTTTCTCACATCTTAATTAAACCATCCATTGAGAATTCAGAGACGGGTTGCCATGGGGACTGGAAGCCAGGTTCTTTTGAGATGGGGGTGAGGAATTCCATGCTTTCTTTTCCCCCCTTTCTGGGTAGTGGGCGTGGAAGCTGATGTCTCCCTATCCACCAAAGTCTTGGTCAGTCCCGGACATGCCAGGGCTCACAGGACATCTCCCAGCTGTGCTCTTTTGCAGGTGTAGAAACTAGGACCAGGATGTAGCAATGAGACTTCTGCCGCGGTGCCACGCACGGAGAAAACTTCTGGTGGCACAGCTGTGCCTTTCCTCTCTACCAGCCAGCTTCCTCCCTCATTTTACCTGGCCAGCCACAGGCGCTTAGGCACGTACCATCACCTTTCTGAGGCCCACTGTTTCTCTTTGAACAGTGGTGATGGCAGTTCCCAGGGACAGTGTTGCCATGGAGACAACACACAGACCTAGGGAAATGCTAGCCCAGCGCCTGGCATGAAGAAACTGCTTAAGTGGCAAGACTACTAGGAGTATTTGTGTCATTTTTTTTTCCCCCAGGGTTACCTTAGTGTTGGGATGCTCAGTGCATGGCTGGCTTGGCACCTTCTTGACAACATCAGAGAACACGTTGACAAAGGGCTCTTCCCTTGGAGACCCTGCTTCCCCACCTGGTCTATCTAGCCTTGACACAAAGGTCTTCTCACATCCACTGGTCTTCATGTGTTCTCACGGCTCTGGTACAGATCTAGTCTCACAGTGCTACTCTCCTCCAGTGGGTCATCTTATTTGCCAAGGAAACAGCTTTTGCTGTGAGACAGTTAGAGGAGGATCCAGGGACAAAGCCGCCCCTTTTGTAAGCACCGAGGGTTCTGGGCTCAAGGAAATCAAGTATGAACTGGCGGTCAGCTCAGAGAGCGCAGGGCCCTTTACCTGATGAGCGAGTGCGGACCCTTAAACCCGAAAAAGCTGACTCCTTAGCCCATCAACCAGTCCTTGCTCTTTTTCCTTCCACATTCTTCCTCCTCCAGACTTGGAAGATGTTCTGGAGCCTGAGCATGGGGACTGGATCCACCAACTGATCAGAATTCCCCATTCAAATTAATGGACCAGATTTGGCCCAGTTGGATGATTAATATATACAGCCTTCTTCCCAGGGTAGGAAAGCTTCCAACCTGGAGTGTTGCTTAGCAACTCACTCAGGGAACTGGTTCTCTACCTCCCAATAACCCTTGCTTGTTTTCTCTTCTCATACCCTTTTGTCTGTCATTCTTTGCAATCATGAGACCATGAGCTCAGAAGCCATTGGCTAGGGATGACTTTGGAGGCCATCGTGAATGAGAAGTCCTGGCAAGAAGCAGTGTCTGCAATGCTGGGAGAAGAACTAGAACTCAGGCGATGTGGAGACGTTGGAATGTTGCAGGTCTGGAGCCTAATTACAATTTATCTTGGTCTAGCTTTAGCCTATTAAGTAGCCATTCTTTCTCCCCCATTTGTGGTACACCTACCATCCTGTCACTAAGGAACAAAGCTGGACCTGGTCTTCTAACAGATGCATTCTCTTTGGAATGTATTAACAAAATGCCAGTTTTCCATCAACCGTAGGACTAAGAGTGTCATCACATAACATGCGGGGCCTATAGCTGAGGCTTCTCTGCTTTGCTCTCACTGCCTACTTAGTGCTTCCACTAATGTATTTGAAAAGTGCCTTGACGTAAGAATTTTGTGTCCTGTTGCTACAAAAGCTTCCACACTGGAACATGGGACTCGAAGGACCTAAGTCTGTGTTTCCAGGCCATGATGACTCATATTTGGCTCCAGAATAAACTATCTCTTAGTCCTTTTGAGGTAAGAGATGTGGTTTTGCGTCAACACCTTCAAGTTTCTGACCCTAATCTTCATGTGTGAAGTCCATCAAGGGTCAAGAAAGGCTCCTTTGATATCAGAAAACCCACAGCAGGAGGGAAAGCTACAAGTCTCGGGTGCACACACTTCCTAAGTCATTCCTCACTAAACTACAGACCCGGGAGAACAGGGGTGGGATGGTGTTTCCTGTACTTTGATGGGGGTCTAAATCAACCCTGGAGCTTTGAAGTGTCTATAGATACAGAATTCCACTTCTCAGGGGTCTTAAGACAACCAAGGAATGTTCCAAGAATTAGGTTTTGTCTAGGGGCTGATCAGGCCATGGCTACCACCAACAGCTTTGTCCTTAGAGCTATCGTAAGAAAAAAGGCAAGCACCCCCAGAACCTGCCTGGTGTCTGGTTCTAGGAGAATAGCAGGCACCCTAATTCTTACTTCTCCAAAAGAGCTTATAAGCCCAGGCTACCAAGGCTCTAAGACACCAGGAATGTGCAGTCGGCATGTTCCTTACCTGTAAGACAGATACACCTTACCCTAATGGACTCCTCTTCACTTCCTCCCAGATTCTCTTTAGCTCCTCCCACCTCTCCATTTCCTCCCCAATGTCCCACCTCCTCTAAGTCATATATATTAACAAGAGTTCTTCCTCCCTCCCTTGAAACTCAAGACCCTCTCCCTTGCCATCTGGGAATCAGAGGCACCCTGACTACAAGGAGTGTGGACTATTCATCGCCCAACTGGCATAAGACCTCCTTTTCTGAGACCCATAAGATGAGACCAAAAATCCGCCTCAGAGACCTGAACTCTCCTCAGATCCCCTACCATGCGGCCTATCTATAGTAATAACAATTCTTCGAATGAATCTCTCACGCAAAAGGACAGTCTATCTCAGTGGTCCTCTTGAACCCCAAACCCATGAGTTTCTGGAATCTGCATGAAGGTAGGCAATTACTTTGCTGTCTGTAATTGTCTGTCTGTCTGTCCGTCCGTCCGTCCGTCCGTCCGTCCATCCATCCATCCATCCATCCATCCATCCATCCATCCATCTATCTATCTATCTATCTATCTATCTATCTATCTATCTATCTATCTATCTCTCTTCTATCTATCTCTATCCATCCACCCATGTACCCATCCATCTACTATCTATCTATCCATTCATTCATCTACCATCCACCCATCCATCTTCTATCTCTCCATCCATCCATCCATCCATCCATCCATCCATCCATCCATCCATCTACCTACTATCTATCTATCTCTCTCTATCCATTCATCCACCCACCCATCCATCTCCCATCTATCTATCTATCTATCTATCTATCTATCTATCTATCTATCTATCCATCCATCCTCTATCTATTTATTTTGTGTTGCTTGGGAAGCAACACAGAGCCTCCCATGTCCTTCCACCACAGAGTTGCACGTCCCCAGCCCCTGCCCTCTTTATGAAGAAGGGAAGTGAATGGAGTGATTCCCTTATGAGAAGGCACCTTGGGATCAGGGATGCCCTCACCCTGAAGAACTCCTTAGTGGAGCCTGCTTCCAATGTCCCATAAGCAATCTCCGTCTGCTTTGCCAGGTCCTCTGCACTCTCGATGGGAGACACCATCCTCTCCACAGTCAGGAAGGCGGCCAGGTTGGCTGTGTAGGAAGAGATGATGATCAAAGTGAAGAACCACCAGACACCGCCGACGATGCGTCCAGACAGGGACCTGCAGGCCAAAGGGGACAGGGGTCAGAGGCATGGACATCGGTTACAGAAAGCTCTGGAGAGGAGCAGGGAGCCAGCAGAGTTCTGTCAGCAGAGCTGTCAAACCCGATTGCATTCTCTGCTCTGTGAGGGAGAAGAGAGAATTCAAATGTTAGTGTGATGCCGTGCCTCCTTCCTTGTCGTATGACAAAGCCTCGCGAACTTTCTGTCCTTTGAGTGATACTGTATACAGGCATACAGGAGATGAAGCTTCATCTGATGTTCCCACAGTCTCTTTCTTGGGCCCCAAATAATGAAGAGAAAGATGACTAGCAAGAAAGCCACAGTGACCTTTCTGATTCTCTTTGGGACCTCCCAGTCCAGGGCTTCCCGATAACCCCACAGGGTGGTGTGGATGCTCCTCAGGGTGACTTTGAAATTCTCCCAAGAGGAACGAAGACACTGTCAAGTAGATGCTTGTCCCCTACCAGGCCATTGGAACAACAGGATTCATGAAATGGGGATGGCCTCAGGAATCTCATACAGGGGAAGGGAGAGTCTGGGACCCCTAGGGCCAGTCAGAGGAGGAGGAACTTGTCTTCCAGGGAGAGATTTCCCGCACATCTGACAAGTGAGAGAGATTGGAGCTGGCACTGTGATGAACAGGGCCACGTTCTGGTCAGGGCTGCTTGGCTAGGGGACCTCCAAGCCTCTGTTTAAAGCTAAATACCACGTTGAGATTCTAAGGAGGGACTTTCGGGGAATCACCATGCCTTCTCGTCCCTACTCACAATGTGACCACACTGAAGGCATCTCCTCTCTCTGTTTTTCACTTTTACTTGTCCATCTAATTAGCATATTGAGGTTGGGAGGCGGAGCCTGGCTTGATGGGACTACCAGAGTCCAGATTCTGATTCTAACCACTTTCTGTGATTTTTAGGGAATGTGATGGTTAATACTGATTTTCAGCTTGGGCAGAATTCAAGGAGACAGTCACTGAGGGAGTTTCTAGACTGGGTGAGTTAAAGTGGGAAGACCCATCCTGAATGTGGGTGACACCGTTCCATGGGCTGGGGTCCTAGATGTAAGAAACAGCGAACGGAGCACCAGCTTTCATCTGTTTCCTGACTGTGACTGAGACATGAGCAGCTACCTCACATTCTTGTCCCTGTGCCTTTCCTTCCAGGATGAACTTCTGGGAGAGCCCAAGCAAGCCTTCCTTAAGCTGCCGTGGCCACAACAAAAAGCATGAATAATGAAGGGATGACATAGACCCCGATCAGGAGAGTAGATTCCCGGCAAAGCACACAGAGCCTTGTTTTCTCTCACTGTGTGTACAACATTGGACGAGCCAATAGGTCTCTTTGTCTGCATCTTCAGACCACACTGTGAGGATGTGGTTTATCTGAAGGGCATTTCCCAGAAGTGAAAAGGCAAGCAGAAGCCTGGCAGGTAGTCTGGTGCCTAGTGCACAGCGAGCACTTCCTGGGTGGAGGTACAAACACTTCCGGGTAGAGCCCTACCCAGGGTAGAGGTGTTGGGGGGTGGAGCCTATGTCAGGAAGCCTATTCTGAGACTGAGTAGGGAAGGAAGTTATCAGCAGCCATCTGCTTTTGATCCAGCAGGTTCACTAACCATCATCTTTGAGAAGGAGATGGATCTAGACCACCTCCTTTCTTTAAAAGCATGTCCTATCATCCCTGTGAAGAAGGGGACTGAAGGAACACTTTCCGGGGCCCTTCATTAGGCCACGCTTAAAAGGTCATGGGGTGTGACCCATTTCCTCCTGTCTTTGATTTCAAATAGCTATTTTTGCAAAGGTCTGGGAAAGAGAGCTCTGAGGTTCTGGCTCTGAATTGCGGGAGGGAAACAATGTCCATTTTGCCTCATTTCTGAGCTGAGCTCCGTCTACAAAGAGATGCCTGGAACGAGGTGATGGGCTCTGGCCAAACTCAACAGTTTCACTGATGAAGCAGCTGCATCCGAGATGTGTGTTCCATGGGCCAGTCACAGCACATGATTAGCTACCAGCCACGCCTTTGGCAGAACTGGGGTGACTAATTTTAACCTTCCCAGCTGCTGGCCCACTGTTGTAGCTCTCTAGCTGAGAGTGGCCCAGGGCTAAGGGCTGGGGATGGGATAATGGCTCCAAGGCCAGCCTTGTCTCTGCAAGAGTCTATCACTTCAGAGCTCTGACTCACAGAACAACGTGTCTTCCTTTTGGGTAGATCACACAAGTGTTGCATAGCCACAGTTTGTAAAGTAATGGATGAGTATTAATAGGTCCACTCATTCATTCATCTATACTGTAGTCTGTGAGTTGTATTAGCTAGCCTTTCTGTTGTGATAAACACCATGACTCAGAGCAACCCGAGGAGGAAGTGCATGCTACCACACTTGGCTTCCTCTATGAATCCTGGAGGTCAAGGTGAGGCAGGAATGCTTGTGTGGCAAGCACTTTACCATCTGAGCTTCCTCTCTAGTTTCAGATAGAGCCTAGCCCCACATGGACCTTTTTAAAGCTGTAAACATGTTCATGATACTCGCTGCCCCGATTTAAAACCAGTCAGAGTTACGAAGTAAAATTTACACATTTTACCGAGGCTTGAGAGACCCCTCCTGATGAACCCAGCTCTTACAGCTTCCAGTGGGCACCTGAAAGTCTCCCTGGTCTTTATAGTTTTGAGACCACAGTCATTCCCACCATGGTGGTTTGTGTGAGATTGGATCCCACAGGCTCACGTATTTTAATGCTTCGTTCTCAGTTAGTATAAGTGTTTGGGAAGGATGAGGAGGTCTGGCCTTGATGGAGTAGGTGTCTCACTTGAAGTGAGCATCGAGGTTTCCAAAGCCCTCACCATTCCCACTTAGTGCTCCCATCCCCCATCTCTCTCTTTTTCTCTCTGACTCTCTCAGTTTCATGCTTGTGGATCAAGGGGTAAGCTCTCAGCTACTGCTCCAGCACCCAGAGAGAGAGAGAAGCCCCCTTGGAATGCTAGGGTGAAGGGTACAGGAGCCACTCATCAAGGGCTAAGAAACTTGGGTTGGGGAAGATCGTGTCCTTCTAGGAAACATCTGGCAAGGCGCGGGGGAAGAGGTATCACCTGACTGGGCCGGGGAGGCAGGCTGGCTGTCTTAGGTTTCTCTTGTTGTGATAAAATAACACGAGCAAAAGCAGTGTGGAGAGGAAAGGGTTTATTTTATTTTGCACTTCCTGATCATAGTCCAGCATCCTGGGAAATCAGGGCGGGAACCCAGGGCAGGAGCTGATGCAGAGGCAGTGGAGGAGTGCTGCTTACCGGCTTGCTCCTCCAGGCTTGCTTGGCCCGCTTTGGTAAATAAACCAGACTGGCCAGCTCTGAGGTGGCCCCGCCCACAGTGAGCTGGGCCCTCCCACATCAATCGTCAATCAAGAACAGGCACCACAGGCTTGCCCCCAGGCCAGTCTGGCCTTTTCTCAATTGAGATTCCCTCTTCCAAAATGATTCTAGCTTGCATCGAGTTGACATTTAAAACTAGCCGGCACCCTGGCTGTGAACAGTCTGCACAGAGCAGCATTTCCTGGAGTGGGAACAACCAGCGAAGGCAGGATGGGAATGTGACAAGTGGCCATTCCAGTTTCCACACAACACAGGAAGCTCCCAGCACCACGGACTATGCAGGCCCCACCTGAGCTGCATAGGACATTAGTTCCTGTCTCTTCAATCTTCATCCTGGCGGGGCAGTAGGAATAGGGCATTGGCTCCACTGGGAAACCGAGGTTGAGAAAGTTGAAATACTTTAGATTACAAAGACAGCGATAGAGTTTGCACGGGAACCCAGGATCTGACTTCAGGGGTGTGACTTCACCTGTGTAGAAGTTGGATTCTGCTGAAAGCCACCCCCACACTCTCAGGGCTGACTGTGGGCCCTGACTATCCATCACCCCGCAGTTCCTAGAAGGGAGTGTTTGGCATCACACTGCGGTTAAAATGAGACTTCTTCCATGCATAATTTTGGCTTTACATACATAGAAGGATATCTTTTATAGCTGCTGCTGGACAGCCCATAATAACAAAGCATATGGTTCTCTTTGCATATTGAATGGTCCACCCCAAGCTCCCACTACCTCTGGTCCATCCATTCGCTGGTGGTCAGAGTCCAGGTGGACTCTGAGGGCCTTGGACCCTCCCTCAGCAGGCCAGGTGTGAGCCTGTTTCTCATCTACGGCCCAAATATCCGGCATTGGAGGTCTTTAGGGTCGGGGACGTATTTAAATACAGCGCACTGTGGGCTGTTTAAAAATAGTCCCTAACTCATGAAGAAACAGGAGGTAAATGAACAAGGCACGCTTTTGCTTTAATTAACTTCAGCACAGACCACATATTAGCAGTAGCTATTTCCCTTAAAATAAGTGATTGAAAACATCCCATTTGTCAGGTACCAGTTTACCACTGCCTCTTCCCCTGCACACTCAGCCCCTCCGGCTCACTTCTCCCCTGTTGAGCGGTAGAACAGCCACCCTGGGCAGGGCCAGTCTTCCTTTCTCAGCTCTCCAGGAACCCTATTCATGTCTTCAAAGGGGCGCTCAGCCTGTCTGAGATAGTTAAGTGGAAGTTTGGAAGCGGTGTGGACCACCTGCTGTCCCGCCCTGTGGGAAATTATGGGCAAGCCGGCTCACATCTCTGAAGCTTGGTTTAACTGCCTATGGAATGGGGGCCATATTGGGAGCCCCTAAAGGGGGCTGTAAGGATGAGCTGCAGGCACAAGTCAGGGTACTCAGGCCCCAAATAGACACCTAAAGTGGTGTCTTTGCTCGTACCTTACATAAAAGAGGGCATGGAAACAAATTTAACAAAGATGTTGAGTGAACAGTGCAAGTCATTTGTTGATTAATTTTTGTATTTTTTTTTTTGAGACAGGGTCTCAGGTAGCCCAGGCTGGCCTCCTACCTACTCACTTTGTAGACCAGACTAGTCTTGAATTCCCCAGCTTCTTGCTGGGATCCCTCTAATATTCTGAGATCTCATACTACCACAGAATACAAAGTTGGTTACAAAGGAGAGTACAGTATTGTATGGCCTCGTTTGAAAAACTTAAAAATCCTTTGCTGATCAGCAGTGGACCCAAGTCCGCGGATAATCTTTGCAGTCCAACCTGAGTGACACAGTGTTACCCGCTTCTTTAAAAAACAAAGGTAAAGTTAAAACCTAAGTCAGGAAGTTCTCTGAATATACACACCAAGGCTAAGAGTTTCATATATGTGCCTGGTCCAGAAGCGTCATTTAAAAATGATTGATTTTTCGTGACCTCAAAAATTCTACAACTCATAAACACTTTCAGTAATGTGGCAGGATACAAGATTAACTTGAAAAAATCAGTAGCCCTCCTTTACACAGATGATAAATGGGCTGAGAAAGAAACCAGAGAAGCATCACCTGTCACAATAGCCACAAATAACATAAAATATCTTGGAGTAACTTTAACCAAACAGGAAGACTTATATGACGAGAACTTTAAATCTTTGAAGAAAGAAATTGAAGAAGACACCAGAAGATGGAAAGATCTCCCATGCTCTTGGGTAGGTAGTGTTAACATAGTAAAAATGGCAATCTTACCAAAAGCAATCTATAGATTCAGTGCAATGCCCATCAAAATCCCAGACCTCAAAAGAACAATACTGAAGTTCACATGAAAAAGCATGACATGGTCAACAAGACAAAGCAGCAGCCTACAGAATGGGAAAAGATCTTCACCAACCCCCACATCAGACACAGGGTTGATCTCCAAAATATACAAAGAACTCAAGAAATTGGACACCAAAAGATCACATAATCCAATAAAACAATGGAGTACAGACCTAAACAGAGAACTCACAACAACAGAATCTAAAATGGCTGAAAGATACTTAAGGAAATGCTAATTATCCTTAGCCATCAGAGAAATGCAAATCAAAACAACTCTGAGATTCCACCTTACACCTGTAAGAATGGCCAAGATCAAAAACATTGATGACAACTTATGCTGGAGAGGATGTGGAATAAAGAGAACACTCCTGCATTGCTGTTGGGAGTGTAAAGTGACACAGCCCCTTTGGATTTCAGTATGTCAATTCCTTAGAAAAGTAGGAAACAGCCTCCCTCAAGACCCAGCAATACCATATTTGGGTATATATCCAAAGGATGCTCAATTGTGCCACAAGGACATGTGCTCAACTATGTTCATAACAACATTATTTGTCATAGCCAGAACCTGGAAACAACCTAAATGCCCCTCAACAGAAGAATGGATAAGGAAAATGCAGTACATTTACACAATGGAGTACTACACAGAAAAAAAAATAACAGCATCTTGAAATTTGCGTGCAAATGGATGGATCTAGAAAACGTCATAACCTAGACCCAGAAAAATAAATATCATATGTACTCACTCATAAGTGGCTTTTAGACATAAAGCAAAGAAAAATCAGTCTACAATTCACAATCCTTGAGAATATAGATGACAAAGAGAACCCTAAGAGAGACATACATGAATCTAATCTACATGGGAAATAGAAAAATACAAGATCTCCTGAGTAAATTGGGAACATGGAGACCATGGGAGAGGGTAGAAGGGGAGGGAAGAGGAAGGAAGGGGCACAGAGAAAAATATAAAGTTTAATAAAAACAATTTACAAAATAAAAGTAATTGATTTTTCATAGATATGCATCCATTTTTTGCTGTGTGCATGTAGGTTTCTGAGGAGGCCAGAAGAGGGAATCAGATCCTTGGGAGCTGGAGTTTCAAGCGGGTGTGAGTTGCCCAGTGTGGATGCTAGGAACTGGACTCAGGTCCTCTGTAAGAGCAACAAGTTCTTTTGATGGCTGAGTCACTTCTCCAGCTCCCATAAGCTTGTTTTTATTCCTTTGCCCACAATTTCTTTTCTTTTTCGTTTTGTGAACACTGGCAGTTTGGTGACAGGTAGAAAGTCAAACACAGTAGTCAAAAGTCTGGAGTGTCGGATCATAAGAACTGGATTCAAATCCCAGCTTTATCCTTTCTAGCTGTGTGAAAGCTACTCTACCTGAGTAGCTACCCTCACCTCTTGGAGCCTCCAACCCCCCATGTATGGAATGAGCATGACTGGTTCAGGCCAACCATTAAATAATTAAATAACATATTTTTCTTTTCTTTTCCTTTCTTTTTTCTTTCTCTTTTTGGTTTTTCAAGACAGGGTTTCTCTGTGTAACAGCCCTACCTGTCCTGGAACTAGCTCTTGTAGACCAGGTTGACTTTGAACTCACAGAGGTCTGCCTACCTCTGCCTCCCATGTGCTGGGAATAAAGGCGTGTGCCACCACCACCTGGCAAATAGTGTAGTTTTCAATCCACTAACTTGTTGGGTGACAGGAGTCTGGAACAGTGAAGGAAAACTGGCCAATGAAAGGCTCTTCTAATGGGTTATGTTACGGACGACAGTTAGTGTCAATTGCCAACTCGATATAATTTCGGTTCACCTTAGAAGGGCACCTCAATGAGAGATTGTTTAGATTGAGTTGGCCTCTAGCCATTCAAGTGAAGAACTTTCTTAACTGAGCGAATTGATATGCCAAAGACTCACCCATGGAGAGTGGCATCATTACCTAGTCAAGGGCACCCTGGACTGTGTACGATGGAGAAAGTGAGCTAAGCAGCAGCGTGCATTTCTTGCTCTCTGCTTCTTGACAATGGATGGAATACAACCAGGTGTCTCAATCACCTGCGACCGCGGCTTCTCTGCACTGTGGTACTATAGCTTGTGGCTGGGAACAAGAACAAACCCTTCCTTCTGTAAGTTGCCATGCCAGGGGATTTTGTCCCAGCAGCTGCAAAAGAATCAAAGGCCGAGCTGAAGGTTGGGGCACAGTCTAGAAGGGCGACTAGTCTGTGAGGATGCAGCCCGGAGAAGCATGGGTCCCAAGGCAGGGAAGGGTGTCATGCGATTGAAGTGATGAGCACCATAGAACCTGTTTGAAAAGGGAGCGGGGTCTAGATGAATCAGGGCGCTGAGCTCAGGTGTGGGCCCCTCTGAGGGGCTTCTCCTCCTCCTGCAGCCTGCCTGCCGGGCGCCTCCGTGCTCTTTTCTAATTTCTTGGAAACTCTTACTCTGGTCAGGCCCTTCCTACCATCTCAGCCTCACTCTGTTACTACACCAAATTATGAAGCCACTGAGGGATTTTAGATTCCGTCATCATCCTCTATAACCCAATACAGTTCCAATATCTGTTGAAGGAACAGGAAGCTTCACATGCAATTCGTCCCGCTTTCCCGAGCTATCTATAGACGAAAAGAAGTAAGTGCCTGCTCTATGACTCAATAGACTTCATTGCAAAGCTTTAGAAGACTATTTTGGAAGAAGTGATAATTCAGACACATCTCCAGTTCTCACACGGTTATAAAATCATGCTCTTTCAGATAGCTTTGCAAAGTGATTGTCGGAGAACAGATTATGTGTGACACAAAGTTCAGGTAATAAAGTTTGTTTCTTTAAATGCATTGTAAAAAGCCGAAGTTCCCACCAACTTTGACAGGTTCCCACCACTGGTGAATCACTATCTGAGATCTCTCCGGGTCATTACAGACACAGTATCTGCTTTGCTCTTCCCATTTCTTCTTCAAGAGCTTCCACCCAGCTTAATCTCCCTCCAACAGCAACAAGGGTAGAGACCAATCTGACTCCGATCTTGCCCTAGGTTGTACAAGAGGAAGAGGCTCCAAGGTACCTTCCTTCTAGTGTTCAGGAGACTGAGGAGGCAGGGTCTTCCTTCCCACCTTCAGGAGATGAAGGTCTCCTTCCCTATCTTTAGATATGGAAACAGCCCTTCTTGAAGAAGGCGGGAGACTTTTTCACCAGGACTCGATTCTTGGTGACCATCTCTACCACTCCTCCTTATCTCTGTGGTCCACGCAGTCAAGAGTATGTATTATCTTGTTCCCATGTGCGTGGAAGATGTGTTAGGTAGCACTGGAAGCTGACCTCTGCCCAGGTATTACTCTATGCTATTCTCAGTCACAGAGGGGCGCTGAGCTGTGTGTATGGGCTGATCTCTTTTCATCCACCGAATTTAAGGCAAGGGCTTATCTAGTGGGATCTTACCTAGTTCCAGTCGTGGAACTCTTAAGAAGAAACTTCTCCAGAGTCAGACAGATTGGAAGTGTATGTGTGAGGGCTGGTGTCAGGGATAGTTTCCACCATCAAGGTGAGAGGATTCAGGGTCCCAGTTCAGAGCAATCGCCAGCAGTCAAGAACTCCTGTCGTTACTAGGAAGTAAATTCTGATGGCAAAGCGGATGTGTGGAAGAGGATCCTGAATTCCATCTGGGTAGGAACTCAAGGACCCTCAACTCCACTGCAACCTTGTGAGTCCCCAGTTGAGCACCAAGTCATAGCATACTAGCTCTGATTCCAGAACTAGAAGGTGTTGAGTGAGGTTTAAGCTGTGTTTGGGCCTGTTACAAAATACAGTGAATGTAGGCTGGCTGCCATACACACAAGGCTTTACAAACTTGCCTTAAAGATCCCCCATGTCTTCCATTTGAAGATGTCTGCAATAAGTCCTAAACTTATTTCCCCTCCTCTTTCTCTTCCTCCTTTTCTCTCTCCCTCCCTCCACCTTTTCCTCCCCTTCCCCTCCCTCCTTTCTTTGCTGCAGCATTATTTGTGGAATCCAGAGCTTTGTGCATGAGAGGCACATGATTCACTGAGTCACTCCCCAGTCTCAACTTCTGGGAAGCATGGTAATTAAGAAGTAAGGAAAAGGTGCTGTTGCTGGGCTGCTTGGGTTCAAAGCTAAGCTACAAAGATGAGGCCATGACTTTGGACAAGTTACCTCATCCGACGAAGTGGGATAGCAGAAGGAAGAAAATTTACCCCCGAAATTACCCAAGTCCTAATTCCTAGAACCCATGGCTATGCTGCCCATTAAATAGCCAAAAGGGACTTTTGGAGAATTCAAGTTAGGGACTTTAAGATTGAGAGTTCATCTGGTGGCCACTAGATCATTAATTTGGCTCTTGAAAGTGGGAGAGGAAGGCAGAATGGTTGGTTGGTCAATGCGATGTGACAGAGGGTGAGATTCCGCAGGACCAGCAGAGGGAGAGGAGAGGATCAGAGTGGCAGGATGCTCTGTCGCACAGGGTTGAGACCCACATAGCTAGCAGAGAGCCATCAGTACTGAGGGTGCTGTCTTGGAGTCAGAAACAGTCCCTAGCTACAGACATCAAGAGGAACAAGCACGTTCTTACAACCACAGTGACTAAAATTTGACCACAACCCAAATGGGCCAGGAAACAGATCTTCCCGACTCCCAATAAACCCCAGGCAGGAATACCACCTGGCCAGACAGCAGTATCTTAGTCCTCTGACACCAGTACTAGATTTTCCACCTAAGAACTGGAAGCTAACACGTTTGAATTGCTTCAAGATGCTTTGTCCTGTCAAGGAAATAATCAAAAAGCAAACACCAGGGTGGCGTAAATGAACCCCCATCAATCACAGTGCAGAGACTAGCCAGGAAAGGTGCCAGGCCACGCCTCCCTTCTCACCACCCCAGCCAGGCCCTCCTCCCTCCTCCTTCCTGGCAGCCAACAGCTGGCACTCTCAACCTCCCATGGTGCTTCTCAGCAGATGTTCTCAAGCGATTCTCCCAGCCTCAAATTCTGTCCCAGAAGGTGTCTTCTCCACGAAGCCTCTCCCGGCTTCTCCACCAGGTCAGTCCCTACAAACGCCAAGACTATCTTGGTGCTTGTGGTAGATGATACTTTTACTTAAATTCTAAGCTGTGGGGGGAATTTTTCCTCTTTTAATACAGTCTATATGTCATGATATGTTAGGGTATAATAAAAGACAATCCCCCAAACCAGTAAATATTTTCTAAACATTATTTTTTAAATGTAGTCATTTCACTTCACCATTCCCTTTCCTTCTTCCAACTCTTCCTATATATTCCACCCTCTGCTCTCTCCCAAATTCATGACTGCTCTTTCTTTAATTGTTGTATTTTTTTTAAAAAAAGATTTGTTTTACTTTTATTATGTGTTTGTGTATGGGTATCTGAATCTGAGCCCAAAGAGGTCAGAAGAGGGTGTCAGACTCCCTGGGACTTGCGTAACGGTCAGTTTTGAGCCACTCCAGGTGGGTGCTGGGAGTCAAACCTTGGTCCTCCGCAAGCGCAGTGTGTGTTCCAAACTGCCGGGCCATCTCCCCAGCCTCCTCTTTCTCAAAGCTTATTTTGTGACGTTACTTTACACGAGATGTACTTGTGGAACCCAGTTTTAAGTGTGGAATATGTTGACACTGCCCGTTTTTATGAAGTTGGACAGAAAACCTCCCAGTTTATCTATCAGGCTTGACTGGATCTCTAGACCCAATGGCTAGTAACTACAGGTTACTAGGAGAGAGAAATGGCTCAGCCGTTAAGAGAACTTGCTGTTCTTCATGAGGACAGGGTTTTAGTTCCCGGCACCCACATGATAGTCCACAGCCATCAGTAGGCAGGCCTATTGTGCGCATACATTTACACATACAAAAACTCACATATAGGAAGTAAGATGAGTAAATCTAAACCGAGATATAACCACACCTTTGCCCTCTACCCCATGGGATGCTGTTGCTGGTTAATCAATTAGCTTGTTGAGCTCTAGGGTCACATGGAGGATGAGCTGGGCATATGGACCAGCTTGTGGGAGATTAGAATCTGATTAGGTTCATTGTTTAATTGAGGTGGAATGATCGGCCCATCATGAGTGCCACCCTTCCCTGTGCTAGGATCCTGGAGAGCATCAAAAGGAGAAACTGAATTAAGCATCTGTGTCCGATGCTTTCTGCTTCCTGACAGCGGGTGCGCTGTGACCAGCCGCCTCTGGGACTTCCCCATCGTGACTGACTTGAACCTTAGTGAACTCTAACCAACCCTTTCTCCTGTGAATTCTGCAGGGTGTTTTATCATAGTCACTGAAAAACGACCAAGACATTGCCATTTCAGTCCTTCAGTCTGTGAGTTTGGCTACTCCAGAGGACTTACTTGGGCTTTGCCTTGTTTATTACATTTGGCAATTTCTCCAGGTTCACTCTTGATGTCACACAGAGTCAGTTCCCTTGACCTTTTGAAGGCTACAAGATGGCCCTGTGAGCATCTTATATTCTTAGCCACTCATCAATTTTATACATTTTGGTTATTGCCGAGCTTAGCTGTTACAGATAGAGCTGGACACACAGGAGTGCTGGCATCTTTCCAGGTCCTGACCATACTCAGTGGTAAGTACCCAGTATTGGGTTGCTTCCATACTGGTCTCCACAGTCTCTGCGCCATTGTTCCCTCCAACTAAGTCTATAAGAATTTCATCTTCTCCCAGTCTGCAGAGAACATGTACATGTCTCATATTCATGTTCTGTGTCCATGTCGGATGGATGGGTAGGGAACTCAGAGAATCCAACATCTGAAACATTCCCTGCTTCCTATCCACTCACCTGCATTCCTCTAGTATGTGTTGCTGCCCATCTGATTTTGCTGAGAGCATAACATGTAGCAAGCTCTGCTCAACCCTACGTTGGTGCTTCCAGTCTGGAGTATGTCTAGGTCTGCCTCCAGCCCTCCATTCCACCTCCTTTCCCCATCTGTGGCTATTCCTCTCTGCACTGCACAGGTAGATCCCAGGGAACTGGGAAAAGAATAAAGTCTTTAAGTTTGACACCTCTGTAGTTCCTGGTCAGATGCTTAGCAAATAGTTTTTAGTTTGAACTAAAACTATATGTTCCCATGTGCTCCCAAATGTCAGTGTCATTAGAGATTGGCATGTTTTGCCAGTATACATACATATGTATATATAAATATGTATACACCCCTGTAAATACACTGATATCTGTGTGTGTGTGTGTGTGTGTGTGTGTGTGTGTGTGTGTGTGTGTGCGCGCGCGCATGCAGAGGCCAGTTTTGAGACACAGTCTCACTGAACATGGAGTTGACCAAATGGCTAGGTTGGCTGGCCAGGGAGCCCCAGGATCAGTCCTGTCTCTGTTTCCCAGGACTGGTTTACACATATGCGCCACCGTACCTAGATTTTCATGTGGGTCCTGGGATCAAACTCAGGTCCTCATGTTGGCCTAGCAAGCACTTTACCTACTGAGCATCTCCTCAGCCTCCCATCAGGAAGATTAAAAATATCATCAACAGTGACGAAAGATAGCAATAATATCAAGCAATTTTCTTTTATAGAGGCTAAAAATAATCACTTTGGTTGTTGACTGTTGACTTGAAAATATGAAATTAAAATGAAAAATAGTAAAACACATTAAAAAGGCAACAACCACATGCCTCATAGATCACTTTGAAAATAGGTGAAGTAATTTCATTGCCTGTTTTTCTTCTTGAAGACTGCCTTTCTCTACAGGGCTAACACTAAATTGACAGTTGTAATAATTAGCAGTCAGGAAAACACAAGCTTTTAAAGCTACAGCAGATTAGAAAAGAATTTTCTAGAGAAGTCATAAGGCTTTTTCCCATGAGCATGGCCATGGGTCTCAAATGTTGGGTAGAGATAAGGTAGAAAAGCCTTTGAGCTGCAGAAGAAGTTATATTTCAAAGTCCTTCCTGGCCTCGGGTTTCAAGCAGGCCACTTGCCTCTGGCTGTGTGTATAAACTGATCAAGTCATCTCCCAGTGAATAGCATGCCTATGTGCACATCCCATAGCTTCGGGTCTTGTGTACAACCCCAAAGCTGAATTTATCTGGAGTCGGATCCCAACCCACCCTCAGCCACAGGGATTCAGGAGTCAACAGCTGCATGGGTTTGTTGCTGTCATTGATATCTCTCAACAGTTGATTATCAAGGGTCTTCAGCACGCCAGGCCTTATGTGGACATTTCTTAGGCCCAGAGGAAAGGCATTCAGAGCTTAAACCTAGAAGATGAACTCATCATAAAAAGATTGCAGGTAGAGGGAAGGTTCCTCTAGACAGAGAAATGGCAAACAGGGGTCTTGTGATGAGATTGAAAGAGGCCAATGGTTTTCATAGCTGCGCACCTGAGGGGCACAGCAGCAGTGCTGGTGGGAAGGGGTGTAGCAGTAGGGAGTGAGGCCAAGTGGGAGGAGGCTGAGCATACAGGCACTTTGGTTCTGGAAGGAGTCTACAGCGGAATGGTGGGGAGGGATGGGAAGCAGGGGGTGACAGGAGTCAATTTGGTGTTGAAGATGGCCCATGGAGAATACACAGGGGCAAGGCAAAACAACAGGGACATGAAGATGAGAAGCTGACGCTTCTGGGCCTCAGCTCAGAGGTCAATGTGCCAATCACAGCAGCAGCAAGACTGGTGTGAGAGTGAGCAGACTCCAGCAGACTCGGGAGGCTGTCATCCCTCTCTCTCTCTCTCTCTCTCTCTCTCTCTCTCTCTCTCTCTCTCTCTCTCGGGCTTCATATCTGAGGCTGTATTTCCTGTCAGGTGTTGGAGGAGACTCACTTATCCCTACCTGGACACTATGGAAAAAGTAGGACTTAGTCCTGTTTTGTAAATGGGAAACTAAAGTTGGGAGGCCCATGCCCTTCAACAGCATGTGGCTAGTCTGTGCTCAGCCCCCAAGTTACCTCCTTTCCCTATCTTTGTCTCTCACGCTTTGGCTGGGGCTTCTCAGAAAAGGTGGTGACACTTTCCGAGATGAGAAACCCTGAGAAGAAGCTATAACCCAGAAGGATCTTTCCCAGAGTTTCTGCTTATGATGGTAATCTTGCCAAGTTGCCTGGATTTCTGATCACCCTGAAGACAAGGGGGTACATCTGCCACGTCATTTCTAGAGAGGATTAGCTGAGGAGGGAGGACCAACCTTAATGGTGGGCAGAACCATTGTGTGGGGCCTTTGACTGGATCAAAGGGAGAAAAAAAGCAAAAGGTTGAGTACCAGCATCCATCTCTCTCTGTTTCCTGAATGCAGGTGCAAGGGGACCAGCTGCCCAAGTTCCTACCTTCCCCACCACGATAGACTGTACCTTCAAAGAGTGAGACCAAATAAACCTTTCCTGTCTTTGTTTGCTTTTTTTTTGAGATCAGATAATCTGCTACAGGAATAAGAAAAGGGACCAAGACAAGGGAGTAGAATCAGCTGCTAGACCTTTCTGTAGTAATACCCACATACTTGTCCTCCCCAACTCTGTCTCAACTGGGGAGCTGGGTCTGGCCTGCTCCTGTCCCCCTGGCTTTGTTTGGTAGCCCAGTGCGATGGGAGCCCCTCTGTACACTCTCCAATAGACTCTTAGAAGTTAACATTTAAATTGACAGTGGGAAGCTTCCTGAGAAGACGTGCAGTAGGCCCCAGGAGAGAGGGAAGACTGCCTGAGACAAGTGGGGGAGGGGCTTGGCATATCAGAGCAGGTGACCAGGGAGCAGCAGTGTGACATTGACAAAGTCCCTACTTCCTTTCAGTCTGTTTTCCCCAGAGAGTGGGTCTCACTCATCTACCTCAGGGCTGTCACGAGATCAGACACAACATACGGTTGTGACTGAAAAATCAAAACGCTCCTTGCAAAGGAGCTGAAAGTTCTGATACTGTTAAGTTGGAAGCAGTGTCACGGAGGCTGATGGCTGCCTCAGGGGTCAGCACCTTTGTCCAGATTATCTGATAGGTGGGAAAAAGCATGCTGAGGCTCAGAGATTAAATGATTTTTCCCGAAGTGATTCTCATAAATAACGCCGAGGCCAGCATTAGACAGGAGACATTGACTCAGGCCAGTGTCTCACTGTCCAGCCTTGGCACAGTGACTGACAAACAGGTGAGGTCTGACCTTTAGATTTCTCGCTTATTTTTGTGATCTTAGCCTATTTTCTGATCTTTTCACCTTTAAAACTGGAATAGTCATATTGTGAACACAGTGGGTTGTTATTGAAATTGGCTGAGGTAACGTGGGCACTAGGCAAGCCAAGTGGTGCTTACCATGGTGGTGAGACCACACATTGCTTCCTTGTCCTGGGTTGGCACATTCCCAAGTCCATCTTGGAAAGCAGACATGATCTTCAGAGGTTTCTGACCTGTCCTCACGTCTTTCTTAATTGGGTCTCCTCCACATTCTATTGATAAAACCAGGGGTGGGGCCAAGGAGAGCACCATTCTCTGGGGACCCCCAACTCCTGCTTTAGCTCAACCCACAAGTCCAGGGAGAAGTGAAGCTCATGGTTCAGTCAGGAGTATGTTCCAAACAAACTGTAGGTTTTATACAAATTCCCGAGGAAGGAGAGAGGTAGAGAAGGAATTGTATTGATGCAGCATGAGAAGGTCCCCACATTTTCCCAGGGAGATTCTCATTCAGGGGCATGGAAGGCGGAGGAGAAGAGGAAAACTCAGGGGACTGAACGGATCTCTTGTCAAGGGACTACGTTTATACCATCTAAGACCAAGGCAGGATCAATCTGTCCCTCAAAGTGGAAGCAAAAGAAAAATGACAGAGGCTTTTAATCCAGGGAGAGGCCCTGTTTGGGCCTTGTGGGTTCATCCATCTCCGAACACCTCACCACCCTCACCACTGGACATAAGGCTGGGGGCTGAGCTTAGCAGGACCACGGTTCACTCTCACATCTTTTCTATGAGTAAACAGCTCTATTCCTTTTTTGACTGTTTTTTAAAAACATTTTTAAAGTGTGTGTGTGTGTGTGTGTGTGTGTGTGTGTGTGTGAAAGAGAGAGAGAGAGAGAGAGAGAGAGAG
Organism: Myodes glareolus; assembly: GCF_982192425.1. Classification (NCBI taxonomy): domain Eukaryota; kingdom Metazoa; phylum Chordata; class Mammalia; order Rodentia; family Cricetidae; genus Myodes; species Myodes glareolus. The sequence goes on from NC_142034.1 coordinate 67,331,551, forward strand.
AGAGAGAGAGAGAGAGAGAGAGAGAGATTGGGGGTTATGTGCATGTGAACTGCCTATTGAGGCAGGAGGCATCAGATCCACAAGAGCTGAAGTTACAAGTGTTTCTGAGCTGCCCAGTCTGGGTTATGGGAACTGAATTAGAATCCTCTGCAAAAGCAGAAGATGGTTAACTATTGAGTCATCTTTCCAGACCTCTCCCTCCCTCCATCCCTCCCTCCCTCCTTCCCTCCCTCCTTCCTTCCTTTTTTTTGCTTTTGAGAAAGGATCTTAGGTCATTCAGCTTGGCCTCTAACCTATTATGTAGCCCAGGCTGGCCTTGAACTCCTGATCCACCATCTCTATCTCCCTAGTGTTGGGATGACAGACATGCCCCTCTATGCTCGGTTCATGATCGCCGTTTGAAAGCCTGTAATAGACAGAGTAGCTTGTGAGCTTTCAAAACCTTAGACCTACTGGACTTTGGGGCTGGATAATACTTAGTGGTGAGAGACTGAAACTGTTCTCACTGTGGTAGGGTTTTCAGCACATTTTGATAAACAAATACTTCTATGTGTTCTTTCACACATGGAACCGAGATTTCAATTCATCCGTATATGACATGATAATAGAGGGGGACTGACTGAGTGGAGAGGAAGAGGTCTAAAGGGAGGGGACAGGGTACAAGAGAGGACATTGAAATCTACGTGTCCTGAAAGCAGTAGAGGGCACTCTTTGAGGCTGAGAGGTACTGGGGGAGGGCAATGAGAGGTGAGCAACACTTATTCCATGCAGTGTAGATGTAGATATATGTACATATATGCTTTAAAATGTAATAGTGACATTTATTTCTTTGTTCTACATACTTGAGGCTCTGGGTTCGATAACCAGTATGGGGGCAGAAGAGTAACAACCCTTAATTTTACTGCTGCTGAATTGACCAAATTAGTCTTTACTTTCTGTATAACACTTTTTGCCTGGTTTTTAACTCCAGTTATAATTTAATACCACCTTCTTGTCCATTTTATTTTCTTCTTCTCATCATGCCTTCCTTATTTCCCCAGACTGAAGCTATTCTTGTGTGTACATTTATTGATATGCGGCTAAACTTTTCTCATGTCACCTTTATAAAAATGAATGTGCAGATTTAAATCGCAGGCAATATTTCTTTAGAAACTTGTTCGTTTCCTGAATTGCCAGCACACACCCAGTAAGGCTCCAAGGCAGGCTCTGGGGTAATGGTAACATCCGGTCCATTTCTTCCCACAGCTCAGAGTTGACCTTGGGTTTTACTGCTCCAAAGGCCAAGGTCTTTTGATCAGTCATACTGACATCACCTGAAGATGGCTCAGTAGGCAAAGGTGCTTGTTGCCAAGTCTGACAACCTGAGGTTGGTCCCTGAAATGCACATGGCAAAGGGAAAGAACCAAATGCTCAAAGTTGTGCTCTGACCCCCAGTGCATACTATGACATGCATTCATGCACACTTGCAATGAAATAAACAAAACTGGAAAACAGCAAACTCTTGCTTCATCCCAGGCCTACTAATAGAAGTTGCATCTTAGGAAGATTCTTGGATATGATAATGTTTATGTTTCGGAAGCGATGGGTAAGGGCACACTGAATAAGCATCATGAACAGGATACACTGTAATACTGGACCCTGGGAATGAGTGAATAGACCAGGTTGTTGAATATTTAATTATTTAATGCTCTCCCCAAATTAAAAAATTCACTCCTTAGTTTAAGGAGATCAGAACTTGTTCTACCCTCATTTCTTTGTGTGTGGTGTGTATGTGTGTGTGTGCACAGGCGTGTACAAATTTGTGTTCATGCGTATAGGGGGCAGAGGACCCTGTCAAGTGTCTTCCTCCATTGCTTTCCACCTTAGTGTTTGAGACAGATGGCTCAGCAGTTAAGAGCACTGCCTGTTCTTTCAAAAGTCCTGAGTTCAGTTCCCAGCAACCACATGGTGGCTCACAACCATCTGTAATGAGATCTGGCCCTCTTAAGGAAGAGACCTGATCAGTCGTCCTTATCAACTTAGACCATGAAACCCAATATGGACAAGTTCAACAGAATCGCCAGATACGGGCTGCCCGTGCATGCTTCAGCATTGCCAGGGCATAAATTTCATTCATTTCATTTTTTTTTCTCATTGAACCTGCAATTCACTAATTCAGCAAGACTTGCTGACATCAACTCCAAGGATCCTCCTATTTCCACCTCCCCAGTGCCAGGATTACATTCACATGCCTCCATTCCTGGCTTTGACCGTGGGTGCTGGGATCCAAATTCAGGTCTTCATGCTTGTGTGCCAGTGACTTTACCCACTGAGCCACCTCCCTGGCTCCCCAAATGCTATTTCTCTTGAGGAATCTTCCCCTAACTAGCCGGGTCCCGAGACCCTGTCCCCTCCTGACACATTTCTGTGCTAACGCTGATGGATTGTATTGTTCACAAATGCGCTCAAATAAATTTGTGGGCTTTCGAGGTTTCAGCAAATGATGGACTTATTCGATTTTTGCCAGCATGGCTTTGATTTATCGAGTGTGGGGCTTTGTTTGGCTGCCACAGTGGGGGAACCTTGTTTATCCTCTTCAGAGCCACATGGCTTCATCATGGTTGACATAAACAGAAATGGAAAACTCACAGGATGAAATGGAATAGAATTTTGCACAAAGCGGCTTTTGCTCTGTGGTTCAAGGTTATGGATGAATTTGCTTTTTGTATCATTTTCATGTCTATTACGTGTGGAGAGCTGGGTGATTCTTGGTTCAGTTGACATCCCTAATTTAACTGCCCCCACCATGTCTGTTACTCAGTCAAACCCTTAGGCTCTGTGGCTAAAAATGAACTAACAAAAAAACCCAACTTTTCAATTTTCTTCTCTTAGACTATGCCCATGCAATTCTAGTTTTCGTCCTGCATTAAGGCTAAAAGCAAATAAAGTATATATGTTCTGAATGCAAAATAAATTCCTTTATGCTCCCCACCACCTGCCCTCTCTTCTGAAATACAACATCTTTTAGGTTGATTTAGATTAAGCCAACACATTTCTTCCTGCCTTTTTTTTTCTAGAACTCTCCAGAGTTTTCCAGGCTTGCTAAGAATGCCTTTTTCTATGCGCAGGTGTCCCAGACATCATCCATCATGTTCAGTGTTGTGAGACGCTACACATGAAACTGGGTGACACAGAGTCTCGGTTATTGGCTTGCTCTGGACCCTTGATAAATGTCACAGCTGTTGCTACTCCGTGAGAGCATAGCATCTCACATCTGGAAAGCACAGCATCTCACATCTGGAAAGTACTGTTAACAATTCTTCTCGTGAACTTCTAGGTGGAAGTCACGGGGCAGGAAGAGCAGCTACGGGCACTTTCCTGTTTCATCTGGTACTCCATACTATAAAAAGGAACCAGCACATACATGTGACTAGTCGCTTAGCATGTCCATACTGCAATGGTTTCTCTGTTCTGAGGGAACCTCCACCGCAGCTCAGATGTCCTTCAGAGGACAAGGCTGACAACAGCAGAACAGAACTTTGAGAAGAGCCTGGACCCAGACGTCACCAGGAGGAGGGGCAAGTATAGAGGGCAATCATGAGGGAAGCATGGATATTTCACGTGTCTCAGTCACATGGCTGACCACCTGACTGGAGGGGGTAAGTCTGAGCTCTGAATACTTGGTTGACCTTGTTCCTTCCCCCTCCTCCCTATATAATCTGGAGGGGAAATAGAAGGCAGATTGAGGGATTGTGGGTCCACTGTCTTAGATTGCCGACTTTCTGAACAAAGCAGTTTTCAAGATCTGACTCTGTCTCTTCTTACCGGTGTCTGTGAGAGACAGACCACTGTTCCAGTATATTCCAGTGTGGAAGGAGCCCCTGCACACAGCTCCTCTGTGCAATCGTACTGCCTCTGCCCCAGTGCCGGTAGGGGACAAAACGTGTCCTCAAGCTCCATGAATCGGGGTGGGTGGGGCCGGGTGAAGGCATGCAGAAGTGTGAATGGACCTGAACTGAGGTCCCAGGTACATGCTTGCATGTGTGTGACAACTGCTCCATGAGAAAAGGGAACACAGCAGGGAAGAGGATAGTCTTGAGGTAGAACACACAAGTTCAGTAGGCTTTCCATGTGTTAAAATAAAAACCTTGTCTCCTTCGTTCCATGTGTGTGTGTGTGTGTGTGTGTGTGTGTGTGTGTGTCTGTGTCTGTGTGTGTCTGTGTGTGTACAGAGGCCAGAGATCAACCTTAGGAGTCATTCCTCAGATACTGTTTACTTTTTTTTGAGACAGTATCTCTCCTTGTTCTGGAGCTCAACACCGGTTAGGCTAGCCTGCCAGCAAGTCCCAGTTATGCTGGGATTACTGGTGGATGCTACCATACTGGTGAGTGCTAGATATTGAACTTAGGTCCTAATGTTTGCACAAAAGTACGTTCCTGTCTATGCTATCTCCCCAACCTGTCTCCCCCTGTTTCCTTTTCATTTGTTTGTTTGAGACAGAAGAATATTTTCATAGCTCTGAGGAAATAAAGGCTTCCGTGTTGGCAAATTTTGGTCTCAACTTGACCACACCTGAAATCACCTAAAACCCAAGTACCTGGACATATCTGCAGGGGATTTTCGTTTTTAGATCCTTTGAGGTGGGGAGACCCACCTTAAAATCTGGGCTATACTTTCTGATGGCATCTGCATAAAAGGACACAGGAGAAGGAGGCTTTTGCGTTTTGCCTGCTTGCCCTCACTCTCACTGGCCACTTCATCTGTCCTGCTGCTGAGGGTGGCACCATTCCCTAGTGAAGGGTCCTCATATGTATCTAGCTAACCCTAAATCTAAATCTAGCTGAGTACAATAACACAAGCAATCAGGCAGCATTTCTGTGTTTATGTCTCTCAGATTGTGACTGTGGATCTGCTGTGACTAGCTGTTTGAGTTCCTGCCTTGACTTCCCCTCAGTGACGGGCTGTAGGAATTGTGAACTGAAATAAGCCCTTTCCTTCCCTAAGATGCTGCTTGTCAGGATGTTTTGTCAAAGCAACGGAAGTGAAGCTCTAGCAGAGACTTAGAAAGTTGCTTGTACCAGACACAAGATGCTCAGCAGCGATTGGGTACGGAAGGAGTACTGTCACCAGGGAAATGCAGAGTCAAGCCGTAATGCAGCATGATGACAGACTTGGATAAAATAAAAAAGGAAAATGTGAAGTAACTGGAACTCACATGGTCTGCTGACAAGAGTCTAAATTTGTGCGGTCCCTTATGAAACAGCTTGGTAGAAGCTTCAATAGGAAAATGTACATAACTTGACTCAGGAATTCCACTCTTAAGTTATACACCCAAAGGAAAGCCACATATGTTCACTGCAAGATTTTGCAGGGCTATTCATAGCAGTCCTACGTAGACTAGCCTCATGATGGAGAAATGCAAAAGTCCACCTTCCAAGATCATATTCATTGAGATGTTTGCTCTTGTCAGCTTGACAGAACCTAGAATCACCTGGGAGATGCTGAGGGTGGCACCATTCTCTGGGTGTGCCTATGGGAGATTACATTAACTGAGGTGAGAAGACTTGCCCACTGTGGGCGGCACTGTTCCTTGGCTGGGAGCCTGGACTGTGTAAGTGGAGATAGGGAGCTGAGCAGTAGCATTAATGCCTCTGCATCCTGACAATGGGTGGCTTGTGACCAACTACCTCCAGGTCCTGCCACTTGACGTCCCTGACCTGAGGGACTGCATCCTTGAACTGTGAGCCACAATAAACACCTTCCCCTTGCATTGCTTTCATTAGAGTATTCTATCTCAGTAACTGGAACAGAAACTGATATTCACAGAATAAAGCACTGTACAACAAGGAGGTTGAATGGACCATGACTGTACAGGAAAATACAGGAAGAAGAGGAAGAAGAAGAAGGAGAAGAAGAAGGAGAAGGAGATGAGAAGGAAAAGGAGGAGGGGAGAGGGAGAGGGAGGGGAAGGGGAAGGAGAAGGAGAAAAGAAGAAGGAAAAGAAGAAGAGGGAGGAGGAGGAGGAGGAGGAGGAGGAGGAGAAGAAGAAGAAGAAGAAGAAGAAGAAGAAGAAGAAGAAGAAGAAGAAGAAGAAAAAGAAGAAGAAGAAGAAGAAGAAGAAGAAGAAGAAGAAGAAGAAGAAGAAGAAGAAGAAGAAGAAGAAGAAGAAGAAGAAGAAGAAGAAGAAGAAGAAAGGGGGGCACTTTCATATAGTTTTGGACATACATGTACATGTAGTTTCACATGAAAGCCATAGACTGATGTCAGGCATCTCCTGTTACTCTCCATCTTATTGCTTGTGTGCGTATGAATGTTTGTGCATGTGGAAGACTGTGGTTCAGTTGAAGTGTCTTACTCAGTTGCTCTCACTATGTGTGTGTGTGTGTGTGTAAGAATGTGTGCACATTCATGTCTGGAATAGAACACAGGCATTCATGTGATATGTGCCTGCAGACTAAAGGTCAACCTTGGGTGTTTCTCCTTGTGTTGGCTAGTTTTATGTTAGCTTGATACACAAACTAGAGTTACTGAGAGAAGGAATCCTCAATTGAGAAAATGGCTCCATAAGATAGGGCTGTAAGGCATTTTCTTAATTAGTTATTGATGAGTGAGGTCCCAGCCCATTGGGGGTGGTTCCCTTCCTGTGCTGGAGGTACTGGGTCCAATGGATTGGCTGAGCAAAACATGGGAAGCAAATTAGTTAGCAGCACCCCTCTACGGTCTCTGCATCAGCTCCTGCCTCCTGTCCTGACTTCCTTAAATGATGAACATTGCTGTGGAAGCGTGAGCTGAATAAACCCTTTCCTCCCCAACTTGCTTTTCAGACATAGAGTTTTGATTCCATGATAGAAACCCTAAGACAGTCTTCACTTTCCATTTTGCTCAAGGCAGTTGTATCTCTTGGCTGCTTGTTTGCTGTATATATTAAGCAGGCTTTCCTACAAGCTCTTGTAGCCTTTCCTTTCTCTAGCCATCTCCCCACAGGAGAACAGGATTTCAGAGGCTCGCGATGTACCTGTAGTTTTCGCATGGGTTCTGAGGATTCGGAACTCAGGTTCTCATGCTTGCATAGCAAATGCTTTTATCCAGTGAACTGTCTCCCCAGCCCCCACTTTAGTTTCGTAGGCAAGAGTTCACTGAAACCCGGATTGTTCAGTTTGGCTCAGCTGATTAGTCAGTGAGTTCTAGAGATCCGCCTGTCTTTGCCTTCCCTGGCACTAGGGATGCAGAGAGGATTCAATGTGTCGATCTTCTAGCTCCCTGCTGAGGATCCAAGTTCAAGTCTTCAAGTCCATACAACAGGCGCTTTGCCGGCCAAGCCACTTGCACAGCCCCTGAGCTGGGCTTGTAGGAGTTATGTACGTATCTGCTTCTGTTACATCTTGGTAGGACTTATAAACCTCAATGCAGCTGTGTCAATGGGGGACAATGTGAAGCAAAATTCACCCCCAGAAGATCTTCCCTTGCTCAGTGTGTTACCTCCTAAAGCCAGAGTTAAAGTTCGTTGGATGGAAAATAGGCGAAGTTTAAAACAACAATACTATAAACTCTGATGTAGGACCTGTACTAGGAAAATGCACAGCTTCTGGGCTCAGTCCGTGGCTCACTGGGTAAGGGAATGTCCTGCTCTTACAGAGGACCTGAGTTTCCCAGCATCTACATTTGGCAGCTACAACTGTTTGTAACTCTAGGTCCAGCGGGTATAGCACCCTCTCCTGGCTTCACTGATACCTGCATTCATGAGCATGTACAGACATATACACACAATCAAAAATAAAATAACAATCTTTTAAAAAAATACAACTTTCCTTTATTCCTGTGGGATTTCTTGGGATACAATGTACCCCGAGAGCTGCTGGTTCTCTGGAGAGGGAGGGTGTGCTGCTTCTGTTACGTACCAAAGCTGTCCCTTATTTTCCCTGCAGGGTCATATGGGGAATAAGGAACGACCTTCTAGCAATGACCATTTATCTTTTAGGGTCACCACAGATAGTGTGAGGGGCCGTGACATAGCTAAGGTCTTCCCTGTGCCTTGATCTCATCTTAGCGAGCCTCTAGCTAGCATGGAAGCAGGAGCCTGGAACTTCTTGCTGTGTATACATCTCCTGGGTCCTCAGAGGGCAGGCTGGTGTAGGGCTGTGAGGCACTCTCTATGGAGGACCATCAACTCATTCCGACTGAAATCTGATAGCCGTCCTGACCCATCTAGTTCCTGCACTGCACAGCTGTGGGGAACACGTGCCCTCTCTGCCAACCCTCCCGCTTTAGTCCTCTGTGTGGGTGACACACACGAGCCACTTCACTCAGCCTGGCTAGCCGTCTTTGCTTCCCTGCTCTTGCCACCAAGCAAGCACTAAACACAGAGACCCCTGGCATTAGGAGGAGGAGGACTCTGGGCGGTCTTTAAAGGAAAAGGACAGGGCAGCGGTTGGAGTGTGGGGGCCGTGTAGAGAGTTGGTAGAATCCTTGCCAAGCGTGCAGGAAACCCTGGATTCTTGCATAGACTGGGCATAGCGGTGCATGCCTGCAATCCCAGCACTCCTGAGGTAGTGGCAGAAGGACCAGGGGGCCAAGGTCAACATGGGCTATGGGAGGTTGAGGTTACCCCAGATGCTGTCTCAAAAACAAAACAAAACAAAACAAAACAAAACAAAACAAAACAAAACAAAACAAAAGAAGGTCCAAAAGCTGTGGCCTAGCCCTTTTCAACACTCAGGCTTGATACAGGGTTTGCTGGAGCACTCTCTTCCCCTCTTCCCCTCCCTTCTCCCTCTCTCTTCTCCTCCCTTTTCTCCCCTTTCCTTCTTTCCTCTCCTCCATCCCTCTAGAGCTTGAAATATAAGCATTAGATTAGAATTTTACATAATGCCCATTAGGGGAACTTGCTTCATTGAGGAGGGCCAGATTATAAAATACTCAGCTAACTGACGAGGCCCTGAGTGCCCTCTGGACCTTGGTTTTCCCCAAATCTAAAATGAGTTGATTACAAGAGAAACTGCATGGCTTTCAGAATGTAGTGTATAGATTCATAGATTCATTAGGAAGTAAGTAATGGATTCATTAGCTTAATAATTACTGACCTCTATTGTGGACACAGTGATTCTACTGACAGTGTAGGATCTTAGTATTGACTATAAGTCTCATTAACAGCTCTACCTGGGAAGAGAGAGGACATGCACCTTCTGGGGGAGACTATTACATAGAAGGCACAGGCTAAGTTCTGAAAATGCCCTGTCCCATCTATCCTTTGAAATCCCCCACACACTATCACTCTTTTATATGTAGCAGATTAAAACTGGCAAAAATGGCCACAGGAACCCCTCCCATTCTGCATGTTTTGCTTACAGCATCCCAAATAAAAGCTGGCTGAAGAATACCACTGGAAGGGTTATAACACGCTGCATGCTTCAATGAAAACTGCAAAGAGAAAACTGCAGGTCCACTGGTCATGCAGGGGCAAATGCAGCGGCCTGAGAGAGCAGGCAGGAGAGGAGGAGAGCTCGGACTGGGCAGCAGAGGGTCACCGTGGGGGTCAGGGAATGGATGAGTCGTGTCAGGCAGGCAAGGTGCACTGAGTCAGTTCCTGCCCAGGTGACAGACATGTCTGGGAGCAATGAGGTTGTGCATGGAGGCCCTCCTCCTCCCAGGAACAGCCTCTGGACTTCCCTCTGGCCAGAGAGGCCAAGAGCTTGGCCAGGTTAAGAGACAGGTGCCAGGCCAGCCCAGAGAACTCTTAGCAGGGAATAACCAGTGGTGGGGGTGGCCAGCACAGCAGACAGGAAAATGAGGATCGTAAAAGAAGAGCGAATTCAGACGTGAAGCCCTGGTCTAATCAAGGAGTGTGGGCGTCAGCTTCCGCTTGTTTCCACGTAAGAGAGACCCTGTGATGTTGGTTTAAACTGATGTTCATTTGTCAGTCTGAGGAAACCGAGGATAGGCCATTGAGTTGTTTTAGAGCTTACTAAATGGTAGATCTATGATCAAACACAAATGTGTCTGGACATGGGCTCCCTGATCTGAACATAGCCATCTCGCCATCTTTGTCAGCCCCATGCTCCCTGTCTGCTCTCCGCTTGCTCGTCTGAGACTGTGTAACCCCAGGGGCAAGCAGGTCACCAACTCTGCTCTCGGAATCACTCAGATGCACATTCCACCTTATTATTTACTATTTTTTTTTTTTTTTTGCTTGCATTGGGTCTTCTGCTTTGCAAACTCAGAGGCTGGCACACATGCTTCCTGCTTCTTCAGATCTACCATGATGCCTGCAGCATGGCTCTCAGCCCAGAGCTTATAAAACGCTACATGCCCTGTTCCTTATAGCACCATGAGCAAGAGTCAAGAAACTGGAGCTACTAAAGTGTGTGACACTGGACCACTGGACAGAGAACATGTAGTGCACATGTACATTGGAATACTATTTCTATCATTTTCCAAAGCCTGGAAGGAACTGGAGATCCCTGTCTTAAATGAAATAAGGCAAGAATGGGAAGATATTTGGAGTTTAAAGAATTGACTTTACAGAAGGTGAGATCAGAGTAGTGGTTCCCAGAGGGCAGGGAGAATAGAGGGGAGGGGGAGACGGGGAAATGATCAGTGGATAGCTAGACAGAAGCAAGACGCCCTGGGGTGTTGTTGACCACAACAGGGTTCAGGGTGACATCATGCGGTGTGCACATTTCAAAAGGCTGGGAGAAAACATCCTGAGTACCTTTACCTGAAGAACACGAGAAGTGTTTGAGGAGAGAGGCACATTTGACTTGATGTACACTTTATACAGTGTATATGTGTATGAGAATATTACATGGGCTAAGTTTGTAGAGTAGTTGAACAGCAGATGTGAGGTTCTGGGGTCAACTCCCAGCGCCACAGGAAAAATTATGTGACACTCCATCAATATGCCATTTCTATGTGTTTCTTGTTTCTATTCATAAAAACACTGGTTTAATGGATATTTACTTTTATCTGTGATATATTAATAAGTCATAACATATAAATATTGTACATATTTTTATAATGAATACAAATATGTACATAGACACACACAGGTACACACACACATACACACACACACACACACACACACACACACACACACACACACACCTCAGAAAGACCACAGAATAAAATAAGGCCCTTACTGTTTTTTTTCTCCCCATTCCCAGAATGAGACTTTCAAGAAATAAACAGTTAAGCGTTTGGGCCCCCACAGAAAGCATGGAGTCTTTCTGGCTGACGTCCTTCCTGCCGGCTTCTGAGTGGCTGTGATCAGCCCTTTCTGGGGTATCTGACAGGACTTGGAATCCCAGATGTCAGAATGGCTAATGATGCTCCATCCAGGATGGGCTGAGCCTTACATAAATGAGAGTTGCTTCCTGATTTCCTGCTTGTGATACTGAACAACTGGGGCTTTCTAAGATGTCACTTCACGGCCTTATAGAATGTCACAGGCACCCAGATATCATGATATGGCATGTATCATTTAACTGATAAGCTCCGAGGCCATGGAGGGGATGGGGATGCCTTGACAGGTTCTTTTGCTCAGAATGTACTCCTTCAGTGCCTTTCCTCATAGGCACCTGCCTAGAAGGTCTGCCTCCTCTTCCTTCTTTGCTTTTGTAGAAATCTTACCTCATATTTCAAGGAACAGTCCCTAATTCCAGAAGCCTCTTCTCATCCCAGAGAATGCTTCTCTTCTCAGAAAGCCTCTTGACCCAACTCAGTGGCCCTCAAGAGCTCAGCTCTCTTGTTGTTGAGTTCCAGAGAGGCAGCACAAGGCCGTGTCAAGAGTCTGTAATTTGCAACCAGTGTGCTCTGCTTCTCAGTCCAGAACCCCCAAAGTCCCCACACAGCCCTGTTGCCATCCGCACGGCCACTTTAATAGGTGTGTGCTTTTCCACAGCCTGGGGATTGTCACTTTTCCTTTCCTGCTAGGCCTTTACTGATGGATGTGGGCTAGTTCTAGCTCTGTCAGACAACAGCGAGATAAGCATTCTTCTATGTACATCTGATTATGCGCACACAAATCTTTCCACAGGACGTGTGTCTATATTCCAGATGGTTTCCAGCTCCTTAATTTTGAAGCCATTTCTAACGGTTTCCCATCCACCCCACATCTAAAGACTACAGCTCAAAGTATGTCCTCACAGCCCCGGGCTGGGTCAGCGGTCCTTCCTGTGTTGACAGTCACTTCATAGCTACATTGGAGAATAAAAGCTGGTGTCTCTAAAATGACTTCGTTTCTGCTCTGTCTCAACATCTCCCTCCCCCTAGAGGTCCATGCTACCCTCACACTTGGTGAAGATGGAATATACTCCCCAGCACCCACTCCCTCCTACAGAAGAAAATTTTTTAAACAACAGTAAATACTTATAGATAATATATATATATATATATCTTAAATAATGGAATACCAAAACTAAATCAAAGTGACTCCCCCACCTTTTTTTTGAAAGGAGGGGGAGAAATCAGACTTTGGGAATGTTGTAGAAGAATGTTTTAGAAGAGATGTTTTTCTTTTACAAATTCTAACAATCCCTGGGATTCCTCAATTATTGTTAGGAGGATTGCTGGGCTTAGAAGATGGGGGCAATTCAGATTCATCCTGGTTGTGTCCCACAGACGAAGGCTATGATCTTGGGCATCTACAGCAAGAGTGGGCCAGGCAGAGGAGTCCATGCTGATACATTGTTTCCCTTGCTGGTACGTTCCCAAACCAGACAAAGAAACAAGAAAGGACGAGTTTGTCTCACAGTCCGAGGGCACAGCCCATCACGGCAGGGAAGGCACAAGGTGGGCACTTAAGACAACCAGTCACATTGCCTCCGCCTCGGAAAGCAGAAGTAGAGAGAGGTGAATGCTGGTGCTTAGCTTGCTTTCTCCTTTTCATGGAGTCCAGGACCCCAGCCCTTGTAGGTCTCGATTACATTCATGTGTGCCTTCTGGTTTCAGTGAACACAGTCTCGTCAATCCCTCACAGGCATGTCCAGTACCTAGATCCTATCCAGTTGAGAGTCAACAAGGACCAGAACCTGGTGCTCACCAGTGTATCCAACACACCATAGATGCAAACACTGAAAACAACACAACAATTTGATCGCTTTCCCAGCGAAGAGGCTGCGGGACTGTCCCTAAACAGAAGGGTAGCTGGATGCATCAGGATGATGAGGAAAGGCTGCTCTCTGGGTCCTTCCAGCTCCACTTTGCCCACTTTGCCTCCCATCCCAGCTAATTTCGGAGACTGTCCCTGTGCTGTCCTGAGTTACCCAGGTGGCTGGTAAGATCCTGGAAGTCTCTTCTTTAGACTGCTTTCTGCATGAAATGCAAACAGCGATCCAGTCCTGAGAAAGCTGCTATAAAAGGCTTGTGCTCAACCAGCAAGCATGCTGGGTGTTTGGAACCTGTAGTGCCTCTGCCTGGCTTTTTGTTTCTGTTGAGACAAGGTTTCATTTTCCCACATACACTAACCTGGAACTCTCAATCGTCCCATCACTGCTTGCCCAAGTCATGGGATTAGGCAGACATCACCACATCTTCCTCATGCATAGTTTCCTGCGAGCCACAGAGAAGAGGTTCCCGTCTCTGTTTCCTTAGGTCACAGAACTGGGTGACTAGAGTTCAGAGCTTACAGAAGATTGTAAGATGGAAGCAGAGACAGACACAGCACACGGAGGGTTTACTGTGTGTGAGTCCTGGCGGAGGAAGAACTTGGCCTCACCAGGTACTGTGTAATTTAGCCCTGCAACACTGTGCTGCTTGGCTTCAGGTCAACTTTGAAACAAGCTGGAGTCATCTGGGAAGAGGGGCTATCAATTAAGGAATTGCCCATAACAGTGTAGTCTGCAGGCAAGTCTGTGGAGCATTTTCTTGATTAATGATTGATATCAGGGTTGGGGAAGCTGCTGTGGTCAGGGCCACCTGTGGGCAGGTGGTTTTGGGTATAAGAAAGCAAACTGAGAAAGTCATGGGGAGAAAGCCAGTGAGAAATACTCCTCCGTGGTCTCTGCTTCAGTTCCTGCCCCGACTTCCCTCGGCGATGGACTATGGTATGGAGGGTAAGCTGGAATAAATTTTTTCATTTCTAGGCTGCTTTTGGTCAGTGTCTTATCTATCACAGCAATGGAGAGGTAAGCTAGGGCAGCATCTCAATTAAGGTAGGTTTTATTATCTCTATTTTCTAGATGGGGAAACCGAGGCACAGAGATTTATGTTTTAAGTGTACACAGGTAGAAAAGTGTAGAGCTGATATTAATATCAAATGGTCCTAGTCTGAGGGTCAGGTTTGCAGGTATCTCTGCAAAGCATAGGCTCAGAAGGGTATTTAAGGTCATAAGGGGGAAGGGGGACACACAACATTATAGAGGGGGAGGAGCTGAGTAGGAAACCCAGCAGAGGTCCCTCACACCAAAGGTCCTTTAAGAACACAGTGCCTGGGGCCCTTGGGAAGGGATATTTTGCTTGACTGGAGCCCTGCAGAAGCCAACACTCAAGAGGAGACAAACTTTAGATATGACACTCAGACATGCTGGGGTTCCACAGGTAAGACCTGTGGACTGACAGAGGTCTGAGATAGTGTCCCCAAGTGCTGTGTTCCTAGTGCCTGTGATGACACTGATCCTGCCTCTTCCTCAAGATGGGACTCCCAGCTTGTCCCAGCAGTAACTGCCCTCCTCACTGGGAGGAACCACTTCTGAGGTCACCAGGGGTGTATATTTGCAGTCACGATCTAGATGTGGCTTCTGTGTCTGTGTCCTACACTCTCTCCATATTTTGCCGTGTAACTGGGGTTTTATTCACCTTCCACGTCTCTGAAGCAAAGCTGGGGAAGGCAGGCAAGGCAGAAACCATTCTTACACCACAGTTGGAGGTGGTGACTCGCGCTGAAGTAGAACTATCAGTACCCCCTTACAGGAAACTGAACCTGCCTTCGTCATCCGGTCAGTTAACTGTGTTCTAGTTTTTCTTTATCTGGAACTCAGTAATTCTTTCAGTCAAAACACTGGGTTTCCTGATCACAGATACTATATCTTCCAGAGAAGGTTCACAAAGCAACAAAGGGTCAGGTCAGGGAAAATGTGGGCCTGGCAGACTCAGCCACCCCTCGGTAGAGCCCAGGATGTAGAGGGATGGGATTGGCTTCCTTTTAGTGCAGGCCCCACTTAGTGCAGTCCCCACGCATGGCCTGATTTTCCCAACACATGAGAAAGAAAATAAAAACACAACAATCAGATTTTACACATAGAACCAAAAATGGAGCAGAGTTATTTTTTTTAAAAAAATACAAAAGCCTAATATTGCAAGTCCGTCTAAATGCACTAGCTACACAGCCATGCAATCTATGCAAACACCTTTCCAGACCCACAAGCCCACTCCAGGCTCAGCTGCATTTGATCCGTAGATTCCTACAGTGAAGAGCACCCAGGATGAAGCAGGAGCCACCCTCTATTGCCGACACGTGCACCCACAGTTCACCATGGCAGAAGACAACTTGATTGACAAGTTGATTGAGTCAGGACACGTCTAGGGGACTCCCGAGGCACACCTCTGGGGCTGTCTGTGAGGGCATTTCTGCAGAGTACTAACTGATGGGGACACCCAGCCTGGAAAGAGAGGGTCACGGGCTGCTCCCACCATCACGCCTTTGCTGTCCTGATGACTGGACACTCGGAATGTGAGCTCAGTGAAACCCGTCCTCCCTTAGGTTGCTTCTTGTGGGGTATTTGATCACAACATGGGAAAAGCAAGGACTCCAAGCACACCTTCCATCTTGTGCTGTCGAACTTACCCCCTGATTGTCTTCATGATTTTGGCCAAATTCCACCCATCCCTGAAAACCAGACTCCACCCCATGAAACTGGGGTGTCTATTGGGTGCCTTCCTATCGGGTTTGCTTCCCACCTCCTTGTACTGCACCAGGAGCTCCAAGGGAGGGATGCTAATCCACCTTTTCAGTGATGTACACCGCAGCACCCGGCCACACCCGCCGTACAGCAGGTGCTAAGGACAAGCCACTCTTGGGATACCTTTCAGAAAACAACCTGTTGGGATTCTGGTGTGGGATAAAAAAGTCTCTCCTTCCATTCAACCATTCAAACTGTATGTTAACAATAAAATATGATGGCTCATTTTCAAAGGCTCCTTGAGCCAGCTTAGAGCTAACTATGAATGAACAGAAAACACCAGACTGCTGCTGCTGTAGCCTGCCTGCTAGTCTATCTAATTCCCCAACTCCGATTCTGCCAAGCCACCCAATCCGCAAATGAGAAGCTTAGA
This sequence comes from Myodes glareolus, assembly GCF_982192425.1. Classification (NCBI taxonomy): domain Eukaryota; kingdom Metazoa; phylum Chordata; class Mammalia; order Rodentia; family Cricetidae; genus Myodes; species Myodes glareolus. Next base: position 67,347,800 of record NC_142034.1, read on the forward strand.
GAAAATTACTAACATGTGAGAAGCTTTAAAGTAAACAGGGTGTAAAATGCAGAGGAACATGGACACTGGTTTTGTTGAGAAGACAACATACACAACATGGGACAGCGCTAGATGGTGGCTAAGAGTGTGTCCTCCTGATCCCTCATCCAATGAGAAGGTGTGTGAGAGGTGGGTTTCAGACTTTAAAACCTATTCCCCGTCAGTGCTGTCTGCCATTCTAGGTTTTGCGGAATTCTAAAAGGAACTACCTCTATCTCAGCCCTCTGAGTCTCCAGTACTCTCACTATGAAATGAGAATCTCTAGTATGAAGTGAGGGTCTTTGTTTCTCACACCTTAGACCTCCAGAGCTACCTAAAGAGAGAGGCTTTGCCTCGCTCTTCCTGAAGACTGGAGCTCCAGCGGGGAAATTGGGGTGACAGCAGAGACTTCTCTCCAGAGCCCCGACTTTCATTTGAACATTTCCAGGCCATTGTGAGAGCGTGTGAGGCATTGACTCTTCTTCCTCCTCTGAGTTAGGAGGCTTGTTCAGTCTCTCAGCAGGATGCTCAGCCTCTGGCTTTTTCATCCATCGGCAGCTTCAGATGGAGACGTGAAGCAGCCCTGGGCTGGGGTCCCCTCCACAACCCCCATGATGGGGGAAACCTCAAACAGTCCATGCATTTTTTTTTCTATTTCAGGTAGATTTGTTAACTTCCCAGTTTAACTCACATTCTTTTCTGCCATATGAATCTGAGGTCACTGCCCTGCGATACACTAGTATGACTTACGCTCGCTGGTAACTTTTGACAACGCTGATAAAAGGGCATTACAGACATATGCCACTATTTAAGCACACACCCCCTTTGTATTAAGAGGCAAAGGGGCTCAGATAGGAACCACAACACACTGGACAAAAGCCAAGTAAGAGTAACACTGCCAAGTTTCTACGTCTGTTGCTCCCATCGTCACCGCACAGCCCAGGCCGGCCTGCTGGAATTACAGGCCTGTATGATCACATACAGCTTCTCTTGTCTTTCAAATATTTAAATGCCTTCAGTGTGTCTGAGCTTAGATTCTTCCAGTGTTAAATGGAAGGCTGAGATGGATGGAGTTGTTGTTACAAGAGTCTAGGACAGAGAGTCTAAGGCAAGCAAATGGCACCACTGGGTGCTGGGTGTGCACACACTTTAGTAAGACCAGACTACCCAGGCTGGCGGGGCTAAGACCCTGACCTGGACCTTGGAGGTCATTCTTACTTTATTGGGTTCTAGTTTGTTTCATATTTCCTTGTTTCACTATTTTCTAATTAGGACAAGGTGAGAGGAAAGGTTCAATTAGTCTAAGACTACTTAGCCACACCTCAAACTGTCTTACTCAAATATTCTTACCCTTCTGAACATATACCTAATTTCCACCTACAAATGTTTTAAAGATAAACAGTAAAGTCAGCTGAAACGACAGGTAGGGCCTGGAGCTGAGAACTGACACCACCCTTGGGCATGACTCTGGTGAGTGAGTTGCTCACTGGTGGTGGGCAGGACCACCTAAGAGTCTTCTCCAGGAAAGCCTGGCTGCTTCTGAGACATTGCTGGGACACCACTTCAAAGTCAGAGTCATTGCCATAATAGGGAACTTCAATAATGAGTTATTTCTATGGATCATAGCTCCCAAGTAGCTCAATTTTAGCTTTGCAGTTTTTAACTTGATTACTTTTTCTCTTCAAATCTCTCAGGTTTCTTTCATCCATCCACAGTATATAATCAAATGTGGCAAAGTCTTCTCTTGTAATCTGCTGTGTAATGTGATTCATGGGGATGCCATGTTTTCTCACGCAGTTCTGCCCACGATAGTCAGGGGAGGGGGGTTCCCCACTTCATAGGTGGATGTAGGCACACTGTCTATCCTCCAATGAGCTGAAACATTTTCATCAGTTACCAATTTCCTGAAAACTGCTTCTGCATTGGGTGACCGGCAAATGTTATCGAGACACACGAACAACACCGACTTGGACCCAACCTCTGCCATCTTCCCGTACAGACCCTGGCGCCCCCAAACAGTCCATGTGTATACCTCACTGGCCAAGAATTTACAATCACACATCCTGTGCCCTTCCTGCATGTTGGTGTTCCTCACTGATGGCAAGAGGGAGGCCATGGAAGGGGGCTTTGCTCTTAGGAGTCGCCTCACTTAGTGTGTTCTTCCTCACAGCCAGGAAAAGGTCAGACCCTTTGCCTTTCCTGGCTGCAGGTGAGGTTTGTTCATCTATGGACGCGTTTATCTGGCAGAGACAGACACTGGGGTCTGAGTTTTGGCTGCTCTCTGGCATCATTTCTAGCTGCTTCACAGGCCTTGTTTTCTGAACTCCTAAGCTCGTCTTTGCCAGGCAGAATCCGGTTCTGAGGTTTTCTTTTTGGAAGGTGGAAAGAGGCTTGTGAAATACCCAGAATACCCTGCCTGACTGCAGAACTTCTGGGTTCAGAGGTCTGAGGACCTGCGTGTGGAGTAGTTGATCCCCTACCCCCAGTCCAGCGACCTACAGAGTGGACCACACATTTCTCCACTTCTGTCCGTGGAGCCTTGTGACAATGTCCCTTGCAGCAATTAACCTGGAGCCTCCGCAGGGCTTGTGGGTTCAACACGAGACAGATCTCGATGTCTCGGTCTGTTTCTATCAATGCCCCGCTTCCCTATCTGCCCCCATCACTCCAGTGACCTCAGGAGAATCAAGAGAAATGGGCTTGTAAGGGTCTGTCTGTCAGGGAAGGAGGGAGAGGAGCAACTGGAAAGGGGAGGTTTCTCCCATCTCTCCTTGCTGGTGGCAAACTGGTTGCTATGGAGTTAGTCTGGGAATACAGTGATCAGGCTGTCATTGGCTGTCTTTTTGGCTTTCCTCCTTGGCCACTCTGTTCCCATGGTGAGTCATTTATAGGGCCACCAACGAGCAAATGAGCTGGAGGGAAGGAATGCATGATACGGGGTTCTGGGACATCCCTAAAGTGCCATTACCCTGCCGCCTGCGACTTCTCGCTGGCTGTAATTATCTTCATCAGGTGGAGATAATTAGTGTCCACGCTGAGATGGTATATGATCAGAATAAAAGGGAGCATTCTGAGGGTTGAATGATAACTTCCCATTTCCCTCCATCCCCCCAGGACCCTCCTGCCCACTCTCTTCTCTTTAGCTAAGCTTACTTGAACCCATGGGGTCCACGGGGGTGGGGAGACTGAGAATAGAGCTGCAGGCAGTGGGACCTGGGGTTCAGACTGTATGTAAGAGGGGTGGGATGCTGTGAGTATCACAGGCCACGGGCACTTCCTGTCTTAGTGGCATTTCCTGTTGGCTAACATACCACGTCAAAAGCAACTTAGGCTTAGTTTGGATCACAGGTTCCGGGTGTGGTCCGTCATGCTGAGAAGGTACAGCAGGGGGAGCCGAAGCAGCTCCCACTGAACTCAATCAGCAGGCAGAGAGGGGTGGGTGCTGGTACTCAGCTCACATTCTTTTTATTCAGTCCAGGATCCCAGCTCAGGGAATGGTGCTCCTCACAGTGAGTGGGTCTTCCCACCTCTATTAATCAAGACAAGCCTCACAGGCGTGGCCAGGGGCCATCTCCCAAGTCATTCTAGAATTTATCATGTTGGTAATGGAGATAAACCCTTACACTGCCTTAGAGGAAAAAAAAACATACAAACCAAACCCATCAAGACCTCCCTCCTTCTCGGACTTCAGAGTGCCTCCCTGTGACAGAGGGGAAGGGAGAGCCCTAAGAACCTATTCGGGGTTGACTGTCTGCAGCCGGCCTTCCACAGTCTCTAAACACCCTTTCCTCCTGGTGTCCATCAGCGCATCCTCCGTCTTCCCAGCTTCACGTATCCACTCCATCATCACCTCCTGTCAACCCTGGGCAGTCTGCATTCATGACCACAGCCCTTATAATTTTTATCACCATCATTTCCCCTGGACAGCTGGGAAAGCCTCTGGTCTGGTCCTTCTGTGTCTGCCTTAGACTCCTCTCCGCCCCAGTTCATTTCCTTCATAGCTCCCCAGATGGTATTTAAGTATGCAAATCAACCTTTCTCTTGCTTAATGCCCCCTAACGGGCTGGCTATCCATTGATCTAGAGTAACACCCCACATCGATGCCATGGCCACGGGTCCTCTGCCATCTGGCCTTGGCCCACCTCTTCAGTGCTGTCTCTCACCCCTGTTCTCTTCATTTACCATAAGCCAGAGGCACAAGCTGCTCCCTGAAACCTTGGGAGCTCTAAGGCGGGAAGCCTTTCTCCAGCAGCCGGTGTTTGCACTTGGTTATCATGTCTCTCATCTCTGGGCAGGCCGGAGCCTGCTTACTGAGCAGGTCCTCAGGGAAACAGACTCCAGACACTTTAATTCCCCGTCCTTTAGCACTTACCTTAACAAGTTTATTGTTGTTGTGTGTGGTGTGTACCTTCGTGTGTATACATGTATGGCTGTGTGGACTATACCTGTGTGTATATGTACATGTATGTATATGTGGTATATACCTCATTGTGGATGCATGTGTGTGTGTATGCATGTGTGTGGTGTATGCCTATGTGTGTGTCTGAGTGAGGTATATGCTTTTGTGTACATGTCTGTTTCTCTGTGTGTATGCACGTGTGTACATGCATGTGTGTGTGTATGTATTTGTGTGGGTGATGTATGCCTGTGTGTGTGCATGCCAGTGTTTGTGCGTACATGTGTGTGTGGTGATGCCCGAGAGTACAAACATCTGTGTGTGTGTGTGTGTGTGTGTGTGTATGTGCTTCAATGTGTTTATGCCTGTGCATACATGCCTGGGTGTGCATGCATGTGTGTAAATGCAGGTAGATTTATGTGGTGAATGCCTGTGTGTGAACATGCCTGTGTGTGAACTTTCATGCGTGTATGTTTGTGGGGGCATGTGTCTTGTGTGTGTGTGGTGTATGCCTCTCTGTGTGTGCACATGTTGATGAAAGTCTGCTTGTAAGTATGTGTGTGGGTGCAGAGGTTGACAACAGGTGTCTTCTTCAATGACTTTTCTACCTTACTTTTGGAGACAGGGTCTTTCATCGAACCTGGGGTTCACTGTTTCAGCTTGACTGGCTGGCCAAAAACCCGCAAGGATCTGCCCCTATTGTCAGGGCTGCAGGCTTGGGTTTTTTTGCCTGGCTTTTTTCAACGTTGATGATGAGAATCTGAATTTAGGTCCTCATGCTTGGGCAGCAAGCACATTACTCAGTGAGCCATCTCCCCAGCCCCTGCTTTGTGTTTTTTTTTGAGACAAGGTTTAATTCTACAGCCCTGGCTGACCTGTAAGCTCATGATGTAGCCCAGGATGGCCTTGGACTCAAGGCAATTCTCTTGCCTCGGTGTTCTGACCGCTGGGAATACAGGTGTGTGTCGCTATGCACAGTTAAAAGAAGACTCATTTTGTTTATGAGACATCCACTGTGCATGCATGTGTGTGTACATGCATGTGTGTGTGATGTACCCACCATCCTTGCTTAATGTATATCTTACACCATGAGACCACCCGTTCCTGGAAGCCAGGGCTCCTAACCACAGGCTCCAGCATCACTATGGCTTCACGTCTTCAGTCTGTCAGATAAATGGATGCTGCTGCCGGCAAATAGGGGTGAAAGATGCACGAAGGAGAGTGGGAAGAGCTAAAAATAAATCTTGTCTATGATGATTTGTTTTTTCTTCAATATATTCTCTCTCAAAATGTCCTATGTGGAAAAAGAAATCTAAAATATCTATTAGAACAGATCTTAGGTGCAGGCCACATCAGTCAGAAGAACAGGTGAGTGACCTGCCTGTCTGCTGAACTGTGCTACTCCCTAGATTTCATTCTCAAAGACCCATTCCACTGCCCCACACCTCCATCCTGCCCCACTGTCATTCCCTCCCACTGCTATGCCCCGGTCCCAACTCAGGAAGACAGCTGCTGCCCAGGACCAGGCCACGCCAATCAGAACTGGTGCAGGCCATGACAGTTTGAAGAACAGGTGCAGGCCAAACAAACCAGAAGACCAGATAGGCAAACTCAGGCAGAGACCCAGTGCTGGACAGGAGACCACACCTGCCATTAGAACCACAGACAGACAGCCCACCAGGGACCACCTCCGCTCACTCAGTTCCCCCCCCCCATCCCCACTCACCCACTCGGGTAGAAGCTGCCTGCTGCACCAAAAGCCAAGTTAGTCACCAGAAGTCCAACCCCCAGCTTAGACAGAGACTCCCTACTGAATCAGAGATCACACCAGCTGCCAGAACACAAGAAGTGGAAGAGAGAATCTCAGACATTGAAGATACAATAGAAGAAATAGAGTCATTGGTCAAAGAAAATGTTAAATCTAAAAAATTTCTAACATGAAATATCCAGGAAATCTGGGACTGTATGAAAATACCAAACCTAAGAATAATAGGAATAGAAGAAAGAGAGAAGAATCCCAGTGAAAAACCCAGAGAACATATTTAACAAAATAATAGAAGATAAAGTTCCTAACCTAAAGAAGGGCATGCCTAGAAAGGTACAAGAAACTAAGAACATCAAATAGATTGGACCAGAAAAGAAAGTCCCTTTGCCACATAATAATCAAACCACTCAATGCACAGAACAACCAAAGAGTAGGAAAAAGGGTCAAGTAACATTTAAAGGTAGACCTATTAGAATTACACCTGACTTTACAAGTCAGAAGGCCAGGACAGATTGACTTGTAGACTGTAAGAGATCACATATACCAGCCCAGACTACAAAACTCAGTAAAACTTTCAATCACTATAGATGGCAAAAACAAGATATTTCATGACAAAGTCAAATTTAAACAATGTCTATTCACAAAGCCAGCTCTACAGAAGGCACTAGGAGGAATCCTCCAACAAAAGGAGGTTAACTACACCCAGAAAAACACAGGCAACAAATAATTGCACACCAGCAAAAACAAAAAAGGTAAACACACACACACACACACACACACACTACCACCACCACCATCACCTATATAACAAGTATTAACAAACATTGATCACTGACATCTCTCAATATCAACGGATTTAATTCCCCAATAAAAAGACACAGGCTAACAGAATGTATGTGAAAACAGGATTTAGCCTTCTACTGCATATAAGAAACACACCTCAACATCAAAGATAGACATTACCTCAGAGTAAAGGGTTGGAAAAAGATTTTCCAAGCAAATAGACATAAGAAGTAAGCAGGTGTAACTATTCTAGTATCTAATAAAACAGACTTCAAACAAAAATTAATCAAAGTAGATGGAGAAGGACATTTTATACTCATCAAAGGAAAAATTCACCAAGATGACATTTCATTTTTTAACATCTATGTCCAAAATGCAAGGGTACCCACATTTGTAAAAGAAAGGCTCTAAAGCTTCAATCACACATTGAACCCCACCCATTAATAGTAGGAGACTTCAACACCCCACTCTCGCCAATGGTCAGGTCATCCAGAGAAACTAAACAGAGAAATAATGGAGCTAACAGATGTTATGAATCAAATGGACCTAATGGATATCTACAGAACATTTCATCCAAACACAAAAGAATATACCTGCTTCTCAGCACTTCATGGACCATTCTCCAAAACTGATCACATGCTCAGTCACAAAGCAAGCCTCAACAGATACAAGAAAATTGATGTAACTTCCTGTATCCCACCAATCGCCATGGATTAGAGCTGGATTTCAAGAACAACAGAAACAACAGAAAGCTACAAACTCATGGGAGCCGAACAACTTCCCACTGAACAACTGCTGCATTGAGGCAGAAATGAAGAAAGAAATTAAAGACTTCCTGGAATTTAACGAAAATGCACAACATACCCAAACTTATGGGACACAATGATAGCAGTTCTAAGAGGAGAGTTCAAAGCACCAAGTGCCTTCAAGAGGAAGACATTCCAGTGCGTCCCTCAGAAGCCACGAGAATGCAGTCTGTACATCCTGTGGTTCATAGATCACAGACACTCTGAGCAGCTGCCAAAGTCATGGGAGTGAAGCGGGTCAGGAAGGGCTGCGGTGAGCTGGTGAATGCATAGGTCACTATCATTCTGTTTGGGACAACCATTGCCAAACTTATATAGATTAAACAAAGCTGTGCCTGACAGAGGATCCCGTTTGTGAACTATGCACACAAGACCCTGGAAAGATGTGAAAACACTGGCAGCCGGACCACAAGGCTGCCGGAGACAGGCAAGTGTCTGCCTCTAACGGAAGTGGCAGTAGAGCAAGCTCACACTGTGCGCATGTTCCTGTGTTTGTACATTACACCGACGCGTCCAGAGCTATCTCTTCTCACTGTTTATCCAGTGACTGGATTTATCTTCGAGCAAGCCCTTCCCCAGCTTGGTTTCTTCTATCTTCGCCTTGTGTTTGCCAGTATTGGCTGAGTATCCAGTCTCACACCTTCTCGCCCACGTCACCCCACCCCCTCCAACTGTCTTTTTATTTAAAGAAAAACAAGATTAAAAACGGTGAACCGTGAGGCTTTTCAAATTATAAGTCAGACAAAGTGAGTTCTGGGGAAGCCATTAGAAACATCAGTGCTCATTAACACTCAAATGCAAATTATATGTGGAGGTAAATATGCCTCTAGACGAGAGGCATATTTACCACGAGAGCTGAAATTTATGCGCTTATACTTCAGTAGATCCCTGGAGGTCAAAGTCCAAGCCATGCTTCTTTGACTGGTTTTGAGATGTGGTTATCTACAAGGGAGTGACAGGCACAAGGGAGCTCACGGGAACAGACCATGGGAGTAGACCACACAGCAATGCTGCCCTGCTCACCTGGTCAGCTCCAGGGGATGTGGCACAAACATTCTTGAATGCCGCGAAAGTAACAACTACACATCAAAACAAGACGTCAATGAACCTGCGTGTGGACCATGGTTAGTAGTTTTCAAACTGTGTCTTTCTCCCTTTTCCTTTATATACTTCCTCATGGCTTCAAAAGTACTTTTCCTAAAATCAACCGTATGAGCGCAAGTCTAATGCACAAAACAGTCAAAAGTGAGGGGCTCTGGGATTCTGAATATATGAACCACAAGAAGCAAGTTTATAGTGCAGCTGGAATTAGAATTCTCTTCTTTTCAAAAACCAGAACCAGAAAGAGAAGAGTTCTTCCCCATTGAGAAAAGCAAGCCAGGGTCTGTCTGGATAAAGGGACTTGGCCAGTGCCACACAGAGGGGGCATGTGCTGGATCCAGTGCACCGTTGTACAGGGACAGTGCTCAGCTCTGTCACCAGGGCAGCGTGGCCTTGGCAACTTTGTGAAAGGAGGGTCCTGGGAGTTCTGATCTGCTTCTGTGTGCGTTTAGTTAGAGGGTGTCTCCCTTCTAGGACCCTGGTAGGTGCTCAGGGAATGTTGGTTCTACGAAACCGCCCTCCATTCTTCCTCGGTTCTTGTCATTTACAGATCATCAGTCACGATGCCTATGTGTCTAGACAGTACAGCGTCTAGTCAGCAGACAGCAGGCCTAACCATAGAAACATCCAGAATAGCCCACAACAAGCAACCAACAGTTGGACCAATACAATAGAGGAAACTTATTTCCTTATTAAATAAGGAAACTTATTAGATGCAACCTGGAAAGAATTCTTAGTGTGTGTGTGTGTGTGTGTGTGTGTGTGTGTGTGTGTGTGTGTGATGTGCACGTGTATGTGGAGGAAACAGGTCAATTCAGTGCCATTCCTCCTCAGGAACCACCAACCTTCTGAGTCAAGAACCCTCAGGGGGACAGGAGACTCACTGATCCTGGCTAGCCAGCCAGTAAGTCCAGTGAATCTCCTTCTCTGCCTCCCCAGTCCTGTGATTACAAGTGAATACCATCACTTTCAGCTTTTTAACATGGGTTCTCAGGATCAAACTCAGATCCTGATATTTGCATCGTGAGCACTTGGCCAGCCAACTACCTCCCCAGCCTTCATTCCCATTTCTTGGGTCTCCAATAGTTTTTCATCTCAAGAACATGTAACATTGGGTAAAGATGCTCAAAAAGAGTCAACTTACCTGGGGGATATGTCACATCCTTGCTGCATGAAGGCTCCCAGAGAGAACCAGAGGCTGTTGAATATGCCGAACTCATTTGACTGGTCACTGGTCGTCTGGTCTCGTCCCTCTTCAAACTCTTCGCTGTGCCATTCATAGGGGCTGAATCGGCTGACCAGGAAGAGGACGACACTCACTCCGATGTAGGCAAAGACAATACACATCCAGATCTCGTAGGCCAGAGGGTCAAGAAAGGAGAACACACCCGGCTTGGACTTCTGTGGTTTCTTAATCATGATGGAGATTCCCAAACTCATGAATGGCTTGGAGAAGTCAATGACCTCCTCCCGGACCAAGGTGATGGTCAAGGGGGCCACCGCGACATCTGCTCTCTAAAAGGATCAAATCAAACCAGGTTCAGTGGAGCTCAGCAGTTCTTTCTCTTGTTTCTGTCGTGTGTGTGTGTGTGTGTGTGTGTGTGTGTGTGTGTGTGTGATTGCTTTCCTCCTTGTTTGGGAAGACAGTGTTTCTCACTAAACCTGGACCTCACTGATTGGTTAGATTGGCTGGCCAGTTGAGCCACTGCTGTCCTCTGGTTTTGCATCCCCTCCCCAGTGCTGGGACTGCAGGCATGCATTATAATGCATTATAGCACTAGGCTTTTTACATGGATGCTAGGAATCCACACTCAGGTCCTCATGCTTTAGCAAGTGCTTAGTAATATATATATTTTAAATCTTAAATGATGTAGAAATGGCATAGGACCTTGTTAAGTCCAACGGCTCAGACATTGGAAAGTATTCCTGAGAAATGGACCACAACTTGCTACTCGACAGAGGAGTTCATTCCACTATCTGACAGCTCCACTTGCCGTCCTCATTCCAGAAGAAAGGGGCTGCAGTTTGTGTTTATCCAGTGGCTAGGCTTCCTTCTTGTGCTCTGAGACCCGTCCAGGCGGGGTGCCTGGGCTGGTTACCTCAGGAAGTAGATACAACGCTTCCTCATCATACCCTGCTCCCAGTCCTGAGAGAGCTACTTGGGGATGCCTGAGACCCGTGGGGCTCAGTGAGAATTCACCCTGAGAGCTGGAGTCAGTGCTGAGTTGCCCAGAGGATGACCCCAGAGGCTGCCACTTGGGTCCCTCAATTCAGGGCTTACACTGGGCTTCTTGGAAATGTGTCAATATATCCCTCTATCTCCAGAAACACATGGCAGTTGTTTTGTTTGCTTCAGCCAGTTTGCATCGGATTTCTTTTACCCGCAACTAAGATTATCCTGGCTAAACGAGAGGATGACGGCAAAGTGAACCCAATAAACATATATGGAACGATTAAGTTCTAGGATGGAGCCTGGAGTTAAACTACGGTCCCCGCATTCAAGGGTTATAAGCTTGTGGGAGAGGTGATCATAACACACACTCACACACACACGCACACACACGCACACATGCACACACACACACGCACATACACGCACACATATATACAGGGCACACTTATCAAGTCTCTGAGGCAGACGGGGCATTGCAGGAGAAAGGGAGGGGTCTATCAAGCTGGGAACCCAGGGACTGCAGCATGCAAGAGGTGACATGTTAATGTGGCATTGCAGAAAAGATGGCCTGTTGCTCTGGTAGGGAGCAGTATTCCAAGAGGAAGGAACCGTGTGAGGAAGGGCCTGGTACTGACAAAATCAAGTGAGCTGTTAATTTTCTTCTTTCCAGGAAGATTGCTAAAAGCTACACAAGCGTTCAGTGTTTGAATGCCAAATCTATCCTGCTGGTAAGCAGGGAAGAGTACAAGGCTTGCTCATCTGTCCCTGGGCAGTGCTGAGACACACCAGACAGCTAGGGTACAGTGAAAAGGGGCAAGAGCCACAGAAGGCTGTCCCGGTGAGACAGTTTGAGAGCTGGGCTCTGCGAGTCAACACTCCCACCACAGGCCTGCAGCAAATACTCCTCATCTTCTCTGGGAGCTGATCCCGGGGGAGTCACGTGGTTTACAGGAGCCTTGCAGCTCAGACAATGGCAGAGTTGGAACTCAACCCCAGGAGTCTGTCGGCAGCTTTTACTCTTTCTGCTCAGTCGTGAACAGAAAAGGATATGGTCCCAAAGGTGCATCCAGGAGCCTCAGAATCTGCAGCATGTGACCCTTCCTCACTGAGAAAGCCTCGGGCTCATTTCTCACTTCCTCTTAGCTTCACAGTCTAGGATTTGAATGGAATGATGTCTACAGATGCGGATGTCCTAGTGGGGGACAGAAGACAGAACTCTGGGTTGTGACCACTGTTACTGGCCGTGTATCCTTCGACAAATCAGCTAAGCCCTAAGAGCCTCTGCTTACTCGGCTCCCAAGGGCAGAGATGATATTCTCTACCTTACGGGGCTGAGGTGAGGACGTGAAAGATAAGCGCAGCACTAAACATGGCACGGGGGATCCAAGAGAGAATGTTCTAGTTACTACTGCGGGCAAGAACCAGGGAGAGAGCAGACACTCTCAGACTCCTAGCGGCCGCCGCTTTCACAGAGCAGGAAGCTTGGTGTCCTCTAAGTTAGTTTGTTCTTTGTTTCTTTTTTCTTTTTAACCCCACTGGTGGTTCATGGTTGGTAGATATTTCCCTAACATCCCTCATTTCTCTCAGGGGAATGAATCGGGAAAGATGAACTTAAGATAAAGGTAAATCATCTTGTGCTCGACATGACTTTCCCTGGGAATCAGTTTTCCCCGGCAGAGGGACAGGTCTAATGAAGAGGGCAGAAGGCCTTAGGCTTAAAATGAAGCCTATAGCGATGACTCCAGGTCTCTGGAGGGTGGATGAGCTACTACACTAGCTGCTGGTACTGGGGTTGTGCCCTTGGGATGGTCACATATTGCTTTGCCCAGACCTTGGTCTTTTTGATGAGAAGTGCAATACAGGAGGTGAAGGCGAAGTTGAACATTGGCGAAGGTGAGAAGTTCACAGCAATTGCCATGGCAATGACCTTAAGAGCTCAGAGGAAGTTCCCATGGAAACCAGCCTCCAGATGCAGCAGGGCCCATCCAGGTCTCTGCTTCATTGACAGTTTCCAAAGTGAGAGACATCAAGGGAAGAAGAAAGGGAGATGTGGACGGCATTTCCCAGCCCAGTCTCTACCTTCACAAGTCACCTTGAAAGCCATTCTCCTTTAGAATACCTTCTTTGTGCCATCTTTTCCTCTTTGGGCCAGATACATACTTCACGGCCATCATGACTCTTCCTCCTGCCCTGATGTGAGGCTGCGAGATTCACAATCCTCTAAAGTGACCAATTCCATCTGACCACCACCTGAGTACCAACCCGAGGCCCAGCATGAGTTTCAGCTCAAAGATGCAGCTGGCATTTTCAGGTTCTCTGAAGGAAACCTCCATGGTCCCTTTCTTGCACTGTACAGGAACTGACTTTTGTTATTTTGCTGTTTTCTCTAAGACGAGTTCTCTAGCCCAGGCTGGCCTCAAACTCATCCAGGAAGGGGCCGGACTTCGGATCTTTATGCGCCCACTTCTGGAAGGCTCGCGTTACAGATGTGTACCATCATGCCCAGGGTATGGAGTGCTGTGCACTGAACGCAGGGCCTCGTGCATGCTAGACAGGGACTCTGCCAACTGAGCCACGGTCTCTGCCCTTCTATTGCCCTTGCTGCTCTACTTGAGAGCTGCCATCATCTCCTGGTGCTGACTGAAGCAGCCCACACTCTTGTCTTGTCATCCGTGACTCAAAATTTTCTCTGTGCAATCCCACCCAGAGAGGTCAACCCAGGGTTTTCCTGACCTCCCCCTATTTGCCGCTCCTACCATCCTGCCATTTATACCTAGGAACTCCCAGGCTGCCCAGCTCTCTGTCTCTACGTCAATATGACTGTTTCCCAAGTTCTTCACACCCAGAAATCCCCACAGTCTCTTCTGAGGACCATGTTATTTAGACTCCTGGATCCTCTGTCTTGAACTGCCCTTTACCATTGTCTCTTTGACCCTAGGCCATGTGCAAGGTCTGGGAGCCTTGGCTTCTCACGACTCCGCAGACACAGAAAACACCACTAGCCATTCAGTGCCTGCTCAAGACAGCTTCAATTTATCGATGCTTTTTTGCAGTAGCTGCTCAGGAGTTGGCTTTAAGTGTGGTGGACCACACAGGTGGCTCGGGCCTGCCCTGAGCACACACGTGAACAGAATCTGAGGCAGAGGGAGTCACAAAGGAGCAGAGACGAGGTTCTAGAATGGGAAGCCGGGGCAGTTTGAAGGCAAGCCTCACCTGTTCTGAGGGGGACAGAAAGAGGACTTGGAAAAATGTTCTGGAAGGGGCGTCAGAGGTGGAGGATGGCAGAGGAGGCTCCAGAGAACAAAGCATGAGGGGATACTGGATGACCAGAAGTTGTAGAAGAGATTACAGGAAAGAGCAAGCTTGGATCCGGGTACAGCTAGGCTCGGTGGGAACCACATGTGACTCTTAGTAGATTAGTATGAGCTTTGTTATCTGCTTTGAGAGAGCCGACCCTGGAGCTATTTACGCTGTATGTAGCCTGTGCTGGACGATGGTCAATTGAAATGACAGACACTGAGCCAGGCTGAGGGAATTAGGACCAGGGATGTGGGTCCCCACAAATGCGTTCGTTCCTCTGTCCTTCATGGTGATCCCTCCCCCACCCCCAGGCACTTACTCCATAGACCAGCTCTCCCACCATGCCGTTCCAGGCCTTTGTGTCGGGGTCCCGGGCTCCGTATTTGCCATCACTGACAATCTCGAGTCGGTAGGAGTAGCCCACGTGCTTGGCGATCTCCGCAGCCAGCTCCACGCAGTAGCCCTCGTAGCGGTCGTTGCCCTCAAACTGGTTGGCATTCTTTTTGAGCATCACATAAGGATCTTCCTGGTGGAGAAACAGGACAGAGGGTGTGGCCTGTGGGTGCAACTGCGAGTGGGGAGGACTTTGAGCCGGCAGAGGAGGATGCTTCCAGTGTTGGTTAGCACTGATGCGTCTTTCTAACCCCTTAATATGTTTCCTAAGTTTCTGCTCCTTACTCAATTATAAACTTCTCAGAAAAAGAAAATAAGTTCTGTTAAAAATAAGAATTTTTTATCACAGAAATGTAACAGGGCTTTCCAAATTATGTTCTTTGTGTAATTTTTTAAAAAATTATTTTTATGTGTATGAGTGTTTTGCCTGCATGTATGTCTGTATACTACATGCATCATGTGTGCCTTGTGTCGGAGGAGGTCAGAAGAGGATGTTAGATCCCTTGGGGAATCGGACTCAGGTCTCCTCTGCAATGTATTTTTTAAAGATACCTCTAAATAGATTTTAGATTTTCACAAGTTATTGGACCATAGCAGCCTTCTGTGTCCTCTGTGTGTTAATCTGCTGGAGAATGTGGCTTCTACTGAAGGAGGCACATACAGAAACTCGAACAACTTAGGGACACCTTTGTGTTTCGTTTATGGGGCAAGTGGCTCAGAAAATCGGATGTAACTTATCAAAGGATGCTGGGTGAAAGTGGATCTTAGAGATGCTGAGGGAAAACAAGAATCAAGGCCTCTTCCCAGTCTCTGTGGTTTCATTATTATTACTACTACCATTGCTGTAACTATTGTCATTGTTGTCTTCTGAGACAGTCTCACTAGATAGCAGAGGCTGGCCTGGACCTCTTTCTCCTTCTTAGCTTCCTGAGTGCTGGGCTGACAAGCATGCAAGCATGGACGGCTGCTACTGACTAGTTTCACTGTCTTCTCCATCTATGGCATAGTCTTGGCAGCTAAAGTGGGGTGTGCTTGGGTATGTCTAGCCTGAGCTTCAGGTAAACCCGAAGAAGGAGTATACTCACGAGGATGGTGGTGACGATGTAGGTTCTATTCTGGACGCTGGAGTTGTCTCCTCCGGCCTGAGCATCGGTGGCTGCAGGAACAAACTTATCGTCTTCATTCCAGTATCCAATCTGTTAACGAGAAGAAGGCAAAGGCACAATCTGAGGGGGAATCTTGGAGCTGGGTGTGACGGCACACTGATCCGTGTACAAGAGTCTAGGCTGCTGCAGGCAGAAGCATCAAGAGGTAAGATGCACCCCAGGTCCTCTCTCTATCCCCAGCGGACCTCCTCATAGTGGTGACTAAGGCCAGGTATTGTCCCTCTGGGAGGACAAAAGTTCAGCTCTTTATTTATCTAAACTGTATAGGACAATGAAAGCGGGGGCTGAGGAATTGAATTCCCTGCAGGTGTTTTCACAGCCAATCCACATACATCCTTAAATATTAACTCTTTATTTCTGCAAACCTAGTCTAAACTGTAGTATGAGCCACTGGATTAAATACTACTCTCATTTTTAGAGTTCCTACATTTTCCTTTCCAGATTTCACTTCCTGGGGAAAATCCATTACCCTCCATTTCCTGCTGGTCTTCTGACTGTTGCAACACCAAGTCATGCTCAAGGTAAAAACACGATCTGTAAGGACTTGGAAAACTTTAAGAAACTTTGCTTGATCAGCAGCTGGTTAAGGCACTGGGTTCAAGAAACTTTGGAGCATCAAGAGTTAGCTGGAAACAGGAAACTTTGCAAAAGTCCTAACCAACTGTCCCTAGCAGCTAGTCCCCTGTAACACTCAGCTTTGTGGTCCGGTCAGGAGCAGAAAATAACTGCCTGGGGGGAGGGAGGGGGCATGCGCAGAAGCAGAAGTAGCTACTTAAAGGAAAAGAGTAAGCAGAAGGAGTCCATACCCTGTACTCAGCAAAACTAACCCCCTTGACCCTGAGTAAACCTGGCTTGTGGTTTTTGCTGGAGAGCGCGCTGAATAAACCTTGCTTTTGCATTCTGGGCTTAACTGGATTCCGATGGTGGTCTCTCTGGGGGTCTCAACTTGGGCACAACAGACCAATTTCTAAATGTCAGCAGGTTATTAATACTTTGTCCAAGGTCTTTCAGAAAAGTTATCGAATTCCAATTATGTGCAAGGCTCTGAGCTGAAACACTTTGTGGTATGCAACAGGTTGAGAGAGCTGGAGAGACGTTGAAGGGGGGGGGTGCTTTCCCTAAGAACATCACTTGAGAAGACGCAGATCACACAGACTCACAGTCCAGAAGTGCTGAGTGAGTGAGCAGGTGATAGAGGACTTCAGAGAAGTGCAAGTCTGCAGTGGGATGCTGTGTGTGGAAGAGACGATGCCTGGGCTTGCCCAAGCCTCCCGGGTCAAGGAGGATGATAGCCCTGTTGTGGAGGCAGAAGGCTTCCGACATAGGCGAGTTCAGTGGGCTCACCTGGGAGAGCAGTGGGTGTGCAGGTCTAAGTAGCAGAGGATGTGAAGGCCAGGCCCAAGCAGTGGAGACTGTTCTAAAGGCAACAGGGAGTCATAGGAGGGTTGGGACAACAGAATGACCTAGCTAACATATGCACACACATATATGCACAGAACACACACAGATGTACACACACATGCACACATGTATGCACAGCACACAGCACTCACATGTGTGTACAGTATACACACAGACAAGTGTGTGCATACACACACATACACAAACACACATATAGACTGCCTGTACCTCTTTCTCCTGCTTCTCTTTTCTTCTTCACCTTCAATACACCTTCCTTCTCTCCCCTCTTCCTGTTCTTCCTTCCTCTTCCTCCCTTTCTTCCTCGTTTCCTGTTTCTTTTTTGCTTTCCCCTCTCTCTTCCTCTCCTCCTCCCTCTTTCTCCTCTCTGTCTTTCTTTCTCTTCCCCCTTTCCACCTCCTCCCTCTCTTTCTTCTCTTCCCTTCTCATCTCCATCCACTCTTTCCCCAGGCAGCTAGGTCTGTCATTCTGCAGGATGCAGATACAAATGGAAAATGATGGAGAGCTGGCAGTTCACATGCAGGAGGTGGAGAGCGAGCAGCCCTCTCAGCATCCAGAACACAGGGCAGAAACGGAGGCACCCTCCACAGGGCTGGTTTGTGTGGCCCTTCACCTTCATGTATTTTCCTGGACATCGATGGTTTCTTTATGATCTTCTGCCATTCACAATGGCAGCTGTACACAGGTTCTTGCTTTGGCTCAGTGAGTTTTCTACTCTCTCGTCTGTTCACCTCCTGAGGTGGTGCAGCTGGGCAGTGCCTGCTCTCGGCCTGGGACGCTGCCCATTCATCGATTGCCTGCAGCAGCTATTTTCACTGAGGGCTGGAATGAGTTCGCTGGTAGTGAATGCGTCTTGCTCTTCTAAATGCTTTTTATGTTTTAATCCCTTCTATTACCATTAAAATCCCATGACATTTGCCAGTTTTCACTCCCATATGAAGTGTGAGAATGCTGTGCTGTGGAGAGGTAAGTTCCCCAGGGCCGCAGGATAGCCATGGTGGTGCAAGCGCTGGAAGGCTTCCCCCATTGCATGGATTATAGATACATGCTTCTGAACCTGGCTCATTTTTCCCGTGGGTTCTGGGGATCAAATTCATGTTTTCACAGCAATCTCTCTGTTGATCAATCCATCTCCTCAGTCCTGAACAAGCTTATTTTTTTTCCCTAGCTAGTAGTCTCATGTGAAAAGAAGCCCTGATCTTGTCAGGGTTGGTTGAGACGTCTGGATGCGAAGGCTCACGTTCACACCTCCTGTGAGCCAGTAGACTTATATGAATGTCGGGCTCCACAGCTGGATGCATAGGAAGATGGCACAAGTGTCTGAAGAGGCTTTGGAGACGAGAGCTGTAGGCTGGATTACCATATGGTACTTTGATTCTCTACAGAGGAGGTGTAGGGGCTTTGATTCTACCTGAAAGCAAATCATTGTAAGTAGTTTGGTAAAGATTGGGGCGCACTGTTCAGGAGAGGATTTAAGAAAATTCTAACAGGGAGAAGTCTTCTCTTGAGGCCACTTATTTTTGATCTCCTATTTTCCATCTGCCTCTAAAGATGCTTTGAAGGTCGGAAATGAGTCCAGATGAGAGAGCGGGTATTCTTAAGTGGATGAAGTTTAAAGAGCAGGTGATCACAGAACTGCAGATTCACTTGATCTCCCCTGCAGTCATCAGGGTGAATTTGTACATGGGAACCCCAGGATCGCCTCTGAAGCCTCAGCTCCCAACTTTCCCCAATGAGGGTTGTCATAACTAGTTGCCTATTGTGGCAGAGATGGCTAGCTGACCCCCAAACAGTCTTGTTTGCCTTTCATAGTGTAGAGATAGCAGGAAGGGGATCTCCAACCAGAAGTGCACGCTGTTTTGCATTGCACTGGGAGGAACCCTTGTGTTCCCTTGTGCATGGAACGTTGGGAGGGTAATGTGCCTCTTTTCCAAACCAATCTTTCCCAAGTTCCCAGCAGTGTTTCCATTTTATTTTTTCCCCATCTGTTTGATAAATGCTGACAGCAAGCAAGACCCTAGTGAACAGTGATGTCTTCTTAACACCTAATTCTCAGCCGAGTCCTAGGGCCAAACTTCTTTGACTTTAACTCACCAGCCTCAACTTTTAAAACTTCTACCAAACTGAGTTTATCATAGCTGGCTATAATGTATGTTTCTTTGCTTCTAATGAAGCAGAACAGTTAAATAAACAATGACAAGAACTAGACATTTCTAAACAAGAGATTGATCTTCCCTGCACTAAAAAGGTAGGTTTTGGAGCTTTAGCTCCCACAACACTCAGCGTTAGTCAAGCTAGCACATCTAAAAGGTTGAAGTTAATATGCTTTTTGCAACTTTATCTCAGACTATGGCAAAGGGATGCCTGCTAGAAGGATACCAAAAGGAATGTGCAAGGAACAGAGCAGTATCTCCCACTCCCAAAGGCAAAGCAATAAGCCAGAGAAAAAGAGCAAGCGTTGATGTCTGGGGCTCTGTAGACTGAGGTCAGGAGATGTACTGCAGTTTTTGGAGGTAAGAAGCCAGTGAAAATTTCTAAGCAGTGTGATTTCGTTGTATATTTGAAACATGCTCCCCAGCTCTTAGGCTGGAAATGTGGTCTTTGTCCTGAGGTGGGATCACAAACAAACACCTAACAGGATCCATGGCAGTGAAAAAGCTGGTGGCCAGGGCAAGGAAGCTCACATGGATTCTGTGTTGATCAGTGAAGATGAGGAATGACTGTATTGAGGTCATTATCTTAGACTAAAAATAGTTTGTATGTGAAAAGTTGGATGTCAGGGACTTAAGACTTCAAGGAGGCAGGTAGAATTGAAAGCCATGAAGTCTGCAGGAATTAGAAAATAATAAAGATACTGGTAGGAATTCCGGTCACTGTGATTTTTCCCACCCAGTTATGGACAAGACCAGAACTGAGTACAAACCCAGGTTAGGGAAGGGAGGACTCAAATCAAGTTGAAAGGGGTAGATGTCAGGCGCCATTAGTAAGCCCTGAAATAGCTAGCCACATAATCAATAGGCAAAGGCGTTGTCTCTTCGCTGCTGGTCCCCTCATGTGGGACTCTGCAGCGGAATGCCCTGCAACCCCCTGTGGGTGGCCAGTAAGAGAATGTGTGATTCCATCCCAACATGGCAAGATGTTTCATTTAGAGAAGGATCCCTAAGCCCTCCCAGAAGTCATACATATAAATGGGACTTCACAGGACTAGACAACACTAGAGCCAGGGCCAAATCTGCTCTGTGAAGCTTCAAGCTTTTTGGAAGAAAGCCTAGCACCATAGCATCTCAGTGGGATGTCCAACCTCAGCAGGATTGCCTAGGGAGCAGGCTGGCCCTGAGTCAGTAAGAGACAGGTAGGATTGGAGTTTCCCAGAAGCCCTGAACCAGGAAGAGAGACACAGGGCAGGTAAGGCCTTGCAATGTCCCTGGAACTAGCCCAAGATCACTCTTGAAAGCCGTAGGTATTAATTTCCTTGGAGTCTGATTGAGTAGAAGTCCTGGAGGCAGGGATTCAGAGGGATTGATTTTCTGATAGGCAGATCCCTGTACACAAAGAACGTGTAAGACCACATTCTAAGAAAGGATTTAGTCATGAGAAAGTGAGTTTCAAAACAGCCCGGAGATCAGAAAACCAGGCACAGCCATTAGCTCGAGGATTTGAAGTCTGCCCATTTAGTTGTGTATGTTCCTGTGTGGTGCACACACAAGTGCTGTAAAATTTCTGTGGCAGACAGAGAGGAATTTGAAACACAAGCCAATGGGCGTGGGTGAATGACCCTGCCTGGGTCATTCACTCAAACTTTCCTCAAACTTGTGCTGTGGAAGGGTAGGCACAGTCTCATTCGATCCTTTGAAGTAAACTCCTCCTTTTCTCCCTCCATCCCTCCCCACTCTTTCCCCTTCCCCCTCTCTCCTCTCTCTTCTTCTAAGTCAGGGTGTCATGGCATAGATCAGACTACCCTTGAACTGACAGTGATCTTGTCTCAGTGTTCCAAGTCCCAGGATTACCAGCATCCCTCTCCTGCCTCAGAGATGATGTGACTGAGGTCAGGAAGGCTGAGTGACATGTTCAAGGTCACACGACCAGTGCAGAGTAAAATGTTAATTAATTACTGGTTTGCTTGTTCTTAGAACCCCAACTCTTCCCCTCCCCCCCGTGAAAGTCCAGCAAGCTGGAGAGGAAGCTTTGAACTCATCTCTAGCACTGAGCCTGTCTCTGCTGTAGGAATCTGCACGCCTCCAGGCAGGGCTTGTGTAAAGACTCTCATCTGTACAGGGAGCTGCTTGCTCTGGGAAGTTCTTAATGAAGCCAAGGTCTAGAGAAGAAGGAGTCTTCTCTGAGCAGAGTCAGGCGAAGGCTCAGAGTCACAGCCAAGCTCCCGTAATGACTGGCAAGGCCACACCAAAGGCAGTTTATGTATGAGGAAGGTCTTTGACTCCACTTTCACAACAGACTGTAATCTGGTCTGGGGATGTTCAGTGTGCCTGGAATGAGGGACTGGTAGAAACACAAGCACGTGGAATTTTTCAAGAGTCGTCTAAAATGTCAGAACTGAAAGGAACAAGAGGCTATTCAGCCAAAACCTTCCCACGTAAAGATCCAGACCTAGCTAGGCTTAGCAACTGTCAGGTGGCTGACCCACAGCTGGATGGCGTCTGAGTCTCACGTCTACTCCTTACATTGCCCCTTTTCCTCAATTGCACTGCTAATATTAGGCAGGAACCTGGCTTCATTTAAATAGCTCCCACTACCTGGGGGAGAGAAGAATTCTCATCAGCAACCTCCCTAGTCTCTTGTTTGTAGCCCAGGCTGATCTTGAACTTCTGTTCCCCTGGCCTCACATTCCCTAGTGCTGAGCTTACAGGCCTGTGCCACCAGACCAGGCACAATCTCCATGTTTTAATGATACAAACGCATGATTTTTATGCATCGTACAGGCATCAAACTTGTGCCACTGGCGAGTGGTAACAGCAGTCACTGTGATGATTCTGAGGTCAGCCCAGGTTCCTGGTCACTGGTTTTCTAAGAGCAACTATGTTGTGTGTTCCAACCCTTTGCAAACTGCCTGTAGCACCCATGTTCCACGGTAAGGCAGGAGTCGTGGCTCTTCTGAGGGTCTGAAAGAACTGTGGTCAGGGAAGGAGATGGAGGTCATGTGTCTGTTGTCTCTTCCGGGAGCAGCAGGATTCTCCTAATGTACCTCTGAACCCCAGCACTGCCCTGATTGTGTCCCTTGGATCCTTTCAGCCTTGATAGAAGCTGCAAATAAACAGGGATAGTGAGTCAGGGCCCCTGGATTTGGTGTCTCTTTAGCCATGTCTCTCTGGGACATTGTGAAGCTTAGGGGCTTTTCTGCCTCAGTTTACCCATGGAGAAATGGATATGTTTCATTTAGGCCAATACTAGATAGACTGGGTGTACGCATGCCCTGAAAAAGGTGCGGGTGCCATCTTAGACTGTCCAGATGTCAGTATGTGCATCTGCCACGTTCCACAGCTGCTGAAAACACCACTGAGCTAATCCAGGCAAGACATGCTCCCATTTCAGAGATGTGGAAGTTGAGGGTTAGGATAATTAAATGCTTTAGGAGAAGAAATTACCTTCTCTAGAAGCAGGACTTGGGAGTATCAAGCTGACAAAACTAAACTCTTGGGGTGGGCAGGCTAATATCCCTTGCCCCGAGAGATGTCCCTTTCGCATACACGGAGTTTGACCATATTCTAGCAAAAGAGACACATAGCTGAGATGGAGAAAGGAGCCGGGTAATCTGGGTGGGGTCCACCTAGTTTACAAGCCTTTTAAAGCAGAGCCTTTCCCAGCTGTGTTAGTGAAACAAAGAGATGTGGTTTCTGAGCCTGTGGCTAGAGACGGTATTACAGGGATTGGGAGGTGGGAAACCTCTAGAAAAAAATTGGTAAATGAAAAGAAACCTCTAGAAAAAAACATAATCTTGCCAGCACTTTGACTATGCAATCCATCCATGTACTTAATCATAAGGTGAAATAATTGTGTGGCTTGAAATCCTGATTTGTAGCAATCTATTACGACCACTGTGGAAAATCTCACAGCCCTAATGAATCGAGACAGGCTAGGGAATACAGGTGGGTTCCACGGCAGGGTAGGGAGACTGGGCTTCGGGGACCCAAGAATGCTGTGTCCTCAGAGCTATCTAGAATCTTCTGCAGTGGCACCAATGTTCTGTGTCTGCACTGTCAGACGTGACACCCAGGAGCCACATGTGACTGTGTAGCACATTATAATTCTTAGATTTTAATTCATTAAAAAGTTAAATTTCAATAATCTGTGTGGCCAGGGTGAGGATATGTAACACAACCTTTGAGACACAGAGGTCGTCGTGTCTAAGACACTGTGCCAGCTTTCCAGGGTCCAGGGCTAGCATCTAGAACTTCCAAACACCAGAGAGTCTTGAGTCATCTCAATGAACCCACGAGGTCAGCATTCTTGTGAACTCTGTCTATCTAGCTCAGAGATCTGCCCAGATCCCAGACGAGTAAATGGAGCAGCCGGGCTTTGCTTCTAGCATCCCCAAGACCCGCAGTTCTTCATCAGCTTCAAAACCCTCTGCAATGCTTTCTTGCTAGCTTACCACCAGGAAGCAGACATGAGGAAGGCCGAGGGCAGGGGAGACAGAGGCTGCCAAGAGACAGAATGCAAGAAGCCAGGAAACTTGTCTCCAAAGGAACACTTTTTGCTCTAAGTGCTGAAGGCTGAGGAGGTAACAACCAAGCAAAAGACAGCGGCAGGGTAGAGAGCCCATCCTCCCATGGTATGGGAAGTGTCCGGGGTGGAATGGAGTGCATGGATTCAAAGAAGAAAGATTGCCTGGAGTGGCGTGAAGACAGTGTCAAAGGTCAAAGGTGGAGACATTGACAGTGGCCAAATCACACTGAGTCTTAGAGTTTAAGTAAGAGCCAAGGATCTGTACTTCATCTTCAAAGGTCTAATATGAATATTGCTGTTATATGCAATGTGTTTTTCACTTTGACTTCTGTGGAGAGGAGAGCATGGCTGTGAACAGGTGTGGGTAATCAGAAGATGGTTCACCTCACCAATAAACATTCTGTAATTCTCCAGAATCCCCAGGAATATCACTGGTACTCTATACACATCTATTGCTTTTTATCTTCAGGTTCTTAAAAAAATAATGAAGCTGAATCTCATTCTATATCCTTGGCTAGCCTCAGACCTGCAATTATTCTCCAGCCTCAGGCACTCAAACATTGGGGTCACAGGTAAATGTGAGTGTGCCAGGCTCCTTCTTTGTATTTTCAGAGTATTTTTCCGTCCCATGAATCTCAGGCACTGCTAGAAAAAAATCTGGGAGTTGCATCTCCATTTTAGAGAGGGAATCAATTCTCAGAAAGGGGACCTGACTCTCTCCAAACCCCAAATGACAAGTGGCAGAGCAGAGGCTAGAAGAGTCTAGAACACACATTGGCCTGAGTCTCTTCAACGGTATAGGCGAGGTGGGTGTCCAGGACCCTCATTACTGGCCTGAGCCTCCACTCAGTCGAGTCAGCCAAGGTGGCCCTTACCTTGCGAATCCCGTCATGCTTCATTTCAATCACGTGGAGGGTATAGTTGGTCCGGCGCCCTTTCTCGTTAAACTGCACGTTTCCGGTCAAACCTTCGAATCGTACCTGCAAGCAGAGTTAGATGCTGAGCAGGGAAGCTGCCTACTCAGTAGCTTCGTTTCATGTTTGTTCCCATGTTGTTTTGTTGCTTGAGCTTGAGTGGTTTTTGGTTTGCTGACATGGTGTCTTAAATAGCTCAGTCTGGTTTTAAACTCAATAAGAACCTGGCAAAGATGACCTTGAACTCCTAACCCTGCTGTTGTCTCTACTTCCTTAGCGATGGGATAACAGGCATGTGCCACCGAGGCAGGCAAGCACACAGAATAGCTTACTAGCTTGGGAGTATGCGTGACTGGGCTGGGCACACATCCTCTCTGAGCAACGCACCTAGCAACCTGTTGGCAACTTAGGACCCCTGTCTGCAACAAGTTCACACTCATCTGGTTTAAGCTACGGAGACAAGTTAAGGCTCTTAGCAACCTCTTCCTAATGCCCTTTTTCTGTTCAAACATGTCTTGGAAACACATCCTGAAACCAAGGAAGATGGACCAGTCTTGTCTAGATTGGTTTGGGGGTACATGTGCAGTAAAGCAAGCTATGTTTCTTTGAATGAACTTTTAGGGGGAATCTCCTATTTATCCTCTTATGCCTACACACTATTGTGTATGTATGTGTGTATATATGTACATATATGGTTGAGATCAGGTATGTTATGGGGAGGGACATGCACAGGGAGCAAAGACCTATTAATCTACGTCTGGTGAGTCAGAAGAAGATCCTACACTGGAAGCCAGCCTCAGTCTTGGATGTGACAGGAAAAGGTGCCTTAATTCCTCTGTGAGTCCAGGCAATCAAATGCCTGCATATCTGATGACCTGGATTTGACATTAGCTTCCCCACTGACAGCCAGGTGACCTTGGGGGATTCACGCTTTCCAGTCTGCAGGTTACAAAGTCCCTGTCCCATATACCTTAAGAGACCCAGGTAATGCACAAGTGTGGTGGAAACCAGAGTGCACCTATGGATACCTCACATTCAGTCAGAGTGGGCAGGACTTTATAGATGTCTCAGATGGCTCATGCATCATTTCTACCGGATCCAAAAATCTATGGCATGGGAATTGCCGGACTGAACTTGCATGGATTTATACCCAAATAAAATCTTCCTTCTGCAAGTGCTGTGTATTATCACAGCAATGGGAAGGGAACTCACACAGCCACCCTGGTTCATGCTCAGCTCCCTCAGTGGTTCAGGTTCAATGTGCTCTGCTTGGTTGCTAGGTCTAAGTTCAAGTAATTTATTTAGACAGCGATGGGAGAATTGTTTGGATGACTGTGTAGTAGACTATCCTGACAATATAGGAGAAATCATCATTAGCAATACAAATGGGCACCTACTCTTTGGTATCTGGTCTCAGATATCAATGGATTTTGTGTGATTTTTGATTGCATTCTATTGCTCCCAAGACTGACAACAAAGTTTGCTTTGAATGAGAGGGTGGAGCTAGCTACTAGCTGACCAAAATTAACCATAGAGATTTTTGAGGACTGAGGACAGACAGACACGGGAAGGAGTATGGCGGCGCTTAGAGAGGGTCTCAGCCCTTTTGGATGGAGGAACACAAGAGATAGGAGGTCGTTGATCGTTCTTCTCCACCACTTCTCTAATCATTCAGGTTCCCACCCCAGTCTCTGACTCCTGAAATGGAGGAGACAATTGATTATCCCTGGCCCCAGATTCACGGGAGTCAGTAGATTCCGGGAGTAACTAAAGCCCTTCATGTCTTCTTGGGAGAACCTATATCCTTGGATATAAACCACAGTGCCAGAGGATGAGAGGGGACACAGAGCAGAGCTGCCAGGATGTTAGAACAATGGGAGACTGAGTCTGTGCCCCAAACCCTTTGTGTCGAAGGGTAGAAGAAGCTTCTAGAAACTCAACTTTGGAACTACTGTCTTCATCCATGATTCTGTGCTCTGGGAGGGAGTCAGCCCTCCGAAGCATAGGGCGAGTGATGTTAGGCTGATGCAATCGGTCATCTCTCCTTGCTTCCTCTCCTGGAACTCTTGGAGTTGTCCTTGTCCCTGCCAACTGCCTTCATGAAAGCTGGAAGGTTTGACTTGGTTTTCCGGTAAAGGGAATTGGTGCCAGCTTGGAGCTGGCCTCCAACAGGATGCTGAGGTAAGTGCTTTCCTTCTTGCCTAAGAGCCATGGTTAATGTCTGCTACATTAGACATGTTTAAAGTAATTATTCAAGATTTTTGTTAAAGCCCAATTAGCAGTGCTGTTCTACCCAGGGTAATTGCTTCAGGTCCAGGGTTCCTTGCCATCAGATTTTTTTTCCAGTGGGAGAGAGATTTAGGTTCAGTTCCAAATGGATGCCAAAGGGGCACAGGCAACAGGGAATTTATAGCCAAGGACAGGGGAGGCGCCAGCGATGGAACATTGCCGTGAGGAAACCTAAGGACTAATGGGGCTTCTTAAAGTCCTGGATAAGTTAAGCTAGCAGGATCCCGCTGAAGACGAAGCCCTGCTATACATCGCCTGAGGGCTGGTGATGGGTGAGCAACCAATCGTGAGGCCAGGTTCTGACTGGCTTCACTTAGCACATTCTCTTCTTAAACTGCTTCCCTGGAAAGATCACGGAAGGGTTAGGCAGAGGATGAGGTGTCTCGCTACAGTTTGACAACCAAAGAGTACTTGCCAATTGTCAGTTTTATAAGTAATAAATCTGGCTACTACTGTGCTCTGTGGTCACTCAGTGAGGCTACACTAGATGCTCAGGGCCTGGGCTCTCTGTCAGGCTACATCCCAGCTATCATGGCAATTGTTTTCAGGGTTTACCTTCACAGGATGTTAGCCTGTCAGGCAGGTTGTGTAGATTCCAGATGGCACCATTAGCTCCATCTAAGCTAGAGTGGGCTTGGCCTTTTGTACTGTGTGACCTTTGTGTGACTCAAAGGCTACAGGCACAGGAGCTCTGGAGCAGATCCCTGGGTTCCAAAGCTTGGATGCCATTAGGATTTACCTAGGCACTAGTGGCATCTGTCCTCTGATGGTGTGACTATCTAAAGAAAAGGAAGGAAAATGGCCGGACAGTGGCTAGGTGAAGGCTCCAGGGGACAATACTGTAGCGTGGAGTCTACTGGGTCCCAGGGTAGGCCTGATGCATAGAAGGAGGGGCCCTGGGGCAGTGGTCTGGTTCTACCTCTGTGACTAAGCCTCTGTGTCACCAGGGAGTCATCACAGGGCACCTGGTTCTACCATCTCATTTATAAAGCAAGGCGAAAACCGCGCCAGTGATTCCCAAGGTCTCTGCTAGCAATAAACTCTTGATTCTAAGATGATTCACAGCGATTTGAAAAGGAGTCTGTTTTAGGCAGATGGACTTAGTGAGGGAACATTTTGGTTTGTTTGTTCGCTCATCAAAGAGACTGAAGGAGTCTCTCGTGGGTTGGACTTGACTTTTTTCATTGTCCCCAGTGTTTAGGCCCACTTGTTCCCTGGAGTGCGCAGTCAGCTTTTGTGAGCTGCCCATGAAAGGCAGGCACACATGTGTCTCAGTTCCAAAACAGAGTTAAGATATGAGTCTTCACCATGGCAACTGACTCTCTCCAGTCCTGCTAGGGCAGAAGCAGGGGATGAGAGTATATTACAGCGGAAAGATGTGAGGTAGACCATAATGGAAATGAACGCACTCTCAGAGATTTTTTTTCTCTCAAGAATTTCCTGTGTAACGTGTGTTAGGTAGAAACTAGAAATCCTCCTGCCTCTGCCTGCTGAATGCTGGGATCCTGGGTGCTGCCTGCTTGGCCTCCTCCTCTTCATGGAAAAGAAATCTACCAGGGAGTTTGATGGGTATTCTGAGGTTGTTCAGAGAGACCTGGGGGTTGTCTTTCTTGCTTCCTGATTCAGACCACTGCCTGTCACTCCACGTTGCCTCCTGGGCTTCATCCCTGTCATGGTGGCGTCAGACTATGCTTTCAGGGATGTCATTAAGATGGGAGAAGCAGAGGAATTGGAAGGTTGTGGCACCAAAGGCGAGTCCCTGGGACCATCTGAGGCCAGCCTCATATTGTAGACAGAATCTGTCTCGACTGCTGTCAGGAAAAGCATTTTAAATAAGCTGGAAATGGACGCTGACTCTACAGTAATCACTCTGGAACCTGCCTTGTGTCTGTTGTCACTGCCTGGTGACCTGGGGGCTGACCTGCACAGAGACACAGCTGAGGACCTAGAGATGCCTACTGTGGTTGGAAGATCTGCCGCCTCACCTCGGTCTGGAGGACGTGACTGAATGATCTCCAGTACACAGGGCTCTTCATCAGGCTGGGAAGAGCTGTGAGGCTCTTTTCTGATCTTTCTCCAGGTTGTGAAGGTTGCCAGAGCTGTGAGCGTGCGGATGAACATTTCGTGTTCATGTAGCTCATGTTTCCATGTGCTCCTCTCCTCTGGGAGCCCAAATCCACCGTCTGCTGAATGCAGGCTCAATGGCGGAGCTGACCTCACCCAGGGAGTACCATTAGTCGGGAAAGGTGGGCTCTAAAGGATAACTGTACAAAATATCTTCCCGCTATGGGTTCCCCTCTATGCCCACGCTTTGCCATTCCTTTTGGTTTCAGTGTAGCCTCCTTCCCACCATTTCTTTGGAAATACAGGCTCCATCAGGAGGCAACAGAGGCAGTGCTGTGTACCAGCAAATTGAGAACCACAACATGGGCTTGCAATACTTCTGGAAACTTCTAGGACCTCCAAGAGTAGTCCAGCAATGGGGAGATCCTCAGAAACTTCTAAAGCAGGAAGGTCAAAATAGACCCATGTATACCACTGCCTCATCCTGCTGTCCCAGCAGGCATATTAGCAATTGAATATTTATACTCTCCACTGTGAAATTTGGACTCTGCCTCCAAGACTTGTGCATAGGCAATCAATGGGGCCAGATGTGATTCTCTATTCTTGTTCTCTCACTGTTTGAGTGCAAACAGAATTGATGACTATAGTGCTGAGGCTTGAGAAAGTTGGGTCAGAAAGATTGGCAATAGAGCCTGGAAAAGTGCACCAATAGGAAAGGGATGAAGAAGTCAAGTCTAGGCATCTGCTCGCAGCTCAGGGTCAACCCTGAGCCTTTCTTTTTTTTTTCTAGTTTGTATGTGGTGTGTGTGTGTTGTATACAGATGTGTGGATGGGTACATATGCATGTATGTACATTTACAAGTAGAAGCCAGAGGCCCATGTCTTCCCCTGCTACTCCCCACCTTTTATATTGATATAAAGTCTTGCACTTGGACCCAGAACTCACAAGTTCTGCGAGTCTGACTAACCAGCCCACTGTGGAGATCCCATCCCTGCCTCCTGAGTGCTGGAATGATAGCCGGTCAATCACATCTGCCCACCGTTCATGTGGGAGCTGGGGATCCAAACACTGGTCCTCAGGCTCTTGTGGTAAGCATTCTCCCTGATCAACTACCTCTCCAGCCTCGGCCCTGCATAGATCAGGTCCTCTTTCTGAGCATGGAAATCAGTGGCTTCCTTCTTTCCTTCCTTCCTTCTTTCCTTCCTTCCTTCCTTCCTTCCTTCCTTCCTTCCTTCCTTCCTCCCTCCCTCCCTCCCTCCCTCCCTCCCTCCCTCCCTTCCTTCCTTCCATTAGCCCTAAGCAGAGAATGCAGCCTTGATACTACAAGGAAAGATATTACACATTAGCAATCTCTTTGTTTTGTCCTAAGTTTGACTTGAGTTCCACACATTTGACACGAACAGTGCAGCGGTCATTCTGAATTCCAGGCATACCCTTCATTTCAGAGCAATGCATGCTGCTTGTAGTTGATGCCGACTTTTCCTGTTTGACTCCCAAGAATGAGATGGGGAGGCTCTGCCAGCCTTACCTGCTGCAGGGCTCTCTGGATGTCAATCCCTTGGCCCCAGGGCACAGCTGGGTTAGCCAGACAGTCCCCAGCATTTCCCCGTCGGGATATGTCAATCCTCTGCCTCCGCAGGCTCTGGAAGGCTTCGGCCATCACCTTCACACCATCGTAGGTGAGAGCGGATGTGTACTGAAGAAGCAAGGCAGACAGGCAGACGTCAGAGAGAGCTGACAGAAAGGTGGGATGGGGGCTGTGTCGGGTAATGGCTTCCTGGTAGAGAGAAGTTTGTGGTGGACCATTGGATAGGAGCTATGATTTGGAACGTCATCCCTCTCACAGGTCTGTTCAGTCAGTGGCCTCTTCAAAGCTGTAAGTTTAGCACAGCCAGTTGTAACCTTTAAAGGCAAGCCAGCATTTTGGATTTTGGTGTTCAGTCTTGTGATTTGAAAAATGTTGGTTTAATTGGGAAGAAATGCACAGATTAAATATAACATATCTGCAGGCCAAATACATAGAAAGTCAGTTGGCTTCCTCTGTAGGAGAGTTAGCAACTGGGAGCCAAGAAGCGCTGCGTGCTCCACCACCTCTTCTAACAGTAACGAAAACAATATTCCAGGATGAGCAAGCTCCTAATTATCTCTGTGCATGGCTTACTCCATGGTAAATGCATATTCTATACACGCTCCATCTTGTGAATTAATGATAGCACTTCAGGGTTTTTCTTGCTTGACCAAAGGGTGGTTAAGATGTGAATGAGACAAAACTGGTCTTATTACCTAGTACGCCATCTTAAGGTCACACTACACAGGTAGAGGATGAGTTTATTTTCCAATTCCTAGTTTATTTTCTGATCTGATTTGTTATTTGTGGTCATGTGTGCATATATGTACCTTTCTCCTCTCTCTCTCTTCTCTCTCTCTCTCTCTCTCTCTCTCTCTTTTCTCTCTCTCTCTCTCTCTCTCTCTCTCTCTCGGCTAGAGGTCTTCCTCAATTTCCCCCTATCTTATTTTTGAGACCTCCTGTCTGCTTGCCCAGGGCCGGAACTACAAGCACACGTTGCCAGGCCTAACTTTGTCTGCGGGTGCTAGGAATCCAAAGACAGCTGTCATGCTTCCGTAGCAAGCTCTTCACTGACTGAGTTGCCGCCGAAGGCTCTTCTAATTTATATTTTTGAAAGAGGCTAGCCTGGAACTCTGTGTAGCCCTGGATGATCCTCCTGCCTCCACATTTTAAGCGCTGGTATTACAAGCATGCACCACTGTGCCTGTTTTATTTTCTCAGAAAAAAAAATGCATTATCCTTCGAAACTGGCTTGGGCAGTCATCAACTGATTTGTTAGCCAGCGTCAGTCAATCTTTGTTTGAAGGCACTTGATTTAATCAGATACCACAATGAATCTTCATTCTCGAAGAGTTAAGTCAGTTTGATCACTGATGGGACAGGAAGTACCTCAGTTATATAAGCTGCGGTCCACAAAATTCACTAAGCAGCCTAGAAACATGGGCCACAGGTGCTCTGATGGTCCCAGATAGCAGGCTTGGCCTCAGCAACCCTCTCAGTACCACACATAGACACTGCCATGCTATGGGATTTGACCTAGAAGGCCAATGGCCCCTCTCCACATTCACAAACACTATCAGATATCAAACAAAACAGGGGTTGACTCTGGGCCTTAGGAGTGAGAAGCTGGCTGCAGACCCAGGTTGAGAACGGCTGTGCATCTCCAGGCAAGGTTCTCTGATGGTCAGCTGGGCAGACAGAGGTAGGGAGCATGTACCACCTCAGTACGCCATTCCCAGAGGCGTCCTCTCTCACGAGGTGGACATTTTTCTTGTGCTCCGTGAGATGGTGACAGAAGGGTGGGAGCTGTCGTGCTTGCTTAGCACCCGTGAGGTGTCAATGTAACCCCCGGCTACTGCTAGAGAAGAAAGAAAGAGGGTGGCCCTGAGTAGAAGAGAAGCAACATTTTCTGGCTTCCCTTGCAACCAGCTAAAGGCAGTTTGCTTACACGCGGCCAGGGGTGGGCAAGCAGAAGAGCTGCTAGTGACTTCTGAGAGGAAGTCTCTGGGTGTACATGTTCGTGTATGTGTAGTTGTGTATGCATATGTGCGTGTGTTGAGGTCAGAGGTCAACATCCGGAGTCCTTTGGGTCTTTCTACACCTTAATTTTGAGACAGGGTTTCTCACTGAACCCGGAACTCACCAATTTGGCTAAGACTGGTTCACCAGCAAGCTCCAGGGATCCTCCTACCTCTGCCTTCCCAGTACCAGGGTTACAGGTATGTGTTTCTGTGTCTGGCTTTCTACATGGTTATTGGGAGTCCCAGCTAGGTACAATAAGCATTTTACCAACTGAGCCATTCCCCAGTCTCAGGAAAAGAGTTCTGTAAAACAGCAAGTGTGTCTTGTGTTCTCTCATCCTCCTGCTGTGTTATGGTTTGGGCCTGACTCTCCCCCTCCCCCGAGAGAAAAGCCCTCACGTGGTGAAGGCGCAACCCCCAGAGGCGGGCTTTGGCAAAGCAACTGTTATCATGAGGATACTGACTTTAACCAGTGCATTAACCCCCCCCCCCCAATGAACTGATAACCCAGGGACATCCCTGGGAAGGGATGGAAATCAGGAGGCCGGATTTTCCTTGGAGGAAGTGGGCCACTGAGTGTGTGCCTTTGAAGGCTGTAGCTTGTCCCTGGCCCCTTCCAGAATCTCCACTTCCTGGATGCCTCGACAGGAGTGGTTTCCCTCCACTGTTTCTTTCTACCGCGGTGTTCCTGCCTTGCCACAGCCCTGAAGGCAGTGGAGCCCGTTGGCCCACACACTGAAACCATGAGCTCAAATAAACCTTTCCTCCTAGAGCTGATCTGCTCAAGTATTTTGTCCCCCGACAGAAATCAGTTAGCAACTGCTGGAGAGAATGCAGGCGTCATGACGGAAGTCTGTGCAGCCTTCTTGTGCTACAGAGCAGAAGGCAAAAGGCGAGGGTGGGTGGCAGAATCAAAGGCTGAGGGTAACAGCAAGAATTTGGGATTTCTGATGCCTGAACATCAAAGTAACAGTCCTGGGCTGCTGACTGCTGTATGTTGGGGGGCCTGACCTTTACGGTGACGTTTTCCTTTGCTTAGCAGAAAATCCATTTCCTTCCTAAAGACAAACATGCCCCAGTGTTGTGGGCCTGACTAGGGGAGACAAATGGGTATCCATTTTCACACCTTCGGCCTCTTCCAGTCGACCCTGGTGTGGTCTCGAGCGTCACTCGTCCTCCACTGCTGCATGATCCTGGCCGGGATGGTGTCTGTGTAGTTCACCAACTGGAAACCTGTCACGTTGGCTCCACTCTCCTTGAACTTGTTTAAGTCAATGTCCATGAAACCCTGCGGAGGAAGGAAAGGGGAAAGTCAAACACGTTGCTTGGGCAGGTCCAGGTCACCATGGGGACATGTCTGCAGGCCGATATCACCATGGTGCAGACTCATAAGGCTTTCTCTCCTGCTCCTCAAGGCAGAACAGACTGAAGGTAGGCAGCACTGTCTTGCCGCCTCCGTCATCATAGATTCCTTCACACAAAGTTAGCATAGAGGTCAAGAGTGCCTGTCTGAGAATGGCACCCCCAGGACGAAGGGGGCGCTGACTTACACTACCTTGGGCCATGTGACTTTGTGTGTTTATGCAAGCAATGAACTCTGGAGGTTAGGGGAAAGGTGAAATAGACACTATGTGCCTATACTGACGATTGCTGAATGGCTGGGATTTTAAAAGTTATTTATTATTACTATTGCTATTATTTCTTTTAGGATTCCATACAGTTTATTTTGATGATGGTAACTCCTCCTTTAGCTCCTCCTGGATCCACACTTCACTAACCATTTACTTCGTGCCTTCTTTTTTATTTTTTACCCATTGTGCCCAATAAACTCTTGTGTGTGGGACCAACTCCTGCATGATAAACCTACCAGGTATCACATTCTTTAAGAGCGCTGGCTCCCCCAGCAGCTACCAATTGGCAATAACTTCTTGACTAGGGGTGGGGATTCATGTCAACCTCCCATCTTCATATTGAGATTTTGTCTAGCTTAAACACATGCAAGTGTTATGCATTGTGTCAAAACTACTATGCATCTACACGCGCAATTGTTGTGCTTGGAAAACACTATATGCACAGTGTGTGTGCTTGGCTGTGTGTGCCATTGTGTGTGTGTAGGTCAGAAAACAATTGTGTGGTGACTGGTCTTTCCTTTGACATCTACATGAGTTCTGGGGATTGAACTTGGGTTTTGGACTTGGGTGACAAATCCCTTTACTCTTGAGTCATCTTAATGTCCCAGAGTCTTAAGGTCACAAGATAAAAGAAGCAAAAGGAAAATCTTGAAGGAAGGGCCGTCGTTGCTTACCACCCTTCTTTACTTTTGGAGAGAGGAGCCACTGAAGACTGCGGTGAACAAAGGCCTGCAAGTTGCCCAAGGTCACCAACAAGTCTCCAGAAGGGGCTGGCTTCTGCGGGGGGCCTTTATCTCTCCCTATGCTCTTTCATGTACAGTGAACTGGACCTGCTCTCCCAGAGGAGGCCTGGCCACCTCTGACATTCATGAAGGATTCTTTATTGCAAATGGAATTTCCTTCCAGTTCAGCAAAACACTCACCCAAAGCCAGGAAACCTTGATCTTAAAAGCAAGCCTTGCATTTATATGATGAATTCAATAATGCACAGTATTTTCACATCTGTGGCCTCATTTCACTCCACTCCTTTCTAAGGTGGAGCTTATGTGTCTGCTTGAGACGTACAGAAACTAAGACAGAAAGGGAGGGTCAGTGCGCACATAGCTGCTCACCGAGCTAGCGACAGAGAAGGGACCAGACCTAAGCTCTTCTGCTAAGCTATTCATTCCCCCACTCAAAAAAAAACTCTCATCACCAAACACACTATTCTGAGAACTTCGAGTTTTCAAGACCCTTCCCTTGTGAACTTTATGTTCTCCCAGGGAAAATCAGAGAGCAGACAAGTAAACGCATAGCGCACGTGTGCTCTGGAGTAGCTGTGTGTCTGCGAAGAGAGGTCAAGTGGGTTTGTGGATGGGGAGATGGTACTGGAAGGAGTGGTCCAGATCAGCCTGCCTGTGGGGCCTTCTTGATTGATACGAGTATAGTAGAGTCTCATGTGTGGGTCATGGGGATACCTGGGTGGGATACACTGAACAAAGGCCCAGGGGTAGGAGACTGCTTGGAATGTTCCAGAAACAGCAAAGGGACTGGTGTGTCTAGAAGGCAATAGTGAGAAAGATTTCTGGAAGGAGATGAAGTCAGATAGTGGTCCAAGCAGGGTCTCACACTGTATTTTAACTTGTATTTTCTGTCAACTTGTATTTTCCTTTCTTTCTTTCTTCAGTTATAATTAGTACTGCACTACAGGATTTTTGAGCAGGGCCCACAAAGCTCGTACATGATTGGTTCCATGGCTTAGATGAAGTGCCCGATCTTGCTAACAGAAACAGACTAGGAGAAGGAGCCGAGGATGGGTACCCGAAATGGGGACGTCCACAGCTGGCAGCTAGGCCTAAGCACCGCACCTGGTTCTACCTCGGGATCCCAGGGCTTGTCTACCTCAAATACAAGCTCGCCGGCTTCCACTAGTGCCTTTGATAGTCTCTTACCCCTCAGAGCTCTGTTCTATAGACAAACCCAGTTCAGTCCCACCCAGTCTTTGTCCTTGCTTCCTGTCTAGGAAGACTATTTCGATTCTTGACTCCTTTCCAGGGTCTGGATCATAGCTAGCATACCGTCTCTCCGGAGAACTCACTCCTGTCCCCTCATCTGAAGAGCCAGTTCCTCCCCTGCAGCAGACACTGTTGGCCCTGTCTGTTTCCACTCTCTGTCGCACACCACTGTTTCGTTTTATGTGCTAACTGCAAACACCTGCCACCCCACCTGCATGAGGGGGAGGCCAGGCGTGCCAAGCTCACATGCCCATGGGCAGCTCTCTACTAGTGACAGCTGCGGACTTAGTAGATGCCAGCCTAGCATCCTCTACCTGGTGCTTAAGCTGCTAGAACGTTCTATGCTGACATCCAGAGATGAACCGTGGCGAGGGTAGGGGACATTCTTGGTCATGTGCTTCAGTGTCCACTTTCTCCGTGCATCCCTACTGTGTTTCCGGGATTGGCGCATAGCGCTTGCTTCTTCCTGAAGCCTATCTTTGGACTCTGCTTGCGGGAGAACCCCAGTTGAGATTCTTCCAGCACTCAGTCTGGCTCATACCAACGCCCGTGCCTGCTGTTTCTCTGGAGCACCTGTCACCACCGAGATCACCTTCCCTCCTTGTTCCTTTTGTCCCCTCTCTTTCCGTTGACATGCTAACTACTGAAGGTGAAAACACTTCCAATTTCCGTCTTGCTCACTGATTTGTTCTAGCACCTCGCATCTTGATATGTGCCCAGCCCAGGGCAGATGCTCAGTCCTTTCCTGCTGTGAGAATGAATGAAGCTAGAGACTGTCCCTTAAGCAGGTGTGCCAATTAGCCAGGGGAAACGTGACCAGCAGGCAACAGCTGCCAGCGAGTGATTTTAATCAGGTGAGATTAACTTGGACCACAGCCACAGTTCACAGAGGGACACAGAGGTAACTGGCTTGTGCAAGGGTACCAGCCAGCTGTTCTTAAAGGTAAAGTCAGAATTTGTCTTCCCCACCTAGCCTGCATTTGATGGTGGTGTACCCTATAAGAGTACAGCTGTCTCACCATTGGTTAAGAGCCAGTACACAGTTGGGAGGTTTCCTGTACTCCTTAGAGACTTTTAAAAGGAACATCTTGTTCGCCAAACAGCTATTGAGAGAATGAAATGAAAATTATCTCCCACAGTCAGATTCTGTCACTCGCGATCTGTAACAAGCTCCTGGGCATCCCTACTGACTTTCCCTCCCCAGCATAATGAAGGCCGAGAGGAACTGTGATTTGCTCAAATAGGAACACAGCTCGGCTTCATCGCCAGCAACCCTGATGGCAATGTTAGTGGAGCCAACCCAGGGTCACATATAATCAAGCCGATGGGAACCTGCAATCCCACACCCACAACCCAGGAAAAGAACAGCTGTGAACTCCCTTTTGTGACATTCACTGTGAGAACCAAAACCAGGAAACCACTTGGAGTCAGCATACATCTAAAAGCTGACATCTCCCCTCCAGTTCAAGACTGCAGGCTGGGAATGCTGACACTGACCCCAAAGATGTCTTAATCACAGGAAACTAGACTCTCATGGTTGCTAGGCTTGCATTCTCTACAATGCAGGGATGTAGACTTGGTCAATAGAGAAATGGGGTCTGAATTAAGAGAGAAAATAATGGCATTAGCTCTTTGCCTGCTAGGGAATTGTGAAATTCAGCTAAGTCTCCTCCTCCAGTATATTTACTAAATAGGTTTAATTAAATCATTTTCCAATTTCCTTTTTTTATTTTATTAAAAAAATCCGTGGGGTTGTTATGTGGTAATTTGTGCATTTTATTTATCTATCTTATTCATGTTATTATCTAATGTGTTTAAGGATGGATACCATGATGTTAATTACAATTCTTGAAAAGTTTTAGCTATGAAGTTTCACCGTCATAACTTTCTTCAGGCCACACTGCATATTTGATAACACATCCCCAAATGTGGAGTCCATTGCTCTGAACCCCTTTACTGCTGAAAAAGAATGACATGAGCTACAGGTATTTGCTTTATCAAGTCACTTGTCACCCAAAGTTGGGCCTTCTACTCTTTTGCTGTCCCCTGAGCCCTGGCACCAGGTGTTTCTCTTCGACGAGTGAGTGTTATCTAGAGTGGCTTGGTGACACATGCCTGTAATCCCAGCACTTAGCAGGTGGAGGCAAGGAGGATCAAGAACTGAAGGTCAGCCTTGACTGCATAGAGGCCTTTTTCAGCCTGAGCTATACGAGACACTGGGGAGAAGGTACTTCTGGGGTGGCCGGGTTGCGCTCCCTCTGTGTGCTTCTTCAGTAAGTCTGTATCACAGCTCCACGCATGACCAGTGAACAGGTGGAGAGTCTTCTATTTATCTGTTGCTTTCATTGGTTAATTAATGAAGAAAACTGCCTGGCCTCATAGGTCAGAACATAGGTAGGCGGGGAAGACAGAACAGAATTGTGGGAGAAAGAAAGCAGAGGCAGGCAGATGCTATGGAACCAGCCACCAGGTCAGATATGCTGAATCTTTCCCAGAAAGCCACGAGCTCGTGGTGACATACAGATTATTAGAAATGGGTTGAATCAATCTGTAAGAGTTAGCCAATAAGAGGCTAGATATAATGGGCCAGGCAGTGTTTAAAAGAATACAGTTTCCGTGTAATTATTTCAGGGGTAAGCTAGTTGGGATGGGGCAGGAATGCAGCCCGCCCTTCCTTATCACTACAAACAGGCAACATGAAAGAATGTTCTGCTTCCCATCTTTATCCAGCAGCAGAGGACCTAGCAAAGGAAGTGCAGGTTGAGGATGTTCCTTAATCTGAGGGACATAGGGACTTCCTGGTGTGTGTGTAAGGGTGCTTGTAGAATAGATATTCCTAAGAAGAAAGCAAAAGATCCTCGTTTTGACCAAATGTTCATGTCAGTTAATCAAAATCCAAGGCTGAATACATTAGAATTATGAAGACAATTATTAACAGAATTAGACAAGATAGCATAAGCCTGGTCATTAAGGAGAGGCCGGGTATGTTCAAGGGATGTTCAAGGCTGTTTTATCACATAGTTAGTGGGAGCCATGGATGACACTGAATTGATGGAGCAGGAAAAAGAGGTGTAGGCATGCTGTGTAGATGTGTGGAAGAAATGGCTAGAATAGCCAAATTATGGTGAAGGTATAACTTCATATTTCTAAGAAGTTTGGGATCAGTTTGGACCCCAGGACCAGTGGTGGGGAAAGTTGGGAAAGCACAGGGTTTTGTCTGTTATATTTTAGGCCCTTCTGACATACACTTTTACCCTTTTAATGCCCCTAGAAGATAACAGCAAACCTCAGATAAAGCTAATGTGCTCTCTGGTTGCGTGTCGTTGTGAGTCCCTAGAAGGGAGAGAGGCAGGGAAGTCACAAGATGGGGCGGTGTAAAGGTGGTAGCATTTGAAGAGCCATATTCTAATCTGGTTAGAAAGCTCAGCTTCTTCTACCATCTCTTAGCCTGGGGCTGAGGGGAAGCTATGGGCTGCAGCACCATCCCAAAGTGTGCTGCAGAAAGAAAAACAGAAATGATGGTAGAGGCTAAAATAACCACCTCATGTCCATGACTTAACTTCATTCAAGCCACCTTTTGGGGATTGTGGGGCAACTGCTGAAGAGAAATGAAAATTCAGCTTATTTTAAGTCTTTCCTAGCTCTCAAGTAAGACATTCATTTTAATGACTTATAAATGTGGTCCAGCTTAATCCCATAAGAAGCCTGAGAGGAAACTGGACAGTAGACCCAAGAGCTCATTGCATAAGTCACTGAAAGAATTCACCCCACTTTTGCTGAGATCTCATTCAGAGACCTCTGTGAATGCCCTAACTACGCAGTTTGACTTCTTCACGAACATGCCACACAGGAGTTTTAGATTCAGGATCATGTATTCATTACCCCAGTCAAAGAGGGCCAAAACTCTCGCAATAACAACACACAGTTAGGAACCTGGGGCAAATGTTGCCTGGCCAGAGCTCTTGTGCCAGACTGTGAAGATATATCTCAAGCACTAACTTATCTGGAGCCTGTTAACGAGTCCGCTGACCTTTATCCACCCCCAGGCCAAGAGTGCCCTTGGTGGAGGGCCAGAATGTGAGTGTCACCGATTTTTGTGACTCAGGTCACATCAATATCACCTGACCTTTTCCATGTAAATTCTGGGGATTGAACTCAGGTCCTCAGACTTGGGAGGCAAGTGTTCCATTGACTGAGCCATCTCCCCAGTCCACAGCACAGCACTTTTCAGTGCTGACAAGCTTTGACCTCCAAGCTCGATTTTCTTTTATGCTGAGATCCTGAAAAGAGGATCACCCACATGCTGCTCAGCCCTCGGCATCCTGTCTAAGCCCACATCGCACCCAGCGGAAAGGAGACAGAACATTCCGCAATGCTCAGGTTCGGCGTCAAGACGAAGGCCTATTAAGGAAAGACCCTTCCGTCCCAGTCCCTTGACATCAAGAAGAGCTAAAATCAGACCAAATCAAAAACTTGTACTTTATACTCTGAATGGCGCAGGTTGAACACGTCAAGTTTTCCCCAGATTGTCAGAGAAAAATCTCAGATGACAGCTCTGTGGGGAGTCACAAGAGTGTATGGTTTGAAAAGTCTCCTTATATTAGGAAGGCTTTGAAGGAGCAGAGAGGATCAGCCTGAAACATAATAGAAGATTGAGC
Organism: Myodes glareolus; assembly: GCF_982192425.1. Lineage (NCBI taxonomy): Eukaryota > Metazoa > Chordata > Mammalia > Rodentia > Cricetidae > Myodes > Myodes glareolus. The sequence goes on from NC_142034.1 coordinate 67,388,940, forward strand.
GGGTAGGCGAAGGATGTACTCGGCTCTCGGGAGGGTAGGGTTGTCATGGGGAAGAGGTGGGAAACTTGTTCTCTAAGGCTCTGCAAGGTGGGCCAGACAGACGAACAGTCAGATCTCAAGGGAGACCGAGTTCTGTTAAGATAATGACAGCAACCCTTGCGTTTTGCATGAAGCCGTCAGAACCAATCGAGGTAGCATGCTTTGCCATGGGGCCATTGCCTTGATTACCGCATTTAATCCTCATAACCACACGAAGAAGCAGGTCCTTCTTTAACACTTGCAAACTGGGACTGAGAAAACCTAGTAGATCGACTTCTCTCCAACTAGCTGGCTACTGAGAGATGGAGGGAGTAAGATGACTTTCTGGCTTGGGTTTCAACCTCTGTGTATCCAACCATCTCCCTTCCTGTTCATTCATCTCCTGCCAGGAGCCCTTGGAATAGGCTTCAGCTTAAGGGGGATGGCAGGGGAGGGGATGGTGTCCTCTTGGAGACCAAGATACTTATCTTCAGCGCCTCTGATGTGCCACTTGGAGTGTTAGCCTTTCAGCCCCCTATTTCTGCATCTCTATTGTCTGTGGTTGTGACAGACAAAGGCGGAGACCATAGCTGCTCCTCCAAATCAAGACCACAGTCCCACAGGGTCCACAGACTGCAGGTGCAGGGTGGCATTGTAAGAGTGTGCAGAGGAATGAAGCCACAGAACCTGCTCTGATCCTGACTTCCTTACAAGTGTCAAACTTGCCACCTCCTGCTGCACCTTTCGTCTCAAGGACTAAAGGGGTCTTTTGACTGACTTCTCTGTGTATGTTTTCTTGTGAAACAGGTCAGAGATAAAAAGCCCCAGGAAGACAGTTTTAGGGATAATCACATAACTTCCTGTCCTGTCTTTGAAGCTCGTGAGCTCTTTGCTCTAGGATATCTGTTGTAACCTGTACAGGCAAGTGGATATTGATTTATCAAAGACATCTGTCAGATCAATAATCCTTCAAGATGTGTTTCAGGCACAGGCTGCAGAGGTCACCATGCTACGTTAGGGGAAGGGACAGAAGACATTGGTGCACCTCCTAACTTTCATACATGTTTTGAATCTTTTACACAGTAAGGGTAAGATTCTACCTGAAAACAGAGCTTTCGACTCCAAAGGTGTGGGGACTTCTGGGCCAGCTTACTTCTCTCCTGAGGGTGCTTTCAGCTCTGATCTATAATTCTGCAACCACATAGGTGTATGCTGGGGAATATGGATAAAAGTGAATCCATGGAATAGTCTTCAGTTGATGACTTAATTGTCATCAAACTCATGTCTTTGCATAAAAATCTCTAAATTTTCCCATTTTAAGCATCCTAACAAGCCAAACCTTCCAGGCATCGCATCCTGCATTATCTCTGGTAACACACAGCTTATGTGGTCTCTAACAAGTCAATAAAACATTGTACAAAAGTCATCCAATAGACATGCCATCCACATTAGCAAAAAGCCTAATGTTGATTCATGTAGTCCTCTCTGAAGTCAGGGGGAGGTATCTGTATTCTCAAGTCTCTGCAAACGCAATAGCAGGTGGATTCTGCATGTGTCCGTCATAGCCAGAATATCACAGAGGTTCCTCAGCATCTCCAGATCTCAGTCCTGGGATTTAGAATAAACTGCTGACACTTTGTGTTAGAAGGTCAGTGATCCTCAGCCTGGGCTCTTGATGCAAGGCTTGGCGATGCTCTACATGGTCTGAGATTGTGCTGTCTTCCAGAGAATGCCCTCATCTTACTTCTGTCCTGACTGTGGTTGTGGTTGACTCTTGGCCTAACTAACTTTAGAGGAAGGTCAACCTTTAAAATTCCCCTGGCACAGGATGACTTCTTATGTCTAGAATTACTGGTGGTCTTCAACCAACATCTTCCTATGTAGTCTCGACATTACTATGCAGAGAAAGCCAAACAGGACTTCCAGAAAAACATATTTTTGCAAAATGATGGTGTATTCATTTCATTATTTTCATTTCATTTCATTATTCATTATAAATTTATTCATTTATACATATTTAGGCACCCACTGAATGCATGATGTAAAATGTGAAAATCTAAAGAAATGGTAGGTAAATTTAAAATCTACTGAGAATAACTATGTATCGAAAACCAGAAATAGGTTCACTCCTAAGTGTTGCAGTCTCCTCAGACATGGACATTTGAGAAGGTTTACAGGATGAGACATGAAATCCCTCCTAGGAAGTAGGTCTTACAGCTAGTCAGAAAGTGATTGGTTACTTTTATAACCATTGTGCCACTATTTCACCTGGCAAGACCATGGATGTCTTCCCCCCCAACAGCCTGCAAAGCACTCTTCAACACTGTAAACGCTAAGCACCAGAGAGAGAGTTTCCTGGTTAGTTTCAGATTGATTTCTCAATGTCCTGTGATCAAATGGGTTCTTGGGTTCTTGAAACCAGGTAGAGGGCACATTTTTTACTTCCATGCTGATGTGTGGGTGGGTGCCTCATCTTGCTCTTTCCTGGATGTCCTCCCCTCCCCCACAGTGCCTCTCTTCCGATGCCATATTCTCATGTTTCAGACCGCTTCTGCAGTGCTGTGCAAATGCCACAGACATTACCTTGTTTTTATATGATCTGATCTAGTTGGGGGCCAAGGTCTGGGTGCTCACAGGACAAGAGTGAAGGTGGGCACTTCATGAGCCCAACAGTTACCAGATTAGGGGCATGAGTAGCCCACATGTTGACTTAGTCAACTGTCAGCACCACACCCTGGGAGGAAGGACTAGAGGGCGGGAGGGAACCTGGGTTGAGGGAGCACACCCCAAAGACCCAGCCATAAGCGTTGCCAGGTGTTCAAGGTGGGCCTGCGGAAGGGCAACACACACTCTCCTCGAGTCAGAAGTGACTGGGAAAAGCAGGGCACAGGCCATGCCCTGTAGCCAGAGGCTATGGTGACTGTCAAAGCCCTGAAGAAGTAAAGCACCTCCATCCCAGGAGCCAGAAGAGTGGGCCTCACTCGGGCATGGAGCCGAGGAGAGGCTGGTCCTTCCTAGAAAGTGGGTGAGGTCTGCCCATAACCTACTTATCACGTGCGTAGTCAGAACTGGATTCCCATCCCTGCCCTTTCTGTGGGAAGATTTTCTTTCGTTTTCCATTTTCACATGTGTGTCTATGTGTTTGCATGTGTGTGGGATCACATGTATGTAGGTGTGTGAACATGTCGATGCATGTGCCTGAGGAGACCTGAGGTTGATGTTAGGAGCAATCCTATTGCTGGTCAATCTTACAAGTTGAGGCCAGGTCTCTCAATCAAATCCGGAGCTCTCAGTTACGGCTAGTTTCACCCGCCATCTTGCTCACGGGTTCCAGCTCCTTTTTCTGAGGTTGCCACACTCACTTACATTTATATTGTTTCTGGGGATACAACTCTAGTCCTTGGCAGAGGCTTTAATTACCGAGCCATTTCCTGGCCCCTCTTCACTTATTTTAGCAGACACAGAATGCTGTTTTGAAATGTGTGAGGTATGAGCACGCCACTCTCGAGGACCACTTCACCCCTTCACCCCTTCACCCCTTCAGTGACTTCTCAGAGAAATGCATTCTGTGCAGCTCCCGCTCCCAGGCCCTGGGGAGTCAGCAGTAGATGAAACCGTCATGTGCTGCCATCATGTATTTCGGATTAAGAGCAAAGAGGGCGTCGTACAGATCTGTGTGGCTTTCCTAATCTCAATTATGGTAAGTGGAAGGTACTTGGGGCTATGGCGGCACATAACAAGGAGATGAGATTTGATGGAGCAGTTGCCTGAGGGATCTCAAAGATGGTATCTTGTCCCCAGACAGGGCTACCAGTAATGATGATGATGACATCGATGATGGTGATTACGGCGGTAATTACCAACACTTATTAAGTGCCCATTTGGGGTCATGTATTACTCCAAGCACTTCCTCTACCCCAGCTTGCTCAATTCTCACAGCATCACTGGAGGAGGCAGTTAACATTCTTACTTCTTTTCAGACATAAGCCATGGGAGCCCAGAGACTGTGAGGAATTAGAAGAATGTTACACAGCTGGTAAGTACAGAAGTCAAAACTAGGTCTGTCCAATAGGAGAGCCACTCTTCCCAACAGCGCTTGTACCACCCCCCTCAACAGAGGCACATGTGACCCCATATGGTGCTGAGGGAAGGGGAGTGGGTGAGCTAGGCCTCGCAGAAGGAGTCTACAGATTTCTCAGTGTGGGTGAGCAAGGGATTAAAGAACAGTTTCTTCTTGGGCTGAGGAAATCAACCCGAGGGTGTGAGCTAGCTGCCTGCTGTATGAACCAAAACTTCTGACTCTAAATGTCTCTAGAGTTAGTGGTGGTCATAGTGGTGGTATACATGGCTTGACTGCTCTGAACCCCAAGATCCTTTGTAAACCATGGGGAGACCAGGAACCACCATTTGTTCCTCAGCTTCTATCAGACTAGCAGGATTTTTTTTGAATGACAGTCATTGAGTTTGGACTCTGGACTTACTATTGTCATTGACCTCAACCTTCTTGACAGAGACTTTCCCCTATACCTGCCTCTCTAACTGTCCTGTGCCCGACTATCACAGGCTACAGTAGTGAGAACTTGAACTCCGGGTGTCTGTGGATTGTGGGAAAGTGCATCTCCTTTGTTTCATAAACGTGGTGGAACTGGGGAAGCCATATTACCTTTATTTCCTCATTCGGAAAGGTGACTATAATGTCGATGGCAAGAGCAATCAGGAGGGTCAGTATATAACATCAGAATTAGTGGAGGGTAGAGAAATACGTGTCTGGAGTAGATGAGAACAGAAAGACGGAAAGCAGGGAAATGGTTGTCTTGGACTGGGATTGTAAGAAGATAAACCCTACCAGGCCCAGAGATGAGCCACCCTGGAGTCTGCCTGAGGACCTAGCAACAGACACATTCAGAGGTCTTGATCATGCCTGGCCAATGACCACGTGATGTCTATGGATCGAAATGCAGTCTGGGTGCTCGGAGGAGTGTATATAAGGCTCTCCCAATTACTGAATAAACGAGTCTGCTGTTTGCATTTCACTTGTCTATGCTGTTGTTGCTGTACCTTCGCCCTCCCTCCCCTGAGGGAGGAGTTAGGAGGGGCAAGATAGATGTGAGTCAAGGGTGATGCGGGGAATGATGACCAAGGATTAGGGAGAAGTTCTCTGGCATGTGATGAAGACACATTAAACTTATTACTGTCAGGAAGAGACACATGCCTCAAGCTGTAAATCTGGCCAAGAACCCAAGGCTGGGGAATGCATAGGCCCCATGGATGAACTTATTACTATTACTTTGCTAGATAATTAACCTCTAAAGATACGTCTTTGCCCGTTGGTTAGTACGGCTCACAGCCCTCAAAAAGAAAGTGTCTTTGTGCAGTGAACAGCAGTTAACAGAAAATCACCACAGGTCCAAGTGTGGAGAACAAGTTTTCTTTGCACAGGAACAGTGGAGCGCTCACTCCCAAATGGGACATTGATATCACGTCCCCTCCCTGCAAAGATCAGGGGCCATCTTGGAAGTGGAGGTATAAAGACTGTAAGAGCCAGAGGTTGGGGAGGACTGCTGTGAAGGAGGCTTCGGGACATGACAGGACCGAGGTGCTCATGCAGCTGTGGTTGCCTGAAGAAGAGCTGTATGAGATTTTAGTCTTCCAATATCCTAGCATGGACGGGGAAGGGCCTTGTGCGTACTCAGCCCTAACTGAAGAACTATTAATAACTGACGGCTTCTGGGGCAAGGAGAGTCAGTTTTCTTTAAGTCTGTGTGGCTCCTGATAGGTCAATCATGCTCAAATGGATGGCCACCTATCCAGGAGAATATGTGTCACATAAATTAGATTCTATAGGTTATTAAAAAAATTAAACACAAGAGGACACAAGAAATAGGAAGGGTGGAGATGTGGGAGTGGATGGGAGGAGGTAGGAGGCAGAGTGGGAGAAAATATGATCAGAACACATTGCATAACTGCATGAAATTCTCAAATAATTAAGAAAAGTGTTATATTTCTAAAAAGCTGGTTGTGGAAATGAGCAAATCTGCAAATATATCAAGGATCCATGAATTATTTACTTGAAGTGAATTATATCTCAAAAGACTGGGATTAGAAAATGAAGGTGTACTGACATAGCTCTCCAAGGTTTGCATTGTCCAAGTGAAACTGATGGAGATTCCAGTGTTGTATTAATATCCATCTACATTGTCATGCAATGTAAATTAAGAATAGATATGTAAGCATGTACGTGCATGTATATACACATAAATGATACATGCACATACACCAACGGGTGAATTAGTCAAACAAGTTCTTAGTATGAAATCTTCACCTAGGGTAAATTCCTATTGCTGAAGACACCATGCAATTCAGATGCAGGGCCCAGGGGCTCCAGAACTGAAACTGACGTTAAGCCTCCTCCCTGAGGACCAGTTTTCATGGTTCTAAAAGGCACCCTACAACCTTCCAAAGGAGGGAAGCAACCAACAATCCTACCCAGCTATGATACCTACGAATCGCTATAAGGACCAGACTCACATAACCTAAATATGCGCTATTGGCACATATACCTTGTGGTAACCTACAGCTCTCTAATTGAACTTAGCAAGGCTCACTCAACAGGGAGATCATGCCTGGTATTGGAAACCTAGCCACCTACCAAGGGACAGCATAGTCATGGATCTTGGAGAACCTACAACCACCAACAACCACATTCCAAATATTTGTCCTTAAACTCACAGGTAAGTGTCGTCCTCACCCATCACCAAGGAAGTTCTCTTTGTAACAGGTGAGGACCATTATAGAAAACCATAACCAATCAAAATTCAGAGTTGTGGAGCCCAGTCCCAGTGGATATATCTACAATACCACTCGTGCACCTGTGGCCCCGTGATCATTGTAGGAGAGGGGTTGGGAGAGTTTAAGAACCAGCGGAACAAGGCATTTGCTGTGGTATTGTATCTCCTAGGAGTATCAGAAGCTACACCCATCAAGTCTCACCAGCGTGACTGCTCAAGCATGCGGTGAACAAGATCCACAGCAATAGACACGCTAACAGGGAAGGGGGAAAGCCCATAAGTCCTTAACTCTCTATAGGCAACTAAGGAATGCTGAGAGTAGGAGAAATAGTCTTCTCCAGGGAAGAGCACACCCATTGGTTATCCAACACCAAGTGGTCAACTCTGGAAACGAATATACAAGTAACATTATACAAACTGAAAAGGGCGTATTTATGAATACATGTTATTAATGAAAGAGAGACTGTAAGTTTGAAAGAGAGCAAGGAGTGGTGTCTGGGAGGATTCAGAGGGAGGAAAGGGGAAGGAGGAAATGATATAATTACATTATAATATCAAAGTATAAAAAATGTAAAAGTCTCCACCTGTGTGGAATACTTAATTGCTCAAGACACGGCATCACCTGGCAATACGTTGGGTTCTTTCCTGTTGATACCCTAAGAAGACAGAGAATTATTATTTTCAACTGACAAATGGGGAAACTGAGTCTGAGCCTTGACTGCACAGAAAATTAGCTAAGCAAGAGTGACACTGGGGACACGAAGCAGAGTTTGGAGCCTTCAGCCTCCTTCTTCTCCATCAGCCTTTCCCTTCCTCTGTTCTCCTTCCCTCCTCCCACTGGGAGTTCTCCAAGGGTGGTGATTGGAGTCTTTCAGCATCCTCCAAAGAGTCCAGAGGGCTCCTTTAAACCAAGTGGAAAGAACTGTGGTACATGCTTATCCTGTCCAAAGGGTTTCTGTCCCTTAATCTATAATTGCACCCGAGTTGCAGTGCCCCAACGAAGAGGGCTCGCTCCACGCAGCAGCAGGCTAATTATGTGGCGGAATTTCTAAAAATTATCATTTCATAAATTGTGATATTCCTCTGAAGGGGAAAGAAAGCACAGCACATCCTCCACCATGTCTCAAACTGAATTAATTAGGAATTTGAAGCCTAATTATCAACTAATCTATTGGAACACGCCAGTCCTTCGTATCTGGCTGCTGTTTGCAATTTGCAGCCTATTAGTGGCAGTTGTTAGGATCTGAGAACTCATTAGGTCAGAAGAAGAAAAATGTGGATCAGAAGGAGAGGGCAACCTGAGGGGCTGACTTGGGGAGGCTGTGGCTGAGGGGTCACTTGCTGACAGATGAGGGCTAGTGGTCTAACTACCTGGGTCCTTCCTTTAGAGGCCCCAAGGATACTGGGTCATTTCTGCCTTACGAAAGGCAGTAACTGTGCATGCCTTTGCCCAGGTCCTGGGCTTTCCTGGGCAGCAGGTGTCCAAGAGCAGTGGACACTGTCACCAGTGCTGATGCTAGCCTACGGACACTCTTTGCTTCTGAGTGAGCCATGCTCCCTTGATGGTCTTGTTCCCGTACAAGCAGCAGAGATGCTGATGGAACTGACTCCCATGGTCCCATTCAGCACTGTGGACCTGAGATATGAGGGACATCAAAGACTTCCTCAGTTCTACTGAACAGATTTCAGTTTTGCAAACAGTCTTTCGGGGGTGAGATCCTTGGCTTCCCCACAGAGATTCTAAACAGATACCACTCATTAAAATGTGAATATCTTGAAAAGGTGATGGCTATAGCCCTTGAAACCTAAGTCTAAATTAAGCTTTCTCAGTAAGCCCTTCTTAGTTCCAACCCTGACCTTGGGGAACTGGGGCAGCCAAAGCAAAGGAAGTTCAGAGGATAGAGAGGGGGGCATCCAGGACAAGCTAAGGGTGGAGGGCAAGCAGGACAGAATTTAAGGGTTTGACAGATGTCTGGACCAAAATTTTAGATACAGATTGTGTATCTTAATTCAACTAATGATCTTTATTCCCAATATCCCAATATGGCATAAAATACTAATCTTCTTTCCCCTTCAACATCACCCAGAGATAACCAGGCCAAGATACCCTGACTAAAACTGAATGTAGCTATATATTTAGCTCAGTAATGTTAGCATTTAAACTTTTCTTATAGATTAAAATATAGCAAATATTGCAACTGAATGAAAACATAAACAGTTAAGAAAGCAGATCGAGGCAATGGAAACACTTTGTGGAAGGCATGACTATCAGGTGAAACAGATGCATGGCCATACATGTTATGGGTTCAGGCTTGATGGTGGCTGTGGTCACTGTGGGAAAGAACTGTGGAGTTTCTGCAAGTGTTAAGCACAGGGTTGAGTGCCCAACCCAGCAGCCCCCAGCCGTGGTATGTGTGTTTCACAGGTCAAACATGTATGCGACTGCGCTTTCCATACCAGCACCACAGTGATCACGACTTAGAAGTTCATTGGCTGTGTGGATGAGCAAAACAGGCGGTCTCTCTATAATGGGCTACTGTCTGGCAATACAAAAGGAATGCACTGAGATAGAATATACATTAGAGATTTCCTGAGGCTGTGGGGAGCTTGGCCGGGGAGTTGTTTAAAGACTACTGATGTGCATGTGTCCGGGGGTGATAAAATTTTAAAACAAAGTTCTTATGGTTCCATAACCCTGTAAATACACACAGGACCATGAAAATGAGCACTGTATGCTACTGTGTGGTATTGTGTGGTCTGTGAATTTGATCTTAAGAAAGTCTCTAAAATATGGGTCTGAGTACAGAAGAATATTACATTTGCCTATGGAAGAAAAAAGCTTGAAGAATCAAAATTTATGACATAAAAGATAAAAGTGGGAACCGTGACAGGAAGGATAGGCATGACAGAGATGCCAATTGGCAGAAAAGGCTTATACAGACACGTCTGGTGTCCACGTTAAAAGGATGTGCACACAAAGGCTTTGGGAAACCAAACTGTCTCTGTGGTGTGCAAGATAATAGCACCCAACAAACAGTTGCATTGTGTTAAGACAAAGGCATTTTTCTAAGACACAGGCTTATCTAGACTGTATATAAAAATGAAAAACAAACCCATTAACTGACATTGCTATAGGTTACACTGTAAGACGGTTACGGGTTAAAGATTTGTCAATTTTAGCATAATTATGATTTAAATGTCTGCACTTGTGAATAGTAAAACCACCATTGAGTTAAAAATCAGCAGCATCCAGACATTTACTGTCCATTCCAAGATATGGTGATTTTTTCTCACGCCTAGGGCCAGAGCTGATCAGCTCTGTACTCGTATGAGGGCTGGAAGTCGACCCTGCAACCTCCAGCACGCTTTCTCCCAAGCATAGCTTAGAAGCTCATGGGCAGTGGTGTGCTGCGATTTGATGGGGGTGGGGGCCTGTGATGGTCAGTTTTAACTGACCGCCTGGGCAACTGGGAAGACAGTCTCAGAGAGAGAGAGAGAAAGAGAGAGAGAGAAAGAGAGAGAGAGAGAGAGAGAGAGAGAGAGACTGTCTACATTGACTTGACCTATGGGCACACCTGTGGGGCGCTGTCTTGATCAAGTGATTGATGGGTAAAGACCCAGCCCAGACCTCTGTGGGTGGCACTGTTGCCTATCAGGGGTTGCCGAACTCGATAAAAGTGGAGAAGTTGATGAACTGAGTGCAAGCAAGCGAACCAGTGTGCATGCATCCATTTCTCTGTTCTTGACTGAATGGGATGCGACTAGCTGTTTCAAGTTCTTTCCTTGACTTCCCCACAGTGATGCAGGAGAACCTAGAACTGTAAGCTAAAATAACCTCCTTCTTTGTCCCTTAAATTACATTTTTTTTGTTTGTTTTTTACCAGCGGAAGGACAGAGGAAAAGAAGTACATTTGGTGCCTCTGAGGCTTGGCAATGCCACTACGAATGGCTCCTTCCTCCCACGTGGTTCGTATAGGTGGGTGTGAGGCAACCTCAAACCCTAGGTGTGGGAAGGATAGGACCGGACCACATGTCATAACTCCACTTACCAGATTGGCAAGGATGTAGTGGTACCCAATGCCATTCTTCTCCAGCTTCACGATCTGAAAGACAGAACGAAAGGGCACTCATCAGTCACACCCACACCTACCCTGATGGAGCAGTGATGACGGCAGCTGACATCAACTGGCTTTTTATGACATGCCCTTCTCTGTCCTAAGTACACAAAACTGTACCGGCCTTACCATGTAACCATGGCGATGCTGTTAGCATCTTTGACAGATGAGAAAGAGCCACAGAGGTGTAACTCAAGTTCCATTATGCTGTGCAGTTACGAAGAGATGACTATGGGGATCTGCAGTCACCAGCCTGGTTTGAGGAGTGGGAGTTGGCGGAGGTTTGTTATTACACCCCCCTAGGAGTAAGCTGAAGAACTTGCTGCAACCTGTCCACAAAGCTTTCCTTACACATGGTGGAGGAAGCTGATGTTGCAGGGAATTGACTGTTATTCATGGCGATTGAGTGAGCAGTCACTTGGGCATGAGCTCCATGCAGACACCACTCTGATTTCTGTCTCTTGAGTTCTGCGTTCTCCTCCCTGATTGGTTTAGCACCCAGACATTGATAGATCATTCAACACGTGTTGAGAGGGAAGACTGAATTAACCCATCTAAGGCTTCATTGGACAGACGGGATGTGGCCTGAAGTAAGGAAGTGATTTTCCCAGGATGCCTGTGTGGTCTGCTGGTAACGGAAGGACAGAGGTTTCTGATGCTTGACAGTTTCTGCATGGCACCTGGTCACTGTTAAGGGAAGCAGCCAGGATTCCCAAACACTTCCTGTCTTATATTTTGGTTTCAATGATTGCGTGTGCATTTGTGTGTGTGCATGTGTATGCATGCAAGTCTGCATGAGAGCACACATGCATGCATGCATGTAGAGGCCAGAGGTTGATGGCAGGTATCTAAGTTCGCGGTTTCCATTTTATATATTGAGGCAGAGTCTCTCTCTTAAAGCAAGAGCTTGCTGCTCGCCAAGTCAGCTAGTCTAGGTAGATAGTTGACCCTGGGGATCCCCTGTTTCTGCTTCACGGACAGCAGTATTAGAGTTGAGCAGTAACCCAGCATTTATACGGATGCCCTGGATCAAGAGTCTGCTCTTCATATTTTTACCATAAGCACGTTTACCCTTGAACCGTCATCCTAGCCCCCACTCTCTCATTGATAATTTAGACTGTCCTTAATCATCTTGAAGTTCAAGAAAATATTAGTGGAAACGGCTGCCCCAGGTTTTCTGGGACTGCTTGGAACACCACTTACAAGAAATGGCTGAGCCTGCACGCCTTGATTCTGGCCACAACAAGCCTGGCACTAACTTGATCTATTTCTTCCTTTCTTTTTTTAAATTATCGAATTGGGTTTGTGTACCCTGCTTGGTGCCTCTCCCCCTACGCTACTACAAAGAGGCATAAAATATATGAGAAGAACCTCGGCTCTTGGCCTAACTGAATAAATTCTCAAGGTTATTAAAACCCACACTCAGACATCTCCTTAATTGGATGTACGCACATAACAGCTCACATTTTTTTTGATGTGAGGAATAATTAAATGCAAGCGCACACAATGTCTGTGCTGGAATAGTGAGATGGAGATTCCAGCAGCTGGAGCTCAGATGGTACCAAGGTGATGGTTTTATTAATAATTCTTCATTACTTTTCCATTTTCTTGCCACATGGCACGCTGTCTCTTCAGCAAGGAGATACCTTTATCAAAAGCCTGTTCAGCTTCCAATAACCACAAAGCAGCAAATAAAAATATTTCAGAGCCCACCACTCCAGGGAGTGGAGGCACAGAGTTTTTGCAACACAGAAATGCAGAAGGCAGCAGAGGAAACGCCAATAGAGGGTGACTTCTGACCAACAAAAAACGAGTGACTTATGTATCTTAGGCTGATGGTGACGTCCACACTGGTTCATCCAATGGCTGACTTATGGCTCTGACTCCTTTTATTTCAAAAACATGTATCAAGCCTTGACTTCATGAAACTGATACACAGTAGACAGGGAATGAAATATTTGGTGTGGAAGGTGTCCCAGAGCAAGAAAGATACATATAAATGCACACACAGTCACTGACTGAAAAGAGTTTTGTGAGGGGAGGGTCCTTCCCCTCACCGGCATCACACACTTTATGTTTTTCTCCAATGCATGTTCTTTGGACTTTCTTTATCCCAGACTATATAGGGATGGCCCCTGAAGGTCTCTAAATCTCTGCATGTGTTGTGGGGGACTTCTCACTTTAGCCTTCTTTTGAATAGTTCAACAAACATCTACCGAACACAGACTTAGTGCCAAGCACTAGATAATGTGATGGGGGTATAGCTCAAATAGCAAGGCAAGGTTCCTGTGACCTCACTGAGCTGAGACGCAGTTTCAGGAGGAAGCCAGATGGTAAATATATAAATAGATGAACGAAGAAGATGTCAGCAGGTCATAAACACCACAGAGATAATAAAACAGGGCACCGTGATGGATGGCCCTGGGAGAATCTGGTCGACTCTCACCTCAAGTTCATTCTGTCCTTAATGACTATAGTATATCATTTAGTGTCTTATATACTGGCAAAGAAAATTATCCAAATAACCGTCTTTGCTATGTGTGTACATATGTCAGGCTTATTTATTTTATGTAAATAAGTTCCTTTTTATATAAATAAATATTTGTATAAAATTTTATACATTTACCTTATTTTATACTATGCAGGTCTATAAGCATATATGCACATCACATTGTGCAGATGCTATGGAGGCCGGAAGAGGGCATAAGATTCTCTGGAAGTAGAGGTACAGGCCACATGGATGCTGGAAACCAAACCCAAGTCTTCCATAAGAGCAGCAAGTGCTCTTAACCACTAAACTATCTCTCCAGTCCCTGAAGTTACACATTTCTATGTTTTAAAATCGTATTCTGCCTATGAGAGAAACATGTAGTACTTAACTTTTCGAGTCTGTCTTATCTCACTTAAGTTCTGCCCATTTTTCTGTAAATGAATGAATGCCATTTTTATTTCCAGCTGAGGGAACCTCCTTGGTGAATATAGCTATTTTCTTCACTCATTTGTCTGTTGTGGGTACCTTGGCTGTTGTGAATGGTGCCGGAATAAGCAGTGTCTATATCCCTGTGATATATTAAGATACCTTAGTGTATTATTAGGTTTTCTATTGCTGCAACAGAACATTATGACCAAAAAATCAAGTTGGGGAGGAAAGGTTTATTTGGCTTATAGTGCCATAGCACAGTTCATGAGGACCGGAATTCAAACAGGGAAAGATACTGGATGTGGGAGCTGATTGATGCAGAGGCCATGGAGGGGTGCTTCTTACTGACTTGCTCCATGTGGCTTGCTCAGCCTGCTTTCTTATAGAGCCTGAACCAGCAATGACATCACCCACAATGTGCTGGGACCTTCCTTGCCAAACACTAATTTAAAAAATGTCCTTTAGGCTTGATATAGGAGGGTCATTTGTCTATGTGTTACTTTCATTGGTTAATTAATAAAGAGGATAATTAATAAAGAAACCGCTTGGCCTGATAGGTCAGAACATAGGTGGGTGGAGTAGACAGAACAGAATGCTGGGAGAAAGAAGCAGAGTCAACTTCCCGCCATGAAGCTGCCAGGTCAGACATGCTGAATCTTTCCCGGTAAGCCACGACCTCATGGTGACATATAGATTATTAGAAATGGGTTGAGTCAAGATGTGAGAGTTAGTCAATAAGAGGCTAGAACTAATGGGCCGGGCAGTGTTTAAAAGAATACAGTTTCCATGTAATTATTTCGGGTAAAACTAGCCAGGCAGTGGGAAGCAGCCCACCGCTCTTCCTTCTACACAGGCTTGCCTACAGCCCAATCTAATGGAGGTATTTTCTTAACTGAGTTTCCCTTCTCTCACATGACCTACTTTGTGTCAATTTGACATAAAGCTAGCCAGCACAGTGTGACTGGAATGTATTTGGAATATGGCATATTGGTATATAGTGTATATGGTAGTTACATTTTCAGGTCTTGAGGAACAGTTCTACTGGCTAGTCGAAATTCCCACAAGTAGTGTGTGCCTTGTTTTTACTAGTATTGTTTTTCTGAATTTTCACTAGCAGTTCTTGTAATTGTGTTCCTTCTTTCCTTCCTTCCTTCCTTCCTTCCTTCCTTTCTTCTTTCTTTCTTCCTTCCTTCCTTCCTTCCTTCCTTCCTTCCTTCCTTCCTTCTTTCCTTTCTTTCTTTCTTTCTTTCTTTCTTTCTTTCTTTCTTTCTTTCTTTCTTTCTTTCTTTCCAAGACAGGCTTTCACAATGTAGGCTTTCACAATGTAGCTCTGACTGGCCTGGGACTCACTACATGTACCAGGCTGGTCTCAAACTTACAGACCATTGCCGGTCTCTGCCTCCTGAATGCTGGAACTTAAAGGCATGAACCATGGCACCTAGCACTGTTTTCTTGACCTTATCTAGTTTATTTTATTTTTTTAAAGAAAGAATCTTTATATTTTAGCTTCAGATATATTTATTTTTGTGTATCCATGCATATGTATGTGCATGTGGTGGTCAGAGGCCAACTTGCAGGAATCACTCATCTCTTTCCATCACATAGGTTCCAAGACTCAGATTTGGGCTTGCAGGCTTCACTCCATGCATCTGTGCCTACTGAGCCGCCATCTCTGTGCCTGCCTAGCCACCATCTCACCAGCACAAGCTTAGCCATTCTGACTGGAGTGAGCAGAAACTCAGTGTGAGTTTGATTTGTACTTCCCTCAGCTAAGAACGAGGAACAGATTTTTCTCCCATGTCTTGATTATTTATACTTCTTTTGAGAACAGGCTGCTCAGTTCATCCGCCCATTTGTTGACTGGATGATATGCTTTTGTTTTTCAGTATTTAGGTTCCCAGTATGAATAGGGAACAGTTTTATTCCCTTGTTCTGTGGGCTCTTTCTCCACTCTAAAGATTGTTTCTTTTGAAGCCCAGGATATTTTTAATTGTGTGTAGTCCCATTTGTCACATCCTGACCTACTAGGGTTCTTCACAGAGTCCTTGGGCAATGTCTAACGTATTTCCCCTCTAGCAGATTCAGAGTTTGGGGTCTTAAATGAAGGCCTTTGATCTATTTTGATTTTATTTGTAAATGAAAAAGACAGAGAAGGATCTATGTTCATTTTCTACTTGAAGGAATCTGGTTTTCTCAGCATTACCTGCCAACAAGGTTGCCCTTGCTCTACTGTGTGCTTCTGGCACTATGCTTTAGGTGATGTGGGTCTATCTTTTTTAGAACCTCTACTTCATTGCATTGGTCATCATGTTGTTTTTGTGCCAGTACCATGCAGGTTTTGTCACTATGGCCGAATGATAATTTGAGATAAGGTGGTGATACCTCCAGCAATGTTCTTTATCTTCAGGATTACTTTAGCTCTTTTGGGTCTTTTGTGAGTTCCAGAGTTATCTTTTCTATTGACATGAAGAGTAACCATTGGGATTTTTATGGAGACATCAGAAAACTTTAGCAATATGCCCATTCTTACATAATTCTGATGACCCATGTGCGAGGGGAGAGATGCTTTCCTCCATCTCTACTGTCTTATTTTCATATTCACCAGTGTTTTGAGGTTTAATTATAGAGGCCTTTCAACTCCTTGTTAGGTTCATTCCAAGGCTCTTTTGGTTTGAGTTTGAAATGCCCCCTACAGGCTCATGTATTTGAACATTTTGACGTGAAGTGATGGCACTATTTGGGAAGGATGTTGAGCCTTCAGTAGGTGTAGCCTTGCTGGAAGGCATATATCATGGGGAGCCGGCTTTGAAGTGGTATGACCTCACCCCACTTGCTGTTCTCTGCTTCATGTGTGCAGCTGCAATGCCATCAGCCAGCTCCCTGTTCCTGCTGTCATTCCTTCCCTGACTTCCTCACCATGATGGAGTCTATTCTTCTGGAACAATAATGCAAAATAAATTCTTTCTTCCCCGAGTTCCTTTTTGTCAGACTATTTTACCATAGCAACATCAAGAAAGCTAATGCATAGGTAGTTTTATTTTTAAAGTTAGTATGAATAGGACTTAAAAATGATTTCTCAGCAAGTGCATTATTAATGTATAGAAAAGCTACTGGTTTTGTATGTGTTCATATTTTTTGCACTTTGCTGAAAATTTTTATCTGATCAAAGAGCCTCCTAATAGAATCTTTAGTATTTTAACTATAGAACCACATTGTCTGCAAATAGAGGCAATTGGACTTCTTTGTTTCCAGTTTTTATTTCTTCTATTTTTCTCTTGCTTTATAGCTTGAAGACTTCACACACTATATTCAGTATGAATGAAGAAAGTGGAGACTTTCTCCTGCTTAGTATAATATTGGTTGTAGGTTTGTCAAAAAGTCTTTATTATGTTGAGATAAGTTATTTATGTTCCTAATTTCATCAGGGATTTTTATCATGAATGCATGCTGGATTTTATCAATGGCTTTTCTGAATCTATTGACATGATCATATAACTTCTGTTACGTGATTTTCTTTCTGTTTTTTGTTTGTTTTTGTTTTTTCAAAACAAGGTTTCTCTGTAGCTTTGGAGCCTGTTCTGGAACTCGCTCTTTTAGATCAGGCTGGCCTCAAGCTCACAGAGATCTACCCGCCTCTGCCTCCCGAGTGCTGGGATTAAAAGTGTGCACCACCACTGCTCAGTCTGTTCCAAGCTATACTGATTGATTTGTGTTTGTTGAATCATACTTGCATTCCTGGAAAGAAGCTAACTTGACTATAGTACCTGATCTTTTAAATGTGGTTTTAAACTTGTTTTATAAGCATTTTTTTAAAAACACTTAATTTTTGTCATTCCTGAGAATTTGATATATGTAAACAATGAAATATTACATGATTATTATATCTACCCTCTGCTTGCCCTTTACAACTCCTGCTATATCTCTACCAACATGTTTCTCTCATAACTTCATGTTTTTTTATTTATTTTTTTTAACCCATGAAGTTCAGTTAGTGCTGTACACCTGTGCATGGTGTGGGGCCTCCATTGGAGCATGGGGAGTTTATCAGTGTCCATGTCCTCAGAGATGAGTGAGTCTCCCTTTCCTGAAGACTTTCAGCTTCAGATAGCTCCTTTGTAAGGAGTGGAGCCTGAAGGTCGTCTATCCACTTATGCTAGGCTTTTAGCTCGATCCTGTGCAGGTTGCCATAAAGTTTTTTCTTTTTGTCAAGGGAATTAATCTCTGTCTCTCTCTGCTTCCCTCCCTCTCTCCCCATCCTTCCTGTCTCTCCCTCTGTCTCTCTCCCTCCTGACCCCCTCCTCTGCATGTTCTTATCTGGCTATGGTGTTTTATAGAATGCCTTTGATAATGCTCTTTCCTTTTCTAGCCTATGAAATAGTTTCACAAGCTTTTCTTTAAAGATCTCCTAGAACTTGGCAGTGATTTCTTTCAGTCTTGGACTTTGTTGGGTGACTCATTACCGCTGTTCTATTTTCGTCACTTAATACAGACTTAAGGAAGTTGTTTTTACTGTCTTGATTTAATTTGGGTAGGTCATACGCTTCTAGGAATTCCATTCCTTCCAGATTTTCTATATGTTCAGAATGTAAACCCTCTGGATTTCATTGGTATCCATTGTAGTGACCCGCTTTTCATCTCTACTGCTACTAATTTCTTTTGGTTAGTTTATGGAAGGGCTTGTTCATTTTTTTTTCTTTTCAAATAGCCAAGCTTTTGGTTTTTTCTTTTTTATATTGTTATTTTAATCTTCATTTAATCAGTTTATGATCTTTATTATTACTTTCTGCTTACTGATTTTGAGGATCTCTATTTTTGTTTTTCTAAGCCTTTGAAGTATACCAAGTTAAAAATTTGCAATTTGATTTTTAACATAAACTATATATATAGAGAGAGCAATAACTATATATCTGTAACCAAAAGATTCTGATAAGTTCTGTTTTATTTTCATTTGATTCTAGGATTTAGAAAACATTTGAAAATATTTCTTCTGGAGGTTGAATGACAAACAACTGGTCATTCAAAATTGTATTCTACAATCCATGGGTTCTTGTATAGTTTATGTCATTTCTTTTTCTCTTGATTTAATTTTATTCCACTATGAAATGAATACATATATACAATGAATTACTTAGATTATATTTATTAAAACTTACTTTCTTGCCTAAAATGTCATAGATTTTGACAAATGTTGTATGGACTGTTGAGGAGAAGGTGTTCTGCAGCTGTTGGATGGAGTGTTCTACAGATATCTTTCTTTGATCTACAGTACAACTTGGAAGTTTATTTGTTGATTCTCTTTAACTAAACTATCTACTTGATGTGGGATTCCCCTCTGTAGGCTGTGCATGTTTTATTATCACTGGTTAATAAAGAAACTGTTTCAGCCAATGGCTTAGCAGAGTAAAGCCAGGTGGAAAATCTGAACAGAGATATATAGAGAGAGTAGGCAGAATCAAGGAGATGCCATGTAGCTGCCGCAGGAACCTTACCAGTAGGCCACAGCCTCGTGGTGATACACAGAATTATAGAAATGGGTTAATTTAAGATGCAAGAACTAACTAGGAATACGCGTAAGCCATTGGCCAAGCAGTGTTATAGTTTCTGTGTGATTATTCAGGTCTGGTTGACCGGGAAACAAACGAGATGTCTCCTTTTACATTTACTTATTTATGAGTGGGATCTGGAGCCACTCAGCTTTATTCTATCTGACTCTATAAGTCCATTTCTGACCGCTAGTGTTTTTCTATAAATTGGTGCGCAACATTTGGTGCAGATTTTCTTGATGGATGGTTCCATTTAGTAATACATAGCAGTGACCTTTATTTCCTCTGCCTAATTTTAACTCCACATTATGGTATGTAAGTATGGTCCTCTGCTTGGCTAGGGTTTCCATTTTCTTGGTATACAGACTTCCCATCACTTCCAGCCTGTGTCTTTTGCTAGTGTGTTTCTTATAGACAATACATCGTTGGTTACTTCTCTTAATTTGGATCAGCCAGTCTTCATTCAACTGAAGGGTTATACTTATTCACATTTAGGATTATTATGGAGAAGGCTGCTGATTCCTCTTTTTTTTGGGTTGCTTTCATAGTCCATTCAATTATTGCTTGCTCTTTTCTTTGTTCCATCCCCATATTAGAAGTTTGGTTGTTTATCTGGTCCTCTCACGGAATGTGTTCTTCCCTGTGCTCCTGTGCTCGGTGATGTCATTCTCCCTCTGCTTCCTTTCTGTGCACTAAGTCTATGGATCAGACTGGTTCCCCAAGGATGATGGTGTTCCATTTTGCACACCCTAAAGTGGCTGGTTTCTAGCCCAGGGGTGTCTTCCCTAGTGTGCAGAAAAGAAGATGCAAATGCATCCATGAGATCCACACAGCAGATCAGTCTCCATTACTTCAAAGCCAGCTCAGCATTAAAGACACCGCTGGTGGGATGAAGCTGGGAAGGTTAATTACACCTCTGAACTTCAGAGTCCTCAGTGAGCATTGCAGCAGAGAGATGAATCTAGAGAGAGGCTGTGCCTCAAGCTCAGAGCTGCCATCTCTACCATAGTCCTTGGGGATGAACTTATCTTTCTAACCACCAAGGGCATTACCCACATACCAACCTCTTTCCTGCCTGAGTCAAGCTACCTGAAACTCCTGGATTGTTGGCATCAGGCCTTCCTCTCACTCACAATTGCCTTTCATACTCCAGATGTGGCGGATTTTTCCTGGGCTCCCTGACTTGCAATTGTTTTTTATAGCCAGGGTCGAAGAAAAGCTCAGTCCTAAATGATAAATTTCCACTTCAGATGGCACCTGTCACAGTTCATGAGACGTGAGGAGTAGAGAGTTGGAACCTCTTCCCTGATGGCCCCTGGTGTGGAGCAGTAGGCTCTACCAGAACCCCAAACCAACTGGAGGCTTCAGAAAACTATGGTTTTTGTCCTAGGGGTAGAAATATACACATGTATTTGTGGGACGGACAGAGACTGACTTCGGTGGCATTCCTCAGCAGCCTTCCAGGTTAGTTTTGGAAATCTGGGACCTAAGGGTACTCCCCAGTTGAACTAGGCTCACTGACTAGTGAGCCCCAGGGATCAACCAGCCATCTCCAGCTCCCCAGTGCTGGAATTACAAATCTTTGCCGCCCCATTCAGCTTCGTTAGTGTATGCTGGAGCTGAACTCAGGTCCTCACGCATGTGTAAGCAAGCACTTTCCTAGTTGAGATGCATCCCTTATTTTAGAAAGTTGTATTAAAAAAAATAAATGCATGAGTGTTTTACCTGCATGTATGACTATATACCACACATGTGCCTGATGCCTTGCAGGCCAGAAAAGGAGCTGGATCTCCGAGGACTAAAGTACAAATGGTTATAACCGCCATGTGGTTGCTGGGACCCAAACCCAGATCCTCTACTGAAACAACCAGAACAGGATCTCTGAGCCATTGCTCCAGTCACGAGGAAAGTTATGCTTTTAAGATATTGGACCCTGTTGTCAAATCCAGCTTGGTTTGACTTCTTGATTTCCTTCTATGGTAGCTGTGAGAGCTTTGTTAACAAAACAAAGCAACTCTTCTTCATGTGTAACAGGGAAGTGGATAGGAGCTATTTGAGCTACAGCATGTAAGGATGAATGCTATCTACAAAAAGTGTTGCTGCAGTCCGTACCTTCTCTCCTCGGCTGCAAGCACCCAGAAAACGGCAGCATGACACAATCCAGGACAAGCCACCATTCTAGTAAGGACACCTTGAAGTCATTCATTCTGTCTGCTTCCCATCTCAGCTCATCCCTGTCCCCCATCCCAGGTTTGTAGCAGATAAACTCGTTTATGGTCCGAGAGGGAAATGACTCATGAAGCCGGTAGAGCGGGCACTGTGAATAGCAGCAATAGGCAGCATTTCCACACACCGCGTCCTAGGGAACAGACTCCTTTCTAAGGATGTTCCACGTCCGGGTCCCTTCTAGCCCTCGTAAAAGCCGTCAAGAGGAAGTTATTGTTATTTTTGCTGTGCAGAGTGGGGATGTGAGGTGGAAATAGATTATCAGCCCGGTCCAAGGTCATGAAGCTAGCCAACACTCAACCTGGAAGCCGACCCCCCAGCTGGTTTGCTTCCAGAATCTCTGCCTTTACCCGTTGCCCTCTACTGTCCTCACTGTCACCCCAGATGCTAGCCCTCAGTACCCGACTCCAGCCCAGAGAACCTCTATCACCATAGAAACAATTTTGTGCTCATTTCTCTTCAAGAGAAAACCCCAAATCCACACTTGACAGTGTAGAACACACATAGTTAACGTCAGAAAGAGCCCATGGCTTCCAAGGTCTTCCCTGTTCTGTGGTGGAGGCTTCACAGCCATCGCTGATCTGGTGATGAGGCTCCCCGCGGGGGGTCCAGGATCTTGAGGGCCATTAACCAGCCTTGTCATATTGTCAAGTACCTTAAAAGCCCATCTTTTCTATGGCACTGTTCAAACATGACTGCACGCTTCCTCCTTCCTAGTTCATCTGAATACACAAATGCAGCTCAAAAAGACAGTGATCTACATGGCGGCGCTCCTGGCTCGGCTGCCAAACTTTCTCTGATTCTGACACCAGAGCAAATACAGTTTAGAGCCTGATACCTAAAGCTGTTGAAACTACAGAACCTATTCATAGGATATGCCGCCCTTCCTGCTCTTGGAGACAGGAACTGTTCAAGGAAGGAGTGGAAAGGGAGGTGGCCCCTTAAACAGGTCATCGGGCCAAGGCCTTGTGATACCCAATACTGGTTCTGTGCGTGACACAGCCCAGGATGAACACAGGACTCTGTCTGCAACTTGGACTCTGTAAGCTCTAAGAGACAATGTAATTTAATTTTAACAATAAAGAGGAGCCTAAGAAGTAAGATTTTGGTCAGTCAGTGTGAGGATCACTTGGAGTGTCTTATCAAGGCTCCCATGGCTTTGTTACTTCATCAAGTGTCAGATTAAAATTTTAGGACTCACAGAATGTAAAATGGAAAACGTCAAGTTTCACCTCCTTGAGAGGCCTCCTTAGACCCCCTCTCCCTAGCACCCACATCAGAAGCTCACGCATCTTCTCCCGAATTATCCTCAGCGCCTGCTCTGTGCCCCTTGTTGCCTTTAGTACCTGGCCCAAGATGGCGTTGAGGCGTTCTGATTCACAGTCCACCACCACCAGCCTCTCCTTTTTCTTCTCCAGGTCCTGAAAGAGCATCCGGTAGCCTTCTTCGGTGGTTGTCAGAATGTTGACAGCTGTCACCTGCCAGTTTTTCTCAGCAGCTGTATCCAAGACTCTCTGCAGGACTGACAGGCCTGCAGCGGAGGGGCGGACAGAGACACGTCAGCATTCACAGGTGACATCCGCTTCTGCCTGCCCTTGATGTAGCCCACCCCTCCTTCCACCAGGCACATTTAGCTACCTGTCTGCATCCACTTCCTAAGCCCACTTTCTCTGTGCACTCCCTGCTGTTTGCATCCACTTCCCTGAGTGGTCCCTGTTGTCCCCCACCCTGTTCCCGTAACAAGCTCAGTTCCTGCTCTCTGTGTGGCCGAATGCCGCAGAGGCAAGCGCCCGGTCCTTTTTGCTATTCTGTTTACAGAGCAGGGCAGACAATAAAAAGAACTTTTTGATTAAAAACCCCATAAAAGGTTCAGATCCAAAATACATGCTAAATGACTTCGACCAGCTTGCTTGCCTGTCTGAACTTTGATTTCTTTGAAGGTAAAGAGGTGACATCAATAGCGCCTGCCTCCCAGTGCTCTGATGAAGATGAGACAGGCATGCTGGGTGTGGGTTTCTGATATCTTAAGGGTTTCCTAAATGATACCTGCTTTTATTTGGGGACAGAGGTACTTTGGATGAGAAGATCCCAGACAAGCTCATGTATATGAACACTTATTTGGTCCCCAGTTAGTGGTGCCTTTTGGGGGAAGTTATGGAATCTTAGGAAGGTAGAGCCTTAGTAGAGGAAGTATGACCCTGGAAATGAGCAGTCAGGTTTTACAGCTTTGTCCTATTTCTGGGTCTCTCTCTCTCTGCTTCCCGCATGCAGATGCA
Organism: Myodes glareolus; assembly: GCF_982192425.1. Lineage (NCBI taxonomy): Eukaryota > Metazoa > Chordata > Mammalia > Rodentia > Cricetidae > Myodes > Myodes glareolus. Next base: position 67,412,826 of record NC_142034.1, read on the forward strand.
ATGGGGTTAAGTCCTGCTCCCTGCTCCCGCTGCCATGCCTTCCCCAGTCCCTCTGGGACTCTGAACCAAAACAAGCCCTTCCTTCTTTAAGATGCTTTTCTCAGGACATTTCATCGTGGCAGCAGAAAAGTAACCAATACAGGGAAATTTAGTAATTTTTTTAAATAGAACAGACCAACCTAGTATCTAAAGATAGCTGATAACTGTGAGGCAAATCTGTGAGATTTGGTTATGGCTCCAATAGCTAATACTTCATCACACAGTAGGTGTCCAGTAAATGTGTTCTCTATTTCCCCACTACTTTGATGAAGGTTGACTGTGCAGCGGGGCCTGTTTCTCAGCCCTACTGCTTTCTGCTCCCAGACTCCATGGTGCACTTGTTTGCTTTGGTGCAGTGAAGGACCAAAAACTTAGTGTCGTGTCTCAGTGAAAATGTACAGCTTACATTTCAGGGAGCCAGGGCCATATTGTTGGCAGAACTGGTCACTCTCAGTTCTCTGGGAGAGAATCTATTCTCTTGTCTCCCTAGTTCACATTTGTCTGCTCTCTCTGCTCATATCCTTTAGTGCGTGTCCCTGCTGTGGAACACATTCCACTCCTTCAGCCAATAGCATTTAAGATACCGGCCCCCTTGGGCATCGTCTCTTATACTGTAAATGCAGCTGGAAAGCGTGCACTCCCTCTCTTGCTTCTGGCTCTTGCATCCAGCCACTAGACTCTGTTCCTGTTTGCACAGAGGACTGTTATTTAGGACAGTGATCTGTAAGTTTCTCTTAAATAAATAACCCTTTATTATTCATAATTCTGAACTGAGAGGGGATTGTTTTGTGACTTCCTCCATCATGTCCCTTTTCATCTTCAAAGCCAGCAATGGTGGCCCAGGCTTCCTCATTCAACCTGACACCAAGTCTTCTGGCTCCCACTGTCACTGTCCAAGGTCAGCTAATGAGCAGCCCTGTTGCATCTATAACCTTAGCTCCATTTTGACCACAGCATTCACATGCTTTCCAGCTCCAGGGACAAGGACAGGGACATGGCGGGGGGTGGTGGAAGTAGATAGGTATTGTGCTTGTCACAGACAGCTTTTTTGCTGTCACATTGCAAATTAATCTTTTGTATGCATTTCAAGTCTAACTTCTAGTGACACTGTTAATCATTTCTATAGTGACCAATATGGCATCAGGCCCCAGGAAGCACCTCCAAATTGATTCTGATCTGATTTTCCACTTCGTATCATTTTCAGCATAAGTTGTGTTGTGTGAGTGAGCTCCACGTTTGCTGAGCCTTCACTGTGTGTTTGGCACTGTTTTGCTGACTTTTCTCTTTTAGTTACCGGGGATCTAGGAGGTCAGTCTTACTCTGATCCCTATTTTGAAGATATGGACACCAAATTTCATCATTCCACGATCACACAACCAGAAAATGGCACAATTCAGGGTCTGGGTTTTGAGATGGACACAGCCATTTGCATAGTGTGGGTTCTTTTGTAAGCCTAAGAAATTCCCTGTAGGGGCTACATTACACTTTTCTGGAGTTGCCACTCCTGATTTAATCCTTTATTATGTCACAAGGTTGTCCTGAAAGGGACCATTGGCAGATGACCCAAACAGTGGATGTCGTCCGAGAAGGGAAATCATTAAAATAGGGAGAGGCAAGAAGAGATCAAAGAAAATAGAAAGAAATAAATGCTTCTGTTCTTCCCTTTCTGGGCACCTACCTTTCTGAACAGCACCTTCTCCTCTGCCTATAAAACCATTTTATTCAGCCACCCTCCTATCCAAAGTCTCTAAGTTTCTCTGAGGGAAACTCTGCCAGGGAAGTGCTACCCTGCCTCTAGGCTTTCAAGTTCCAGCCCATTTATCTTATTACACTAGCAATGACAGTGTTCTTACAGGACGAGGCCATGCATAAGCAGGAGGCAGGGCAGGGCAAGCACACACCGTGGGGGTCAGAAGAAGAGTTCCTAGTTAGAGAATGAATGAGCAGAGAAAATAGGATGTAATACAGATGAAGCTAAGGACCATAAAGGTAGATGTGACAGATAAACTCACCCCAGCATAAAGAAGCTACACAGAGTAAAAAGTATGGGAACCAAATGGAAAATGTGATGTCAAAATTCAAAGGGAGCAGGAATAAAAAGGGTCTAGAGGATGACAATGGTGATGGCAGCAATGATGGCTGAGAGTGGTGATGATGATGTTCGGAGTGAGGGTGTTGCTATCACATGATGAGAGTGATGATGGTGATGGTAGCGATGATGATGATGATGATGATGATGATGATGGTGATGATATGATGACAAAGACGCTGATAAAGATGATGGTGATGATGCTGGTGGTGATGATGACGATGGTGGTGATGATATGATGACAATGACACTGATAAAGATGATGGTGATGATGCTGGTGGTGATGATGTGATGACCGTGATGCTGAATAAGATAATGGTAGTGATGATGGTGGTGGTGATGATGTGATGACAGTGATGCTGAATACAGTAATGGTGGTGATGATGATGGCAGGATGGTGGGATGCGGAAGTGGTGATGATGATGCTCATGATCATGGCAGTAGTGGTGATGATGATGGGATGATAGTGATGGTGATGGTGACAGTGGTGACAGTGATGGTGATGATGGTGCTGATGCTGTTGATGGTGAGGACGATATTGGTGACAGGGGATAACACATCTTGAGGGTAGTATTTGCTACATTGTAGGCAACGAACAAGCATGTTTCAGTCACTAGCACATAATACATTCTTGAGTAGTAACAGTTCATTTTCATTCCGGACATGAGGGAATGAAGGCATGGAGAATTTGACCCACTATGCAAGTGGTGACTCTGATGCATTAAGAACTTGCCCAGAGTCACAGGGCTGGTGAAGAGAGAGGCTAGGATTCAGATCTCAGTCTGTTTTATGCTCTATTAACCACATGGTGAGCTGTGATCCACTTTGCTGAAGACCCTGGACTTCAGAGACATGAGAGCTTGGGAATGGTAGGATGGCTTGATGGGTTAGATATCTCTCTCAGAGGATATATTTTCATGCTCTGAGTTAAATATTGGCCATCAAGAAATCATCGCACACAAATTAAGCACCTGGCTTGCTTCCCTGTGTGCTCTAAGAAGATAGAGGGGCATCACTATTCCTGCTGGTGATTTCTCTCCATCCCTCAACAAGGTCCTCTCCTTAACCCTTGGCTTACCCCGGTCAGCATCATAAATGTAGACAAAGGTCTGCCACTTGTAATGGTCGATGATGCTAATGAGAGCTTCCTGTAGTTCCGGACGCAGCTGAAGGACGAACTGATTGGATGTGTCAACGGGAAAGCTTGGAGTAATGAAGCACACGTGGAGGGCCCCACAGAAGGAGGTCAGCATGTTGACAGTCCTTCGTTCATAAAACCCAAAGATGGCATAGACTCCTTTGGAGAACTGGGAACAGACTAGAAAAGAAGATAAGAAAGGTTAGTGGGGGCTGGGAAGCCTCTCACTGGATAAGAGCTCTTGTTGCACAGCATAAAGACAGACCTGAGTTCAGATCCCAGCACTGGTGGAAACAGCCAGGTGTAATTTCAAATACCTGTAACCCCAGGTGTGGAGACATAACAATCCATGGGTCTTACTGGTCACTAGTCCAGGCAAAAATAGTCATCTCTAGGTCCAGTGAGAGGCCTTTGTATGAAGGGAATAAAGGCAGAGAGCAGCAGAGGGTGATACCCAATATCTTCCCTTCTGAACATGCGCCCATAGGTTCACACACTTGCATACATACGTGTACACACATGAATACCACCCCCAATGAATGAATAGAAGGTGCTGTAGACCAATGGCCAGATGGCTCAAGCAATCCATTTAACCCACCATCTCTTGCCGTCTGCTGTCTAGCCATCCACCCTACCAATCAGCCATCCACCAGTGCCTTCAAATGCCAATCTGGTCACCAGCTCATTGATGGTCCCATCTTTCCAATCTATGCATGCTTTCATTTGTTCAAACCCTCATCCATCTGTCCACAGTCAATGTTTATCCGATGCCTGTTATAGATCAGTGGTATCATGCTTATTGATTATAGTAGCCACACAGCCAAGCACATCTACATAATTAGCTCTTCTTGTCACCACAAGAACTGTGTTAAGAAAAGCACGACAGGGTCACTTTTCAGAGGGCAGATGGAAGCCGATGGTTGAAAGCGAATTTGTGCTGAGGAGATGGCGGAGTGAGTAAAATGTTGATGGTGCAAGTCGGGAGGAAGGCGGGAGTTTGAATCCCTGCGATGTGGAAGGCTGGGCACAGTAGTATGTGTGCCTGTAATCTTACTGCTTTACGGTTAGATGGGAGCTGAAGGCAGGAGAGTGTCTGGAATCTCTTGGGGCAGCTTGTCTGCACACACTGGCAAACAATAGAGAAAACCTATCTCAAGTAAGATAGAAGGAGAGATGAGCTTGTGGGACTGTCTTCAAACTTCCACGTGTGCATGCTCACAAACACAGGCACACACACAGTTAGCGGGCATGCTCATGCATGTATGTTCTAGGTCAAATCCAAGGTGGGTAGATATGCTGCCTGTGTGGTCACCTTTCATTTCTTTAGCCACGACTTACGGCGAAACTTAAACACTGCTCTAGGAAGGGCGGCAGCCTACTGTTGCTGCAGACATGGGTTTAGGGACACAAGTATTGATTTTCTCTGCCTTGCCCTTCCTCTCAGTGTAAGTCTGCTGATGTTCATGTTGCAATCATACATCTTGCTAGGAGATTTCCAGCCTTTTCAGACTATCAGCCAGAATAGTAGCTTGACTGTGTAAATATCTCCAAAGGATCCATTCCGTAGGATCCCAGCAGTTACCAGTGGGTGATTACACTGGTCCTTAGATGAGAATGTGATGGGAACAAGACCAAGGGCATGGGATTGAGCTGTCCCTCAGTCAGTCTGGACTCTTCACTTTTCTGTATGATACAGGATGGAGAGTTCACAGTCTTTGCTTCAGCTAGGGGACATCCAGACCTTCAATGTACGTCAACATATTGAGTCTTCAAAACTATTCCTAGAGAATTATTATTATTGTCAATATGCTTAATTTATTCTTTGAGAATTTCATGCATGATTACCTTGTATTTCAGTTATCTCCACCCCTGACACCTAAACTCCAACTCCTCCCAGCCTTTCTCAACACTTTGACAACATGCCCACTGACTGACAGATCTTCATCTAGACTGAACCATCATGAGATGTGACTCTAACCTGCTCCATGGCTGTCCCGAGAGCTGACAACGGTAATCATGGCCTATTTGATATTTTAAATTATTATCCATTATTCACATGCTCTATAATTATTAGGAAATGTTTTTTTGGATATTCTATGATTACCCTCAGAAAATTTTTCTAATTAAAATTTTAGTGGAGAAAAGAATAGGTCTTAGTACAATGGCATTTTCATACGTGTGTATTCTTGTATTTTGCTCATATGCACCTCCCACCTCATTGCCCTCTCGTCCTCTCTTGCTCTTCCCACTGGTCCCCTTACTCTCACTAAACAGTCAGCCGTCAGCACACAGTTTGAATCTAGATTCCTTGACAGAGAAAGCTTGAGATAACAGTCTTTCTTCTTCCTATTGCTCTCTCTCTGCTCATTAGATTCCTTTCTTCCTGCATGGACTCCCTTCGACCATCGGGTGCACATGGACACACACCCCACATACACATACATACATGTATACACAAGCACACACCTAAATACACACATACATGTGCATACAGTTTTAAATCATCTGGGTTACATGAGAGGCAGCACGGTGTATGTTTTTTAGCAGTGGAATCCATTCTCTCCCTGAAACTAAAGGAAGCGTATCAACTAAACAAACCAAAGGGAACAAAATACATCATTTCACTTCCTTTCGGTTCTGAGATTCCCACCACACACTGGAAAAGTCCCTGATGTCTGAGCAGGACCCAGAGTCTGAAAACTGCCCTGTTGACCTTTCCTGCCTTGCTCAGTCTCCTCACTCCCTGATTGGCCATCCTGGCTGTCACTCTGCATCTCCAGTCCAGTGGTTTTCTCTAGGGACTCTACTTTTTCTGGTTCCCTTCTAGCCTGCAGTACTGTTTCTCTCTCGCTGCAAAGAGCAATCCTCCTTCCCAAGCTGACTGCATCTCCTCCCCTCCCCACCCCCAGCCTACCACTTCACGGGCCTCTGCTCCCACTCCTTAGTCGCTGTATCTAAAACGACAGCCCTGACTGCTGTATGCATCTGGAGCTATTTTGCTCCACGCGGATTCTCTGAATGGAATAATTGCTTGTGTCCTGGAGCAAGCAGAGTGCTTGGAACACCATAGGTGCTTAATAAATATTTGATGCTGGAATGCACGCTGGATGCTTGAGGGGGAGTTTGTGTGCCCAGAGTAGGTGGTGGAAGGAGCAGGTCCCCTGGACCTCCTTCTCTGTTGCTTCTTCTGAGGTGGCTCCTTAGCTTCCTCCTCTCAAACTATTTTCTCTTTCTGCCTAATGAGACTCACTTTCTGTTCACAGCCCACAATAGGCACTGTCTTTAAATGTCTATTGTAATTACTAGACTCAGGTTTTCCATAAGTCTGGATTTTTTTTTCTACCGGGGAACTTGTGTTGTATATTATCCACCCATGTTAAATATAGATTTGTCAAAATGCACAATCCATCTTCCAGGGGTTAGTGTGCATAGGGTGCACATAAACCCTGTTAAAATATTATAATCCGCTCCAGGGTATTTTTAGGCTCCCTCCTCTCCCCTTGGGGCAGTGAAATACTGCCCTGTGCCGTGAGAATCCAGCTTCCAGACTTATCACCCTGCACCGCCTTCTCCTTTCACACATTCAGCCAGGTCTCTGGGGTCCTAGTGCCTGTGACAGTTTTTGCTAGAACTTTAGAAGTTGAGGAGGGGAAGAAGGGCTGTGTGGAGGGAGGGAAAAGAGAGGGTGGGGAGGGAAGGAAAAGAGGGGATAGGGAAGGAGATGGCTCTGCCTAAATCCTTAGACATAGCAGGCCATAACTTCCTTCTCAAATAACCTCCTGTTTTTTTCTTTAACAAATCTCTTTCATTAAAGTGGATTCTCTATCCTTTAGACTAAGAGTTTGTGATTTACCACTGTTTCCTAAAAGATTATAGAGTGGGGGATGACCTAGTTTATATTTCCTTGGGTGGGCCCCACCTTGCGGTCACTGAGCTCAGTCTTTTTACTTTGGTGGGCCTCCTCATTTCAGTTAAATCCCAGAGGAAGAAAAGGAGAGGGACAGAGGTAGAGGGAAGGGAAAGCGATGGGAGCGCAGAGAGAGAAAGGGAGAGGGAGAGAGGAGACTCCCCAGATCCCAGGCCTGTATGGAAGGGTAGTTATATCGTAAGGCATGGCTTTGGATCTGTGACAATAAATGGTCACAGCAGAGAAAAGGGCTCCGTAGAGCAAGGACTGGATTCGATGGCAGAAGACCCAGATGGTCCTCTCTTTCTTTTAAACATTATGAAGAACTTGGATGACCTTGAGCAAATTCAGTCTTCTTGGGGGTGGGTGTTTCTCAGCTATGAAACAATGGTTCAGACTCCGTCGTGTTCAGCTCCTCCAGGCACCAGCGCTCTAATGTCTGCTCTAATTGGCCGGAAAGTATTCAGTGATTCAACGTTTGAGCTGTTTGAAGCTCAGACAGTCAGGAACCCCCTTTGCAGCTCTTCAGTCCCAGAAGATGGTAGAGCTTTGGAGTCTTTCAATTCCACAGGATGGAGTGTTGCCACTAAGGCCAGAGCCTGCAGAGGCAGGAGTTTCATTTAAGATGCAACATTTGACCGGTAGTGTGAGTTAGCTGAGAGTAGATGAGAGGTTGGAAGACACATTCCCGATTCCTGGCTGTGACCACTCGGGATGAAGGAGCAGGAGTGTTTCCAAGCAGAAGCGGGACCCCACTGTCTGTGTTCCGGCTGAAGCACAGACTCCCAGCAGGCTGCATTGTGTGTGGGGTCTACAGCATAGGAACTCTTGGGAAGCACAGGAGCTGCTGGTATTTATCAGTGTGTGCTGGCGTTGAACCACTGATTCAGGGCTGAGGATATCTCTTCACACTGACTCTTTCTAGACCACAATGGAAAGTACAGGCTAGTGACCAGAACACATCAAAGACTGGACCTGAGAGTTCTGCTAGTCTGGCTAAGAAACACAAGTTCCCAAAATATTTGACATGCCACCTTCCCCTCTACAATGATGGAAGGAAATAGACCGGCCCACAGGTCAGCTTCAGGTTCTGAAAAATTCTTTCAAGTGCCCTTTGTCTGACCAGGTAAAAAGGCACTGCATTAGAGCCATATATATGGCTGTCTGTCTGTCTGTCTCTCTGTCTATCTACCTACCTATCTTCATCATCATCATCATCTAGATCTATTAACCCCTGTCTTGAATCTGTATCAACCTATCTCTAGCTACATATGTATCTATTCACCATGGTATGATCTTGATGTTATTTTATGTTTTCTCCATCCTGGGGAGATCATGCATGATTACACACACACACACTCTCTCTCTCTCTCTCTCTCTCTCTCTCTCTCTCTCTCTCTCTCTCTCTCCTCTTCCCACAAATGTCTCCATTGACCCATTTGTTCACCTCTAAGCAACCAGCTTCTGATGAGGCACCTATAGGACAATGGAGATGGATTGGTAAGCTTGACAGGACCCCAGCCTCAAACGATCAACATTCTGACAGTAGAAGGTAAAGGACAGTTGCCAGGAAACAGTTATAATAACAATAGAGTCTCAGTGTCTATCAGGGATGAATCCATTGTTCAGGTAGGGACATTGATCTTCAGCTTCAAGAGGAGGCTCAGTGGGTAAAGCGCTTGCTATGCTCTAACATGAGCTAAACCACTGGTACTCACAGAACAGTCCTGGTGTGGTGCTCTGCACCCGCAATACTAGCCCTAGGGAGTCAAGGATAGGGAGGTGCAAGGATCCCTGGGATGTGTTGACTTCTGGTGTCAGGGGATCAGTGAATTAAAGATGCAGTGAAAGACTGCCTCAAAAACTGAGATGGAGAGAGATTGAGGAAGATGCTTGATGTCAACAATGTCTGGTCTGTGTTCACACTACACACACACACACACACACACACACACACACACACACACACAGGAGCAGGAGGGCGAGTATCACTAGAATGATATAAAGAGACCTCAACCAAAGATGTCAACAACGTCTGGTCTGTGTACACACTACACACACACACACACACACACACAGGAGCAGGAGGGCGAGTATCACTAGAATGATATAAAGAGACTTCAACCAAAGCAGTTACTGTCTACAAAGCAAATTCCAGGGGTAAGGAAGGAATAACAGGCACAAAGGTCCTGTGAGACCATGGAGATTTGGGATCCTGTTGCTGTGCCCAGTGCAAGGCCCCTGCCTCCAGGACAGTCTGCAGGAGAGCACATCCAACAACTGGAGGAAGTGAAAATCGAGGCCAGGGCTCTCCTTCGGGGAGACACAGGGCAGGAAAAGTCCCAAGCTGTTCAGTGTGGCAGCCCTGGCCAGGCTGCCACTCACAGGGGCCCTTTGATAGTCTTGCCTGGTTGCAGTACCATCCACTTAGTATCAATAAATCTCCGAGCCTGGCCACTGTCCCTGACAGCTCCCTCCATGGGAGGGAACTCCCTGTATCAGCTGCTTTGTAATTGTCACTTCCTTTAAAACCTCTCTCTCTGACATTTCTCCTTGGCTCCTGGCTTCAATCCCTGGAAGTGTGTCAGCCTCATAGAAAATACTGGATAATGAGGTGACGGGGACAGTTTCCTTTTGGGGGAGGGAACTCCAGCATATACATATGTGGGAGGATGTGTAGACACTCACTGCCCCCCTCCCCACCACCACATACACCTGAGCAACTCCACCCTTTCAGTTTGGACTCTCGTTCAACTCTAATGGTTTGCCAAATTAAACCTGCTTTGTGTCTGTCACTCAGAGGACAGTGCCCCGCCCCCTTCCATGCTCTGGCTCTAGTCCTGACCCATGCAGAATTACCACATACTCGTTCCCATTCCCTCTGAACAAAACCACACTCACTGAGGATGCTGAGACACATTTGGAGCATCTCTGTCACCTAAGAGGCAAACCCTCTCCAGGTCTCTGATACAGTTAACCACCATTTACTGTTGCAAGAAAATTGAGATATTGTTAGGACCCCAGACAAGCCTGCTTCTGGCCTTCCTGGGGATTCTTAATGACTTCAGCAAGTCCCACGTCAAGGGAAATCATGGAGGAGCCTGAGGATACTGAACAAACGGTCCTACTTGCTCTAACAGCCAGTGCTGACTGAGTGCTGGCCACAGGCCAGGATGTGTGCTGGCTGTCCAGGGAAAGTAGCGGTTTATCCACCTGCAGAGGAGCATTAGAGCAGCCGCAGAGGGCAACGTAGACTGGGGTACAGGACCTGGCACAACACTGGAGGTGAACAGGGACCTACTAAGTACCCGCGACCTACTAAGCCCAGGCACCTCACTTGGTGCCGGTATTTCTTCTCTCGGTTTGCTGGCATCTCTCTTCAGCCAGACCCAAGAGCCCTGACTGGATGACTGCCGAGGAGCCAGCTTCCTCTGAGCAGTTTGAGCATTTACTGTCCAGCTGGAGAACTGATGACCGGGCCCAGGAGGCCGATGGGATGTGACTGTATATGAGGCTGAGAATTAGAAACAGGCCAGGCTCACTGGCTGTGCAATCTAAATTCACTGTGTGGGTGTCTTGCTGAAGGAAAGGGGCGGGGCAGACTGACTGAGGAGCCTTGGCTTCTGATGCTTCAGAACTCAGTGGGGCTAAGAGCTGTCCCCACAGAGACGCTGGCCTGGCGCTGATTGTTCTCCATTCTGAGTTGTACTGGAAACATCTGGATGATGAGGTCCTTCTCCCTTCCCTCCTTCACACCTTCATCTCACCCCTTTCCCTCCTTCCCTTCCTCCCTCTCTCCCTCTTTCCCACTCTCCTTCCCTTCCTCCTTTTCTCCCTCCCTCCTTCCCTCCTTCTTTTCTCCCTCCTTCCTTTTCATCTCTCTTTCCCTTTCTCCCCCCTCCCACCCTTCTTCTCATCTCCTTCCCCTGCCTTCCTTCCTCTTTCCCGCCACCTCTTCCTTCCTTTCCTCTTCCTCCTGCCCCTCCTCCCCTCCTTTTCTCTTTCTCTCCTCTCCCTCTTCCTTCTTCCCTCCTTCACTAGAGCTTTCCTATGCACTAGAGGCGTGTATGTGGCTCTAAAGGAAAGAATGTTCTATTTCTTCTTAGTTTACTCATCTGGCAAATGTCCATTGAACATGCACTGTGTGTTGGGCAGAAAGAAGGTGCCGGGTTCCGAGAGGCTGTGACAGGTCAGTGTCGCAGGTGGTGAAAAAATTCCCAAGATAGAAAAGGGAGAAGTGGAGAGTTTGTTAGATACCCTGTGGCCTCCTGCAGTGGGCAAGTCAGCAGAGATGGTCTACACAGAGACGTCCCAAGGGTTGTCTTTATGGAGTAAGAGTTCTATGCGGACAGCCGGGCAGAGTCTCAGTGCATTGGTTTATCCAGGTTAGTAGTGGTCTGGCCTTGAGGCAATGGCAGTCTTGTCCCCAGCCTCTTAGCCTAATCTAGTATCCCCAACATGGGGGTGAACACTGGATACACACTCTCCGCCATCATGGAGTCTGTGGTCCCAAAGGAGTGAGCGCTACCACAGTCGTAGAGGGTCATTCTGAATGCTGCAGCTGTTACAAAGAAAATATGAGACCAGGAGAGGGGGCGGGCTGCTTCTAACAGGTGGCCAAGGAGCCCCTCTATAGCAGCTGTGACTGAGTGGAAAAATCATCATGGTGAAGAGCTGGTTAGGCAAGGGGCCAGACGAGAAGCTGCATGTAGAGGGACGGAAGCCCTGGGGAGAGCTCAGCAACAAGATGTAAGCCGGAAAGTACAAAAAGGACCTGAGCCGGAGCTCAGTGGTGCTGAACTTGCCTATCATGTGTGAGACTCTGGATCCATCATCAGGTGTGTGTGTGTGTGTGTGTGTGTGTGTGTGTGTGTGTGTGTGTGTAGACATAAAGACAGAGATAGAAATATAGATAGATAGATGATCGATAGATAGATAGACAGACAGACAGACAGACAGATAGGTGCACTTGCATGTGTAATACCCTGTCTCCATCATCATATGTTTGTGTCTGTAGAGGAGAGAGGTGGGGTGCACCTGCATAGCATGTGTGGACCCCAGCTTTCATCCTCAGGGATGTGTATGTGTAGAGACGGGAGATGACCATGTGAACCTGATACAGGGAAAGAATGGAGTGGCTGGGTGAGGATGGAGAAAAGGCAAGCTTGTAGCTGTGTGTAGGGCTAAAGGATTAAAGCTCTTCAAGGTCCAGGCCACTCAGTGTGTGACATGGGAAGCTGCAGAATTCTCGCTTCAGTCTGAGAAGGTCAGCACTGGCTCATTGCACAGTCTTCCAACCCTGTGATTGTATAGTGGAAGCTACACGACAAGACACTCTGGATGGAAGGACTGTGCTGAGTCAATGGGACAGTTTGAAAATAGGAATGGGCACGTATGATTTGCTTATATTGAGCTTACCAGCTCTGGACTCTCTTGAGTTCAAGAATCGGTGTCTCTGGCCATTGGCAGGCCCTAGACTGGGCAGCCCTCCTGCCTACTGCTCTCTTTCCCTCCAAGCCTTTTCACTAAAATTGCACTGCTGTCCATGAAGTATGTATCTGAGGAGTTCTATCTGTGACACAGGCTTTGTTAGTGTGTGCTCTTGGAAGACAAGAAAGGAAATAGACGGAAGCAAACAAGATAAAAATGCGTTGGGTAGCTACAGAGCCTCAGAGAATCCAGAGACCCGTAGCATCTCCACCATTTGTGTCAGGATGTCACACACATGTTTTTTGGAATGTCACCATTGCCCTGGCCTCTTGTGTGAACAGCTTCATACAGATCAAGATTGCTCAGGGCATGGGTTACCCAAACGGCCAAAGGAAGCAGGTAAGTAGCCCTTTTACTAGGCACAGCGAAGGGGAAGTGCAGGTCCTGTGAGGCAGAAGGGCATACCAACCAACAGATTGCTTCAGAATTTCACACTGCTTCTACTCCATACGGCAGAGCTGAAGATCAAGCTAGGAGATTCACGAATGACACACACTTCGAAGCACTGAGTATTCAATAACATGACATATCTGATCCTACCATTGTTGTCTACACCCTGTGGGCTGAACTCTGAGATAGAGAAATGAGAGACACGTATGGTACCCTGCTTTTATAAAGACTGCATTATTCTTTACAACTCCTACAGGGACTTGCACAATGATTGTACAGTACTTTTGGTACATGGATCAATGAATAAATGCTGATATCAAGATAAGGATGTTTAAAATGTGTGTGTGCATGTGTGTGTGTGTGTGTGTGTGTGTGTGTATACGCACATACAGAGGCCAGAGGTGTCTTCCTTGATCACTCTTTATCTTAAATGTTGAGGCAAGGTCTCTCTCTTTAAAACCAGAGGTCACTGATTAGCTTGCTCCAGGGAATCCCATCTCTGCCTCATGAGAATTAGGGCTATACTTGGCTTTTATGTCTGCCTGATGTTTACATGGGTTCTGGAAATTTGAACCCTGGTCCTCATATTTGAATGGCTCATGTTTCACCCACTAAGTCATCTCCACTGTCTCCAAGATGTATTCTTGACTATTGACCCCTTCTCTCTTCCATAAAGTCTCTTGCATGGGATGGACTCATTGTTTACACATTTTCAAAGGACGTTCTGTAGGTGTCTTTTCTCCTGCAACTAAGGCAAGGCTTCACAGAATGTAAAGATTGCGGCTTTTCTTGGTGCATGAAATGCACCAGATCCTGTGCATACCAGTTGAGGGATAAACACAAGCATGCCTGGTGATGCCGCTTTCCCGCATTATTCTAAGAGAGGTCATCACCTACACCTGTGGGTCTAGGCGGAAGGGATGCAAGGCCTTGGGTGTGTCAGCCAGCACTCTTGGAGGTCATTTCTTGTCAGCTTGGATTGACAGGATGAGGATGCTACTCTCAGGCTGGGGCTGGACCCCGGCCAAGTCTGACGTATTCCTCCCACAACAGCCGTGCTCCCTCGGCATGGAGGGTTCACATCCCCTTACATAACTCAGCCCTTATGATGCCGAATGGGCTCGGAAGGAAGGATGTTCACACTGCATGGAAAACGACTTGGCCTGGACCATACACATATAGACTGTCATGGGAAGAGAGTCTGTTAAGGCTGGGGCATACGATGCACACTGTCCCTGACTCATCATCCACTCAGGAGCAAGAACTCACAGGGTCATAGATTTTAGTGCTGAAGGTAACCGGCCTTAAGGGACTACTGACCTAGAAAAATCTTCCTACCAGACAGCTAGCCGATTGACTACACTTTAAGCTTTATTTCATTTGCATATGTTTAGAATATGAACAACGTGCGTCGAGATTCTCACTGGTAGAGCCTCTCGCCTCCCTTGCTGGTGGGTGTGTGATGTTGTCTGCTGGTGACCTTGATGCTCCAGGTGGCTGGCACTGCTGGCAACACTGTTGTTCTTATTTTTCACCGTGGTTGTGTCACGTACCCAGGATTTACTTCCGGTCTAATGCTGCTCTAGGTAAATGTGTGCTTGCTCCTTCACTCCCCTCAACAGGGCTGTGATTCACGTTTTCTTTTCCATGCGTGACGAAGCTGAACTCAAGGAGATTAGTTAATCCTCTGTGATTCGGTCCAAAGGTACAGGATGAAGTTAGCATAGGAATGCAGGTCTGTCCCACTCTGTGACCTGTGCTATGAAGGTGTGCCAACACAGCCAGAACTCTCCTTCTCTGCATCATAAAAACAGACAACTTCAAGCAACCATGGTACCGCTGTGTGCCAACACTATGCCAAGTATGTTTTACAAACACTAACTTAATAGTTACTAATGGGAAACGAGGCACAGGGGTAGAACCAAGGGCCTCACATATGCTAGGCACTCTAGTTTCCTGCCTGCTACTGCGATAAAATATTCTGATTAAAAACCTTGTGGAGGGGACTGGAGAGATGACTCAGCGGTTAAGAGCATTGCCTGTTCTTCCAAAGGTCCTGAGTTCAATTCCCAGCAGCCACATGGTGGCTCACAACCATCTGTAATGAGGTCTGGTGCCCTCTTTCTGGCCTGCAGGCATACACACAGACAGAATATTATATACATAATAAATAAATAAATAAATAAATAATTTAAGAAAAATCTTGTGGAGAAAAGGATTGCCTCATCTTACACTTCCAGGGAACAGTCCATCACTGCAGGAAGTCAGGAACCTGACGCAGAAACCGCAGAGGAATGTTGTTTGCTCGCTAACTCACTGGCTTATGCTAGGTTAGCATTTTCCCTCAGCCTAGCACTGCCTGGCACAGGAATGGTGTGGTCCACAGTAGGTCCGGCCCTCCTACAGCCATTTATAATCAAGACCATCCCTCACATGAATCCACACAGGCTAATCTGATCTAGAAAATTCCTCAACTGAGAATGTCTTCTCTCAGATGACTCAGTTGACCATCAAGGGTAACTAGTACACTAGGCAAGAAGTCTATCACTGGGAAACACCCTCAGCCCTAATATTAATACTGAAAGATATAGTTATTGCTCTACCTTATAGATAGCAAACTGAGCTTGACTGACCCACCCAAGGTCACACAGTCATTCTGTAGAAGACTAAGAATTCAGGCGCCGTGGTTCGATCACAGGCATACTCTATGACTCTTGCTTCTCACCCATTCATTTCCCCCCTCATAAACACCTTGT
Organism: Myodes glareolus; assembly: GCF_982192425.1. Lineage (NCBI taxonomy): Eukaryota > Metazoa > Chordata > Mammalia > Rodentia > Cricetidae > Myodes > Myodes glareolus. Next base: position 67,428,635 of record NC_142034.1, read on the forward strand.
AAATTGAGCAAGCAAAGAGTAATGACTCCTGAGTCCACATACAGTTGAGAAAGGGGCCAGGGACCATGAAGACATGACTGTGCCCATGTCTCTTTTTGACGACTTATGGTCACTATGACGACTAAAGTACACTCTTTACAACGTGAGGAGAGGAGGCAAGGGAAAGGGGCTTGAGAGGGCCAAAGCTCATGAACGGACTCTTAGTTGCAAGAGGGCTGCCTCTTACTGCCCCCTGTGTAAGTGTCAATGGGTCCCCTAAGCTCTTGGAAGGACACCAGCTATGAACACATAAGGGCAATAATGAGCCAGATCAGTATAGAAGTTCTCAGTTCGTTTTCGGTCCCATCCCCTAGTGGACAGGTTTGTACTAGAGGATCCATTACAGTGTCCCCTCTGCTGTTGGTCTGCTCTGATGAGATGGCAGAGGAGATCCCATCTTGAGTGGAAATGCACGTTCAGAAATTTGTACAGAAAGTTGTTATATGTCAGGGAGCATGAAGCATTGTACTTGAGCCCTGGGAGGCCAAGGTGTAGGCAGGTTTGTTGGCCTGCCAATTCTGTGAATTGAAGGGCTTGGTCTGTAAGCTAAGCAAGGAGTTCTTGTTTGGAATCAGATACGGGCTGGGATTGGAAGTAGACCTCAACAAGGACCTTTCTTGGGCTGAATTCAGGGGCCAAGATTGTGACTGCAGTCTAAGATAGGGTGAGCACTCATGATTCTCATGTGGGGCAGGGGTTGGAATTCACTGTGGGGCCCTGGTGTGGGATCACACCCACCTAGTTCTAGGAACTAGTGTGTGAGCAAGCTAGAAGAGGAGGAGGCAAGGACATCATCCAAGGGAAGGGGACTTGGGCGAAACCAGTTTCCTAACTGCCTCTCTCTTTGGCTCCATCCCCCTCAACTCCCAATCACTAAGCGTCTTTTGCTGGTTCTTGAAGGCACCATCACTATGAGGACAGGGTGAATCATTCATTAAGTGAAGTAGACTGCCCCTTTGAGTGCATTAATTCCCGTTTTCTGAGTGAACAGGGAAAAAAAAAAAAACAGCCTCTTGTTTCTTATTTGCTATTCTCTCCCTGTGAAAATCATACTTGCAAATGCATTTTCTCTAGCCAAGCAGCAAGCATGCATGGCTGCGTACACCTGTCAATTTGATTGGCAGCTGTCAGTCAGGACTAAAGTTTCCTAACATCTGAAATGCCAGTCTAAAGGTGCCCTTAACAGCAAAATCCACCTTCTTCCTAGAGAACTTGGCGAGGCTGGTAGGGAAAAAGGGGAGGAGTGAGGATGCCATTGACAGAAACTTCCCAGATCTTAAAACTAAATCACATGGTCAGACCCAAATTCCTGTTGCATATAGATCTGAATTTGCTCCAGACTCCACCTCAGTTGATTTCCAAGCTGTAAACACTAATCACGTTGAGGGTACCCACAAAAGAAGGCTGAACTGCTTTCTTTCTGCCGAGAAGAGTTGGCTGCTTAGTCTTCCTATGCCTACAGTTTCTCTTGATGGGTGTGAAGAATTGTAAGCTTCAGGCTTCTGGATTCTCCCAGATTTGCTCTCAGCCTGAGAGCATCCTCCTCCTGAGCTACACACTGGTCATTCTCTTACCATTTTTTACAGTCTTAGAACTTTTGCAGAAGACCACTTGGGAGCATCTTTGCATAATATTCACAATGCCCTGGAATCAATTTCTAGCACCACACAAACTGGGAATGGTGGCACATGCCTGTAATCCCAGTATTTAAGAAGTGGGGGGAGAGAGGATGAGGTGATCCTTAGACACATAGTAAGTTGGAGGCTAGTCTGGGCTGTGTGAGACCCTGCCTACTCATTCCTTAGATACCTTATTCCTTTTTTATTCTTCAAATCCCAGCTTGAATGTTCCCCCTTTTCATTCTTTATCTTAGTATCTTGTTTATCTCCATTGTAGCTTATTTCTATCTTTGTTTTGTTTAATTTTTAAAATTTAATCTCATAATATTCATGAGGACAGAAGTCACTCTATTTTTTTCTCAAAGTTTATTAAAATACAAAAGTCTCCATTTCCGCCCCTCCTCCCAACCCCCTCCCACTCCCCCCACTCCCTCCCCTCCTCCCTCTCCATCCCCAAGAGCAGTCACTCTATTTTATCTGCTGTTAGTGTTCTAGACTTTACACCAGGCCAGACACTGGGAAAACACAACAGGGCTGTGTTGAGAGGAATGAGTGGAATGGTGGGTGGGTGGATGGAATGAGTGGGTGGGTAGATGGGTGGATAGATGGGGGCATATGAATAGATGGATGAATGGGTGGGTGAGTTGATAGATGGATGTGTGGACGAAGAGGATGGAGAAATGAATTGATGGATGGATGGGTAGATGGATGGATGGATGGCTAGACAGGTGACCAAGCAAGCCATGGTTTCTCTCTGTGGCCTTAGAGAAGTCATTTTTCTTGGGAATTCATTTCATTATTTGTGGTGTGGGATTCAAGTGGCTCTTATGCTCTGCAACTCTCCCATCGTTCACACAGAACTTTACAGAAGGGTAAGTTGAGGCATGAAACCAGGGAACACAGACTGCCCAGCCTTGGGCGTTCCTACTCAGATCTTGACAATCACTGGAACAGAAACCAGCAGCTCCTCAGAACTCTGTATTTAGTGCCGTTTATACCATCATGTGAATGTTTTTCCAGGTTCCTCAGAACATGTCAAGAAATAGCTCCACCTGAGAAGCAATCCAGGAGCCTGGGGTTTCGGAAGAAATTCCAAGAATAGCAGTGGATCTTCTTGTATGCATCGTCTTCCTAGGCCCCATGAAAATGAAGCTCTCTGGAGTGTGTGACTGCAGGGAAAACTTCAGTTCAAATGAACCTGGCAGCAAAGAGCATGCCAAGAAAGCAAGAAAGGAAGATGCGGCCTGTGCAGCAGGTGAGAAGCTGGTGGGAAGCAGCGCAAGGAAGTGTGCCATCGTCTTGCTTCTGTGTGAGAGCCCCAGAGGCCTTCCTGGAGAAGGAGCTTGACTCAGGTTCTCATCTTCTCTCCAAACAGCCTACACTGCGGCAGGGAGAGAGCTGCTTCCTCTCAGGCCACCATACTTCTACAATGCTCCTCAGAATTGTCCTTCAACCCAGGAAGCCCTGGCATATCCTTTGAGATCCAGTTAGATGTGGATTCCCGTAGAAAACCTTCCAGAAAATGTCATTCCTCCCTTCCTGTTCTGATGCACTTTCTCAGCATTTGTCTTTAGGAGACCATGAACACCTTTAGGGAAAGGCTTGCTTGTAAAGATTCTGAGCTTAGCTCTGGCTTTGACATAGGCACACTGTTGGATGTATGTTGATTTGCTTACCTGTGGCACCAGGTTGCCAGCACCTGCTTACATGCAATGAGGCTCAAAGCCTGGAGTCAGATTGCCCAAGACCTAAACTCACTGTTATGCACAGTAAATAGGGGAGCCGTTGTTTTTTTCACATGGCACAACCCAAGTATGGGGTGGGCAGCCTTCTCTACATGACCTTCCTGGATTTCGAAAGCTTGCTCTGAGTTGCACAGCCGGTAAATACCAAACAAGAGAAAATTAACCACCTGCCTGGGGCCCTTGTAGGGATTTCCCTCTATGCAATCACACAAGAGTTTCAAAAAATTAGCTTGAAGTTTGACTACATTAATGGCTTATCCCACAAAATTGTGAATAGAATTTATTTATCTTTTAAATTAATTTTTAACTGCATCCTCTATTTATCCTTTGAAAATCCTGTAAACATACGTAAAGCATCCTGATCATACTCACCCCTCCCTCTTTTCACACACCTTCAACATTTCCTTGTCCTATTTTCATGTGTTCCCCATTTTTTAAATCATCTACCGAGACCAATTAGCACTGCCTATTGGAATGTTCACTGATCTTGTTGACTTGATCTGACACAGGTAGCCGCAGCTGCCATGTTTCAGGAGTACAATGGCCCTGCCATGTCTGGAAAACACCATTTCGTGGCATTCCTCCTCATCCTCCAATTCTCACTGTCTTGACTTCATGCTGTCCCATGATGGTCCCAGAACCTCGAGGGGATGGAGATGCAGACACAGATGTCTCATTCAGGGTTAAGTCCTTGATAGTCACGTATGCTCAGCAGGGTCCTGGCTAGTTTTATGTCATCTGAAAGGAGGGCACCTCAATTGAGAAAATGCCTCCAGAAGACCCAGCTGTAGGGCTTTTTGTTAATTTGTGATTGATGTGGGAAGTTCCAGGCTATTGTGGGTGATGCCATCCCTGAGCTGGGGGTTCTGGAATCTATAAGAAAAGAAGCTGGGAAAGCCATGAGGAACAAGGCAGTAAGCAGCCCTCCTCTGCGACTTCTACATCAGCCCCAGCCTCCAGGTTCCTACCCTTTTGAGTTTCTGCCCTCCCTGCTTTTTGATGATGAACTGTTCAATGGAACTATGAATGAAATAAACCCTTTCCTCACCAAGTTGCTGTCGGTCATGGTGTTTCCTCACAACAACAGTAACACTAATTAAGACAAGCCCTTTGTCCTCTTTCGAGTCTCAACCTTGACTGCTGCTGACTGCAGAGAGAAGCTTCTTTGGCCAAGGCTTAGAGCAGAACTAATTGGGCATGATTTCCTTCCTGTGGAGCAGGACTTGTTTCCAACTATGAGCAATTGGTGACTCTGATAATCTTTATGCCACTACTGCACCCATGGACACATCTTGCCTGGTACTGTAGCATGCTTGTGTGTGTGTGCACGCGCGGGGCGGTGGGGGTGCTATGCCGTGCTGTAGCATGTGTGTGGAGGTCAGAGAACAACTCTCGGGAGTTTTATTTCTCCTTTACCATGTGGAATCTGAGGATAGAACTCAGTTGGTCAGTCCTATGTACATGAGCCTTTCATTGCCAGTCTGTCTCACCAGGCTGAGATTACTTTTTAAGAGGTCATATGCTTAGAGGATGAGGAGACAGCCCCGTCAAAAAGTTGTTTGACATGTAAGCATGAGGACTTGAATTTAGATCCCCAAAATCCACAGAAAAGGCCCGGCACCTCAAATTCAAGAGGTTGGGAAGTAGAGACAAAGGATACCTGGACCTTGGTCAGGAAGACTAGTTAATTTACTCAGCTCTAGGTTCAGTGAGTCTCTCAAAGAGTAAGATGGAGAGGGATTGAGAACACTTGGGGCCACTGGCTTTTACACACACACACACACACACACACCACAGATTCTTCAGCCAGGCATGACAGTGAGCATCAGTAATATCAACACTTGGGAGGTGGAGACGGGAACATCTCTGAGTTCAAGGTTGGTCTGGACTATATGGTAATACCATTGTCTCAAAACTACAAAAGCAAAACAAAATAAATCAAAAGGCATTACAAATTTAGGCAATGCAGTGGCCTTCCACTTTATGTACCTGACTTCAATTACCTGTAGATGGAAACTGGCTAAAGTACATTTCTCCTTGTGTGCAGACTTTCTTCCTATCACTTTCTGAATGCTACATTATTACAGTAATTTACATAGTGTCTATTCTGCATTCAAGACATAGGAGGATGTGAATCAGTTATATGTAAACACTGAGTTATTTACATAAAGGGCTTGCTTGTTTCATATCCACAAGCTCCAAGAGCCAATGCTGTTCCCATTTCCCATTTTCTCTGCTCCCACAGCACAGGGCTCTGCGCCTCTGCTCACACACAGACCTACTTTATGGGTCCTTGACTACATCACTTTATCCCTGTCACACCTCACCCAGAGTCCCTCCTTTTACCCCGGGGAAGTTGCACAGCAGCCTGAACTTTCTCTTGGAAGCAGAAGCCGCTCATTCCTAACAGCTCCCCAGAGCCCTCAGGGTTTCTTCCTCACGCTTCCAGGGAAGCTTCTACCCCAGTCGGAATCTTCCTTCTGTTGCCTGTGGTTCCGGTTCTGTGGCATCTAGAGGCTTTCTTTGGTCCAGCTTCCTCGCCCTCATCATTTCCCCACCTTTGCTTGGCTGCCTTCTTCCTTTGCTTCAAGGACTACCCTAAGTAGGTCACACTGCTGCTTCCTGTCACAGCTCTTCACTCAAGTCATAATTACGGTAGCAGCCCTTTCATCTCTGCAATGGGGACAGCAATTAGATTATTTGAGAAAGATGGTTTAGGCCAGAGAGCTGCAGAAAGCGATGCATGGCAGGGATCTTTGTTCAGCTTGAGATGCCTAGGTGCACATGTATTCGATGGTCTTTTGATGTCCCGGGAGCCTGAAGACACTTATAAAACAAATGGAAGCCCGGAATATATTTTGTGCTTTTCCTCAGCCTTTAATAGTTGCTTTACATGTAACAAATGTTACGATGTTTTTGGTGAATGATCTAAGAGCCATTCAAAAGTATTCAAATCAGTTTCCAAAGAAATACTTTTTTTTTTTTGATTCCCATTTCACTGGATTTCACATATTCCAGTTGCATTGCCCAAGGACAATGAGAGGACAGAAGTAGACATAGGTTTGGAATCAGAACTGCCGCCCTCCACACCGCCAACAACTTTAAGAATTAGAATGGCAGGCTGGGAGAGAAGAGACCATGGGATTTCAACTCCTCGGAGCCTCAGTTTGGGCACATGGTGAAGTCAAGCACTGTGAATTGAAAGGTTTCCCCCGTGGAGGGTAAAGTGAAACTCTTTAGTACCAGGCATCCAAGGAAACTTAGGAGACCCAGGAAACTCCTAAAGTTACAGGATTCACAAGGCCCCACGCCTGTGTTACATAAGCAATGAGTAACTGTTAGGGGTTGGAGATTCTTCGGTGGAGCTGCCTGCAAGATGTGCAGAAAGTGTCCCAGATGTGGCTGCTGCAAGTCATCCCCCATTCTGGGGTGAGGCTCTTTCCTATGACTCAGCTGCCTTTGAGTCACCCATATTTAGTCTCCCCCCCGTCTCTGTTGCTGTGATAAATTACTCTGACAAAAACGTAACTTAGTGGAGAAAGTAACTTAGGCTAAAATATGCAGGGGCATCAACCACGGAGTCTTCATGGGCTAAGTAAGCTAGCTCTCTACCTGTGAGCTGCACCCCGAATTCAGCAGATTCTTTTCCCTTTTCTTATTCGTCTCATGGCTCCAGGTTACAGCCCATCAGTGCAGAGATAGGAAGGTGGCAGGAATGTCAAACATCTGCCAACATCACCCCACAGTCAGAACCAGAGAGGAATGACACACGTCTGCTCAGTGCTCAGTCGGCTTTCTCTGCTCTTACAGTCTACTAGGGAGTCATGTTGCCTGCTTTCAGGCCAGATACCCCACATCAACTAAGGCAGCCAAGACAACACCAGAAAGACATAGCCATAAGTCAACCTGATCTGGACAATCCCTCATCACTCTTTCAAGGTGAGTTTAGGTTGTGTCAAGTTGACAATTAAAACTGTCACCATGAGCCTCAATAAACTCATCAATTCACTGAACTAGACTTGGGTGGAAGCATTCTTTGGTTTGTTCATGGTGTGCTGTCTGGGGAGGGTAGATGTTCGCCTGTTCCCCAGGCAAAGTCACTCAGCGGTGGAAGGAGTCCAGGATGTAGTGACCCATAAGGGCTGACGAGAGATTCCTCATCACAATTAACCAGAGCGGGTGGCTTGTTGCCTGTGTGTGTGAGCCCACAGAAGGGGATCCGTTTCACCTTGCCTGAAGCTCAGAGAGTTTAGACCCATTCTTGCTCCTTCAAGGTTATCTCACAGGAGGTTTGACTCAGGTAATGGGTAATAACTGGATGTTTTGACCTAGGGTGTGGTCAAAGTTTTGCGTATTCAGAAGGTATTACTTTGTTCTTTGTATCTTGGTAAAGAAGTGTCTTGCCTTCCCCTTCCTCTTAGGATTGGAGTATACAAAGCCTATGAGAAATAAACACAGGGCGAATCTCAGCATTTACAAGATGCCCTCCCAACTCTATCCTGTGTCTCTGCCGTTTGTGACTCTGTTTCTTTCTACCTGCCATTTCTTAATCCTCACACTTCCCTCCAAGTACAGACAAATAAGCCAAGTGGGACCCGGCTGATATCACCTGGACATAGGATATGGCAACTGTGTTTGTCCCCGTTTAGGCTAAAATGCGTGGTGGAATGAAACATGGAGTTTCCATGTGCTGGGAAAACCAGCTCTCTATCTATGAGCTCACCGCAGCCTCAGCAGATCCCTTTCTCCTTTTCTAGCACTCCTGACTGATGTATGGACCAGTCCTCGGACTGAGAAGTACAACAGATGCCAAGTGAACTAATGAGAGAGTAGACTACTTCCTTCCTTAAGAGTTCTGTTTCTTTCTGTGTAATAAGGCAGTGTAAGCTCGGTTATGACCATATCCCAATTCTGCAAGAACCTAAGCTACATCTCATATATTTTGTATTCTTTCCTCTGTAGGTTTCACATAGACACAGGGTTACACATTACTGACCCTTCCGGACACACCACATGACTCCCACCATGCCATGCCACTGTCTGTCTTCCAAGGGAGACCATTTCCTTGTTTTAAATAACTCTCCCTCAGCAACACACCCACCCCATCCTCAGTCTCCTCCATGAAATATAAAGCAGAGGCAACTCTGACTATGGGCTGTGTACTAGAGCCATGGAATCTGTTCATGGGGCTTCTACATAGACCTGGCGTTTCTCTGAGTGCGGGTGAGCTGAGGTGGGCAGTTCACGCTTGCCTTGCGCAAGGCTTTAAGTAAATGTCTTTCCCTTCAGTGTTGTGATCCAGCCTTTCCAGGGCTCAGAGTGAGCCAAGCACTTACGTGAGGCCTCAGAAAGGCCTGCATGTGTTCTCCAGCTCACAGAAACCCTGGGTGTACACTACAACAGCGGATATGTATTAATAAGCAATGGACTTCTATTTGCCATTAGTATATTTCCTTCCATATCTCTTTCAATTATCCCAGGTAAATGAGGGTCTCCTGGAGGCTCTGGGCCACCTGGCTACCTGTACATTAATGACAGTGGTGTTCATTGTCATTAGTTAGATTTCTTCCTGGATATTAGCATGTGACATGCCTTTCAATACAGGGAACTAAGCTATACATTTTGCATTCATTACCCTTTAAAATCTGTAGTCGTCCTAGAGAGCCCATGCTTTTATTGCTGTCATTTTACAGAAGAAACAGAAGAACAGGTGAGTGGAAAGTGCGGCTGTGGTTGAGACCCACACGCTTCGGGCCGCACGCTGGGAGTCTTCCTCACCGTGTGCGATTACCCTGCAGCATATCGATGACACTAACATTTTCTGAATAATTAACTCACCGATTCCATGTCATGTATGATCCAATACAGGACAAGTAAACTCTGCACTGGAGAAGGATGTTCTAATGGGAGGGGGGAGAAAGCTTTCCCATCATGAATAAAGAGGAAGGGGAGCCTGCTGAGCTGCGGAAAGAACTCCCTGTGCCTACAGATGGAAGGCCACCACCTCAAGAGGAAGGGTCTGGTCCCACTGCTAAGATGGGGGTCTTGAGGGACAAAAACACTTTCCAAAGTTAGAGGTAGAAAGGCAGACTGTGCGTCCCTGTACACAGATACCTTGCCCCCAGTCACACTGCACACCAACACTCTGTTCTGCCATCTTTTCCCATCATACACGCCACATTGCACCATTCCTTCTCCCTCACCTTCCCATCCAGCCCTCACGTGGCCTCAGATTCCACTTCCCAGTCTGCACTCCCAGCCAGAATTGCCAGGTGATGTGAAATAGGCTGGTACCCCTTAGTGTCAGTGAGAGAGAAGCTAAGCTCAGAAAGTCAGCACTCCCTGCTTTCTCCTCAGCCCCCACACTGTGGAGATAGTTCAATGTGTCTCCAACTGGGCGGTCTTATTAACTGTAGACTGGGGACCCAAGCTGCGAAGGTCTCCTGAGAGCCCACTGTGCCATGGGATGCGTCTCAAGGGTGCCCTTGGAAGCATGGGCTGCAGATAGAGTGTGGGCCTTCAGGAAGGTGCTGGCTTCCAGCTTTACTCAGAGTAGGGAAGAAGGAGAGTACAGGGCAGACTGCAGGGAGAAAAGGAGCTTAGATTTCACTGGAGCCCAAGTCTTCAGAGCAAGGGTAGAAGCCAGGAAAGCTGAGCAGAGCATGGAACTCTGTATCAACGTGCTGATCTGTATCAAGAGCCTTGGGCTCTCGGGCACAGGACCATCCACGTTTGTCTATCTTGAGAAATTATTTCTTGTTTCTGGGCCTTGAAGGTTCTCACTGGCCTAATACTGTCCTTGTTTGGCTGTAGCTTCCCCAGGTTCTAGGGATCTGAGATGTTTCCAAATAGTAGAAGCACAAATAAGGCAGCAAAGCGAGGCTGTGGCCAGCTCAGGGCTCTCTCCTAGGAGCTGCCTATGCTGATGGTAGTTATATGCTTGTTATTAGGGTTGAAGATGCCCCAAAGAGTATATACCTCCCAAGGCAAAACAAATCCTCACTGAATGACTACTCCAAATATCAACAAACTCTTAAACAAAAATCCCCTGTGACCCAAGAGATGCAAAAGTGCTCATACTGGGATCTGGGGTGAGGGAGGACACAAACAGAAGTCTGTGGGTACATTGTGGTAACTTTGTAAGTTGTCTGATCTCAAGAATAACTGGCAAGGGAGGGCTGGAGAGATGGCTCAGTGGTTAAGAGCACTGACTGCTCTTCTAGAGGACCCAGGTTCAATTCCCAGCACCCACATGGCAGGGTGAAGATCCAGTTTCAGGGGATCTGCCATCCTTACACCAATGCACATAAAAAATAAAGTTAAATAAACCATAAGAAATATTTTTTTTTAAAAAAAGAATAACTGGCAAGTTTCGCATATTACCCAAAAGACTGAGATAATGTTCACTGCAAAGAAAATGGTAGTAATATAGACAATCAAATCAATTTATGATTATGAATTCCTTAAACATCTGCATTGTTAATGTATTTATCTTTCATGGCAATCCTAACAATCCAGCAGAAGGTATGTAGATGTGCAATTGCGGACTAAAAGACCAAGGTTGTGTGTGTGTGTGTGTGTGCACATGCACGTGCATGTTTGTGCATGTGTGTGTGCACGTGTGAATATATATATGAGCCAGAAGTTAAATTCAGGTGTTGTCTCTCAAGAGCTGTCACCTTGTCCCCTTGTGCGTGTTCTCTGAGACAGGATCTCTCATTGGTCTACAGTTCACCGGCTGATCAGCAATTTTGGGGATGCCCTGCCTCTGACCTCCCGTGCACAGGGTTTGTAAGCATGTACCACCATACGGATTTTGCCTGTGAACTCTGGGGATTGAACCTTGGTCTTTATGCTTGCAATGCAAACACTTCACTTACCAAGCCGTCTTCTCGGGCTGAGACAAAGAAAAAAAGTCACTGAAGGTTTTACAGACAAGGCAGATCTGGGAATCCAAATCAGGTCAGTTTGAACATCAGCCTCATGCTCACCACCAGGCTAATTTCAAAATCAGAAAAGAACTCCTGTCCCAGGAGGAATTTTACCACTAACTTGTCCCCGTGCTCCTTCACACCTTACTTTATATCCCAGGTCTACTATAAGAGCCTCTGTTAGAATCAATCCTTCCTGCTCTGGGCACCCAGAGCTCTCAGCCTGTACTTGTCAGTGCACTTAATACCTCCTGCTGTGGACGAGCTAATTGTGTCTGATGGTCCCTCTCCACCCAAGGCAGGCTGTTTAGAGTTCCACCGTGGTACTTAGCATGTTACATTAACTTCCCATAGAATCTTTAAGGGCAGGGATATGTCTTAGAATCTTTCTTAATGCTTGGTACTTCATTGTGCTCAGGGCCGAGATATCACTGTCCTGGCAGGAGGGAAGACAGACTAAAGAGAGACATCTGTGTCCTCCTTTTAGCAACCAGACTATTGAAACAGTCTGTCCCAAAGAACTGGAATGTCCCCAGGAATCACGCCGGGTGGAAGAAAAGGCTGTCGCCCTGGTGCCAGTTGGAGGAGAAAGTTCCTCCCAGGAAGCGATCGCACACAGTTCTCCCAGTTACCAGACCATCTTGCAAGAAATCCTGGAGTCCAAGCAATGATGATTCAGTGATGGGTGGGACCACACCTGGACTAGGATTGCTTAGCTATTCCTAGCTCTTCTCCACGTAAACTCAAATCTCATGTCAGGCATCCCGAAGATGGATTTGGAGGTGGAGTTGGACTCACTGAATATCTTTATTAGATACCCTTCCCAATACAACTGCACTGCAAATCCCCTTTCTCTGTGTCTTTTACTATTCTGTGTCTCTTACTATTCTGTGTCTCTTTAATTGCTCTATTGAAGTTCGGGGGTGGGGCAAGTCTAGCTTGTCGTGGCTGCCAGGACTCCGACTTTCATAACTCTGGGAACTCAGGTGTCTTTTGAGCGAGGTTGGTATGTGTAGCTGGTTACTCTGCCCTGTTTGATCTACTGGCTGTGGCACCAGTCATGGGGGTACTGTTCCTTGTCTTCTATGGTAAGGGTCAATGAACAAGCTGGGCAGAGGTCAAGGGCTCCTGTGTGGAGCAGCTAGCTCTCAGATGACCGGAAGGCAGATCACATGAGCCTCTGTTCCCACATGGTCCTCTCCACTCCCAGACACGCATTGTTGGTCTGATTGGAAGGCAGTTTTGAGTGACACTGTACACTCCATGCCCTTATACTGGATCCCAGTAGTCTTTCTGCCTGGGCAAGAAAGATTCCAATCTCTATAAACAGAACAATCATTTTCTAAGCAAAGATGACATCTGAGACTAAAAAGCCATGTGATGCCCTTGAGCTCATGTATCTCTTAGCCCCTGCCCCCGTAATACACTAGAGTCTTTCTGAGTACTTGGGTTCAGGGTGGGTAAATTGGGTTCGTTCCTTCAGCAAGTAAATCACTGAATCCTCGGCTTCCTCCTCTAGATAGGAGAATTGCAGTAATGTTCTCCTTCCATGCTGCTGTGAGTCAGACCCAGTTCTTAGCTCAGTTCCTTACTCAGCTAAGGGACTCGACTGTGTCTGCTGCTACGGTGGCTACTGTGTCTTTGTCACTGTTTTGCAGAGGCCAGCATCTGGCTGCTCAGAGAGAGATCCAACAAAGCTGGAAATTTCACCCCTGTAGCGAGTAGAAAAATCACAGAATCGCGTGAAGCTCCTAGCAGTGAGCTTAGGGGTGGCTGTAGCTAAATCTCCTCTCAAAACAACTGCTTGGGTGTTTTTAAGTTGCCAGACTCAAAGGTACTGTGTAAAGCATTTTTATCCATTTATAAAGAGATTTTTCTTTTTTAAAACAATATAAAACTGTGGACCAGTGATGTGTAGCGACACTCAGTGCCAAGCCTCTAAGCTGAAGATCAGCCTATGTCTTTGCTCCCAGCAGCCCTGTCTCCCACTGTGTCCCCAACTGCTAACCTTTCTCTTCAGCTTCTCCACCAATCACTGTGGGAACCGGACACACCTTGAGGGCCCGATTCTACCCCAGAGCTGTCGGATGTTGATAACACAGCTTGCTACACAGATTCTCCTGAGATGAGTCCATTTCTTTACATAAAGAAGCTCCTTGCCTGCCTGACACCTAGCATGATTTCTACATGAGTTAACACGACTGTAACCAAATTGATAAGGTCTATATTAATATTGGGGACTAAGACTCAGACATTATTCCTTTCTTTCAAAGGCTACAGATGAGTTCCAACTTTATTGGCATTCTGGATTGTGCTTTGCCAGGAAGAAAATGAGGAAAAGATGCTCAACTTGGAAAGAGAAGATTCAAGAACCAGTGTGTGGTGGCTTACTGCACCCTCTTCTCCATCAGACTCCACAGGGCAAGTATTCCTCAGTTCTGGGTTTGTGACTCCACTTCTGCGGAGTTGGTTACATGAGGGTACTGAACCTGGCCCCAGACCACCAGGATCTAAATTCTGGCACCTGCTTTGCTTGTGGTATGAGCGTACATCTTTTTCTCAGCCAATCGATTCCTTGGTTTCTATATAAGGAACAGGAATAATCACAGGCCGAATCTCAAAAGACCTAGCGGAGTAAATGAGGCACCGTGCACACAGCACTCAGAGCGGCGGCCCGGCATGTTAACACACACTCGGTACTATTGCTATGGAAACCTGGCTGGGTGCTACCTCGGCTCTTTCTCTTTCAAGGATTTTCTAAAATGCTACAAAGTCTTAGCCTGACTTCTCATAAACACTCTTTCTGTCGGTTTCAGACCCTGTAATCATTTGTACTTTGTTGAGAGCACACAGAACACGCTGCCGTGCTCTGGAATGCCTGTAAACTGTTCCCTCAACCCACTCTCCCTTCGGCATGAGTGCTGTGGGGGCAGAGTTCTAGAACAAGCATATTGCCTGCAGAGCCCCTCTGGGTGTCTGGTGCTGAAGAGGGAGTCAAGCCAGCTGCAGATGCTGCCTGCACTGGATGCAGTCCCTCCCAGAACTCCGTTCCCCGTGGAGGCCCAGTGTGCCAGCGCTGGAAAGGCTCCTTAGAGACCAGCCGGTTCTAAACTGTTGCCAGTCACAAATGCTGGGACCAGGAAGGAGCCTTTTTCAAAGACTTGCGTAGTGTTCATGGCTGAAGTAGGAGCAGGCATCAGATCTCAGTAGGACCTACTCACAGCCTTGGGCTTCTTCCGTGCCCTCCAAATCTGAGAGCTGTGTCTCTTTGTGAAATGGAGAAGATACCATCTCACATAACAAAACACAAAGACCAGGATGCCATGAGGACCCGCATAGGCCTAAGCTTCAGCACTGGTACTGCTCGAAACACAACTGTAGGCTGGGGACCCAGATCTAGTTGCCTAGCAGCCGTGAAGTAAACAGACTGACTGCCCAGATGACGAGGCCAACTTCCTGAACCGACCTGGGAGTTCTCTTCTGCATGGAGGGATCAGGAGCCCCACAAAGAAGATGCTACTGAGCCCTAGTGGAAAAGCATTGAATGCAACCTTCAAGTGATTCTCTGCCTCTTTCTGTGTAGCAGGAGCTTAATCTGGAGTCCCCCAGCCATGGTTCTAGTACCTCGCCTTCCTATGGGGTCTGTGTTCAGGAGACGTGCACAGAAGCCACTTACTACAGGTCCCTTAGTTACCATCTAAGCAGGTTGGACTGGGTGGAGTCTGTCCACACCCATGTGTCAGAACCTTTTCTACTCATGACTGTGCTCTTCTCTGTCTTGGTGAGGCCCATGGTAGAGTTTTCAGGGAACATAAAATCATGGATATTTTTCTGCTGATCAGTGGAGATGACCAGAGAGAAGTGTTCTAACTTCTAGAACTGTCAAATCTTGCTTTCCCTTTCAAGAGAAAGTCAGTGAGTCCCAAGATGGCCACGAACCCGTTCTCCTATTTGCACTCATTCTGGCTTGCTTTCCTCTTTCTGGGATAAACAGCATGACCAAAAGCAACATGGGGAAGGGTGTATTTATCTTATACTTCCAGGTCACATTCCATCACCGAAGGAAATCAGGGCAGGAGCTCAAGCAAGAACCAAAGCAGAAACCATGGAGGAATACCACTTACTGACTTGCTTACTTAGCTTTCTTTTCCTACCCAGGCCTACCTGCCTAGGAATTGTATCACCCACAATGGGCTGAACCCGCTTACATGAGTTAGCAGTTAAGATAACGTCCCACAGACAGGCCTACAGGCCAATCTGATTGCAGAAATCCCAGTTTTGAAACTCCGTAATTACTCTGGGTTGTGTCAAGCTGGCAGTTGAAGACAAGTAGGAGACTTCCAAAAGGCTTTGGAAGGGGAATGGGGAGCGCCAGTGCTTATAGGCAAGTCGGTGAAGGAGTAAAGGAAAAGGAAACCATGGCAACTGTGCTGTGAGAATTGCCTAGGGCCATTCTCCCTGCCACTGTAACGCACAACGGGTCCTACTCAAAACAGGGACCTGGGCCTGCCCTACCACCAGGAGTGAGACAGGACTGTACTACACACAGCCTTCCTGAGGACAAACAGCCCTCGTCTGGGGGAACTGATCTCCTCAACTCCAGATGAGTAGGCAAAGAAAGCAAACCAAAGCAACGATCATGCCAGATGCCTGGGGTGACAGGCACTTAGAGCAGCTATCTGTGACAGGGGGGTGAGGAGAAGAGAAAGAACCCTCCGTCAAAGGAAACTCCATTTGCAGGTGGTGACTAGCCTGACGGGATCTGTTTTCATTGGTGATGTTTGTTTCGAGGTGGTAACGATTACTATGACAGCAGTGTCTCTACTGGTTTGACAATGCACCATGGGAAGGGCCGTCTGTGATGAGCCTCAGAGAGCACACCTGACATCACATTAATAAACCTGTACACAGCAACATTGCCTTGTGGGGTCATTCTCTCTCATCTAGGTTGGTGGCAGCTTCCAAGTTACTCTGTGGAGGATCACAGTGGATACATGTATGTGAGGAGCACAGAGGATGCATGTATGTATCAGTCCCACCTGTGTTGATTAGTTTTAATTGTCAGCTTGACACACTTTAGAATCACTGGAGAATGAGAGAACCACACATGGGGTGGGGGAGGGGAACACTGTCTTATGTGGTAATGTTTTGTTTGTGTTACGGGGAGACCCAAAATGTGAGCCTTTTCCACCTTGTAATGAGGGTCAGAGAGTTTGAGCATGTTCAAAATCGTTGACAACAGCTGTGGCTACACACCCGGATCTAGGGTGTGGCTGCTTGGTGTTTTGGAGGTGAAGACGGCCCATACAGGTAGACCATGGTCAGAGAATTCAAGCCTACTTCTGCTCTTTCCTTTGAATTAAGAGGTTTGACTTAGGGAGTGGCTGCTTTCAGGATACTTTGTCTAGGGTGTTTTCACTGCCCCAAGCATCAAATACTTTTCTTAAGAAATAATGGCTTTAAGTCTCAAAGTATTGAAGCAAGTAACTGTTCTAGCTGTCCTTTGTATCATGGTAAAGCAGTCTTTTGCCTTCCCTCCCCTTTTGTATTGGGTATAAAAATATATGGAAAATAATTGTGGGCAAACTCAGAAGACAGAAGAATTCAGCATTCAGTATTTGCTGAGTTGCCCTCCCAGTACTAACCTATGTCTCTGTATTCCCTTCTTATTTCTCTTCCTTTTACCTAAAATTTCTAATCCTTATGCTCCTACCCTGGAACATACAAACACACCATGGCTAGGATCAAGGCAGAAGTCACCCCCAAAGGCTGGTTCCCAACAGTGCTACAACAAATAAAGCTTGCCTGATGATCAATCAGAGTGTGGAGCAATCCACTAGTTAGCCATAGAAACTAGATGGTGGTGGCACACCCCTTTAATCCCAGCACTCGTGAGCAGAGGCTGATGGACCTCTGTGAGTTCAAGACCACCCTGGGCTATGATAGATTGATCCAGTCTCAAAGAGAAACAGAGCTAGGCAATGACAGCCCACACCTTTAATCCCAGTATTTGGGAGTCACATGCCTTTAATCTCAATAATAGAGAGGTGAAGACAGGAAGGGATATGGCTGGGCAGAGAGAGGAATATAAGGTGAAAGGAAACAGGAGCTCAAGGCATTCAGTCTGAAGATTTGTAGAGACAGGATACCCCATTCAGTCTGGGAATTTCATTGAGATAAGAACTAGTGGCTGGCTGCTCTGCTTCTCTGATCTTTCAGAAAATTCTAAGTGGGTTTAGTAAGGAAAAAAAGTATATCTGACTCAGTTTTTCTTACTAAACCCACTTAGAATTTTCACTACAGTCTAGATCATGCTGGCTTGTGGGCATGTCTGTGGGAGATTCTTGATGGTGTTAACTGAGGTAGAAGATCTTCCCACTGTGGGGGGCACCATCCCCTAGGCAGGGACCTCAGGCCTGCATAGGAGTGGAGAAAGTGAGCTGAACACAGCAAGGGTGCATTCATCCTCTCTCATTTCTCAACCACTTCAGATTCCTGCTGCCTTGACTTCCTCAAACCAAGCACTAGACCTGGGATTGTGAGCGAAAATAAACTTTTCTCCCTTAAGTTGCTTTCCTCGGGTGTTTTGTCCCAGCAAACAGGAAAAGACACCGAGGCACGGCCACTTCCAAACAATGCCATTTTCTCTTATCTTGCAATCACACCTTCCACATCAGTGGGAATAGCAGAACACACATTCTAATGACCAAAACATTGTAAAGTTTGGTGAATTAATAATATCAATTGCTATGTATTGTTGCTTTTCATTTACTCTTTAACTATGGAAAGAAAACGTATTCTCTGTTCTGGTGAACACTCTGTCAGCCTGCCTCATCCTGAGCTGCCACCTGCTGCCTTCCGTCAACACACAAGTCTCCACCCATGCCTAGAAGCTGAGCTTCTTGTAATCAGAGACTAGAGAAAGCTAGTTGGTGACTCTCAACCCCTATGGGCTGAGTCCTGGAGGCTCTGTTCTGCGCAGCAAGCTCAGCACATGCCTGATGCTTGTTCTCCCTCGTTGGGTCCCCGAGACTGACCCGACATCACTGATCAGTTGTGGGATTCTTTCCAGATGAGTCCAGTCAAGTTCACAGAACCCTCGCCATCAGCATCTTTAGAAGCCGGGACCAATTTATCATAACTGACAGTATTGTTGAAACTGATTTTCTGCTCTGTACTTGATGGCTATAAAACAAGGGCTTGGCAACTGGAATGGCCTGAATTCTAATTCCAGCCCACCCACTAGCAAGTTGTATGACCCAAGGTGCGGTGATGCAAGCCACCCGTGTCTCAGTTTCTCCAAATTCCAATGAGAAATTTTCCTACTTCTTCAAAGGCCTATGTCTAGGGGCTTTTCCCTCTGGAAACTCTCCAAACTAAGGCCCACAGAGAGTATTCCTGCCATTTGCTCCTCTGAAAACAACACGCTCTCGAGCAGGAAGAGATGACTTTCTTTCCTCCCTTTCTCCTCCCATCGGAGTATGAGATTTTTGAGGAAAGAGATGGGATTGTATCCACGATTACCTTACCAGAGTTCGGCAAAGACATGGTATAACAAGTAGGTTAAATAATAAGAAAAAAGAGGAAATAAACCAATGACTTTAGCATGGATAGATCAGTTTAAAGCAGTGTTCAAATGCCCCCCATAAACACCATTCCTATTTCATTTTCATCATTATGGTCCTTAATGCCAAAACTCAGGAAAGAGCTCACTGGGGGCAGCTTGTGTGTGTGTGTGTGTGTGTGTGTGTGTGTGTGTGTGTGTGTGTGTGTATGTGTGTGTGATTGAACCTGGCCCTGCTAGAGCTCCATAGCAGCTGAAAATGATGCCAGCATCTATCTGTTTTTGAGATGGCTACCTTCGTGGTGACAGGCCATGCTCTGCTTTTATCAGCCTTAGCAATCATAACTTGAAGGTCTGGAGAGGTGGTTCAGCAGTTGAGAGTGCCTGATGCTCTTTCCAGAAGATCTGAGTTCAGTCCCGAGCACCCACACTAGACAGTTCACACCTGCCTATAACTTCAGCTCCTGGGAACCCAACACCCTCCTCTGGGCTCCATGAGCATCTTCACACATGTGTACATACACGCTGCACATTCATAGGAAATAAAAGTAAATCATGATAAAAGGGAAAATCTTAACGTGAGACCTGTTTCATTATGTTTGGGACCATATCTACCATGTCGACTACCTTGGTTCCATGAGTCCTTGTTTTGCTCTCAACACATATGCAAGATTCTCTTGGAATCTGGAGCCTATTTTTTTTTCGGATAGCCTAAATTTGTAGTCTAGAGATGTATCAGTAGTTGAAAGTATGTACTATTCTTGTACATGAGTTTGCTACCCATGCCGGATAACATTCAACCACCTTTAACTCCTGCTCCAGAAAATCTGATGCCCTCTTCTGGCTTCCATGGGCACACATCTGCACACTTTTTTAAACCCCTAAAATAGATATATAACTAAAAATCAAACATTTTAAAACCGTATGGTCAAAGTCAACGTCTAGGAGATCCTTTCTGGCCTCAGTTTCCATGCTTGGGTGTTCAGACTGCCAGAATTCCCATGAGAGAACCGAGGTGATAGGTCAGCCACTGAAGTCCTTGACATAAAGAACTAGGTTCTGTGCCCAGAAATGCCAGTGGCCACGCCAGAGGAGCAGCCAGTGATAATTAATGACTTTGGGGAATCGGCTCTGATGGGAGAATCTCGGATAGGCAAGGCTCAAACAGCCTCAATTCCGAAATGCCTTTGCATGTTTGCTGCTGCCCATTTTTCTCTGGTATATGGCATGGGACACGGTGTAAATGTCTGTGGCAAGATCCCCACTGACTTTAATGTAATGTGATTATCTCATGAAAATATCCTGTTCTACTGGGCATTTTTACCTGTGGATTATGATGAAGATGATTTCCTCTTAAGCTGTACTGTTTAAAGTGTTGCTCCCTGCCCTGATAGAACAGGGATTACACAGGACAGAAAAACAGAACAAGGAAGCGTCACACAGCTATTTTCTCTTGAGGAGTCATATAGTCTGTGACTTAGAATAATGATTAAGAAAAACAGCTGAATCCCAGATGCTAAATTAGCTCAAGTTCTTTTAATCTTAATATTGAGAGATGTGTTCGTGGGATTCCAGGTGTGTCATAGCTGAGATAAAGCTTTAAATATGACTCTAGGTTAGGTTAAGATGTCTTTGTTAATGGCTTTGAGGTTAAAAAAAAAACAATCTTGGAAAACAATTGAAAGCTCAGAAAGGCACATAGCTGAGTGAGGGACTTGTTGAGGTCAAGGAATAAGAACAAAGAAGCTGCTGGGTAGTGGTGACGCACACCTTTAATCCCAGCACTCGGGAAGCAGAAGCAGGTGGATCTCAGTGAGTTTGAGGCCAGCTTCATCTACAAAGCAAGTTCCAGGACAGCCAGGATTGTTACACAGAGAAACCTTGTCTCTAATCCTGGCCCTGAAGAAACAAAGACAAACAAATCCAAAAAACAAAACCCAAAGACCAACCAACTGAACAACCAACCAACCAAACAAACAAACAAACAAAAAAGAACAAACAACCCAATTATTATTAGCTGGCGTGCCTTTCTTACTAGGATTGGCTGGTGATCAAAGATGATTAATTACTTATACCCATTTCTGCCCTCAATTTCCTGATATAAAAAACTGTTGAGGAGTGGGTATGCACCCTGAAGATTTAAAGTAGTGATGACTGATTGTTTTTCATATATAAAAGTTTAGGATTGTGATTCTTTTAAGATTCCGTATCAGATTCCTTTTTGAGATAAGTAATAAAGTGATCCTTTCTTTGTAACTGCAAAATGCAGCCTGCCAGTAAAAGAACTGGCTGAGAAAAACACCTTGCTTGCTTACCCTCTGTTAATCTATAACAAGTTGCTTGGGTATGAATGTACGTGGGTTCTTGGGACAACTTGTTTTCACATGTAATAAAATATCTAATCATGTAAGGGATATAGAAAACACGCTGTTTTTCACTTGTATTCATTGTAATAATGCACTTGAAAAATAGAATGTAACCACATTGTAATTTTTATATTGCTTGAAAGAGTCTACTGGGGTCTATAAGCTGTAAGCGAAGAAATAAAGACACAAGAGAAGAAAAACACAGAAGAGAAACATGGCACTAGGGCAATTCCCGGGATTCCACAAGAATGACCCCAGTAAGACTCTAAACAACAGTGAAGAAGATGCCTAAACTGGCCTTCCCTTGTAGTCAGATTGATGACTACCTAAATTGACAGTATAGAACCATCAACCAGCAACTGATGGAAGCAGTTACAGAGATCTATAGTGAAGCTCTGGGCTGAGCTACCAGAGAACAGTACAAGAGAGGGAGGAGCAATAAATATGAGCAAAGGGGTCAAGACCATGATGGTGATACCCACAGAAACAGCTGACCTGAGCTAGCGAGAGCTCACTGACTCTGGACTGATAGCGGGGAACCTCCATAGGACCAAACTAGACCCATTGAATGTGGGAGGCTTGGGCAGTCTGTGGGGTCACTGGCAGAGGGATCAGGATTTATCCCTAATGCTTGAACTGGTGTCTAGGAGCCCATTCTCTTTGGAGGGATACCTTGCTCAGTCTAGATATAGTGGGGAGGGGAGGACCTTGGTCTTGCCTTGAAATAAAATGTCAGACTCTGTTGACTCCCCATGGGAAACCTTACCCTTTCTGAGGAGTGGATGGGGGTGTGGAGTGGGGGAAGGGTGGGGATGGAGGAGGGGAGGGAGTGGGAATGGGGATAGTAAAATGAGAAAAGATTGTAATAAAAAATTCTAAAAAAAGAAATTCCAGTGATGAAGAGGCAGAGATAGATGCTTCCCTGGGGCTTGCTGCCCAGCCAAGCCTAGCCTACATGGTGAGTTCCAGACCAGTGAAAGATCTTGTCTCAAAACTACAAGGTGAACAACACCTGAGGAATGAATCCTGAGGTAGTCCTGTAGCTTCTTTATGCATGTTCATGAATGAACACACACACTAGAACACATATGAACATGAACACGTACATAGTATTCCCAGGAGGTTTTTTAGAATATAACGAGCTGGTCAGGTCCCACCACCAGAGCCTCTGAATTGGTAAGGGGTGGGGCTTAAGATTTTTCATTTCTGTTATCTTTCCAGAAGATATTGAGGCTGCTACCGTTGGACTTTTTGTTGAGAGCCACCAATAATGCAGGGGAGCTGTGAGATTAACAGCCAAGGCTTGAGAGCAGAACGCGTCTATTCAGCGGCTCCTGGGCTGCCAGAGATTTCCCTCCAAATCCTGTGCGGTGTGCTTGCAGTCAGTTCTCATTAGAGTCAAGGAGATTTACAGGACGCGTCAACTGCAGGACCCCGCCAAAGGAACCAGAGAAACGGAGATGCTTCTGAGTGCTGCCGACAGAACTTGTGATTTCCCCGCTTTCTCAGTTGACAGCCAGAGAAATGACTTGAGACTTTAATATCTCACAGTTAATATTATACTTCTGCAGGGTACTTCACATTTTTTTCTAGAGTGTTTTTTTTTATCGATGTTATCACATCTGATTCTTTTAATAACTACTTTGGGAGAAGCAGACAGGAAATAGCATCGTTTTGAATGACAAGCCATAGTGGCTGGATAGGTGCCCAGCTTCAAGAAGCAAGACCATAGCAGAGAAATGTAACTCTTAGAATCCTCTACTTTTCGCAGGCCTCCCTCTCTGTTACACTCTGTGCACTGCAAAGCAAGGGTTAGTTTTAACTTTGAGTCTCTTTCACATCCCGAGCTATTTTATTTTTAGATGGTGATGGGTTATGGATTCTTTGACATGGACATATCACAAAGAAAGAAGGACCTGGTAGAACTCTGGGTGCATATTCCCTCAGGGAAGTTGTGGAGTCTTTTCTAAAAGCCAGTGTGCCTAGCTGTTTCTTGGCATCCTTAGAGGCTTGGCTCCAAGTCTCCCTACTGTTACCCGAATCCACATGTTCAGGCTTTTATTTTTAAATATAAATGGCATGGCATTTGCCTATAACCCAGACAGATCTCCACACTTACTCATAAGTGACCTCTAGATCACCTATGGCCAAGCTGATGTAAGCACTGTCTGTATTCATAGTGGTCACAGTGACACAGTAACAAGAGAAGAAAGAATGTTCGATAGAGGGATCATTAATTATTTTCTACACTTTTGGTCCATGGTTGGTTCAGTTGAGGGCAAGAAACCTCTGGATACAGAAAACTGACTGTAACACAACCTACACATGCCTTCAGGAGTCTGTACTAGATCCAGGTCCCCTAATTGTCTAGGGCCACCATATTGTATGGCTTCAGGGACTTTTGTTGACTAATTTTTGTCAATTTGACACAAACTAGAGTCATCCAAGAAGAGGAGGAGGGATTCAATTTGCAACATTGCCTCTGTCAGACTCATCAGATCTGTGGAGACTTTTCTTGGGCAGAAGGTTCTGGGGTGTATAAAGAAGGAGGCTGAACAAGCCAGAGGGAACAAGCCAGTAAGCAGCATTCCTCCACAGTCTCTGCGTCAGCTCCTGGGCTCCAGTGCCTGCCTTGAGGTCGTGTCCTGGATTCCCTATGTGATGGGGTGTGACCTGCGGTTTGTAAGATGAAATAAACCCTTTCTTGTGCAAGTTGCTTTGGCCATGGGGGCTTTATCACTGCCATAGAAAGCAGCCTAGGCAGGTGCCACTCTCTGCTGCCAACCTTCAGCTCTATGAAGAATGCCAGTGGCCACAGAAGACAGGTAGCAGGGCTTCCTGATTTAGGAAAATAGTCAAGAACGTCCGTGGATTATTTTGAGCAAACAGTCATATACGGGTAGAGAAAGTGATAGATTCAGGGAAATGGTCAAGCTTCATTGGTACTACTTAATGCAGGGCTCAGCTTCCCTGTTTAAAATAGGTCAATGAGAAAAGCAAATGATATTTGAAAGTTGTATCCTGGCTGTCTGAACTCCTTCACAGTAAAGATTCTAGGAGAGAAAACATAGAGGATACAGGTGCAGGTTGTGGATCAAAGCCAGCATGAATTCACTACCTGACGATGCTCTCAGCTCAGGTTCATGTGTACCAGTTAGGAGATGAGGTTTCCTCTCTCAGGACTAATGTCCCAAGTGTCTCGCATCACTTCCCATTGACCAGAGGCTATAGACACACACTCAGGTCTCTGGATCATAAATTAATCAGAATTCACAGTCACTCAGTTGTGTACTTTGTTATATATTATTCATTTAAGAAACACAGTTCCTATTTCCACTTGTTATAGAGACCTAGAAGGCCAGGAGAGGAATGAGTCAGAGACTTGGTAGCTTTCTTATTAGTGATCAGGGGATGCTCTGAGGTGGGGACATGTGTTAGGGTATAGGGGATGGGGGAATAGAGGAAGAGGCGGCTCCCAAGTCACACAGAGGCCACACTGAACACAGAACCAACTCTGGCTCTTCCACTCTGAGGCTGGTTCTGTCAGGAGTCCCCTGGAGTGCCTCAGGTTTTAAAAGCCCAGGGGTGGAGACACACACAGATAGAGTAGCATTTTCCCACTCTAGATTCAATCCCCCTCATTTCCTTTGTTTTCTGAAGGAAATTTTTTCTGTACAGACTGAGGTTTTTTTTTTTATTGCTTTTATTGAGCTATATATTTTTCTCTGCTTCCCTCCCTTCTTTTCCCCTCCCCTTCTACCCACTCCCTTAATCCCCAAGCTCCCAATTTACTCAGGAGATCTTGTCTTTTTCTACTTCCCACGAAGATTAGATCCATGAACGTCTCTTTGTTGTCTAAGTTCTCTGAGGTTGTGAATTGTAGCCTGGTTTTTCTTTGCTTTATGTCTAAAAGCCACTTATGAGTGGCTACATATGATATTTGTTTTTCTGTGTCAGGGATACCTCATTAAATATGCTGTTTTCTAGATCCATCCATTTGTCTGCAAATTTCAAGAAGTCATTATATTTTTTTCTGCTTTGTAATTCTCTACTGTGCAAATGAACCACATCTTCTTTGTTCATTCATCGACGAAGGGGCATTTAGGTTGTTTCCAGGTTCTGGTTATGACAAATAATGCTGCTATGAGCATAGTTGAGCACATGTCCTTGTGGTACAATTGAGCATCCTTTGGGTATATTCCCAAAAGTGGTATTGAGGTAGGGTGTTTCCTAATTTTATGAGAAATCACCACACTGATTTCCAAAGTGGCTGTATCAGTTTGCACTCCCACAAGCAATGGAGAAGTGTTCCCTTTATCCCACATCCTCTCCAGTGTAAGCTGTCATGAGTGTTTTTTTCATCTCGGCCATTCTGACAGGTGTAAGATGGAATCTCAGAGTTGTTTTGGGATAAAAATCCACATTCCTTTTGCCACTTGAAACTCCCTGCTTGTAGTGTGTAGGAGGCTGTCATTGTGCCTAGCTCACCTGTATTTTCCAGAGTCTGTGGATGCCTTAGTTACATATGCGCTGCTGTGATAAAAATCTCTGACAAAACTCCCTAAGGGAGAAGGGGTTTATTTTGGCTCACAGGTCAAGGTGCAGCCCACCATGGTGGAGAGGACAAAGCAGTAGCACTTGAGGTGGCCATCACATCTACAGTCAGGAAGCAGAGGATCATGGGTGCATGTGGCTGCTTGGTTTCTTTTGTCTTCCCGCCTCTTTTAATGCAGTCATAATAACTCCCTGCACACATTCTCACAGGCCCATCTCACAGATGATTCTAGATTCTTCCAAGTTGACAGCTGACACTAGTGTCCCCATGTATGGACTTCTTCCTTGTCCCTGGGCTGTCGGCTCTGTCTCTGTCTGGCTAACTCTCCCCATGGCAGTATGCACAAAGCCCATCTACTTCCTAGCCACAGACTCTGGAGTTCTGTTCCCAAGCAAGTCTAACCCCAGAGAGGATGCCATAAGCTAGTCTTCCAAAAATGAGTCAGGCCACCAGACCTCTCCATTCTAAATGACTGCCTTGATACAACAAAATTACTGAAGTCTTCAAACCAAGTAGGCACAATGAGGAGCTCAGAGGGTTCGGTGGGTCTTGTAACTCAAGGCTCATTCTGTCTAATGACCCATAGGTACCACTGCTCCATCCTTAGTGGAGCGTCCTGGTACCACTGCACCCTTAGCCTGCATGAACTCCTTAATCCATGAATTCACAGCAAATGGGCAAAATCATTCATGTCAAACTACATCTCAGACCACAGTCCCATCAGCTACTAAACCCTGCCTTGGCCTGAGGTCTTACCTGAGGGCAGTATAAGCTGTTTAGACAGTCGGTCATGTGAATTTTATGAGGTCAGCTTCCTGAAATGGCCCTCTCATTAGCACCGTGAAGAAATGGGATCGTTGAGGAGATGCTCGATGATTTCTCTTGTAAGTGACTGGAGAATTTTAACTATTTTTTTTGGGGGGAGGGGATGGGTCAGGGAGACCTTCTAGTAGTTTCCATGCATTCCCCAGATCTTATGGAAAGAGGCAAATACATGCAACTTCACCATGACCAAGTGTGGTCCTAGCACAGGTGATAACTATGTGCAGAGCCCAGTGTTGTGTTTTGTGCACTTTCCCCTGTTCTTTTTAGTTTCCTGGGATGGATCCTGGCTCACTGGAGACATAGACTAGCTAGTTGGTCATCACCAGCATGGGTACTTAAGTACATCATGGCTCCCAGTGGATTTCTCAGGGAGCGAGGCAATGTGTTTGTTTTGGTCTGCAGAAAGCCTTCCAAGGACAAAGCTGTGCTCTCTAACTGGGCCCTCTCTCCAGTCAGCTGCTGTGTCTCTCCCTTTGCCAGCAGCCACTGCCCTCCCTCTAGTCCCTGGCCACCTGCTGCTTTCAAATCTGTGTTAACAGGTTCAGCAACACAGCCTTGTAAATCACTCAGCTCACATCTACAGGACCTTTCTGTCAGCATGCTTTTGCCTGCGTGGCGCAGGGCTCCTGTGTCTTTCATCTGGCTTAGAGGACCTCTTATTCCGCATTAGATGTCCGGAGTGTTGGTGGATAGTTAAATAGAGCTCTATGATGGCTATTTGGCAAACTGCATCCCTAATTATATTAAAGTCCATCACCCCTTCTTCAATAGAGATTTCTGGTTCATCCATACCACCCATGACCACATCATGCCCCCTTTTGAAACCAAACACATTTTTCTTAGGAGGCCAGCTGTATCTGTATTAGTTATTAGGTATGTCATTGTGACAAAATGCTTGACAAATTCAAGTAAGGAAGGGCTTATTGTGGTTCACAGTTCATGGGTGCAGAGCACCACCATGGTGGAGAAATCATGGCAGGGGTATGTGAAGCAACTGGTGTAGACTGAAGTTTCTGTCCTGCCTGGTTCTGCAGCCATTCAGTCCCAAAGAAGCACACAGAGGCTTATAATAATTACAAACTGGCCTCTTAGCTCAGGCTTATAACTAACCAGCTCTTACAACTTAAATTAACACATAATTCTTATCTATGTTTAGTCACATGGATTGAAACCTTTTCTCAATAAGACAGTCTTATCTTGCTTCCTCTGCATCTGGCAGACAATTGTATCTCTGCCTTTCCTCTTGTCAGAATTCTCCTGGTCTGGTTGTCCCACCTATCCTTCCTGCCTGGCTACTGACCAATCAGTGTTTGATTAAACCAATAAGAGTGACAAATCTTTATAGTGTACGAGAGCATTATCCCACAGCAAGCTGGCTACATTGCTTGTGAAGTCAGGAAGCAGAGAACAGACACATGTACTCAGCTTGCTATCTGCTTGTTATGGAGTACAGGACCCCAGGCGGTGGACCGGTGCCATCCACATTTAGGGTGGATCTTTCCACATCAATTAACTAATCTAGAAACTCCCTCACAGACATGCCCAGAGGTGATTCCATGGTGATTTTAAATCTTATTAGGTTGACAGTCAAGTTTAGCCAACACAAACACATAGGAAGCCACACAATTCCATGTTATTTTGCAGTCAGTTGTGACTACCCCTCGACGCATGCTCAGTCTCTCTTGATGATCTTAATAGGAAGCAAGCATTGTGAATGGAAAGAGCAGTTCGAGTGGGATTGAGGCGGCCGAGACACAGTGTGTGTGTGTGTGTGTGTGTGTGTGTGTGTGTGTGAGTTTGGGGAGGGGAAAGTGAGACCCAACTTAAGGAGATAGGAATAGGGAAATGGTAGAACAGACAGAAAGCTCAAATGACAGGCAGAAGGCTGAGCATGGAAATCAGTCATGAAGCCCCACACGAGGAGACTGGCATGTTCTTTGAGAACCCTTCAGCTGGTTCTTCCACAGAGCCTTACGGATTGAAAGTAGTTAGCTACATGAAGATGAGAGGCAAGGAGCCCACTGGGGGTACGTGTACCAGGCCTTCTGCCCTGTCTCATTATCGTCATAGGATTCAGCCTTTCCCTGATTATATTCGGGCTACCCAGCCTTAGGTTCAATGGCTGGAGCCTGACCCAAGCAGAGTCAAACTTCCAGATAAACAGGATGGCTGCTCAATCAGTTCCCCTTGGCAAGAGCCATGTTCTCAGTGGACAAAAAGGCAGATGAGAACAAAATGGTAGCCACCATGCAGTCATGCCTGTGTGTTTAGGGCAAAGGACACAGGGGTCACATGCACTGGTTCCTTATTTTGATATTTTGCTTTTGCAAATAGGAAAATAGCATGACTTTACCGACTTACTGAGTTTTCTCTGCTCAAAGGAATATTGCTTAGCCCATCCCATTTCAGGAATGTCATGGATTATCTACCGTATTTACTACTAATGGCAGGAGATCTCTTTGTGTCCGTGAACCTTTACTGTAAATAACCACCTGAAATGCCTTGCTTTCCCAACTGTCCCTAATAGTGATGCTAAACAGACAAGTGGCAGCCATGTCTGAGGCCAGACTTGACTATCTCCAAAGGACCGAACATTCTGCTGGCTTCCTAACTGCTCCCTCATTTCAGTGCCCCCCAAACCTGATAGAGTTAGACCAGGGCGCTTTATATACCATAAGATAAGACCTCACTTGCAGTTCTGTCTCAGAAAGAAATTTACCGGAACACGTTGTAAATAGCCCAGCACGTATGCACTGCTAATGGCTTGTTTGCTCAGAGTTAACCTTCGATCTAGATGTCATCCAAATGGCAGCTCGGGAGGAGCGCAAGGCTCCGTGACTCTAGTGGAAGCATCTTAAATTACCCAGACAGAAGTGGTAATGAAGGAAAAGTGGAATTTCAGAGACAAAGCCAACTGCCCAGCTGGAGGGATGAGACTGAACTTGGAAGAGATTTATTGCCTTTGTTTTGTTCTCCTACAAAACAGGCTGATGAGAGATGGCTCAAGGAGGCAGACACCCCTCCCCCACATCCCAGATAGCTGCGCTCTGAATAAACACAGCATAAAGATTCAATTCCAAGTTATTTAGGTTTTGTCGTTGTTGTCGTCAAGTTGTTTATTGTGATGGATACCATGGATCAAATTCCCCATCGCAGTGGTGTAGAGCTGACCACTGATGAATCATTATGACTGTGTCTAGAGATGAGACCTCCTTACATAAACACGGATCAGTTTGCAGGACAAGGATGTGGAGGAAACAGAGCGGAAGTGACTCCCAGAGCTTACAGTCGGACCCAGGGTCCAGGCACTGGAACTGTACTAACTCCATGGTTCCCAATTCAATCTTTCAGAAGACCCCCTCCTCTGAAGCTTCAGCCAGTACCTGTTCTTCTCTTAGAATTCTGATCTTATTGGGTCCACCAGGTAACATGGTTTACCTTAAAGTCACTCATTCCACAAACATTTATTGAAACCAGGTACTGTGCATAGCCTTGGGGAGATAAAAGTTTTCGCCAGGTGGAACTCAAGAGCAAGAGTATAGCAAGTGCAGTGATTGGGATGCGGTGTGAGAGATACCATGCTGGGAAGAGGAACAGAGGATTCTGAAAAGAACAGAAGGCAGTGAGGGATGGGCCCAACCATCTCAGGTTTGGGAAACCTCCCAGAAAGGCATGTCACCAAATCTGGGCCCTAGAATGACCATAGGAAAGTGGTAGGTGGAGGGGGGAAGATCTCAGACTGGGAAGGGAGGATGAGAGTGGCATTGGCCTTGCTCTTGCTGCTCCTGCCTTGGCATTCTAACTCTGGTACCCCTTGTGGTGCAACCCCTGTGCTGTGCCCACAGGTGGCGACCTCTGGGAAAAGGAAGAGTGCATCTGGCACAGTGGCTTCCAGAGTCAGCCAGGTTGAGATGGTTCCTCTTAGTTGCCGGTTTGACTGGGTCTGGAAGTAACCACAGGCAAACCGAGGTGCATTCCCATGAAGGACTTTCTGGATCAAATCCCTTGGAGTTGGAAGACCCACTCTAAATGTGGGCAAAGTGGGCTGCTCCTTCTGGTGGAAGTCGAGATAAAAGCAATGGAAGAATGTTGTTCTTTTGTCTTTTCTGCCTTCACCCTCACTGGTCAGTTCATCTCCCATGCTGCACCTGCTGCAGCTGTACTCCTTTGAAGATGTTAGGACTAATCTTGGGCTTACAACTTGGACTGAAGACCACAAGCACTCTAGGAATCCTACAGGACCTTCATCAAAAGGTTGGGACTGCTGAGATACTTATCCTTGTAGACTAAGCAACTACTAAGTTCTTAACTCTCTGGTGTGAGATATTCACATTAGACTACCCAGACTATATTTTGTAAGGCAACTTAATATATTTATATCTCCCTTTACTATATGTTTATCCCACCATTTCTGTTCCTCTCAAGAACCACAGACCTAAGTTCAAATGAACCAGCTCCTGGCTCTGACCGTGGGGAAGGACTTAGCATCTTTATGCAACAATTTCTGGTTCTGGGCTTGGAGATCAGTCATGGCACATCTTGAGGTTGTACAGGGGTGGAGATGGCGTAAGAAACAAAGAGACACAGCACAGCTTCTGCATGAGGCAAGTCTTTAGTGATGACAGCCTTTACAGTTCATGGTGGGCATTTCAGAACCCAGAGTCCATCTCCGTGTGATGGAATCCTCCTTGATTTATTATTATAATAATGCACAGTCTTATTAATAGGCACATAGCAGCTTCTGGTTGGCAGATTTCTCGATTCACAGTTACCATTACTTCACTGAGTGACTGTGGACAAAGCCCCAGCTATGTGTTGGCCGCTGTTCTGCCCACAGTGGACAGGGCGAAGCTCCTTTCTGAGTCTCCATGTCAAATCCTAGGCAGCAGTCTCAGGCAGTTGACTGTCACTTATACTTTGAAGTGGGATGTGGAAAAGTTTAGCTCCAGGGTGAGGATGATCCTAAATTGTGTGTGATAATAACTGTAAAGGCACTTGAGGTTTCTGGAGAACCCGGTGCCTTACCTGAGAGCTCTTCAGGCATTTCAGAGGTTTTCCACTTGCTGCTGGGTCCTGTCTGACTCTTCAGCGATGGCTCCTACTTCACTCCATGGTCTAAGTAACAGGGCTTCTGTGAAGCTGTTATCAGCGACAGGTCAACTTGGGGATTTGTTTGTTTTACTAGGTTTATTTTACTTTTTAATGTGTGCTGTATTGTGGTGTGTGTGTGTGTGTGTGTGTGTGTGTGTGTGTGTATGTGTGTGTGTGTGTGTCTGTGTGTCTACAGTGCCCATAGATACCAGAAGACCAAGGCAGATCTCCAGGAGCTGAAGTTTCAGGCAGCTATGAGCTGCTGACATGGCCGCTGGGAGCTGAATTTAGATACTCTGCACTCATAACCACCGAGCCATTGCTCCAGCCCCAATTTATGTGTTGAAGAGTATTAGTTGAAGATGTGTTATGTTTGTTTATGCTGTGGAATATTTGTTTAATGATGCAAAGACATAGTGCAATCTTTTATATTGCATTTATTTTAACTCTGTGAAGCTGTGATTCTTTGCCTGTCTAAAACACCTGATGGTCTAGTAAAGATCCAAATTGCCAATAGTGAGGCAGGAGCAAGATTAGGCGGGGCTGGCAGGCAGAGAGGATAAACAGACGGAGAAAACTGAGAGGAGCTATGAGAGAACAAGGAGAGGAGGATGCTTGGGGCCAGTCACTCAGCAACCCACCCGGCCATGGAGTAAGAGTGAAAAAGAAAAGGAAAAAGTTCAGAAGCAAAAGGTAGTCGGGATAATTTAAGGTTAAGAAAAGCTGACAGGAAAGAAGCCAAGCTAAGGCTGGGTTTTTATAAGTAATAATGAGACTCCATGTGTGATTTCTTTGGGAGTTGGGTGGTGGGCCCCCAAGAGCACAAAAAAACAAAGAGTAAAAGAGTTAAGACAACAACCAACAACACTTATTAACCCCTTTCTTTCTCCTGCATTCTGGCGGCAGCCAACAGACATCTGTTTGCTCAGGATGGGTTATCAACCATCCATTCAAGTTCCAGCTTGAGCTTCACTACTTGTCAGTCAGGGTGGATTTTTCAGTATTTGTTGCAATGAATTTTTAGTGGTGCTCTTAAAGGAAGGGAGATTTCTGCTTTGTTAAGGGGTCAAATGCACAGGCATGAAATGAGTTCTGCAACTTTCCAGCCCCAGAATCTTCAGTGAGTACCAAGATCACTCAGTTTTTCTACTGGAAAATATTCATACCTGAGAGAGAGAGAGAGAGAGAGAGAGAGAGAGAGAGAGAGAGACAGGGGCTAAATAAGCGCTACATAGGAGCCAGGGGTATGTGCCTACAGTGTGGAGACCGAGGAGGGTCATGGCTGCTGCAGTGGGCAGGTTCAAGGCCACAGAGATGGATGGCCACACAGGTAGGCAGTGATGAATATTTTCTAGGAACAAAGGGAGCCTCTGATGACACACAGCATCTTTTTTGGCTCCCAGGCTTCCCAGTGCTAAGGAGAGAGGACTGCACAAAAGCTCTAGGCTGCCTGTAACGCTGAAGCTTTCGCAATTCCATGATGACTAAAAGCAAGAAACAGAGGCAGCTACTGAGAGAAGCAGACAAAAAAAGTGGAGAGAGTTGGGGTGGGGGAGGCAGGGAGGAATCGGAACAGCACACCGACTATTCCCCCCGGATCCAGACTGGTGTCCATCACATGTGCGTAGGTGTGTCTGATAGGCACACACTGATTTTGCAGAAACCTGAGGTGTGGAGGAAGGCGTCTCTCTGCAGAACACAAATAAGACTAATGGACTGGTAATGCGGAGGGGGGAGAGAGCCAGGCACCCTGTCAATCACTTCCCTTAAATGTGTGAGGACTGTGTTTGAGGATGCTTCTAGAACGGTGCAGCACACGGTCCTCTGCCACTGAAGCGTTGCTCCGGTGCTGCTGTCTCTGTGCAGGGGCTGCCTGGTGTGAATCAAAGAGAATCACATTAGAAAAGGACTGGCTGAGGAAGCGCTCTCTGGAACAGAAAGTTTTATTGGGAGAAGAAAAAAGAAAGTTTAGTCCCCAAAGGAGGCCTGACTGCAGGAATACTAATTTGCACAGGCCTTCCTGAGCCCAGAAGCAGCGGCTGTGCTTTGACCTTGATATTCAGATACAGAGTGAACAGAGGCCTGAGGCCGAGAGGGTCCAGAGTAAAACAGTGTTCTTCAAGACCAAGAGTTCTCCTTTTTACCTGAATGAAGCTGGGTGATATATAAAGTTTACAAAGAGGAAAAGTATGGGGGCCCTGACTGCAGACATTTCCATGCTGATTCCTATGGAACAAAGCACACAGAAAATGCTAGGGCTTAGGGCGGGGTCCTCACCTGAGGTATCTCAAGGAAGACATAGGGGAGGCGGTCCCCTATGGTTTATGAAAGGTTCCTTTCTTCCGAGGAAGTATCTAGAAGCCATCTGTCTTATTCTCTTAGCTGCTTTGCTGTTTGCCAGTGGTTCAATTAGCCTTGTCTGTGTTAACAGATGTAGTGGACACCAGGATATTTGGGGCACTCGACACACACCATGTTCAGGAAATCTTCACAATGAATTATAAGACAGATTCCAATAATCTGTTCCCACCCGAAGAGATACAGTCCGTGGAAGAGTAACTTACACAAAGCCTCAACTTACAAGGACTTAGACACAAGTCTGACTCCTAGGGTCAAGTGCCCTTGGACCACATTTTCTCAGCTATAATATGAGGGTGACCAATCACATCATCTTCAAAGTCTCATGTTGCCAAAACTCCCTCAGGAGGACCACGAGCAAAGCCACTACTCTGTCTGCAGTTTTCAGTACTGGGAATGGAGCCCAGAGCCCTGGGCTTGATAGGTAAGTCTACCGCCGAGTGCCCTCCACAGACCTTAGCATTTCTGTTCTGTGTACTTAGCCCACCGTGTCCACTCTCTCCCCTCTTGCATTCAGCAGCACATCAAGGCACTCAAGGATTTCTTTCCCTTAGAACCTGGCCCCAGATTATTTATCTTCACTTAGTTGAAAATGGCACAAAGTAGGACCTCCCAGTCAACAGGAATTCATTAATTCCCGTGACTGACCATCAGTGACCACCCAGATCCTTCCAGTGACGTTGACAGGTGGAAGAGTCAAATATGGCCTCCAGACGGCCAATGTGGAGATGATATTCAAACAAGGAGAGGAACTCCACTACTCCGAGACCTGTTCCTATAGATTGCATTACTTTCCAGGTCTGAAGAGGTGCAAGATTAGGGGTAGAGAAGGAAGCGCCAAGAAGAACTGGGTATAGACTAACTGGGGATGTAGCTCAGGGGTAGAGTGTTTGCCTAGCATGCATAAGGCCCTGGGTTCAGTTCCCAGCACTGCAGTGGAGATAACGCTCTTGCCCTGACAGTGTTCAGTCCACATCAGCCAAATCCATTAAGTGAGAAGCATTTCTAGGTATTTCTATTTTTGAATTAATCTATGTATTTTGTGTGTGTGTGTGTGTGTATGTTTGTGTGTGTGGTCTCTCTCTCTATATATATGAATATATATGTATATATATATATGTATATCTGTGTATGTATGTATGTATGTATGTTTTTACATGTGTGGAAGCTAGAGGACAAGCTCAGGAATCATTGCTCAGTCAATGTCCATCTCATTTTTTGAGACAGGCTTTGCACTGGGACCTGCCACTCAGGAATGCAGCTAGGCCATAGCTAGTCAGGGAGTATCAGGAATCATCTTTTCTCTGTCTCCCCAGAGCTGAGGTTATTAGCTTGCAGCACCAGGCCTAGATTTTCATGTGGGGCTTGGAGACTGAATTAAGTGCCTCATGATTGCAAGGCAAGTCCTTAGCCAAACTGAGCTATCTTCCCAGCTCCATTATTTCGATTCACGAATACAGGAGCTAAGCATATGGGTTTAAGTGTACAACTTCATAATTTTCTGCTTCATTTTTTGAATTAGGCCTGGTCAGATAGTCTAGGTTTGCCTTGAATTCACGCTTGTCCTGCCTCCGCATCGGCAGGGAGGCTGGTATCACAGGCGAAAGCCATCATGTTGGGCCAACATCATAGTCTTTAAAATGCTGCACCCATTTCGCTGTCATGTTAAATCCCTGCCACCTCTCACACACTGGAGAGCTTTAGTCACCATGTCGTGTCTGCTCGTAGAACTCAAGAGGGTATAGAGCTCGGTTAAGGGCAGCAGAGGCCTGTGACTCAAACCACCAACCACAGAAACATCCACGGCATGGGCATGGTGAGCTGAACCTCTGTCAGCTCCGCTCTCCAGGAACAGGAAAGGTGCCGAGTCTCAGCTGGAGGAGATTCTGGCAGGAACGTTCCAAATCCCAGGGACTGAGAAGGCCATGCTAGCAGTGAGATAGTGAACATACATTTCCAGGAGAAAGGACGGTGACATTCACCAGTGTCTATGGTGTAAATATTTCACAGTGCTCAGGAACTACTGGTGATGGACCCAGCCAGTGTGCAAGATTCGTGTGTATTAAAAATTGACTCTAGATATTTCACAATTGGCTCTAGACTAGCAGAGTTCACGGTTGCAAATCACTTGTGTATTATAATCAATGGTGTGCTTGGGAAAAACGTGCAGGTTTCCCTGCTCCCTTTCAGACCCACTTAAATCACTATCTCTGGGGATAGAGATTAAGATCACGTATTTCCACAAAGTTCTGAAGTGAGTAAGTCTGAGGGAAAGCATCTAGTGTAATCTTTACACCCAAAGGCTTTAGAACGATGTTAGAACTCTAAATTAGAAGGCAAACAAGGGTACTTGGCACCAGGCCTCACAATCGAGTTTGACAAGAGATTGGCATGGTAGAAAGAGAGAAATGATTCCCACATGTCATCCTCTGACCTCCACATGTGTGCCATGGCATTCACACACACAAACGCCTACGAAAATGAGCAAACATTAAAAAAAAAAAGAAAAGAAAAGAACTTTAAAGGTGCAGAGAACGGACCAGAATACACAGGACTCCGGGGAGCAGTCACAAGTCAGCATATACATCATTTAGCAACGATAATGATAAAACATAGTTTGTTATAAACAGCAGTTTTGTGGGGTTTTTTTGTGCCAACCATTACTGCAGATATGTTATGACCATCACTTTTTTAAAGCCTCACAACAGCTCTCTGGGTAGCCCTCTTATTTCTACTGAAAGATAGTGGAACTGCAGCATAGAGAAATACAGTAACTCACTCAAGGCCGCGATGCTGATGAACATGAGAATCAGAACCACAACTCCGGGATCTGACAGGGAAGACCACAAGAGTGTGATTTCATAGCCACGATTCATAAAAGTGGCTTCTCCCCAAAGATATACTGTTTTGCATAAAATAGCTATGCCCAAATGTTTTTCGTGAATCTGTGTGTGATTGTGCATGTGTGAGAACTCAAGAATTTTTTTTTAGTGTACATGTACTTGTGTGTGTGTGTGTCGGTGGGGGGGGAGTAAGAGATTGAAATCAGGACCTTCTTCAATGGTTCCCTAACCTTTCTTTTTGAAACAGAGTCTGTCATTGAACCTGGCACTAGCCAGTTCAGCTAACCTGCCTGGGGTCCCTCTGCTTCTGCCTCCTGAATGTTGGGATTACAGGTCAGGCCATTACACCCTGCTCTTTACCCAAGCATTAGGGATCTAAATTATTTTTGTATAGCAAACATTTTATTGGCAGCTATCTCTACAGCTCAGGGGATTCATTATCACTAATTTTTAAAGAACACCCTGATACCTTGCCTGCTCCTGAAGTCTCTGAAGGGTCCTCCATATCAGTGACCCTCTCTCTGGTTTCTTCTGAGCTTTCCACTTCTAGAACAGATGAAGCCAGAGCCCAGTCTTTCACCGCATCTTCTGGAGTTTTCTTGTTGCCCTACCTGGTGCCCCACAGGTTCTCACATTCATGTTGCCATCTGCTCCGTTCTGGGCTCTATGCCCAATGGGACATGGCATATGCCCCTGAGGCACTGGGCCTCTAGTCCTGCCTTCAGCCTGACCCTGGTCTGTCACAACAGGTTGAAAATTGACTCAAGTGTAGATACTCAGAAGTGTGAGCCAGCCTGACTGCTGTCCCTGCCAAGAACTCTGGTCAAAGAGGGACCCCAGATCTTCTATAATTCAGAAAACAAAATGGTATCAACCTCTGAAAACTTCTGGGGGTTCTTCCCAGGAAGATGGCAGAAAGCTAACCCTTCTTTAATAGTACATCAAGACGGGCATTGCTATGGAAGGATGGACTTTGGCTGGGCCTTTAGGAGAAGCATAGAACCAGACCACACAGGCTCTACAAACTTCCCCAATAAACATCCCTTCCACTAAAGAATGTGCAATGAAGATGTTTCCTTAATAAAAGGCAAGAGCCTTGCAGATAGCAGCTCACACTCCCGGAAATACTGACAGCTAACATTCACAAATAAGGCAAATAAAACATTCAGATGCAAGCTAAGAGATTCTGGATGGAATATGAAGCAATAAAAGTGGTAACTGCACAAGCAAACAGAATTCGTACTGATTGAGGAAAGTACCAGCAACAACAATACTACACAGTTGAACTCAGGAATATGAGAGGTATAATATGAGAGGTGTACACAAGCGGGTGAGACACCTCAGCAAGTAAGGGCTTGCTCTGCCCAGCCCTGCAACCTGGGTTTGATGCCCAAAGCCACAGGGTGGGGGCGTGGATGGAGATAACAGACTCCTCCCACGTCCTCACTCGTTGTCTTCTGACCTCCACACACGTATGGTGGCACACCCCCTAACACAGTCAGCTGACATATAACACAAGAATAATCAATCGCATGTTCCCAGACAAATAAGGAAAGGTAAAATGTTTTGAGGTCTGGGAGGAGGGAGTGAGTGACAATTACAATAACCTCAAGTGTCAAGAGAGGACCATGTGGCCTTTCAGGGTCACCACAGAAGAAGAGTAAGATGCCCATAGCTTCTGAACCAAGAAAGGAGTGACAGTGGAAAAAGAGGAAAATTCTAAGAAGAGGATATTACGCTTGAAAAAGTATATAATAACCAAAGAGGGCTAGGGATCTAGTTTATTGGTAGAATGTTTGCCTGACATGCATGGAGTTTGGGATTTATTCCTCAGCATGACATACACCAGGCATGGTTGTGCACATGTGCCACTCCAGCAGCTGGGAGGTGGAGGCAGGAGAATCAGGAATTCAAAGTCTTCCTTGGCTACCGAGTGAGTTTGAGGCCAACATGAGCTGCATGAGACCACTCTCTCCGAAAGACTGGATAATATACAATATAGGAAGAAAGGCAATAGACACCAATTGCCCAACACCCCTTCCAAAAAGTTAGAAAAAAAACTGCAAATAAAATACTATAGAAGAAAGCAAGTGTGGGAAGTAATGAGATAAAAAACGTAGGGTGCACTCTATTGGTAAAGTGGAGTCTAGCCCCCAAAGACCATGAGAAATGGTGAGGCCAAGGAAGCACGAAGTCCACCAGTGCCAGAATCAAAGGCACTGTCACCACAACCCTACGAGTGCCAGGAAGATAAGAAAGCACGGTACACCTGCAATTATCAATGAAATGAAAAATATATTAATATCAATGATCAAAACTGCCACAGAAGAGAACAGTGTAGTGACCTGGCTTTAAAGCCTTCCAAAAACAAAACTCCAGGGGACAGCGCATGGGAGGTGAAATCATTATTCAATAGTCAAGGCAGAAAGGAAACAGTTACTGTTCATCAGTGTTGTCTTCATAGGGTACCCTAAACACTGAAGGAGCGCTTATTAATATTAACATTTATTAGGATTAAGTGAATACAGCTGGGCTTCTGGGGATAAATCAATATTAACAAATAAGACAGGGACTGAATGCGCAGGACAGTCAGTGTCCTCTTCTGACCTCAGCACGGGGACATGGGTTCATGCAGTCGTATACACACCTGTATAAACACATGCATACACAGACACACACAGTCTCATACGTAAATTTACATTTCTATGTATGAGCCCCAAATAAGATTTAACAGTTTAAAAAACACCTTTATAATGGCAAAACTTGAGATTGTAAAGTACCTGCAAGTTTACCAAAACCTTCATGTTGAGCATTAGAAAATACTGCTGAAAAAAGGAAAAGAACTATGTTTGATCAGTTTGCTATGTCCCTGGGTTGTAGAATGCTGGAATAATTCCTGCTTTCCTAAACTGAGGGGTGTGATAGGAAATTTATATGTTATTCCTGCGAGAGTATTCTATTTTATTTTTATGTATGACAAGGTGTGCTCTGTAGCTCAAGTTGTCTTGAAACTCATGACCCTCCTGTATCAGCCTCCTTAAATGCTGGCATTCTAGGTGTGTTTTAGCACACCCCACTCCTGCACTATTTATTTAGAAAAATTCTATCTGCTGATTCTAAAGTTTATGTAAAAGTGTAAGTCTAACAACAACGAAAATAATGTTGAAGAAGGATCTATTAAGACTTCTTGCCCCAGATTTTAAAAAAGGTTAAAACTAATAATATCTAAGAAAGAAAGCAATGGACCAGAAAAAGCTAGAGACAGGAACATCCATCTTTGGTCATTTGGTTTATGACAAAGATACCCTTGAAGGTCCGTGTAGAAAGAATGACCTTTTCAAAAATCATGCCTTCAATTTGGCATCTTCATGGAAAAAAAAAATGATACCAGACTCTCTGGTATGAACTGTACTATACACAATTGATCCCATATATATCTTTTTTTATCTAATATTAACACGTAATCCAGAAAGTAATTTGAGGTACTATGTTTTCTGGTAAGAAAAAATCTTCAACAGGGTTAGAGACTATCTGAAGTGGGAAACTTGTCCACTGGACTGCTTCAGAGCCAACACGTACTGTTTTGTCCATAAAGATAGCATTGATAGAGTTCAAACAGAGACCAGGAAGAGGGTTCAGAGAGCCAAGCACTTACTGTGAAAACAGGAAAACCTTAGTTGGCATCTCTAGAACCCATGTAAAGCCACATGGTGATTCTGTTCTATTCTGTGGTCCAGTGGCTCCTAAGTGAGATGAGAGGGAGGGACAGGAGGCTCCCTGCAAGTTCTTGGATCAGATAGCCTGGCTTTGTGTGTGCAGCAGCAAGAAACATGTCTCTAACTAGTTGGAAGGCATGGACCAACACCTGCAGTTGTTCTCTGGCTCCACACGTGTGTTGTGGTATGTGCAAGTCTACACTCCCACACAAACATGTGTGCACATACACACACCATCTACACAGACACATATACATAAAGACCAAAAAAAAAGAAAGAAAGAAAGAAAGAAAGAAAGAAAGAAAGAAAGAAAGAAAATAGAGTTAGAACATAAGCTCCAGAAAGGAAAGAAGATATTTATGAAACACATTTGGTTACAGAGTCACATCTCGAAGATATGAGAATCAACAAGAGAAGTAAAAACTCGGAGACAAGGAGACAGAAGGCACGGACTGTTATTCTGTTCAAAAGCGGCCCAACGCTTTGATAAACACATGAAGGAGAGCTAGAGTCGGGAACAATCAAGAGGAATATAAGTTAAAATCACAATGAGTTATCACTGCACTCCCACCAGAAGGGCTAAAATTGAAATGACTGACAGCCCCGAGTGTTTGAGAGGGTTTGGAGCATCGAGACCCACCACATATTGATGGTGGGAGTGTCGCTGAGTACATCTTTGAACAGCTATTTGGCTGTGCCTTTTAAACGTGAATGTTCACACAACACCCCTGGAGGCTCACATGCACGAGACACGTGAGGGCACATTCATGTGATCGTCTGTAATGTAACCAGACCAAATGCCCAACTGGATGATTCATAGTGTCATCTCATACATTAGAACCATATGCAAGAGCGAGAATTATTCATCTTCATTCACGTACAAGTGTAGATGAATTCTACAAATTAATTTTTTGAGTGCAGGAAAAAAGGCATAGGGTTAAATTGGTAGTTATTTATTAGGAACACTAAAACATGAACATAATTAGCTCTAATATTTAGGCGTGTGCATCTGGAAGGATCAAGGATGATGGGACTGGTCAGAGGTCTCTGTTGAGACAGGGACATGCTGGGAATGGGTGTATTAGCTCAGGACTGAAGGCCATGTCTTATTTCTAGGTTCTGGTGGTGGATATTTGGTCTTTAACTGTGATGAATTGCTCCAATAAATGGCTTCACATCAAGAACATAGGTTAGCTTTGAATATTTGATAAAGCTAAAACTGATTGGGAAGACAGAAATCTGTATTTTCAAATGATATCAGATTTTAAAATGGTTAGCAGCACATGTTCAGAAACTGAGAAGGGGAGTGTTCTGGTCGGTAACCTGAGGCTCTGTAGAGTCCACTGAAACAGCGGACCAGGTGGCAGGAGCCCGTGGCCTCACTGTTTGGACACATAGAGGAGCAGGTCTATCACTGAAGCTTGCTGGGCAGCCAGCTTAGGGTGGTTGGCAAGTTCCAGTGCCTAACAAGAAATTGTCTCAGAACACAAGATAGACAGCACCCAAGGGGTGACCCGCGCGTATGTGTGAACACACTCACACACACATACATACACACACACACACACACACACACACACACAGAGAGAGAGAGAGAGAGAGAGAGAGAGAGAGAGAGAGAGAGAGAGTTAAAATTGATGGTTGTATGGGTTGCATAAACCATCTGTGAGCAGCCACTTTGTAATCCGTCAGGTGATCCACGAGCTCCTTAGTGAAATTGTAGGTACTGACTTGGTCTATGTCCTGGTACAAGAGCTTGAGGAAGTAGGGAATACCAATATCATTTGTATGCAAACATTAGAAAAAAGGTGAATTCTGTCTCTGCCTCTGTCTCTGTTTCTCTCTCTCTCTCTCTCTCTCTCTCTCTCTCTCTCTCTCTCTCTCTCTCTTTCTCTCTCACTATTAGTTTCATACCCTGAAATCAACCTCCAGAGTGATATACTTGCTGTAGCCATATGACATTCAGCTTGTAAGACTTCCAGATATCACATACCAAGGAAATATCTATCTATCGGTCTATCTGTCTGTCTGTCTGTCTGCCTGTCTGCCTACCTATCTATCCATCCACTCAACCATCCATCTTTATGGAATGCTTACCATACACTCAATTCTGTACTGCAATTTCTGCATATCATTTAATCATCCCAACATTTCTTTGATGTGAGAATTCTTTCACCTGATACACAGACAAGAAAGCTGAGGCCCAGTAAAGTTAAGTCCCACAGTAAGGAAAACACCTGGGTAGTGGGAGGTGACAGAGACTAGATTCTTTTTCAGCTGGCCTGTTGTCTATGAACCGTCACAACAGCCTTGTGAGGCCATTATCCCAGATATAGATAAATCTTGTTAGACATTTGCATCCGCAACATAATTACGGTGTCAGTAGCTACAGCCTTCACTAACTTGGGCACTCAATAAAGGCAGGTGCTGTTGCAATCTGTCCAGCCTGAGGCTTGTGGGATGTCAGCATAACAAGTTCCAGCCAGTGACATGATGGCTCCATAGTCTGAGTCCAAAGTGTGCAGAGAGAAAGAAAAAGGAGAAAAAGGAATGTGGAAGGCAGGGAAAGAAAGAGAGAGAGAAGGGGGAATTGAAAGGGAAGAGGAAGAGGGGGAGGGAAAAGATGAACTGTAATAACGATGGAGGACCACAGATGTTATCAACCACTGATACAACTGGACAGATTGATCTTGAAAAGACTGCTTAAGAGGATGGTCTCTCTTCTCCATCATAGCGATATGGGAGTAGGATTGAGGGGTGCTGGAGCAGTATGGGGGTGTGGGGATACAGTGTAAAGAGTGTACCCAAATCATGACCGTTGTTCAGCTGTAATCACAGGGCCTTGAGTAAGCCATGGCCTCTTTTTGGGTTTCATCACCCACTGAGAAAGAGAGAGAAAGAGATAGAGATAGAGAGAGAGAGAGAGAGAGAGAGAGAGAGAGAGAGTGCATGAAAATCAGGCTGTGTCATCTCCTCAAAATAGCTGTAACTGATGCTTATACAGTTCTGATGCTATGGGAGGAGCAGATGAACAGTTAGGGGGAGAGGGCAGCTTTCTGTCCCTCCTTGCTCTTGGAGCTCTGGAGAGTTCTCCTTGCCTCAACCTTGGCAAAACACAGCTTCGCAATGGATATTTGAGGACCACACCTTGAGCTCCACTGTTCTGTAGAGCATGATTTTTTGATAATCTAGATTAAGACTCTCAAAAGTCCATTACGTTCTAAAGCTCCTGTCTTCTTTAGAACTTGCCTGGAAACATACTCTGAGCAAGTGAGACAGAACCGCAGGACTGCATTCCTTGGTACTGGGGCTTTCTCTCCATCACCATAGCCAGGACAGGTCTATGCCCGGGTTTTTCAGCGCACACCCGGCCACCAGATTTTATACAGAGACCAATCTTCTGCTCCTTCCCTCACCTTTGAAGAAATTGTGGTTTGTTTCTCATCTTTGCCTCAGATGTGACTCCCGATGACATGACACTCAAAGACACACAAGAGTACAAGGAACTTCATCCCAACTCCTGTTAGGTCCCAGTGGAAGGTCAGAGAGAAAAAACAGAAGCTTGCTTCTCACACAGTGGCATTATAAATGAGCCAGATTGTGGATATGAAGTGTCCCTCCCGGTGTGCTGTCGTTGAAAAGAGTACTTTTGAGAAAATGGAATAGGACCACAGATTGTAGAATCAGATGGTACTGATCACATCTTAAGGCTGTTCCTGCTCCCTGTGGGACCTTCGGGAGATGGCGAGCTCTTTCTGCCTATGGGATGGGAATAAGAGCATCTTCGGTCTCATGGAGACATAGCAGGAGAAGTACATGTTA
Organism: Myodes glareolus; assembly: GCF_982192425.1. Lineage (NCBI taxonomy): Eukaryota > Metazoa > Chordata > Mammalia > Rodentia > Cricetidae > Myodes > Myodes glareolus. Next base: position 67,473,109 of record NC_142034.1, read on the forward strand.
AAGATAGAACTGGTATTCAGCACATGCTCTATCCTAATGGTGAACACCTGGCTAATGAGTAAATTCTCTTGGCAACATCTCTGCAGAGTGGTCCCCCCGTCCCCAAATTCCAAGGGATGCCAAACTTGGTACCTAGTAGGGAATTCACTTCATTCAGAAGCAGCCTATCAGCTCCCACTTCTGCCTGCCTCGGGAGGCAGGGAAGTCCCTTCAGGCCAAGAGAAGGACATTCCAGGTGGAACTCCAGGGTGTGTTGTTGCCGTCCTCACTATCTCCCAGCTTGGAGTCTACAGAAAGCTTCACCTTGGAGTCTGTCAGCTTAGCGATCTCTGCGCAAAGCTCACCTGAATCCAAACTCCCAGGCTGCCAGACAGAGGGGGATGCTGGAACTCACTTCTAGCAGCAGTGATCCAAGGTGGCAGACACGTCTTAGCTTCCTTTCCTGGTTTCCCGTCAGCCCCCAGCCTGGCAAGGCACAGACAGGCATTTTTCTCCCCTCTTCCCAGTGTTCCTCTTGCACTCAGACAGAGACTGCTGTCCTCTATCCAAGTGCTTTCTTTGACCTCTCATAGTCAAAATCCCAGTCACACGTGGCATTTCTTGCCCAATGAAATTCTAGTTCAGAGAGTATCATGTTTTTGCCTCTGATTGAAAATCTGTCCCTGTAATCTCCACAATTCCATCATAAATACGAAATGGGGACAACAGTCTACCGTTCAGCCCTATTTATCCTTTGATGCTCTCAGTATCTCCTCCAGTCTATCTAGTCTTCTGGTCAAGTGGTTAGACTGCCTCCTTCCCATTGGCAGCCATGCATTAATGTGTGTGTGTGTGTGTGTGTGTGTGTGTGTGTGTGTATGCATGTGCACACATGGACTCCTTACACATGCACATGGGCTATTCCTCTAAGTCCACAGTGCAATAAAGTTCGAGCTAAGAGAAGAAAGGTGGGATTTCTGAGAAGACGTAGACATATGAGTAGCTAAGGAAGGCTGGTAAATACAGCAGCGCATCAGCTCGGTCCATGATGTGCCTATTTCAGTCTTTGGGTACTTCCTCATCTCTGCAACTTGGTGCCCCAGACTCTCCACATCTTAAGCAAAAGCTGCCTTTTCTGCCTTATTTAACACATTTCCCTTGTTTATCTGCCCCTTTGTAAATGTGCACTGTAAATTTATGCATTGAAAATTGCATTGTAATTATGTGTGTTGTAAATGCATCTTGTAATATATGTATTATAAAATGTTTCTATAAGCATATGAAATATAATATACATATATGTATTGTAAAAATATATTATAAATACATGCTGTAGTACTTTTAATGTAATTGGCCCCCATAATATCACGGGTTTTAGTCAACCTCCTGCTACCTGCAAGATGCTGGACTCTCAACTGCTCCTCCAGCACCATGTCTGCCTGCATGCTGACATGGGCCCTTCAGTGCTAATAATGGACCGAACCTTTGAACTGTAAGCAATCACCTCAATTAAATCTTTTTCTTGAAAAGATTGCTGTGGTCATGGTGTCTCATAACACCAATAAAAACTCAAAGACAGAAAGAAATATTGATGAAATATAAGTCTAAAATATTATATATATTTAAAATATAAATATAAAATATATGTAATGTAAAAATATATTGTGATTCTGTATAAGTATATAGCAAGTTTATATATAGCAACTATATTTTAAGTATATATATAGTTAATATATTTTAAAGATGCAATGTGAATATTTATTTTATATATATGTATTATAAATTATATTATATATGTAATTGTTAATACTCATTGAAAACATCTGTTTTATATATTGTAAGCATGTGGTGTAAGTACATATTTTAAACATATTATACAATGTACATTAAATGAACAGTAAATATATATGATTTTTATATATGCATCATATATATAGTCAGCTATTTAAATTAATTAATTATTAAATGACATCCTAAATACTTGCTTTCTTCCAGACTCTGCAAATCTTGCAAGCAGGTCTTTTATCCAATGTTAAATCCCTCATGCCCCTTAGAAATGTCCCCTTCTGCTCACTAATCTCCATTGACACCAGAACATTTCAACCAGTCTCTGTGCTAAGCCTGTCCTTATTATTTCTCCCTTCACTGACTCAAAGATCCCTCTTTCTGTGGACCTTGGAAAACCTGTGACCTTGGTCCTTCATGGCCACACTGCATGGCTCCCTCCCTTGTAGATTCAGTTCTGTGTTTCCTCAGCTGGAGGTCAGCACTGCTGTCTTCTACCTGCAAGCTCAGATCCTTCAAGGTGAGTGTTAGGACTTAGCATTCTTCCAGGTTTTCCAGAGTTCCGACCTGACAGATGTTCAGAGACTTCTGCACAAAACCATCTAGTTGAGATGATAAAAAGAGAGAAGCTAGAATTGGCACTGGACCTAAAGTCAGCCAAAGAGGAGAGAACTTACATAAAGCCAGCAGCCCCATTGCAGTAACCTTTGTAAAACTTACGTAACAGTGGTGACAGGAAACGGCAGCTTGGCCTGACCTGCACAGGGTTCGGCTAATGGACCATGGGGCAGACAGGCAGCGTCAGAGGCCTGCAGCAGCCCACACCAAGTCAAGAATGACAACTGTCTAAGGAAAGGAAAGGGGAGCACAGAACCCTGAGCAGCCAGGGAAGACGGGAGAACAAGTAGCTCTGGGGTTCATCTCCCACCTGGCCTGCCCCGAGCTGCGAGCTCTGCCTTGGTTCCGAAGCTCAATTGATTCCAGGCTCTCCCCAGCTAAGCATTCATCTGGTTTCCTTTATTTTTTCCTAATGCAACTGTGAATGGACTGTTTAATGTGATCAAAACATATATTTTAATTATCTGATTTTTCTCTTTTACCCTTATTTTCCCCTTTCTCTACTATAAACTTTACTCATAATTTGACCCAAGCAGCCAGGTCATGTCTCTCTGGGTAATCCCTCCTATGGTTCATTCTTCCTCCTTGATGAACAATGCACACTGACTATTCCTGTGGTTGGAATCCAAACTGTCCATCACAACACTGTGTCTTGAACGCTCATTCCCCCAGTAGTGGTGCTGTGGTAGAATTGTCAGGAGCAAGAGCCCAGTTGTACAACGGGGTCATTATGTAGACCTGTAAAGGTTGTATGTAGCCACAGTGCCTGCCATTTTTTCTGTGTTTTCCTGTCCACCATGATGTGAACTACAGCCGCCGTGCTGCCCCTGCCATTTCCACAGCATGGCAGGCTGAAACCTTGGGAACCATAAGCCTAAATCTCTCCTGAGCTGTTTCTATCAGGTACTATTGTCCTAGGGATACAAAAGAGACAAATGCATCTACCCCAAATATAGCACATACACATATAAAACAGTCACATATATACAAACTTCTATATATATATATAATACAATATATGACATCACATATAATGATATATATCTATAGAGCAGTTGGTTATTTACATGGTATTCTTAGTGCCTGCTTCTAGACTTGGATTGCCCTGTGTGCAAGTCTCAGTGTTTTTTGACCAGCTTCTAAAGGCTGTGTGTCTATGAATCAGGCACTGAATGACCTCACTGCACATCTAAAACCCCTTGGAAGTATGACCCCTCATTATCACAATAAGAATGAGTTTGTAGGCTCTCGGTGACTTGCTTGAGGCCATATGCAGGGACAGTGAGAGAGCCAGCATCCAAACCTGGCACCCTCACCACGCAGTTGAAGTTCTTGAAATACAAATCTGATGACTCTCTCGTGAGCTACAAATCTAAAGAGAATATATGTGCACCACTGAAAAGTGGTGTGTGTGTGTGTGTGTGTGTGTGTGTGTGTGTGTGACTCAAAAAGCAGACTATAAAAGTCTCAATAGCAAATTCACACTTGGGATTCCATACATGCACTAAGTGTGGGGAAGCAGTTGTGAAGAACACTGTTGCTACAGACTAAAACTTCCCTTCGGAACAGCATAAGGCTGAGCAGGAACTTTACCAGCCATCAAGCCCTTTCAGAACAAACGCTTCAGAGAATTTGAGAATGATGTTCTCAGTTGGGCGGTGGTGGCACACATCTGCAGAAATAGGCCAATCTCTGTGATTTTGAGGCCAGCCTGAACTGCAGAGAGAGTTCCAGGACACACTCCAAAGCTACAGCAAAATCCTGTCTTCAAAAATAAACAAACAAACAAACAAACAAATGATGTTCTCGGGATTACTTGGTTATGATCTCTGCTGCCCTGTCCTGACAGACCAGGTGCAGGCAGCCAAGTATGCCTCATGCATGGGAGGTAAGGCTGCTGAGACAGCCAGAGCGCTCTGTGTGAGGTGAGGAGCATGCTACTCTGCCCCTAGCCTGTCCTCTGACTGAGAGGATGGCTGAGGAAGACTCGATCCAGCTAGGACCATATTTAGAAACTGCGTGTGACTTTTCATGAAGCACCTTGCTAACCTGGTATAAAGTTAGCGGTGTCCCAAGCCCTGTTTCTGAAAGAGGTAGAGGATAAAGTACTGCCAACCCCTTCTTGCTAAGCATGGTTCTTAAACTGCAGCTGCAGATGGAGGATAAGGGCCTTGGGCTCTAATGAACCACTATGCTCACCCTTGAGGTGCCTCTCGTCACTCATGTTCCTCCTGTGACACAGGCTTTCATCTGAGACAGGGCTGTGTTCCAAAGCCTTGGCTAGTCTGGAACTCACTATGTAGTTCAGGCAGGCCTAGGACTTATGAATTTCCTGTATCCACCTCCCAAGTGCTGGGATTATAGGTGTATGCCTCCACACACCCAGCCTCCTACTGCCAGGGTCTAAAACGGGACTTTCAGACAAACAGACAGAGTTGGAACTTTGAATTCTAGATCCAGCTCCTGGACTGTGACCTCTCCGAAGCTCCTGCAGACAGCTTCTTCAACGACAGTGGGAGAAACTCTTAAATTACAGCCTTCACGCTCACAATGAGCGGCTGAAACCCAACGCGCTCTTCTCCAGCACGCAGAAGAAGCCACTTGGAGTGTGAGGCAGCAAATCAGGATTGTGGGAACAGAACTCACTTTAGCTGGAGACGGGGGCAGTAGAGGGATTAATCTGTGTCCTCAGGCCTGCACAGGGAGTCAGTGGGAACCAGGAGCCAAGGAACTTTGCCCTTTTCCCTTGGCCACCTCCTGTGCATCCTGGAGGACATCAGGGTTTGACCAGTTCTGGGAGGTTGATGATGGGTGGGAAACAGCCTTTAGGAAGTGACTCCTACACTTGCCTGTTTCTCCTCTCCTCCATCTCTCCAGGATACAGTGCTAATTATGGGCAACCTAACGACTTTCCCCTGGGTAAAACAAAACAAAATGAAAAGCTACAGCAAGCAGTTCAGCTAACCTCATGATGTCTCTGCCTCTTCACATGGTTACCTGGCTTTTCCTTCCCAGTGTCTCTGGGAAGTCTGGGCAAGTTGTCATCAGAATTTCTGTGTGGAGAGACATTGCCTGGTTTGGACTTCTTGATTTCATGTTGATACCTGGGCGGGGCAGGCATTGTTTGAAACCCTGGGGCAGGGGAAACAGAACTTAAAGTTCTGGCCTACATCCTGTCCTGTGTGGTTCTTATTACAGGCAGCCGTCTTCTTTCATTTCCATTTTCTTCCAATGTCTTCCCTGATTCCTGAGCCAATAGTATTCCTCTGTAGTGGTTTGAATGAGAAATGTTCCCCCACAGTCTCAGGCACTTCAACACATGGTCCCCAACTGGTGGCGCTGTTTGCAGAAGTTTGGTTGCCTTGCTGGTGGAAGCATGTCACTGGGAGTGGGGTGTGAGAGCTGAAACCCTCCAGCCACTTTCAATTTGCTCTCTCTGAGTTTCTCCACGGATGGAGCAATGGTCAGGCTGCTACATGATATTTGTGGGACAGTGTTGCTGCCTGCTGCAATGTTCAGGGAGAAAGCAATAATCAGCAAACAGGGCCCAATTCTTTGAGGAATACTGTTCTAGCTTTATTCATGACATGTCCGTAAGATGCCTAGTGGTGGTGGCCCACACCTTTAATCCCAGAATTTGGGAGACAGAGACAGGTAGATCTTTGTGAGTTTGAGGCCAGTCTAGTCTACAGAGTGAGTTCCATGACTGGCTCCAAAGCTACAGAGAAACCCTGTCTCAAAAAAGAAAACCAAAACAACAACAACAACAACAACAACAACAAAAACCCCACCCTGATCAAAAGCAAATTTGAGAGAGAGAGAGAAAAAAAGAAAGGATTGCTCGCCTTCTAATTCTAGGTCACAGTCCAAGATTAAGAGAAGTTAAGGCAGGATCCTCTTAGGCAGGTCTGCTTGGCTTCCACAGAACATCACCTATAATCAAGGAATTCATTTTAAACCCAAAGAAGCAAGCACAGCAGGAATGATGGGGAAGGCTGCTTGCTGGATGGCAGGCAGGTTTCTACTCACTTAGCTTCTTTACATAATTTAGGGCCAGGTGCCTAGGGAATGGTGCCACCGACAGTGGGCTATGTCCTCCCACATCAATTAACAATCAAGATGATCATCCACGGACCTGCCCACATGCCAATTCCTCTATTGATGTTGCCTTTGCAGATGATCCTAGGCTGTGGTAAACTGTCAGTTAAAGTTAGCCAGATGAACACCTATAGAATTGTTTTTGAAAAGTTGAAAGCACTAAACACATTGAATGCAACATCATCATGCCCTCATGAAGGTGATTTTTAAAAGTTGAGAAAGAATTCTTTACATGAAATTGACTTATAGTGTGTTTGTGGAAACTTCTGGAAAGGAGTCTGTATAGTTGAGGACAATCCAGCCTATTCCCTTCCTTGTTTACCCTTGGCCTTCAGATCCTTCCAAAGAGCAGTTTAGAACTACGCACTTCTCTTCAGCAGTTCTCAAATAAGTAGGACTGGGTCAAGACAGAGCAAAACCTTCTGACACTGAATAAAACAGCTCTAAGGCCCCAGCTCACACTTGGAGTTAACACAACACCCTGCTCAAAGGGACCGTGCTTAGACCTTTTCACAGTCTCATAGATCGTCTTCTCAACTTTGAAGGGCAATAAAAAAAACCCACACAAAGGAGTGTCCTTCTAGCAAGTACTGTATACACCCTGGATGTGAGCAAACATTTATAGTAACAGGAAGCTGAATATCAAGCTTAGAATCTAGAAAGCACCATAACTTGGTATTATGATGGCTCCCAAGAGGTGAAATGAGGACACCCTTATTTTACATAAGGCCTGTTTTCTAGAAAATAGGAGTGTCAGGCTAGTTCTCTAAAAATTTATTCCCACCATGACTGAAACTGGAAAATTAGAAGACCAGTCCAAAGAGGCCCAAGAACCTCACAACCACAGAGAGGCACACTTCTGTGCAGACACAGAGTTGGTCAGAGACCCTTGGAAGATTTGTTTGTCTGTCTGTCTATCTATCCATCCATCCACCCACCCACACACCCACCCACCCACCCACCCACCCACCCACCCATCCATCCATCCATCCATCCATCCATCCATCCATCCATCCATCCATCTATCTATCTATCTATCTATCTATCTATCTATCTATCTATCTATCTATCTACCTATCTTAATGTGTATCAGTATGTGTAGCATATATATACAAAGCCCACAGAGGTCAGAAGACAGGCACTGATTCCCTTGGAGCTACAGTTACTGGTGATTGTGAGTCACCCACTGTGGATGCTGGGAACTGAACTCAGGACCTCTGCAAGAGCAGCAAGAGTTCTTAACCACTGAGCCACCTCTCCAGCTGCACTTCCAGGACTTTGTAGATCTTTTCCAATATCGAGCTTTTAAGGTGATGTGAGCTTAGAACCCTCTTTAAAACCTTAGTAGTTCACTTTCACCCACAGAACTCTGGTGTCTGCATGCACTGTTCACCATGCCTGTATTTTCTTCCTGTGTGTTTTGTGGGTTCGATATGATGCAGATAGCTAAGGGGCACCTAAAGGCCTTCCCTGTCCCCTACTGATAACATATTCTCAAACCTCCTGTCATTAATCACCCCCTGGTGAAGGAAGCTGTTCTTTGAAATTCACAATATTGATAAATTATTTTTATTTTAGCAATACTTTAAAAATGTAAAAGCCTGGGGGCTCGTGAGCTGGCCCCGCGGGTAAAGGCATGCAGGCCTGGTAACTTGAGTCTGATCCAGGTTCCCAGTTAGTGGCAGGAGAGGATGTACTCCTGAGAGATGGTCTCTGACCTTCCCATGGACACTGGCATGTGCACACCTGCATACACAACCCTTTGCAACTTTCTTGCTATGGACACCAAGTTTTCTAGCCCATGAGCTGCTGAGGGTTTGGTCTACCACAACTCCATATGGAAACTCCAGGGTTATAGATACTTCCAATAAGTGTTGACTTTCTCATGGGTAACAGAGAATTCAACTCCCATTTTGATGCTTGTGTTGAAGTCATCTTCCCAGTTCTTCTTCTACACCCCCTCTCTCTGTGAATGTGTGTGTCTGTGTGTGTGTGTGTGGGGGGGGTGCGTGTGCATCTACAGTCACAGCGCAATTTGTAGGAGTCAGTTCTCCCCTACCACCATGTGAGCCCTGGGATCGAACTCAGGTCCTCAGGCTTGGCAATAAGTACCTTTACCCACCGAGTCACCTCACTAGCTCATTGTAATGTATCAGTCCCACCTTTCTCCAGGTCACACAGGCGCACAACAACCTCATCAGGAGTTTCTACCCCCAACATGACCGCTAGTGCAGATGTAAACAAAGGCCTTGCACTTCTGTGGAGCTCAGTTGTAAAGGGTTACGTCCAGACATACCTGTTACTATTATAATAAACAAGGCTGGTGATGGAGCTAAGCGGTTGGTGCTGGCTTGTTTTAGCATGCACGAGGCTCTTGGACACTCAGTACCACAATAATGACAATGACAATAACAATAACAAGGGCTGGAGATATGGCTCAGTAGTTCAGGGTACTTGCTGATCTAGTGGTGGAACTGAGTTTGGTCCCCAGGACCCACAACAGGTGTCTCATGACCACCTGTAGCTCCAGTTCCAAGGGATCCAACGACCTCTTCTGACTCCACAGGTACTGCACTAGTGTGCACATGCCCACACATAGACACATTCAGACACATAATTAAAAATAAAAATAATTAAATTATATATATATATATATATATATATATATATATATATATATATATATATATCAGAGCAAATGTCCAGATGCGCTTGAGAGCATTTGAATCTCCAGGAAAAGCCTTCAGAACATTGACTTGGGTCTGGGAAACTGACGCCATCTGATGATATAACTCATTATCACAAATTCCTAACTGATGCTGCAGATTCTACTAACGCAAAAGCAGGAAAAATTTTGCCTGTATTTTTAAGTTAAAATTCGGCAGACTAGATTTAATTAAAATGAAAGGTATCTGTCAGGGGCTTGGGAAAGTATGAATTAATTCACATTTAAGGACACGGGGAAGCTGCTTTGGGCACTTGCATCGGAGTGTTCTGGAAAGTACACTTTCCAACAGCAAACTCTAAAACATCTGTGTGAGCTCCCCTAGCACTACAAAGCACCTCATCAACTTCATATTAACAATGTTAACACACTCCTGAGACTAGACAGACAGGAAACAGGCCCCTGGCTACCACAATACCAGCAAGCTCAGAGAAAAACATGCAATCTTGTTTCCAAGGTATCTGGTTTATCTCCCCCACCTCCATTGAGGAGATTGTGAAAACGACTCCTTTTTCTTTCAATTCTCTGTTCTTTTTATTTCTTCATTCATCCAAGGACTGCTTACGAGAGCTAGGTGTGAGCTGTGAGGTGTGTGATCACGCCCATATAACATGTACCTAATCTAAAGAAGCTGAGAGGGGGTGAAAAGGAAAAGACAAGCTCCCAAGTACATGTGCACACACACACGCGCGAGTGCACACACACATACACATGCACACACTGAAACTGACGTCTAGAAGTCTCCAATGTAGGGGAGTTTAGACCTTACTTTGCAGGATAGAAAAATAACAATTTTAGCATAGGGGAGCCAGTGGGATTAAAAAAAAGTGTATTATGAGAGCACAGGTGTGTGTTTAGGCACAGAGAAAACGTTCTAGAAAGAGGAATTGAGCAGTGTGCAAAGGAAGAGCCAGAGAGAGCATGTGGGCACATCTTCCAGGTATTAAGTAAAATGCAGAGGTCAGGTGTTCAGATGTCACATCACAGGGCTCCGGTTGAGGCCCTGGGCCTGGGAGGGGGAGAGGAGAAGAGTTCCCAGTTCTTCTCAGCTCTGAGTTTCTCTTTTCTCTTTAAATTTCTCTTTCTGGACTGTTACAACACCAAAAAGCTGGACCAAGACACTAAGTGGCCATCATTTGTTTCCCTACTTATGCACCAGTGTGGGGGACATTGCCTATCAGTAGGCAAACAACCATGTGTGAACAGAGTTGGGGGCCCAGTCTCTGAGCCAGAAGGAAGTGTAACCATCTTAGCAACAGCCATGAAGATCACCAGGACTGTGGTATGAGCAAACAAGGAAAACTTAGAACCTTCAGGGCGGATGGTCTCCCAGCTCTGGTGTCGTCTCTACTCAGAGAGTCTCACTGTCACCTTGGCTGGATTTGAATCACCATGGAAACACACCTCTGAATGTGTCTGTGAGGTCTTTTCCAGAGCTACTGAGCTGGATAGGAAAGACACACCTGAATGCGGGTGAAACCATCTCACTGACTGGGGTTCACACAACCTGAGCCCCAGTACCCATCTCTCTCTGCTTCCTGACTGCGGACCCAATGGGACCAGCCTCTTCCAGCTTCGCTCAGCTACGTATCTCCTTCAATTATGAGCCAAAATAAGCCCTCCCTTCCTCAGGTTGCTTCCTGTCAGGCTTTATAATCAGAAGAGGATAACCTAGCACAGCCCAGCACAGCTCTCCACATTTGTTCAGCTTTACCTCACAGCAGCTTCCGCCTGTGCGCGCCATTCCCAACACACCTGGCGACCTTCGCTCTGCAGATGGAAGCTATTCTGGCTTCCATCGAAGAATATTTATTCATATTGTCCCAACCGGCAGGCATGAACTTTCCTCCTTTGATATCTTAGCTCTTACTCCCTCATCAGATTTGGGCTGGAATGAACTTTCCGGGAGAGGTCTTCCGGCGGCTCCCACCCAGATCGGGTACTGCCAGAGGCGCTCTCGGCGTCACACCCTGTCTCCTTCTCAGCTTCTGTCAGAGTTAGGAGGTACGCACACATTGGTGTAGTTATTTGATTAGCAGCTGTTGCCTTTACTAGACTACGCCCCCCTCCCACCGCACTGAACCTGTGGTCCTCGAGAGCAAGAGTCTTGTCTAGGTTGCCAGCTTTGTTCCCGGAGCCTCGGATGCTGCCTGCCACGTAGCATGCGGGAGACGGGGAGTGGATGTGCAAATGCAAGGAACGGCTGTGGGAGTGGAAAGATCAGGAGGGCGGTTGCACTGCCCCACCCCCACCCCCACCCCCGACCCAGGAACTGGGTGATGGGAGGAGGAGAAGCAGAGGCAGAAGAGCCAAGCATTAGACAGTTATCTTTGATGACTGCTGTCTCAAGCCTGGCTGCTACAAAGCTAAAGGACCTGAGAAAGCACTCATCCCACTAACTACCATTTCAGGTGGGAAGCCAGCTTTCGAACTGGGGTGTGAGGGGCAAAGAAACAGAAGCAGAAATAGATATATAAAACCCAAGTGACTCACTGGAAATGCCCGTACTGCCTGTGTAAGCACAGAAGCTATTTCTTCTCTCTGCAGCTTAGTTTTCTTATTTGGCGAGTGCGGACTGACTGGTGGCTGACTACCACAGTTACAGAGGTGGTTCCCGTTCATCCATTCACGGGGCACTTAGTGCTGATTTGCTGAGTAGCCTTCTGTTCCTGGCTCTGGTCTAGGTGTCAGGAACCTAGAAATACCATCAACAGCACAGAGGCCGTAAGCGATCCGTTTTTTCTTGGAGCTGACACTCCACAGTGAGGAAAATACTACATGTAAATAAAGGAGCGGGTAAATTTCAGAGGCCGAGGGGCTGGACCACAGCTGGCTTCCAGGACTGAACTGTCCCATCTCACTAGGCAACCTAACTGCAATAGCTCAAGCCTCTGCCTTGGAGGTCCTGAAGGCACTTACACCGGGGCAAGAGACAAATGCCACAAGTCAGCGTATTCCTGTGGGACCCCATCAGACACAGATACACAGATGTCAGGTCACTGCACAAGGAAGACACTAACGCAGGCTGATGAAAAGATGCCCACTAAGGGAGTAGCACACATCCCATGGGGTTCGTTGTTGAGGAATCCCCAAACAAGTGAGGTCTGAACTGACACCAGAGACCCCGGAAGCCAGACGGGATGAAGGGAGATTCATCTGGTCAGAGTGGACAGACTACTTAAAGGCTTCGAAAGGTTATCAGCCTGGTGCACCACCGAGAACAAGGGCAGTGACAGCCGCTGATGCTGGGGCCTAGGGTATCAATGAGGCAAGGTCAGAGCAAGGCTGTGCAGGAAAGGCAACCAAGTCATGACAAATGCGGGGAAGCTGTTAGAGATTATCAGATGTACTTAGCGCGTACTCCACACTTGGCAGCGATACTCAGTAGGGGTCAGCTATTCCTGGTGATACCGACCTCAGTGCCCTTGGAAGTTCATGCTGTCAACACACAGACAGGACCTAATGAGGGAGACACTCTCCCTCTCCGAGTTGCTTCATCAGAAAATGGAATTTTTTTCAAGCATTCACCTAGGTTTCTTCTGTTCCTGGAACTCTCTCACTGTTAGCGAGCTGGTTTTGCTTAACCCAACCTGACAGAGTCCCACAGCCAAAGAGCCAATCTTCTCAAATAAACATGCAATACCGCTTTGGAGTCATGTCATTGCAAAATACGACATTCCTGCCTTGTACAATGACATAAAACATAACAGCCTTCATCTTTCCCTTCTCGTGTTGAAGGAGGAAAAGTGGGGGAGGAGAGAAGAAGAAGTGGGAGGGGGAAGGGGCATTTGCTAACGAGGCCATAAATATTGATGCCCTCCTCAGGCCCCCCTGAAGCTCTATCATTTTGGCAACTGGCTGATTAATAATAGATTAAGCGCTTTAGATTTGCTTACTCTGGCTTCTATGATTTTAAATGTGTCTGCTGCGAGGGAACTGGCTGAGATGGGAGCCAGCACATCACACAGATTTCTAGTATAAAAATATAGTTGGCGGGAGCACAAATATGCAGGATAACTAATATTTCCACTTCATCCTATCTCGGGCATTATGTGTAAGGCTTTGATTACCTTTCCAGATGTTAGCTTCCTTGACTAAAAATCCACCCACGAGATCAGCCAGGAGAGAGGACCTACGTTCAAATGCCCCTGTGTTAGTACTCTATGTTCTTGGTGCCCAGGGAGGCCAGAAGGGGTATCAGTTCCCCTAGGACTGAAGTTAGAGGTGGATGTGGGTATGGGAACTGAACCTGGGTTCCCTGGAAGAACTGTCAGTGTTCTCTGCTACTGAGCCATCTCTCCATCCCCAATGTATCATTGTCCTGAATAAGTGATAGACAGGGAAAGAGGAAATCCACATGTGTGTTGGAAAACCTTTTCTGAATACAAGTTAATGACCGTAGGAATCGGGAACGAGTCCAGATGGGAGGAAACTGGGATGCACGCCCAGGACTGTTGAGATAGTACAACTTGTGTCTACACCATATGTGTGGAGATGGCGGCAGGTGACTGGAGCAAAGAGCCTCTTCAGAGAAGTGGAAACACAGACAGGGACCATCAGAGGTACCAGATTTCATGCTGGCATCGGGAGAGCAGGGGGTGGACCACACCTTTGGGTTCCAAAAGGATGAGGGAAGGGGAATCAGGATTCTTGGCATCACGGTGTGACACATTCTGGTTTGGTGTGGCCCAGGGTTCATCCCTTCTCTGGGCATTGTGTTGCACCTGCTTAGTGACGAGAAAGGAAGGTGTGTTTTCCAGCACAGGATATGTGGGTGCTCTCTCTGCCACAGGCTGACCTCTGTTCTCTTATAACAAAGGCTCGACCTCACACGGTGATCTTTTCTGCATAGAGGGTCCTTGGAGATGTAATTAGGATGAGGCCACACTGGAGTGGGGGCACACCCAGTGTCCATATGATAAGAAAAGCTTCACAGACCCTTGGGGCAAGCACGACATAATACGAAGGAAGGGAAAGATGTCTCCAGTTCCTAAGTAAGCCTGAGCCTGGTATTGCCAAGGACCGGACACAGCCATCAGAAGATAAGAATGTAATCAACTAATGACTCCTTGATTTCAGAACTCAGTGACCTTGTTTGTGGTTCTCCGTCAGGAAGGCCCAGGAGTCTGGCAGTCTTCCTAAGCCTCCTGCATAAACACACCAAGATAAGAGCCTGGAAACACAACTATGGAAAAAAGACCCCTAAAAAATTCCTGGCACACACCTTACGCTGTCAACGCTGGGTCAGGCTCCCCCCCCCACCCCGCCCCAACTGCAATTCTTTGATTTGAGCAGAAATTCAACTCCAGCTTGAGGTTCCGGGGATTTGTCATGGGCAGTGCAGTTTGAGGGCTAAGAGATCCTGTGTTAATGAGAGGGGAGTCAGGCCTGTGTTCTAGCAAGCTGCGGGAGGGGAGATGCAAAGGTTTTTGGAGGAAGTGGAGATGAATGGTGCATCTTCTCTCTAGGACCCACGCACATCTCCAGACTTGAACTAATAAAAGGGAAGTGCTGGTGGGAGCTAGCAGAGAAAGGAGGAGATCCAGACACCCTGATCCCCCAGATCTGTCAACCCTGCAGGGATCCATGACTACTGCAGCAACAATTCCTGGGAGCTCACATAAGACTTGCAGGGACAAACCATGGATAGAGTGGAAGTACTTTTTCTTGGCTTGCCTTCTATATCTGTGAAGGAAGGGTGTTATTAATCTATCCACTGAGCATTCACTGGTCAGCAGGTGGCTTCTGGGCTATCCAACCAGGGAACTAAACAACACTGTACCACCGTGGCATGCTGTATCTCATATATATAAACAGGGTAGGAAGGGCAAATAAAAGGCTCTCTCATTGTTACTTCTGAAAGATTGCTGCTGGAAACATCTTTGGCAAGCCCAGCCTAAGATGACTTTCCCGTGCCACTCCCCATCTCCGCTGCCACCCTGATCAGATACTGACAAGCACAGCATCAAAAGGGCAACATTCCACAGAACAGTGACACCTAGGTACCAGGACGTCTCTCTGAGTACAGATAGCAACGCGAACCTGAAGAGCAGAGGGTGGCTCTCCCTCCTTCCATTCTCTAACTCTGAATCCACGATCTCAGCTTCTCATGAGGCATCACCGGCTAAGAGAGCTCCTCTGTGGCTGCACACCCCCGGAAACTGGCAGGAGAGTATAATATTAATGGAGAGAGCAGCACACATCTGAGTAGCACATCACAAAACACAGTGTCTTCCCATCCATCACCCTGCTGGAACCTCACGTCTACCACATCAGATGGGTCAGACGAGGGTTTTCAATCAGTTCACCAGCAGAGAAGCTTGGTTCTAGGCCAGACTCTTGGCCAAGGTCACAAGGCTCACACTTGGCATCGTTTATTGGCCCAATATTCATGATCACTCTAATGAACTTGGCTGCCTCTGAGCTACATCCCTTTTTGTGTTCATATGGAACAAAACAGCGTAGAGAGCCCTCCAATAACGTCAAGAGTCAAAGAGACTAGAAGCCTGGAGAAGGGTTCTGCGGACAAGAGCACCCGGGTTTGGAGAATGGCTGTGTGAGCCCACAGCAGTTTCAGAATTCTCTGGGGCTCTAGTTCACTCATCTGTAAAACTTTTAAACTCATAGTTTCTATCTTCTTCAGTTGCTCTGTTTAGTAAGCAAAACATACTACTAAATTGCTACTATTGATAAGATGATAAAAATAGTGATGACGGTGGTGGTGATAATGATAGCAGTGACCCTCATGATGAGAGTGGCGGCCAGGATGCTGGTGACGAATAGTGTTTATATTAGTGGTGGTGATAATTATGATGTTGGCAACGACAGTGGTGACGATGGGGATGGCAGTTGCTGTGACTACAACCTAAAGCAACTTGGATAGGAAAAAGGTTACTTCGTCTTACATTTCCACACACTAGTTCCTCAGTGAAGGATGTCAGGGCTGGAACCTGCAGGCAACTGAAGCAGAGACTGTACTGGAACACTGACTGGTGACTGATTTCAAGGCTCACATTTGGATACTTTTCTTACAAAGCCCAGGCCCACCTGCCCACAGTGTGCCGGGCTCATCTGCATCAATTATCAATCAAGAAAATTCCCGCAAAGACATGGTATAGGCCAATGAGATAGAATCAGCTTTTCATGTGAGATCCCCTCTTCCCAGGTTTGTCAAGTTGACAACTCAGAGGAGGCATCACAGTGGGCTCACAGTGGGTTTCAGCACAGATCTTGCCCTGGTGCCTACTAATCGTTGTGCTCAGTTTTATTGCAAACTGAGGTGCAAAAGGGATAGGTTATTTAGGGCAAATGTTTCTTACTCCCTTAAAACGCTCTGGTTCCTACTCACTTCATCTGAGATCCAGGGTCTTTATTTTGTACTCTACAATCCCCATGAGTGCTCAAGAGTTTTGACTCAGGCACAGTACCTAGGCATTTCATGGCCCGCTTTTACCTCTGTCACCAATGACAATGTGACTTTGAGGCAAAGTCACAAGAAGTTTAAGACGTTCACGGTCATTTCCCCAATTAGAACCCTCCCACACTACTTCTGTACAAGAGCGTGGGATGAATAGAAAGAATAGAGGGTAAAGTGGCAAGGGGCTATTTATATACAGCCATATATATACACACACGCGTGTGTGCGTGCACATAGCCTGCTAATCTTCTGTTATTCATATTGTCATCAGCATTGGTACTGTTCACAGCCCCTTCGCAGGTAATGGGGGACCTGTGACTAATGAACACGGGCTTCCGCCTACTTCAACAAGCAGCATCTTGTTCTAGGCAAAGACTCTGACTTGGCTCTCTATCATAACTATCATATTCTCCCCAGACATTTTAATTTCTTTTTTATTCTTTAACAATTTCAAACGTGTCTTCAGTAAGATATGATCATATAAACGCCCCAGTTCCCCCCATCACTCAAAATACCCTTCCCATCCTCACTTCCTAACTTCACGTCTTCTCCTCCTTTTCCTCCTCTGTGTTCCCCCTCCTCTCTCTGCTAATCCTCCTTCTCTCCCTCTCCTTCTTCTTCTGCTAACCTGGTGAATCCAATTAGTGCTGCATGGCTATGGGCCATTCAGTAGAGCAAGAGAAACCGACCAGTGGCCACACCCTCAAGGAGGAAGGAGTCTCATCCTCAGCAGCTGTTCACTGCCAATTGCTCCTCAGTAAGGGACAGAGCCAGGAGATAATCTCCCTCATCCATCCTGGAATCTTGGCCGGCTTGACCTTGTTCAGGAGACTACAGGTGGTAAAAGATTGTGGGTGCAGTATGTCCATTTTAACTTCTTAGGGCTCACTAACACACCTGAGTCTGACTGAAGAGCTTTCCTTCCTGCACCAACACCACAGAATGAGCTGGTACTGTAGAGGAAGCAAGACACATACCTCGCTAAACGCATCACGTGAATGTAAAGTGTCTTTTATCGATTGTAGGGTCTTCAGAGTATTTCCATGAAACCTGGTGTGAAGGAAGCCGGGCACCGTGGGAAAGACAACCGTGGACATGATACTACCTTCTAAAAGCACAGCACTTTGCGGTCTGCAATGTGGAATCTGCGCAATGTGCCTCATGTGAAGTCTGGAAGACAACTTGCAGGAGTCTGTTTTCTCTTTCAGTTGGGTTCTGGGGATTCAATTCAGGCTGCCAGGCTTGGCAGCAAACACCTTCACCTGCTGGACCATCTCAGCAGCTCCAAAGATGAACCAGTTACAGAATTTCCCCAGAGAGGTACAACATTTGACAGAATTTGTGGAACCCAGATCTATGAAATGGCAGGACATGCCTACTGACTGTACGTCAGGGCCTCTGAGGAAGCTAGGATTGAGAGAAATAATCAAATATTAGAGCAACTTAGAACTGCTTTCAACCCAATCAGACTTCTTGGATAAGTTCATCCATCCATCCATCCATCCATCCATCCATCCATCCATCCATCCATCATCATTTTACTGAGGACCTATTTTGTATCAGGCAGCCTGGATGACTACAAGCAATCTTTTCAAAGTACCTGCAGTATATTTATATAGCAGCTACAACATCCATAACATAAATTCCCTGGGCTTGCTGTGAAAGTCAAATGAACAACCTAGGTTAGACCCTTACAGACTACACTCCTAAGCATACTGAAGAACTAGTGGCGGCGAAGGATAGGGCAGCAAGTGCAGAGCAACGGGAGGAAGGGAAAACAACTACAACTAAACCAGACAGTTGGGGGATTACCTGAATACAGCCTCTATTCTAAAAATTAATATACTTTAACAGAAATTCCAATGTCAGGGAAGAAAGGAGATGTTTTAGGTTGTGATGTGTTTGGATAAGGGGTCTGCACTTCTTCCCAGGGTAATAAGTCCAGAAATTTGAAAACTTAGTCTTGGGACCAGGGATATAGCTCAATCGGTTAAGTATCTGTTCCAACACATGGAGCGCTGAGTTCAATCCCTGGTACCATATAAATGGGGTATGGTGGTACACACGTGTAATCCCAGCACTTAAGAGGTAGAGGCAGGGGGATCAAGAATGACTCAAGGTCATTCTTGGTGACATGGAGATTCAAGGCCATCCAGAGCAACATGATACAATCATGGGGCTGGGAAAAGAGAAGGAGGAAGAAGAAGAGGAAGAGGAGGAAGGCTATTGCAAAGAAGTGTCAGGGATTGAATCTGGGAATGACCAGTGCTGTTTCAGGAGGCTACCTCCTGCTCTGCCTCCCCCCACCCCTTTCCAGGCTCCACTCTTCTCCCACCGAGCAATCCAGTCTCTTCCTCACAACATAGCTGCTCCTATTCTCCCTCTTGGGGAACATTTGCTGATGTCCTCAGATACCCGTGTTCTGTGCTCACAACCTGCCAAGGCTAAACTCTGAGCATCCATCTTCCATCCACTACTTTCGATTTGTTTTAAATGCTGTGTCCAGGATGCGGGGTTGGCCGTGGCAGAAGAGAACTAGACAGTAGCTCCTCAGGCTCTGGGACCTTCCTGTTAACACTGTAACAGCTTCTGATTTGACGCGGTAGGACAGTGGAGTCAGGATGGGCAGGATTCCTCTCATATATGAGGGGAACAAAGACATACTATTCACTAAGGTGCCCACACTGCGTCTACATCCATCATTCCTATCTGAAACAGCCATGTTGATGACTGGTGTACCCCATGTCCAAAGAAAGAGTTAAGGTCCCTTCTGACGTCA
The DNA here is from genome assembly GCF_982192425.1 of Myodes glareolus. Classification (NCBI taxonomy): domain Eukaryota; kingdom Metazoa; phylum Chordata; class Mammalia; order Rodentia; family Cricetidae; genus Myodes; species Myodes glareolus. The sequence continues at coordinate 67,492,510 of NC_142034.1, forward strand.
CCCAGATAGTCAGAAGACAGAGCACCATTTGCACCTTCCTCCCACCTCTGCCCAGGGAAAGCCAGGGAGTCACCAGGCCAGACGGCGGGAGGGACTAATATTTGACTGGATGGTAGGGATGCTTAGTTCTAGCTCTGAGAGGCACAGGTTGCCCTGGGGCAATGTTTTCCCCAACCATGGAGTTTTTAGTATCCTCCGCACTCCCACAGAAGTTTGGGTTTGTTGAGCACCTTTCCCTGGATGAAACCTCAATTATTAAGCAGACAGTGTACCCACTGTTAGCATAGTCTTATATACGAGCATTGAATTTGACACCTATTCGGAAAGAAAATTCAGGTCACAAAGATCCAGACTTTCATTTTCCTTCTGCTGGTACCTCGGATAGGGGGCACCTGGGGACAGGACTCGAGCTAATTCACAGTCTTCCTTCTTCCTCTTCTTCTCCAGTAGGAGCCGTGTGCTTAGCACCAAGAAGACCCAAGAGGCTGTCCCAAAACTAAGTGGAGTCAACTTGAAAGCATCATGGATTCTCTCTCACATCTGTTTCACGTCTGCTGCAAGCGTTCCTTTCTGTCTCTCTGTATTGATCTCTGTTTGAGTATTGTACAGGGAAACATCTCACAGTCTGCCTGGCTGGAAAGGGGCCTCTGGGATTGTCTAGGTCAAGCCCTGGGCTGGACTGATCTGCAAACTCAGAGGAAGCAGAAAGCAGCAATTTCTCAGAGGCGCCTGTCGAGAGGAACTAGAACCCGGTTTCCTCCCATCTCCGCGCTTGTCACATTTCTCCAACTTTGCTTCAAACGAAAGCTTTTCTTTGTTTGGCACAGCCGTTAGCTAAGCAATGCTCTGCTTTGGGGATTCTTAGGGGAGGGGAATAAAGATATCATTAAAGAGAGTCCAGACCCTTCCCTGAACGGTTTCCTCTTTTTAAATCTAAAGAGGAGAAACAATTTCCTTCCCACCCTACCTTCTCGTGCAGAAAAGACAAGGACATCAGACTGCTTAGTGCTGAAATTGGAAAGAGGGTACATACGGCCCATTATCTTATTTTCATTTTTTACTCTTTAAGTTAGCATAAAGTAATGGCTTTTGTTATTGAATTTTCATACATAGATGTCATTATATTTGTTTATAGGTGAGAGGTTTTGATCGTTCAAAGTAATAACACATACCTCCTTCTTTGGATACACAAATTCAATTACTGGCTGCTGAACACTTCTTTAATAACAGTAGGTTATGTGTTGCTATTATTAATAACGACAGAAGCAACACGAGCTTGAATTGCTATGTCACAGTTTAAAGATTCCTGCTCTCTTGCTGGTAATGGGGTAACATTACAATGATGCCTCTCTCGATAATTAGGTGATGGGTACTCATAGGGATTGAATAACCCACCTCAAGTTAACAAGCTACCAAAAGAACCAGGATGGAAACTCCTACTGAGTGCTCCTGTTTCCAAATCAGCTTCGAGATCATGTCACCTTTTCTATATGAAGGCATGATGGCATTTTGGTACCCTGGTCCTTAACAATCAGACTTTGACAGTTTCTTTTCAAATATCTTCAAATATAGCCGGGTCTATAGATTAGATGGCTGAATCCAGTCTGAATTGGCTTTGGGTGCTTGAGCAGGCCAACTATCCTTTGGTCACCTTTTAGGGAGAACTATTTACCATCGCATGCCTATGATTAAGTGGACAAGCACATGGTTCATCTTATTAACATGGGAAAGACAATGCGCAGCAGGAAAAATCATTGTATCACCTGACCTACTGTAGTGGTTTGAAAGAAAATGGTGCCAACGGGAGTGGCATCTTTAAAAGATGTGGCCTTGTTGGAGGAAGTGTGTCACTGTGGGGGCAGACTTTGAGGTCTCTTTTTTCAAGCTTCCCACAGTGTGACAGTCAGTCAACTTCCTGTTGCCTGCAGGATGTAGCACTCTCAGCTCCAGCACCACGTCTGCCTGTACACTGCCATGTTCCCCTTCGTGATGTTAATGAGCTGAACCTCTGAAACTCTAAGTTATACTCGATTAAATGTTTTCTTTGAAGGAGTTGCCACGGTCATGGTGTCTCTCACAGAAATAGTAAATCCTAAGACACATACCAATCAGATTACTCTCTTTAGTAGTCCAACCCTCCTTCCTTTAACAACCCTTCCCAAAAGAGACATCAAGTTGCAGTCTGGGACTCTTGAGTACCCTCAGTCATGAGGCTACTGTCAGTCTTGACAGTGAGTACCCTCCCTCATGAGACCCCGTCAGTCTTGACAGTGAGTACCCTCCCTCCTGAGACCCCATCAGTCTTGACAGTGTCTTTCTGAACCATTTACAAATAGTCTTCTTGCTTCCTCTTCAAATCTATATGACCCTTATTTTCAATTTTTTGGCTAAGAGGCCAAGAACCTGGGAACATCTAACCCAGGCTCTACTACCACTTCTATCAGTAGGAGGGCAGAGTCCAGAATGGCTCCTTCCTGAGTAAGTAGGACACACACATTCTTGATGTCCTTGGCAGCACAAGTCCTGGGCAAGAAGGCGGAAGGGGAACTGGGCTCATTAGCACTAACTTCAGACCTCCCGGGTCCCCCATGTTTGGATTCACTTACTGTGGCCCATTCGCTGCTGTTCTCTTACAAGTGTACCCTGCGGGTATTCATTTGTTTATGTAAAAGGCCAGACTCTGTGGTATCTACTCATTAAGAAGGCCTCCTTTATATAAAGACCAAGAAGAATGACAGGGACACAGCATTTTCAACTTGCCTTCCTCTCCCCATAGCAACGCCACAAAAGAAGGGATTCAGCCTAGAGTTGACCCAAACCCTGTTCTGAAGAGCATGTGCCCTGCTGGAGTCCAGCTTTGAGGGAGAGGAAACAGCTCCCCAAGTTTCTGCTCACCCTCCTGCCTCTACAATGTAACCTTCTCTGACCTCCTGCATCTCATATTGGTATTTCACTATTTAGATCTCATTGGTTTCAGGAGCCCACACAGTCAAGGTGTCATGGCCATGGTCATTTCTACTGAGAAAAGGCTATGAAGATGGTTGAGAGGGTACATACTGGCACTAGTCTACTACTCGCTGATTTTACAATGATGGCAGACAGCTGTAATGAATGGTATGACTCTCCCCAGGTGATCTTGGATGGTGTCTCAGAATCCCACTTAGAGGCTGCAGATGCGGCTCAGTTAGTAGAGCGCCTGCCTAACATGCACAAAGCCCCAAGTTTGATCCCTCGCACCACATAAATGGAGCAGGATTCAATCTCAGCATTTGGGCAGCCTGGACTAGAGAGTAAGCTCAAAGCTACACAGTAAGACAAAGGGTTGTGCTTTACCTCATTTAGAGGTAAAAACACTTGCCTAGCATCCACACGGTCCTAGTGTCCACTCCCAGCTTGGAGAAGTAGAAGAATATAAGGCTTATCAAAGGTAAAGTGATCTCAGGACGTAGGAGGCTCTAGAAGAGAAGCCCGTGTCTTGCCAATGTGATATTTCTCCTCGTGAGCCGGTCCCGTGTCACAGTCACAGGACCAGTCTCCGGTCCTTTACTGAGCTCCTGGCTACTGGTTGTGCTGGACAGTAAACATGCTACTGAGTCATCAAGAGGGAGGAACATAAAAAGATACTTGAAATCTAACGAGAACTTTCTAAGAAGCACCTTAGACCGACAGTTCCATATTACACAATCTTTGTAAGATATTCACAAGCAGCCAGTGTAGTAGGTAGATAGTTCTAGGTGCTTTGAGAGAGACATCCAAGGACCTCCTCCTATGAGAAGTTCAGAAGGTACCTACTAGAGTTATATTTTCAACTACAATGGGAACTCACATTTTCCCGTTGAAGGGGCCTGAAGTCAGAGGTAGAGGAGGATATGGAGAGCAGGATGGCCCCGGGGAGCCTGAGACATGGCAACAGGCGGCCCACAGGAGATGAGATAGTAATAGAAAATTCTGTGTTTTATTATGAACTTTCATAAGGTGTCACAAGTTTCTTGTAATATCTCCATGCTATCTTTCCAAAGGTCATCAAACCAGCAGGTTGTAGTAATTGGTACCCAGTAGTCTAAAGCGGGGTCGTTTATGTTTCCCTGTATATTATGGCCTTTGTAGACCACCCATCAACTTTTCACCTCTCTGGTTTGATGAGAACAAAGAAAGGAATGTGTACTTTCTCCAACTCCAGCAAAGAAATAGCTGTCACTCCACAAGCGACTTCCCCACACGATCCTTAGCACAGATGGCCTTTGCCGTTAAACAGATTGCCTTGCAAACACCAATGTATTTTGAAGCTGGCAGATCAACAAGGCTGTTTGATAACAGAAGGATTTGTGTTCTAGAGACTTCTTTTAGGACATCCATGAGCCTGTTATTCGCAGAGATGTTAATGCCTGTCAGCATCTCAGTAGGTTTCTTATTTCTCTTTGAGACAGACGCACAACTCCACACCCATGGTTATCCTGGTGGTTATGGCCAGAGAGGAGTTGGGAGTTTTCTGTGGCTTGGATTTTGGGTGTTCCTCAAGAGCACATGTGATCAGAGCTTGCTCCCCAGGGTGCTGCTACTGGGGAGTGGTGGACGTGAAGTCTGGTGGGAGGGATATAGTTACTGAGACATAGCCTTGAAAGACTCCAGTTCTTTCCCCTGTCTCTTGTGTCCATGAAGCAATCAGTTTCATCCTTAACATGCCTGTCATGAATGCTGCCTCAGAGTCAACAACAAAACACCAGAGCCAACTGACCATGGATCAGAACCTCCAAAACCACCAGTCAAAAGAAGCCCTTTCTCCTTCATTTAAAACTTGATTACCATTGGCCTTGGCATAAGTGAACCGGTGCTGACTCTCACTGTCCAGAAAGCCATGGATCTCGGTGACTGAGGAGATGCTCTCAGTTTCAGTGAGCGCAGCTTAGAAGAGATAGCAAATATATTCTTCTCCCAAGCCAATGCATAGATTATCTCATGGGACATGCTAGTCATGAGTGTGCATGTTCAGACCACCAAGTGTCATCTATGATTCACCTCCCAAACTTTCTGTGTCTTTAGCATCAATGGAACTGCCGGAAGCCTGCTAACCAAAGAGTAGCCCCCAATTTATGAGCGCTGAACACCTGTTCATGCTCCGATCACTAGTTCCTGATGGGACAACTCATTGAGGAGATGGGCTAGCTAGCTCACTCTTATGGACTTGTGTTTTCCTGTGATTGTGTAGTAGGAGTGGATTCACTTTCTTCCATGTCTGCTTACCTTCATACCACTAAAAGCATAGCGTGTATACACAAAGACATTTGGTGGCATGGTTTCAGAAACTTGCATAATTCAATGTTCAAGAACAGGAAAGCTACTTAGAATTGGCATTAATGCTCTGAACTACCCCAAAGCTCAGGTGGGCCAGACTCAACTGAAAGTCTCTGTCGGACACAGCTACTAAGAAGCTGCTGGCCCTGAGTGACCTAGCAGGGAGGGGAAGGGATATCCAAACACACTCAAAGAAGAGGTCAGCTCCACAGAAGACAGGGCTCTTAAAATACAAATTCACAGCTTTTAAATCTGGCCTAAAATTCTGGAGTGCATACAGCGCCTGCCACCCAGCTGATCCGAGGCTGTCTACCCATGACTGGCTCCATAAAGAAGCTGTTTACATAATTGCTGAACTGTAGCACAGGCCCTTAGAGGAAATACATTAAGAGCAACCACATGCGTGTGGATCTGGGAATTCTTCCATGTCTTCATCAGACTTAGAGGCAAATGTTTACCAACTCCCTACTACGTGCTGCAGGTGCCACAGGCGGGAGGGAGACAGACGGAGTCCTCGCAAGCTAATGCCGTAGTTGGGAAGCTCCTTTCCGGTGCCTGAAATCGTAGTGCTAGGAAAAGAAAATCCAGAGAGATGTGACATTTGTGAAAGATGACAGAAAGGGAGTCGGGAGAGGGCCTGCCAACTGGTGAACAAAGGCATGGATATACGAGGGCAACTGGGAAGGGCTGGGAAAGATCTCTGGGGCTTGAACAGAGAGGGCCTTCAAAGCGAGACCTGAACATAGCTTTTACTTTGAAAGCAAGCAAGAAAAAAAAGATCCAGGGAAGATTTGCGAGTCAGAGAACTTAGGTAAATGGGAGAGCTTGAGAGGGAGAAAGGATCTCTATTGATATAGCTGTAATGATATGTGATGGCCAGGATGAAGGCTATAGAAACAGAAAGGAGGTAAGCCTGGCGGGTACTGGAAGACCCCATGGGCCTTTGCAGATGAAGATATACTATGAGCCAAAGGAAGAATGGAATTGAGAAGCGTCTGTAAGAAGAGTGTAATGATGACAGCACCATTTGTCTTCTGACTCATCAAGTCCATCAGAGGCTTCTGAAGCCCTCAACATCCTCCTGGGGATACCGTGTTAAACTCCATCATTTCTTAGGCTTGAACAAGCACACAGATCATGTGAGGACCTTGTTGAAATCCAGATTTGAATCCAGTGTGTTTGGGCGAGATCTGGGATTCCGTATGCCCAGCAAGCTCCTGCGTATGGAAGCTTCAGAACCAGACTTTGACGAGCCTCGGGCTTGGCTTCTCTTCTTCCATCTTCATGGCAAATGTCAACAGATCTATTAGGAATTCATAAGGTGGCTTCAGGAGAAGGTAGATTACGTTAGCTGCCAACTGCAGTTCTAACAGTTAATAGCTATAGACTGCCTAGTTTCTCTTGTTTGCTGGGAGACCATAAAATTATCCAGAGACTTGGTCTAAGGGTTAATCTCGTTAACCTGATTGGATTTAGAAGCACCATGGAATGTCTGTGAAGGAATTCCTAGACTTGGTTAACTGGGGCAGGAATATGCACGGTAACCATGGATGATGCATCCCATGTATCGGGGATCACACACTGAGTAAAAAGAGAGAAAGTGAGCTGAAATGCCAGCATTTACTGCTCTCTGCTTCCTGCATGAAGATGCAGTGTGGCCAGCTGTCTCACATTCCTGCGGTCATGGTTTACTTCCCCACTGTGATGAGTGCATTTCAACTGGGAGACAGAATAAGCCTTCCTTCCTTCATCTGCTTTTGTCAGAGCAACAAGAAAGCATACATCTAGCCATAATTAAAGGTCTTTGAGCCTATAATTCGTGATCTTAGAGAAGCTAAATAAGAAGGTGAACCTGAAGAAAATCATAGAGTTATCCTCCTGGATATTGAAAGTAGACAAGATTGCCAGGCAAACTTGGGTGCACTGGGGGTGGGGGGGGTGGAAGTAAGGGGAGATGGTTAGAGAGAAGGGAGAAGGGGGGGATGGGGGATAGCTTGGGGGAATGGGATGGGGGGAGGGAGGAAGGATGGATATGGGAGCAGGGAGGTATATATCTCAACTAAGGGAGCCATTTTAGGGTTTGCAAGAGACTTGATTCTGGAGGGGTTCCCAGGCCCAAGGAGAGGTCCCCAGATTGTTCCCTGGGCAGCAGAGGAGAGGGTGCCTGAACTAGCCTTGGCCCATAACCATACTGATGAATATTTTGCATATCACCATAGAACCTTCATCTGGCGATGGATGGGGATAGAGACAGAGACCCACATTGGAACACTGGACTTAACTCCATAGATCCAAATGAGAAGCAGAAGGAGGGAGAATGTGAGCAAGGAAGGCAGGATCAGAGGGAACCTTCATCCGATGATGTATGGAGATAGAGATGGAGACCCACATTGGAGCACTGGACTGAGCCCCCAAGGTACAAATGAGGAGCAGAAGGAGGGAGAACACGAAAAAGGAAGTCTGGACCGCGAGGGGTGCATTCACCCACTGATACAAGGGGACTGATCTAATGAGAGCTCACCAAGGCCAGCTGGACTGGGACTGAACGAGCATGTGATCAAACCGGATTCTCTGAATGTGGCTGACATGGGGGCTGACTGAGAAGCCATTGACAATGGCACTGGGTCTTGTTTCGTCTGGCTTTTTGGGATCCTGGTCTGTTTGGATGCTCACCTTCCTAGACCTGGAGGGAGGGGGGAGGAACTTGAACTTCCCACAGGGCAGGAAACCCTGACTGCTCTTAGGACTGGAGAGGAGGAGGAGAGGAAGTGGGGGGAATGGGAGGGTATTGGGAGGAGGGGAGGAAGTGGAAATTTTTATAAATAAATAAATAAGTAAATTTAAAAAAAAAAAACAAAAAAACGAACGTAAAGAAGCCCCTTAATAAAAATTGAAATTTGTCCATGGTCAATTGTTCTTGAGATGAAATGTTCAATAAAGGTTTTATTTTGGTGCTCAAAACAACAACAACAACAAAAAGAAAGCATACACCTTCCTATTAGTCCTAGCTCATCTGCTGCCCTATTATGGTTCCTCCAGGAAGGTGAAAACAGAAGTGCAGGACCACACGGCCTTGGCGCCTGTCCCTAGGAAGCGCCTGTCCACCCTCATATCAAGGGTTCCAATCACACATGATACAAGTCCTAAAACCCTCCATGTTCACCACCTTCTTCATCATTCGTCTCCTGCCTCTTTGGCTGGCTCCATCCACAGACGAAATGAGCCCCCCTCTCACACCCTACGCTGCTTTGCTAGCTTAGACATCCGCACCATACAATTTATATTTACTTAATTATCTGTTTGCTTTAAAACACTTGCTCCTGTTGGTCTTTCCTAGTGTATCCCCCAAGTGCTCAGAGAACCTGTCACGTCCTGGATGATGAATGAGTGACTGGGCAGGTGGATGAACGATGAGAAGCGGAAGTAAATACTGAACACAAAGTGTACGAGATCCCTCATCCGAACACACACACAAATGAAAAAGTAGGCTGCATGGATTCCAGCAAGAAGGTGAAAAGACAGTCAGCCCTCAGGACAGAAGAAAAATTTGCAAACATTTGTCTGACGAGGAAGTCTATCTAGAATACATTAAAAGTATTAAACGACAGCGTTTTTAAAAATGAGCAAGGGTTTTGCATAAGTATTTCTCTAAAGAAATATGCAATTGAGAAAGTAAAGAAGACATTTGCTACCGACTTGGATGAGCCTCGGGCTTCACAGTCTCTCCTTTGATCTTCATGGTCAACATCAGTGATTCCACTGGGTATCCTCAAGGTGTCAGGAAGAGGGTCACCTACACTCCTCACACATCAGAACCACAGTGAGTTTCACTTCACACCCCCTGGAATGGCTGTCGTGAAAACAGATAATAGTCTGTGTCCACGAGGAGGTGGAGGAATTGAAGCTCTTTTGTAGTTTGAGTGGGAACATAAAATGGCACAGCCATGTTAGAAAGAGAGCTGAGAGACTTGAACATAGTTATCAAGACACAGAGCAATTCCAGCACTCGCTAAATGCTGAATAGAAATGAGGATGCATGTGACCAGGACTGTCTCAGCAGCCATGTCTATAATAGACGGGAGGTGGGAAGGCCCCCTAATGCTTATCCCCTGCCACCTGGACACACAAAGCATGGGATGTCCTCACGATGGGAATGACGGGCGAGTGTTTGCCAGGAAGCAGGGCTGGAATGCTGATCCTTGTTGTGACACAGGGATGCTTTGAAGGCCAGTCACAAAATAACGGAGGCTGTATGCCAGAACACCTCCATCTATGGAGATAGAAGATGAATGAGTGATTGCTGGGCTGGAGAGAGTGGAGGCATCCGGGAAGAGATGGTGGCGTAGGTACAGGGTTGTGTTACTATACTAGAGGGAGAGAAGCAGTCATAGAGTACGACAATGCATGTGTGTATGCTACACAGACTGTGAGACATTGCCCCCACACAAGCAAGATTAACGAATGCATGTGAAAGAAACTGGGCTGGCGAGATGGTGCCGTGACTAAAGGTGCTTGCTGCCAAGTCTGACAGCCTGAGTTCAATCCTGGGTTCAGGAAGAATGGAAGGAGAGAGATGATGCCTGAACGTTGTGTGAAGGTGTTGTAGCCAACACTCTGGCAACACCTACAGGAGACAGATGCCACATGGAAACTTCAGATAATTCCACCTTTCAACTCTCGGATCTTCAATGGAAGACCTCAGGCACTGGGGACAGGCAAGAGTCATCTCCGTTGTGCTCTATGTCGGAATTCCTGGGTCACAGGACCATGAGCCAAAAATGATTGTTCTGAAGCCCTCTGTGTCTTGGAATTTGTTGTTAGGCAGCAGTAGGAGATAAATACACAAAAGCTGTCTGATTCCATAATAGAAGTTCCAAATCAATGGACTGTGGTGGACAATGCAAGCAATCAAGTAGACTTGTCTTATCAGAATTCATCTCCCAGGAAGACCCCCTTAGGAAGAAGGTCTGGAGGACTGACGGCTTCGCTGGGCTCTGTCGGATGGAATAGTGAACATGGCAAGCGGTACTAATGAAGCTATTCCTAGCGCAGTCTCATGAGGATTGAGGACATACGGTGCAGGGACCATGGACCCGATCATCTCTGAAACATTCAACGGCTGGTTTTCCATATCCACCCAAGGTGAGCACCCTGTGCTGTGAAGAGGACACATCTTGATCTTGGCATATCTTTCAATGAGTGGTTATGATTTGAACTATCACAAAATAGAGTCTTGAATTAAATTGAGTAGGGTGGCCCATGCTTGTAATCACTCAGGAAGTAGAGGAAGGAGGATCAGAAATTTGGTTATCCTTGACTACTTTGAGAGTTTTCTTCTTTTTCTTTTTCTTTCTTCCTTCCTTCCTTTCTTTCTTTCTTTCTTTCTTTCTTTCTTTCTTTCTTTCTTTCTTTTGTTTTTTTGTCTTTCAAGACAGGCTTTCTCTGTTGTTTTTGGTGCCTGTCCTGGCACTCACTCTGTAGACCAGGCTGGCCTCAAATTCACAGAGATCCACCTGCCTCTGCCTCCTGAGTGCTGGGATTAAAAGCACATACCACCACTGCCTGGCAACTACCTTGAGAGTTTTGAGGTCATCCTGGGATATATAAACCTCCTGTCTGAAATAAAATAAAATAAAGTAAGACATCTTGCTTTAATTGTTCTAAACCAATAGTTTCTATCTGCAAAAGCACAGATTATGGTGATATTTAAATATGAAACCTGATTAACTAACATTTAGCATCTTCAGTGCTGCGGTTTATATTATACTGCTACTCCCTGTCTCCCCAGGGCCAAGACACTAGTGGAAAGAGGCCAATTTGAGATGAAAGGGTCTTTCTGCAATCCAAGCCTTTTGTTCCCTATGAAGAGGAGAGAAAGGGCAGAGAGGGGGCACTCAGAGACAGACTTCTTTGATGTAGGGCTCTATCTTCAAGACTGATTGACTGACGGTGCATCCTAGAGAAAAGAGAAGGTTTTGATCGGCTTCTCAAGCAATCTTACACACATTTGATGGGAAGAAGTGGCTGGGCAGCAGGGGCTAGAAGCGGCAAGAAAAATGAAGGATTAGAGTTCTGTGTCAATTCGAATTTCCTCCCAAACTCTTCAAGGTCTCTAAGCCTTAGACTCAGTTCCTCCCTCCGCCTCCTATCCTTCACATTTCCTCTGAAAGGAAGAGAAAACCTTATATGAGAGAAACAAAACAAAACATAAAAAGAAGAAGACAGAGAAAAACAAAGGCTGCCCCTGAATGCTTGGAGAACAAAACAGCCAGCCCCTTTCATACGCCTGGAGGCTCAGCTCCATTATCCTTGTCCGAATCAGAGTGTGGGACAGTGGTCCTGCGAATCAGCCGCAAGCTGTCTCCATGGCGACTGAAGCAAAAGGAGAGAAGTAGACTTCATTTTCAGGAAGATGAGGAAGGGAGGAGAAAGGGAGGGGAAAGAAGTCAGGTAGGGCTTTAAATCTTTCACTTGTGTGTTCTCTGTGAAGTCCTGCTTTACAGAGGTGTGCAGGAATAACAGGGTTGGAGGGACAAATAGCTCCGAGTTCAAGTCAAGTCATGTGTGATCCTGGCCAGGAGAGCTTGGGCTGTTATTATCACATCCCACCGCAAGTACCTCAAGAGTGGAATGGGGGTTCAGCTATTGATGGGTTAGTTCACTGGCTTCTACCTTCCTGCCCGCTTCTTCCTTCATCCTCACAGAAATTTAGCACTTGAGTATCCAAAAGTCTTTGCTGTCAGTCAGTAAGCTCACAGGCCAACTTCTTTCACCAAACACAAGGACCTCAAACACATTCACAGATTTTATATTATTCAACGTTAGTAAAGAACTACCATCTAAAGGTTAGGGCTTGTTTTCTAGTAAGTCAAGACCTGGGCATTCCATCAAGCTGACCCCAAAAGGTCATAGATCCTTCTTCCCCATTCATCACCAAAATAACTTGGGCACAACAATGCGATGGATCAGGCTTGCTGCCTCCCAAGTACTAGGGCCTGCATCTTCCTCACACATACTCCAGCACTCAGAGGCATCGAGGGCTTGTCAAATCCTACAGGGGCATGGCTCAATTTGTGTCACCAGTGCTTTCTGTCTTGTCTTCTTGGGAAGTTCTTCAGCTCGGTTCTCGAAGTCCACACTCCAAGGCAAGCTGGTACCTTCATCTCACTGGGCCAAGATAGTTAGTTCAGGTGTAGTAAGTAACAACTTCTGTCCACCTGCCTGTGTCTCTGCTTGATTCTGATGTTTCCTATGGCAAAATGCTCCTTTGATTCAAAAGTCCCATGTGCGCATGCTCTTTTGGAAGTCAAATTCAAATGCGAAGGCTTCATTTTTGTCACCATACTACTTGGAGCTGGCATTCTAGGCATCTGTGACCTGGCTGCCGGAAATCGGACTTGAGTCCCCTGTAAGGGCACACAGGCTCTTGGCCACTGTACCTCCAACCCCCATGCTTGCATCTTTTTTTGAACCACTTTGCAGATACCTCTATTGATCTTGGCAGTGGTGGGATACTGATGCAAGGGGGACAGCAGCTGCTCGGACACCGTGGCTGGCGCAAAACCGCACTCAGGAGACTGAAGAGAGAGGATCTCTAGCTAGTGGCCAGACAGACACACACACAAAGTTCTTTATTCTCCCCAAACAAACCGAAACAAAATAAAAGGCTAAGAGCAGCCACCTATACCGACGCTTAGAGTGTGGGAGGCATCAAGACAAATGCGTAAATTCACTTTTCAGCTCTTGAAACTTCTTTAAGCCGAGGTAATAGTTTTATCCCATTTCACAGAGGAAACGGAAACTTAATAAGGTTAAGTAATGAACTTGAGTTCACTAGTTGTGGCTGGCAATTACATGGATGGGCTAGACGGCCAGGAAAGCACCTGCAAGCAAACGCTCCTGGGCTTCAGAGCCACAGATGTTAGATGATGTGGTCCAGGCTGTGTTCCTGCCAGCCTCACTAACAGGATCGAGCGATTGACTCTGTGCACTATGGATGGTACTAAGTTTGCGGTGATTGTGTGAGATGTGAGACTCAAAGCTTTGAGCCAGGCAGGGTGGTGGGTCGAGAGGTGTCAGAGAGATGGCAGTTTTGTGACTCACAATCAGATGAGCTACTCTAGGGCCATGACCTGGCATCTCAGCGCAGTATTGGTTCCTTCTTTCTACGGCAAACCCAGGGAGTTAACTAAAAGAAGCCTTTTCCATCTCGGGACGGCCTCTGAGTGCTGGAGAAAACTATGCCATGAGGATGGTGGCTTGAACGAGAAGTGTCTCTCAGACATTTGAAGACTTGGTATCAGGTTTGGGGGAGGTTATGGGGAGATTATAGCTTGCTGGAGGAAGTTCATCGCTTTGAGAGTTCATAGTCTTGTCCGTCCCACTTCCAGTTTGCTCTCTCTGCTTCACCTTTGTGTTTCAGGGTGTTAGTTTCCAGCTCCCTGTTCCTGCCCCATGCCTGCTGCTTGCTGCCATGCCTTCCTGCCATGATGGATTCTTACGTCTCTGGAACCAGGAGCCTAAACAAACCCTTTTCCATATGTTCCTTTGGTTGTGATGTCTCATCACAGCAACACAAAGGTCATTAATGGTCCCTTCTCTGTGCTGGTGAAGGCTTGAGGCAGCACAGAAAGGCTGGGACAACTAAGCCAACATGGGGAAGGGAAAGGAGGCTGCTTGAAGCCTGTCAGCTGCCAAGACTCAAGAATTTCAGCACAATACCAGCTCTCTGGGAAGGTGGCTGACTTAGAGCCAATATGCACTTCATATGAGGCTTCCAAACAGGAACGTTAAAATAGCAATGAGCTGTGCTTAGGCCCAAGCACCTAGGAGCTTGACCGTGGCCCTGGTAGTTTGCTGGAATCTCATGAACAAGAGTAAACCTTCCTTTATTGTAAAATCATCTTCTCTTCTACAGCTGAACCGACCAAGCCTTTATTTTATTATCTGGGAGCCTATCCACTCAGGAACTGCCCCATGATCTCATTCACTGAACAGGCAAAGACTCCTTACAACCCTCTGAGGTATCACTTCAGAAGTCACTAAATACTCAACATTGTAACTCTCCCTTGAAAAACCCGTAGCTACACTTGGGTGTGTGCTCTTATTTCCCCAGTGTCTCTATTGCTATGTAGCCCCATCTTTAAATCTATGTTAGCTTAGCATAGTTAAGAAATTTCAACTCTGTTTCCTACTGGATTATCCTGAAATTCTTTTCTACAGTGAGGCCAAGAATTCCAGCTTCACTCGAACAGAGGTCCCCAAAAAGAATTTGTCAGGTTGCTGCAGGTAGCAGTGGGGGAACTGTCCCTGACCTATGCCTCATGATGCTGCCACAATAGCCTTTACTGTTTGGCTTCCATGACTCAGCTACTCTTAGGGAGAGTTTGTTAAAACTTCATATTGGACACAATTCCTCAAATGGTATTGGAAAATCTCATAACCAAAGGTAGAGAGTTTATGTTCAAAGGCTCCATGGAACCTTCCAGAAGCACTGATTTCTTTTTGAGGGGGGGTCATTTGAGGCCCCTACTGTGCAGAGTGGGGGATCCACAGTCAACCATCTGTCCTAGTTTTGGTACGCTCAGTCTTGGGTAGGCACTGATGGGTTCCTGAAGAATTATCTAGAAGGAAACCAGAATTTAGATATCAAAGTCCAACTCACAGGACAAAGACCTCTATCAACACTGAAAGTCAATGTGAAGTTTCAACTGAAATAACCCGGCAGAGGTCTTCTGAGAGGGTTGATTTATTCATCTTTTATTTCATGACCACCCAGGGAGGGCTAGCCGGCAGGGAGGCAGGAAGTGGTCAGTAGCACAGACTCCAGAGCCAAACTGCCTTGGAATTTTCCCAGCTTTGGCCATTGCTCACTGTGCAAACGTGGGCACTTAACTCTCTGCGCCACGGTTTCCTCTGTTTGACACCACTGGTGATCTATTTCGAAGGGAGGTTTTGAGGGGATGAGTTGAATAATATACAGAGCAGCCTGGTCCCCTGGCGCTGAGCAAAGCTCAGGTATTGCTAGAATCCTATTGTGGGTATTGAGCCAACGTCCATGCATGGGACCTCTCTGGCAGGAAGGAGCTATATCAGGAGAATGAACATAAGCCCCTGTGTTCTCATAGTGTTCACTGTCATGACTTAAGTGCTCACACAAGTCAGAACAACTGCTCTCCCATAATAGCACCTTAAGGGGTGGTTCATGCGTTGTCCACAGGGCCAGAGCTGCCTGGAGAGCCTGGATGCACTTACTCACACAGAATAACTAATCTGAGGTCTCTGGGGATAGTCCTGCTTGGTAGTTGCAAATTGTTGTACAAAGCTAAAGTCTGCCGAATATAACTCAGTGGAGTTATATTCCACTGAGTGGAATAGGGTGTGGGAGAAGAATGAAAAAGATGGTGCTGGGCACCTGTAATTCCAGCACTGGGCGGTGGTAGCGAGAAGATCAGTGGATCATGGTCATATTCAGAGATACTGAGACAAGCCCGTGTTACATAAGACTGTATTTTAATAATATTTTTTGAAAAAGAAAACCAAACCAAACAAGAAGAGGTGGGTCAGTTGGGGTACAAGCCAAGGCTAGGAGGAGGCATGGAGTGGGGAGCTGTGGCCACTCAAAGTCCCACAGATCTTGCAAAGCTTTGAGGTCTCTTCCTCCTAAATATTGGCAAAGCTGCTTGTTGTTTTAAACTAGGATGGTGGAAGTGATCTTTCCTCCAAAATCTGGGGAGCACCTATAACAAAAACAGGTCGGGGCTGGCTCTTAGCTACAACATTTTTATAAACATCCTCACAAGCATACCTCTTTACAGGTAAACAAGAAAGCGAATAAGCAGCTACCAGAACAGTAAGTAGATCAAGAAGTCAAGTCAGTGAGAAACTTTGTCTTAAGAAAATAAAGTCAGTTTGTCAAAGTCAGAATGACTTGTGTCCAGCGTCCTCTGCCTGACCCTGACATTACAATAGTGTCTGTAGAAAGAAACTGTGAAATTGAGGGAGCCCTGCAGACCACAGGGAAGGGTACTATAACACTGAATTTTAATAATTTCTAGAAAAAGCAACAGCACTGACATAGCCAAAATGTAAGCTTTAAAAATGATGAAATATTTTGTATGGTTTATACATTGGGGTATAACTATTACAATAATAGTACATATTTTCAAACCTAATGAGTCTCAAATTTCTCTTTATCAGTAAGCCATAGAATTTTTTAGGGGGACACGGCAGGGCTGTGCTGCATGGGACGGTGTGTGTACAGGCAAGCCGGGGCTCAGTCTTGGCTGTAGTTTCTCAGGCATTGTTTACTTTGTGTTTTGAGCTACAGTCCCTCACGGTCCTGGAACTCACCAAATCAGCTAGGCTGTCTGGCAAGTAAGCCCTAGGGACCCACTTGTCTGTGTCCCCAGAGCTGAGATCATAAGCATCATGCATCTGGCTTTTGTGTGGGTGTGGGAATCGAACTCAGGTCCTCGGGCTTAGGTGACAGGCATTTCTTGTCTGGCAGGCACTTAATTGACTGAGTCATCTCCCATGCCCCACGGGCAGTGGACTTGGCTGTGTGTATTTGATGACACTCATCAGGGACATCCATTATTTTATCGAGACTCCAGCTTGGGACAGCAGAACAGGAAGATTTTGTAGCAATTTAAGCATTTATTTATGATTCGAAATTTTCTTGCCATGCAATTGTTTTTGTTTATTTGTTTCTGAGGCAGAACATCACTGTCTAACCCAAGCTGGCCTAGAACTGGTGATCCTCAAACCTCATCCTCTTGAGAGAGAGCTCTGGGATCAATGCCCACCCAGCGCTGCTTCGGCTTTTTAAGTTCCTCCTCACAGCTACAGCGAGATCCTCAGTGGTTAAAAACAGTGAAGTGTTGCCCCATTTCACACCTTCCTGTGCAGTACACAGTGAGACAGATTCCTTGGGTGGGGAGATGGCTCAGCCGTCAAGAACACAGACTGCTCTTGCAGAGAACCCAAGTTCAACTTCTAGCACCTATGTCAGCTGGCTCACCACCACCTTAAACTCCAGTCCCAGGGGAACCGATGCCTCTGGCCACCAAGGTTACCTGCACTCACGTGCACACATGCATTCTCTCTTGTCACACACACACACACACACACACACAATAAAACTTTAAAAGAGCGAGAGACACATTTGTTGATATTTGTTGATGCTCCATGGTAAGAAAATTGGTATGTCGTTCAGGACTAGGAGAGGTCCTAGCGTGGTACATTCTGGGTGATCTCTGTTACAACAAAACACATAAGAGTCTCCTTATCAATGTGGCATAAATTTCGTGTAGATTCCTGTTGTAGCTGGTTTTCAACTGGTTCCATGAGAAAAGAGATATCGCCTAGCAGAGAAGAACATAGTTTCCTTCTTTATAGTGGCATCAAAATCATCTGAGTAGTTTTGCTACTGTTGATTGCTACTCCCTGGGCTTGATCCAAGATCAGAATCTATGGACACAGCCTAGAGGTGTACACAAACCAGAATCTGTTGGATCCCTTCATCTCTGTCACTTTAAGAAATAGGGATGTAGAAGAAGAAATTCACCGTGGTGAACCTTTTAGTTCAGAGAAATGACCAGCCTGAAGGGAAATTTCTAGCCCTGGAAATGTTTCTTCATCGCCTCTCCAACTTCAGACCTCGAATTAAAAAACCATTGAGAGAGTTGCCGCCTCAGTCCGCTCATGTAATTTGGCAGTTAGACCGGGCTGGCTGCTGCATTCCACCTGCAAGGAGGCTTCATCATGACTCAGGACAGAATCAAACAACAATCCGCTCAGGGTTCCCTGCCACTTACACAGACAGATGGAAGCATTTCTCCCAGTGTATGGGCTGCTCTATTTCATAGTAATATGATCTCAAGCCATCACTGAGGCAGGCTGAATAAAGACCTTCTCTCTAATCCACTCCACGAGCATCACAACAGACAAAGAGAGAGAATTCCACGGATACCACCAGGTGAAATGATGCTCCGTTGCCTGGAGACATGATCCTTTACATCACATAAGATGATCCATGGGGAAGGGACTATTGGGGAAGGGGCGATTACGTCACTACTTTCTTATAGAAATACCTTTGATATCATCTGTGTTTTTAAAGTAAATACCAGGTCCAAGAAGATGACACAGTCAGCAGTGCTTATTGTGCAAGCATCAGGACCTGAGGTCAAGAGTTAGCACCCACATTAAAAAAAGCCAGGCATAGTGGCACGCTCTTGGAATCCCGGCTCTGAGGAAGCAAAGACAAACAGAATTTCTGGGACTTGCTGGGCAGACTGAGAAGCCTAGTTACCAAGGTTCAGGCCAATGAGAGACCCTGTTTCAAAAGATAAGGTACCTGGCACTCGAGACAAACATGGGAAGTTGAACTTGAAATCTATATGCTAGTGAGGTCACAGCACCCCCAGCCCTGCACAAGTAAATTCTAAAGCATGAATAATTTCTTCATATCTATCTATCTCTCTCTCTATCTATCTATCTATCTTTTAAACTTGATATATATACAAGATATGTGTATACACACACACACACACACACACACACACACATATATATAATGTCTCAAGGCAAACATTACGTTTCTTGAAACCAGTGAGTTAGACATGGCCAGAAACTCTGTGACTTTGCTATGCAAACTGAAACCAACAGATTTGCTGTGTAATAAGTCCCATTGCTGATCCAGTTAATCTGAAGCTGCACCTCACAGATACCCATATGATCTGTGTGTACAATAACACCTGAGGAGTTTTTGTTCAGATCCCAGTTCTAAATGTATCTGCACAGAAAATCTGAGGGATTAAGCAAAGAACGGGCGTGAGTCCTAGACATCCTTGCTTAGGTTGGCACTGGGTACAGTGTGGTATGGGGTCTTGTTGAAACTTCTGTGTGATTTGACTCCAGTATCTGTCAAGTGGTTTTTGTTTGGTTTCCTTACAGTGACTGACACAGAACTCAGGGCCTTGCATGTGATAGGTCAGTGTGTTACCATTAAGGTACATCCTCAGCCTTCACAGCAGTGTTTGGAATGTCCCCATGAAAAGCTAGAAAGCGATCATATGATCCAGCTCTCCTACTCCTAGGCGTATTTCTAAAGGACTTTATTCTACTACAGAGACACTTCGTCATTCATGTTCATTGCTGCTCTCGTTACAATTGTCGAGAGATAGAAACAGCCTAGATAAATATCCATCAACTGATACGTGGCTGATGAAAATATGCTATATACACATGATGCAATAGCATTTTGTTGCAAAGAGAAATGAAATCCACAGGAAGATGGATGAAGCTAGATACTATCATTCTGAGGAAGGTCACACAGACTCAGGTTGACAGGTGTCACACGCCTCATCTCGTATGTGGATTCTAATTTAGAATCTTTAGCTACTGTGTGTTTAAGCTGGGGTAGTCATGTATGTCAAGAAACTTGCAAGGGGGCAATTGAAAGGGGTGGAGGGCAGAATAGTGGTGGAAGAGGGGAAGGGGAAAATGGAACAGGATGAAGGTAGATGTGGGAGGATGGGATAGAGGAGGGATCATGGGAAGGGATAACTAACACCATAAACCATTGAAAAGGCCATTTGGAAACATACCACTATAGAAGCTTCCCCAAATATCTGCATCTGTATGTTCATAGATAGAAGATGTTTAAATGGAGTTACCCTATAAAGGGATGACACCTCTCCTAGACGCCATAGACTGCCAACCAAATCCCTAGTTCCAAGCATAAATTGCTAGTTTTAGAACTCAAAACTTGCTAGTTTGTAGACCTCCAAACATTACAGGCTATTGCTATTGCTCTTGGTCACTCTACAGAACTTGATGGTAGGACCCTATTGATTAAGAGACTGCATACTTGCTTCACAGAAAATGAAAACAAAAATCAAGCTGGTACCAGCCTGAAAGCTTCACCCTTACTGGCTAGCTTCCATGGTTCCGGAAGGCTCTAGGCACACTACTGGGGAGAAAAGCAATCAGCAGTCTTACCCAGATGTGAACCTTGAGAGCTATAGTAGCAACCGGCCTGGAAAGATATGTTCCCTGGTACACAGTGACACAAATGCCATGGGAGTAACTAACCACTTTCTGATTGGATTTAAGGCAAGTTCCACTCACACCTGGTACAATTAACTGGGACAAAATTCCATATGGCCAGGCCCTAAGAGAGACTCTAATACTATTATTCTTCTAAAGGGCATAGTGTTAAATTGACCCCGAAGTTATTATAGTCTTACCAGAGATAAACACATTTTGCAGTATTAATGAGGATTAATAGAGAGCCACATCTAATCACCATGCAGATAATAAAAGTCTGTGGAGTGCTTCGCTCTAAATGGGATGCACCCAAGGCTAGGGGATCATCACAAACATGGGGTAGAAAGATTCTAAGAGCCAGAGGTAGGGGATATGTTCAGTGAAACAGTATTTGTTCAGCAGGATGGGGCTGTTGCATACATGAACTCACAGTGGCTTAGGACTGTTTACACAAAACCTGCATAAGATTGAGCCAGCCCAAACCCCAGCAGGAAAAGAGGAGTGGCTCATGAAGCCCCTTCCCTAGTTGACAAGCTATTGGCAATTGATAGCTGTCAGGGGAAGGAGAGTCAGTTTGTTTGCAGACCCCTAAGAGGCTACCCATGCTCCGGTAGATGGCCCTACATCCATATACATATACACACGGTACTAAGAGAACTCAGTGGATTTTTTTCGCAAATAGGGTATGTGAAGTTGGGAGGGAAAAAGTGATGGGGATGTGGGAGAGAGTCTGGCAGTGAGGGAATGGAAGGTGAATTTGATCAAAACACATTGGATATATGCACAAAATTCTCAATTTCAAAGGAAGGAAGAAATGAGGAAGGAAGGAAGGAAGGAAGGAAGGAAGGAAGGAAGGAAGGAAGGAAGGAAGGAAAGAAACCATTGCTCTAACCCAATTCTCCAGCTCCCAAGCTTTACAGAGCTCTGAACTGTTAAGGATAGCAAGGATTATTCAAACATGTTTAGAGCCATAGCAGGTGACATGAATAAGTTAAGCTGGTCACCACAGAATCAGTGGAGGGTGTCAGCCTTCTGGGAGGGTGGACTCACTGGCACTGCCTGTCTTCAGCATGGCCTTTGACAACAGGTGCCAGTGCTGACATACCTTTTGACTTTGTGTTTCATGAAGACGAAGCTAGAAAGTCCAAGTGTGTGTGTGTGTGTGTGTGTGTGTGTGTGTGTGTGTGTGCGCGCGCGCGCGCTCATCTTAGGAGTGTGTACATGTATATGTGTGGTTAGAGGCCGGAGGTTAACCTCAGATATCATTCCTCAGGTACTGTCCCTCTTATATTTTAAAACAAGGTCTCTCACTGGGATCTGGGGCTCACCAATTAGGGCAGACATGCTGGCCAGTAAGCTGAGGAGACCTGCCAGCTTTGCTTCCCCAGCACTGGGATTAGGAGTGCATCGAGTTAGTTTTTAGAGAGTTTCTGGAGATTAAAACTCTCCTGATGCTTGAAAGCGGCATTTGATCAATTGAGCCATCTCCCCAGCCTGGAAACCTAATTATTTTAATGTAAAGTCTCAGTCTCTGTCTGTCTGTCTATCTGTCTGTCTCCTGTCTCTGCAATGCTAGTCACAAACTCAATATTTATTCTTTTTTTCTTCCTTCCTTCCTTCCTTCCTTCCTTCCTTCTTTCCTTCCTTCCTTCCTTCCTGTCCGTCTGTCCTCCCTCCCTTTCTTTCCCATTTCTTTTCTTTTTTACAAAAATACACCACACAGGGTGAATGTGATTCTAGAACACTAGTTTGGGACCTCTCACAGAAAGACAGCAGATGTATTGGTTGAGAGAAAATGCCAGCTTTATCCACAAAACACTGAAGACAATTCCCAAGTGACTCTAGAAAAGACCAGTGAGAGTCTCTCAGCCTTGTGACCTGAAGAAGTCAGTATGGCTGTAGCTCTCTGATTTTCAAAGAAGAAATACAGACGACTCAGATGCTTAATGACTTAAGGAAGGCGGCATGTGGTGGGATTGGGGTGCAGCATGTCTTCAAGAATGTTCAAGGAGCAGAGTGGGGGACACAGTGAAGTGAGACAGAAGCCAGCAGCTAAAGTGTGGAAGGCAGGTGGCACAGAGGAAGCCTAACTCTATGAAGCAATAATCTCGCCAATGTGATGGGGCCTGGCAGCCCTGGGGTCTGGATCATGCTGAGCGCTCCCAGGAGAGACCGCAATCTCAGGTCTATTCTAACAGCTCAGAGAGCCCATATCAGAGGTCACAGCAGGAAACCGGCTGAATTTGCACAGGTATCCCTCCTCGCACACTAATTAAACCTCCAACCAATCTAGGGTCTTAAAGAACACTGGGAAAGGTCATTGTCAAAGAGCAAGAGGGATCACACTGAGAGCACACTAAGGACATCAGGTGGTAGAAGAAAAGGAATAACCCCTTAGGAAACTAGACTTCATTACTCAGAAAAAAAAAAATGAAACTCAGAAAAGACCCAATCTACTTCCAATGACTGATACTAACTCCTTTTTATAACATCCTTATGTATCTCTAATGAGACCAGAAGCTACACACAGGCAAGTCAAACTGACACACACACTAACAGGGCAAGACTCTCAAGGCTACAAAAGAGCAAGGGTTCTCAGAGTCAGTGTTACATCTCCCATTTGCTCAGCTCTACAAACAGGTAAGAACTGAAATGAAGCATGCTAAACAGTCACGCCGTTCTTGAACAATTATCAACAATACTGTTAAAAACAATATATTCGCATGGATGTGAAACAGAGACTTTCTGGATCATTATAACTTCAAAACCAGTCACAGCAAGGCCAGCTGGGAGTTGCTAAGAGGGGGTGCAAAGTCCTGCATTCTACCCTAGGGACGGTTAATTTTGATGGACAACTTGATGAACTCTAGAATAACCGTGGAACGAGAACCCGGGGCATGTCTTTTGAGGGAGGTGCTACATTGGGTAAATTAAGGTGGGTTTGCCCTTACTGTGGGCGGCATCATCCCACAGGCTGAGGTCCTGGGTTGAATAAAAGGAGAAAGTGGAATGAGAACCAGCATCCGTTGCTCTCGGCTTCCCGACTCTGGATGCGGTGTGACCAGCTGTCTCCAGCTCCCGCCACCATGCCTTCCTCGCCGTGATGAACTGTATCCTCAGACTGCGAGCTGGACAGATCCCCCTTCTTTCAGTTACCCTGCTGGGGTGTCCGTCAGGAACAGGAAAAGTGACTGACACAGCTCTGCCTGCAGACACACAGCCTCGGTCGGAAGGACCCAGCAATGCTGCTTCTCAAGCCCTCCTGATGGCCCTCTTGGAGTTGACCCTTCATCACCCCCGAGGATTCCTCCAGCGCCCTCCCGAATGGGTGGGTGTGAGATTTCAGCTTACAGTTCTCATTTTAACTAAGCCACAGGTAAAGCCATCAGCCAGAAGTCAGGTCGGAACAAGGGGAAGACACCAGCTTTGGGGTCACGTTTAGTTGATTTATTTTAAGGCAGGGTCTCATATATCCCAGACTGACTGGAAACTCATTATGGAACCAAGGATGTCTTTGAACTCCTGATCTTCCTGCCGTCATTGTCTATCAAGTATGGGGATTACAATATATACCACAAAAACAGCTACACTGGGATCTTGAAATCTTTTATTGTTGTCTTATTTGGTTTTTGTTGAAAATCTTTATAAACACACAGAGTTTTACCGCTCTATTGGCCCATCCAAAACAGTTTAAGACTTAACAGTAAACCATGCAGCCACCCAGCTGTGCCCTTTGCTTCCTTGTCTGTGTCATTGTACTCGTACCCTGCTTTAAAAGTCCCTCTCATCCTTTAAAGCCCCCAGTGCTGCTGTCACAAGGAAGCCACTCCTGTTTACCCCTAGAGAGCTTCAGTCCACTGTCCCCAAATGTCTGCTAAGCCGGTTTACCTGTCTGTGCTCAACCTGGACTTAACTCTCTGGGGGAAATGAACAGACCTTTGCACAGGTACACATCTGTAACACCTGCCGTAGAATGAAACTTTGCAAAACTATCGAGTCTTACCATTCTGAAGCACTATCATTACTACAGTTCCTTTGTTGAGCTTTCTATGTGTCTCATTTGATCTTGATTGCTAGTTAAAACATGAAATGTCCATGCTTTTATCTCTGCTATAAGATTGGAATATTTAGACTGAAAGAGATAAAGGAATGATCCAGTTCATGCTATCAAGAACTAAAGTTCTATTATTATTATTTTATTATTTTTATTGACAGGGTCTCATTATGTATCTCTGGCTGGCCCGGAACTTACTATGTAGGACAGGCTGTCCTCAAACTCACAGATCCACCTGCCTCTGTCTCCTGAGTGCTGGAATTAAAGAAAACGTGACACCACACCTGACCTGTTTTATTTTATGTTTATGAGCGTTTGGCTGCATGGATGTCTGTGTACCAGAAAAGGCCGTTGAATCCCCTGGAACTGGAGTTACAAACAGTTGTGAGCTTCCATGTGGGTGCTGGGACAAAATTCAGGTCCTCTGGGAGGGTTCTTACTTGCTGATCCACCTTTCCAGTCCTTAGAACTGAGATTCATATGAGTACATAATATTCCTCTGTTTCTTTCTATCTTATTTTATGTTTATGAGACAGGCCACCCTTCAACTTGATATATAGCTGAGGATGATCTTGAACTTCTGACCCTCCTGTCTCTAGTTCCCAAATGTGGGGGCTATAGGCTTGCACTCTCATGCCTTGTTTATTCGATGCTGGAGGGCCTCACACAAAACAGGCAAGCACCCCACCAACTGAGTCATACTTCCAGCCCAGCTTGACACTTTCAAATCATTGGAAAATCAAAACCTAGGCAGTGAACAGACTATCAGTTACACAGAAAGCATCTGAGGCCAGGAAAGAAACATATTAGGGTGACATTGCAAAAGCATTCCTACATCTTAAACACCACAAATCCCAGAAGAAAAACCCAATGTTTTAGGGATTTCTGGGTCCCCTAAGATTTCTTCCATTCACTGAATGACTTACCAAACAATTTATTTCCTGGAAATTATTTGAAAATTAAGTGAGATTTATTTATTTTTGCTCCCAAGAACACCAAAGTCCATTCTCTGCCTGTCTCTATCTACTGACCCGATGTTGTTGCCCCGAGTTCTTGATAACATCTGATCTCCAGTCCATAGAAACCCAGTTCACCCAGACCTCCATCTGGGAGCCTCTCTTCTTGACTCCAGTCTGCTTCTGCTGCTGTTCCTGGGCATTCCCCTCTGCTGTTATTGTTGTTATTTAAATGGATGGCTTCGTTTCTTTTTCCAGATGAAAATCTAATAGTGACTGCTGTCCTCAGAAAATCTCACATCTGTTTGCTCCAGGAGGTGGCAGGGAAGTCTCAAGGACCCACAAGTAATAATGTCTCTGTATCTAGTGGTGCTCAGCTTCAAAGCAGAAAAGCAACTCAGGAAGCCTGATTGCTCATATATCAAAATGCTGGTTGCACCTGTCACTAGAAGACGAGAACAGGGTCATTAACATATCCTGCCTCACTGACCCAGCCTGACCAAGGGAACAAGTAGCAACACAGTTGAAAATGGAAACAATTTATCGATATGTATTCCATTTTTATAAGTGTGTATACCTGTTTGTTTGTGTGGGGATACACATGTGTGGGTGTGTGTATATGTGAAGGTTCAAGGTTGATGCCAGGAATTATCCTGGATCACTCCTTCACCTTATACACTGAGGCAGGGGTTCTTAGTCAAACCCAGATCTCACCAATACGGCAAGCCTTGCTAGCTAGCTTGCTCTGAGCTTG
Organism: Myodes glareolus; assembly: GCF_982192425.1. Lineage (NCBI taxonomy): Eukaryota > Metazoa > Chordata > Mammalia > Rodentia > Cricetidae > Myodes > Myodes glareolus. The sequence continues at coordinate 67,518,617 of NC_142034.1, forward strand.
CCATGTCTCTGCCTTCTCAGGTTGGAATTACAGAGGCCACCATGCCCACCCAGTATTTTATATGGGTTTGGGGATTTGAACTTCTGTCTTTAAACTTGGACAAATGCTTAGTTGCCTGAGCCATCTCCTCATCCCTGAGAAGAACTCACTGTAAGTGAATTGTGGGACCTTGGGTTTTACTGTCTAAATGTCCCACTATGGAGCCTTGAGATTTTTTTTATTATTTTCTCGCTATTGTTTTACAAACACACAGATTTAGAAGACAATCAAGAACATACATAGGCTCTTGCATACATTTTAATGCATTTCATCCATAATCACCACACAGACATTTTTGGCTTTGTTGCTGTATCTGCCTGTTACCACAATCCAATGTCTAAGGATATCAAATATATATTAATAAATGGAAAAGTAGACACAAGATAGAATTAATTACTTTTCTTGCTGTGTCAAACTATAAAACAAAAACCACCTACAGAATGATGAGTTAGTTTTGACTCATAGTTTGAAGATATAGCTCATCATGGCTTGAGGCATGGGAACAGGAACTTGAAGTGCCTGGTCACCTGTGTCCACTGTCAGGCAGCACAGAACCATGGAGGCTGGCGCTTAACTCATTTATTGCTTTTCATTCAACTAGGACTCCAGACCTTCGAATGGTGTTGCCCACATTTTGGGTATGTTTTTCTATCTCCAAGCTCCCAGTCTAGAAATTACCTCTTGAATATGCCCAAAGATTTGTTGCCATAGTGATTCTAAACCCCATCACATTGACAATTGAGATTAACCATCACACAAACCATGACCTATCTTATAAAATAGTAAAAATGGCATATGAATGGCAGGTTTAAAATAGTATGTGCTAACATGTGGACAGTTATCTCAGAGCTGTACAATGGTAAGTGGTTTTATTTCCCTTTTCTTATCTGTTAAGAAATATGTTAGGACCTCATGGAGATTAGTCTTGTACTAAACCCTTCTTATTAACTACATGCTATAGTTTCCAAGAATAGAAATATACAACCAGTTTTGTATGTTTTATAAGGATTCTGTTTGATAGAGGCTTATTTAATTGTGTGTGTGTGTGTGTGTGTGTGTGTGTGTGTGTGTGTGTGTATGCACAAGCGCCTTCTGAGACTAAAAGAGGGCATCAGATCTCCTGGAGCTGGAGTCAGAGGCATTTGTGAGCCACCTGATGTGGGTACTGGGAACTGAACACAGGTCCTTTGGTAAAGAGGCAAAAGCTATTAACCACTGAGCTATTTCTCCAGTCCCAGGATACTGTTTTGAGTAATCATTACACAGAGATTGGATACATAACCAACCAACAACCAGCCATCCATGACCCTGAAGTAACAGTTTTGCACGAAAAGTCACACATTAGAAAGATTTACAGATATAGAGGTAATTAGCTTAATCTGATTCCAAATCTGCCTTGAGCTAGAGCTGATTCTGTGCATTGGCCATCAGCATCTGCAGGTCTCGACTTCCTTGTCAGCAAATGTCATTCACCTTGTGAACTCCAAACGTGAGGCACCATCGGGAATGCTCTTCACTGTCAAGAATATTAAAAAATGTATTTGGAGCCCATGGAGATGACTCAGTCAGAAAGGGCTTGCAAAACAAGTATGAGGAGCCAAGTTTGATCTCCAGAACCCACGTGAAGATGGCAAGTGTTTGTAATCCCAGCACTGGGCAGGCAAAAACAGGTGGAAGCCTGGGGCTTACGGGCCAGCCAGCCAGCCTAGAACATCTAGTGCTCTCTAGGTCAATGAGAGATTGTTTTAGTTAGGGTTTCTATTGTTTTGAAGGGACACCATGACCGTAGCAGCTCATATAGAGGAAAACGTCAGAGGTTTAGTCCAAAATGACCACGGTGGGAAGTATGGCAACACACAGGCAGAGTTGATGCTGGAGAGGTAGCTGAGAGTTCTATATCCAGATCCACAGGCAGCAGAAAGGGATGAAGAGCCACTGGACCTGGCTTGAGCTTCTGAAACCTCAAAGCCCACCCCAGTGACACCCTTTCATCAAAAAGGTCACATTCTCTAAGTCTGTCAAATATGGTCACACCCTATGAGCTTATGGGGGACATTTTCATTCAAATCGCCACAGAGATCTTATCTAAAAAAATGGTAGACAGGGATTTAGGGATTACAAGGATGTTCTTTGTACTCCACATGAATTGAATACACATGTACCTGTACACATGTGTGTACCTACTCACATGTATGCATGTGCACAGACATTTACAAAAACAAATAAAGAGCGAAACTACTGCTACAGAATAAGACCTGCTTCAAATGAGGCAGAAACATCCCAAGGGTGGGCGTTCTAGAATGATCCAGGATTCACAGACTCATTTGTGGGCTGTTGCTACAAAGCAATTCTTTCCTGAGTGTTTACATCTGTGGTCTGACATAAGGCCCTCTGTGTAGCTGAAGAAAGAACTTAGCCACAGACCAACGTCCTGCTGAGGTTTCTGACAGGGTGGAGAGCACTCACTGAGTAAAACCTCCAGACATGTTATATGTGCCGTTGCTGACAAAGACTAAAAATAATAACTAAAAAAAAAGATATTTACCAAAAGACAACGGTCCAACAAAATGAGGCGTAGAAGATTTCCAAAAGCAGGAAGATTCGTATTTTAAAGGGGCTTTCCTCATCCTTAAATGGGACATCTGTGCATCCCTCTCTCATGACTTAGGGAGCGTTAAGGGAGAGGGGGATGACAGAATCTCAGAGTCAGTGGATGGAGAGAATAATTGTGAAATGCTCTAGACATGACATGGCTGTTGCATACACGAACTTGTTGTAGCTACGGTTGCCTGCATGCTATCAAATCCACAATCCAGCAGGAAGCACTAATTGGACCCTGTGGGTTATTAAAATGGGGATTGGGGTGGAGAGACAAGAAATCATGAAGATGGAAGGGGGTGTCTTGGAGTTATGGGGTTTAGGGGCACATATGACTGAAATAATGTGTATGTGTATACAATTGTTAAAGGGGGAGAAAAGATAAAATAGAATAAAATAAAATAAACGGACTTTAGTCTTTAGTAATTATGCCAGATCTTCACTCGATGCCTTGGCACCTGGTTTAGAGTCTGAGCGCCAGCCCTCTGTGCTTCACTCTGCTTTCCACTTCCCCCTGGGCTGACCACAAGGTGATAGCATCTTTCTGAAGATAACCCTTCACTCTCCTCCAGTTCTCAGCTCAGCTACTTGGAACAGCATTAAAGCCCCACTGGGCTTTCTGGTTTGTGGCTCTGAGCTGTGTAACAAGTATCCCATCTTGGTTTATGCTCTCATTAAATTTCAGCCAAGGTGCTGGTGACCCATGATAATCACTGGGTCCCTCCTCTGAAGCAGAACATATGAAAAAAGTCTTTCTTTGCATCCTCTGACAAGGAAGCTAGCAAAGTACTTGTTAACTGAATAGCACAGGGCACACTGCAGTTAGCTATGGCATGGTGCCCTGTGCCTCCTGCCCACTGGATGCTTCTGTCTCTTCACTGATAGCCCACCAATTATCTTTCTAGCTAAGGAGCTGATTTCTTTAACCCTTCCTAATTAGAGGAAGTCAAAAATTGCTTCTACCTTGGCGAGTAGCTCTTCAATGTACATCAGTCTAAGAGTCTAATGCTCTGCAAGTGTTCTCGTACACTCTGCTGACCAAGTTCAATAACCGAGAATATTGTTACCCAGAGATGCATTTTCAAAGTGTTCAAGACGCCATCAGCTACGTGGACATTATATCTTCCATCTTCACAGCCTTTCACAAAAGGGAGGCATTACCAATAGAGTTGGACATCGTTGGGGACACTGATGAGGACACATGTGCTGATCGAGTCATCAGGCATGGAACAGGTGTGAGCAGATTAAGGTGAGGTGGCGAATCCCAGCTTCCTAGACTCACACATAAAATTTTTCCTGGAGAGTAGCCATGCCCGTTTGCCTGGGGCTCCTTGCACTCCTCAAGAGCAAAGGTCAGTACGTATGACAAAGATGGCGTGGCTCTCAGAACCTAAAGTGTGTGCTATGTGGTCCTTAGAGGAAGTTGGTCAACTCCTGTATACTACGCACAATGTGCTCATAACTCTTACGTCTCTGAAGCCATGGACCAATCCAGCACCAGAGCAAATGGAACAGCCTGGTGTCTCTCTGACTATGCCTTTACAAGTCTCCTTTGCTGATTCTAAAAGAGATAGAAAGTTCTGGTCTGCAGTAGAATATAACCCTTTTTGCACGGCATACTGCTATCTTACAGGTACTTGATCTTCCCTCCAACACAGGAACAGCCAATATACTTAATTACTTACTTAATATGACAACTCAACCATCACTGAGTATAATAAGCACTCCACCACTTTAAATAAATCCTGTTTTCTTGCAACATCTGATGGAAGCCAGTTATTCTCACCTATTAAAACCTATCTTTCCTTAGCCTTGAAACATTTAGACTGTGTTGTCAGTGAGGGCCCTGGACCTATGATCCATCTCCAAGATGAATGCCCTTCTGAAGGCCTCTCCTCTCCTGCTCTTGTCATTCACGTCTCCCAGGTTGGAGCAGGAGTGCACTCCAATAGATTTGGAGTCTACTGGGAACTCCTGATGTCTTTTACAGTCACAGGAGAGCCAAGGATGGTTGGACAGAAACCTGTACTCTATGTGAAATACTGGTAGCATAGATAGATAGCAGGCAGAATAGTGCAAATGACAGAGGCAGTTCCTAGAGTCTTGTGTGTAGAACTACAGCCTCTGAACTCCCATACTTGCTTTCCCATGTACCTTCCCTTTTCTCCTGATCTAAGAGGACACTGTATTCTCCCTTATCATCATACATCTTGGTCACACGACTGTAGCCTCATACTCTGAACCCCTCCCAGGTCTCTTCCATCCAACTAGACACCTTTCCCATACTACTTCCCTCCAAACTTGGCATCCTCCAGAGACCCTATCTAAGGTTTGGCTAAATTTATTTTCAGATTAGTGAGTAACCTATATTATATGATAGTGCCATGTCTTTGAATCCTCTACTCTTCAGAGCCACGAGCTAAATACACTTCCATTGTTTATAATTTACCTGGTCTCTGGTATTTTATCATAGCATCAGAAATGGTTTGAGACACAGGAAATCAGAGAAATCATCTCTAATGAAGAACAAGGTGCCATGCTAAATATATTGGAAGAATTAGAGGTAATGTAATACACACTCTATGTTAACTGCTTCTCTCTGCTTAATTTTCATATCAACCCAATGAGACACTTATTACTATCACAGAGCTAGGAGATGGTAGAATTGTGGCTGCAATGAATGTCTTCTGATTATAGCATCCTTTGTTTTAATCATCATGAGGAGATCATATAATTTAGTGAGAGAGAAAGGGAGATATTCATTATTGAAAAGAACAAGGGAGCCCCCTGACAGACTGAGCGAAGGAGGATCCTGAAGCAAACCTTAGAAAGTAGAACTGTTGCCTGAGGATTCATGGTGAGCAGCAGCAGAGTAAAGACTGGATGCTGCGCTATCTCTCTGCCTGCTCCTGCTCATCCTCTGCAATCCCCGGATGTGGGACATGGGACCATCTCCAGATGAGCTCAGACTCACTCTTGACAAAAATGGAGATTTCACCCCAAGACAAATGAATGCTTTGTCATGCATGCTCTTAACTACTGTGAAGTCACCCCCCAGGGTGCCACACATGACATCTGAAGTAGGTGCACAATCACTGTGTGATGACTCCTGATCCCCTGAAATTCCTTCCAAAGGAAGGAAGAACTATGGTTCAGGCTGGTAGCCATCTAGCGATGCCCAGGAACCATGTCTGCATACTCCTCTGCGGGTACGTGGTGAAGAAGGGGGAGAGGCATAGGTTTGACTCCTGGAGGTTCTTTCCCCTGGGCTTGTGATTCTTCTGCTTAGAGCTACTTCCCGAACATCAGAACCTGGAGCAGTCCCTTCAGCTGAAAGCTGGTGGAGGAGGTTCAAGTCCAAGGCTTATTTCCAGGCAGGGAGGACAGGGTGGCTCAGAGGGATGGAACAGGCTGGGATGAAAAGGTGTCAGCAAGAGGAATTGAGGCGATGCTCGGAGTTCAGTACAAAATGAAGGAACTCAGCTCTGCGCACTGGCTTGGCACCTTGGCAACGTGTTCCCGGTCTTGAATGAGAACTGGAGGATACTGCTGTTATGATGTGAATGTCCCCTCCCACACTCATACTGAGGTTTAACTGGCATGCAGATGACAGGAAGTGATTAGCTATGATCGGGAGTAGGTTAATGCCATGACTGAAGTACTGTGTAAGCTTGACCAACTTCAACATGCTTGCCTTCCACCCTCTACCACGGGACAACTCAGTGTGAACGCCCCTGCTAAATGTTATTGCCATGCCTTTGGACTTCCTACCCGAAATACACTACCATTATACTACATAGAAACCATGGTTTATAATTTACATTATCTGTGCTATTTTGTTCCTCATCAGAAAGTGTACTGAGACACATAGCATTAACGATGAACAAGCGGGCCATGCCAGGCATTTTGGAATAATATAAAGATAGTGGCTGCATTTAAAATGTAGAAACATAGAGAGATATCTGTGCTGCATTTCAAATAGTTAACATTGATTTATGAGATTCTGTAATGTGGCTAGGAAGACCCACCTTACAAGGCTGAAACTATGAATGAAGAACACCATTCCCAGATTCCCTGGCACATCAGCTGGCATGCCAGGAGTAAACATTAGGTCCTTCCATCTTATTCATAAGGAACTTTCAGACTTCAAGGTAAGAGACAGAAAGTGTGTGAGGTCAGGTGGGAGTTCAGTGGTCAGAGCGGGGAAGACCTGATTGCTCAGCATCAGTGTGTGCTTCCAGACGAGCCTGCTGAGGAGGCGATGCTGGGTCTGGATCTGTGTGGATGAAGACAATGTTTGCTTAGCCTGGTATGAAGTCATGTGATGTTGGGTGAAAATGTTAAAGAGCACTGGGAATTAAGGAGACCAGAAGGAGAGAGGCAGAGCTTGTTAAGGAAGGAGAATGTTTTCTAATTCCTTGTCTTATGCAAAATACCCAACAGAGGCCCTGAGGGGAAGGGGGATTTATTTTGCTCACTGTTTGTGTTGGGAAGGCTTAGTGGCCATTCATGGTGGTAGGCGTGGCCCCTCTTGATGGCAGGAGGAGCAGGGATCAGCTTGCTCACCCCTGAGACTGATCTGGAAACAACGAGGTTAGGAGGGAGGGGACCTGCCTCTAATCCTCTTATATTGCTCCCTGACTGCAATCTGCCAACCAAGCCCTGGGTCCAAAAGGTTTCACAACTTCCCCAAGTAGCCCCCACAGTGGACACCTGGTGTTCAAGCACTTGAGCTTTTGGGCGGACGTGTCACTTCCAAGCTACAGCAGCCTCGTTGTGGGACCCAAAGTTGTAAATTGTGATCTCTCCTCTGCGGTGTGAATCTCGGAGACTGAACTCAGGTCCTCAGATTTGGCCGCAGGCACTTCTATCCCTTGAGCCACTTTGACAGCCCGCTATTTCCTTTCTTTTAGAGGAAAGAAATAGGAACAAGAGGGTGATTCCATACTCCTGACTACTTCGGTAGATGGTGTGGCGTGGTTTGTTATATCTCATAGTTTCCATCTATTAAGCATAAGTTGAACTGGCTTTTCTACTTCTTGGGACATTTCTTTTCTAAATAGATTGAACTAAGATGTAATTTTATTTAAAGGAGTATGTAAGTGAATGCACAGAAATGGCAAATGTGGTGTGGTACAGTGGCATTGTTTGAAACCATATTCTAGTCCTTGGGAAGTAGAGTCAGGGAGATTAGGAATTCAGGTTCAATGCTGGCTACATGTAAGTTCAAGGCCAGTCTAGGGAAACTATAAGGCCTTGCTTCAAAAAAAAAAAAGAAAGAAAGAAAGAAAGAAAGAAAGAAAGAAAGGAGAGAAAAGGAGAAAGAAAGAAAGAAAGAAAGAAAGAAAGAAAGAAAGAAAGAAAGAAAGACAGACATATGGATTCACATATATATGAGGCTGGCCTATGACCTTCATAAACACACACATTCAAACATATATATGCATGCATAAATGTCAGGGGAATAGAGTCATTTCTGAGTAATAGCCTCAGGGGACATCTATGTTCATCTACTGTTTATGAACCTTAAAGCCAGCTTGCCACATCCTCACTTTCCTGTCACCTGTATCACACTGTTACCACATCCACAGCAGCAGTTCCCTCCCCACCCGTGGTCCTCACCTTTCACCAGCGCACACAGCTAAAGCACCAGGCAGGGCTTCCGGCTCCCTGCAGGCCCTTGCCTTAGCCTCTCACTGCACCCCTCTGGGTCCCTTCTTGCTCACCATGTGTCTCCTTCCAGCGTGGCGCTTTGAATTCCCCTTTCATCTAAGCACAGGGCTAGTAGGAGCTGAAGATGCTGGTTGAGGCTAGGTTAAACAACCCTTGGTTTTCTGGCCCTTATTAAAAACAAACAAATAAAAAGCCTCCTTTCATTCTTTGGTTGGTTTCTATCAAGCTGCTGATAAAGGGCTAGGGAACGAATTGGGTTCATAGAACCCGTCCCTCCATCCTCACCTCTAGCTTGCAGTTCCCCCAGCTGAATGTGCACTTGGCTGCAGAGTTTATCTATCTGGAAGCCACAGAGTCTCTGGCTCTGACACGAAGGCTCTCAAGCTGTTATGAAGTTCCTTACTGAGACAATTACAAAGGCAGACTGCCACAGACCTAAAACACAATGCAATTTATTTCTGTGGCTCACCTTTCACACCCCTGATAGCACAGACAATTCCTAGCAGTGGCTCAGACACAGCCCAGACAATGAGAAGCGGAGAGAGAGAGATGCACTGGAGCCCGGGAGACTGTGGGGGTGCATGTGGAGGTGGTGGGAGCATGTTGGGAATGAAGAATGATCGCCCAGCTCTCCACACCCTACCAGCCCTTTTCTGGGCAGGTCTGCTGGGCTGGACGTCATTAGTTCTCCACCAGGCCCTGATGAAAAGGCTGCAGTCTCTTGGCTGCTGCAGAATTCCAGAGCTAGGCTCAGCTTCCCAAAGCTTCTTATGGACCTCCTGTGGTTTGGGGAGCCAGGGACACACAGGGGAGCAGACATCTTCCCATGTAGTTACTGAAGGGGGACAGCAGGGAACTTTGCAATATGTACAAATGTCCTGATTTCCATGGCGGCATGGTTTAGAACCCCAGGGTACCCTGCTCACTAAGCAGAGCTACTGAATCTCTCTCTCTGCGGAGTGGGTACCATTTGGCAGCTGAGATAGCTCAGTGGGCTAAGGCTTTAGCTGCACAAACCTGAAGGCGCATGCTCAATCCCCAGAACTTACATATTGAAGGTAGGAGCTGACTGTGTGAAGTTTGTCCTTAGTCTCCACACATATGTATGTATGTCATGGCATGTGCACATCCCCCCACATATAAAAATCTACACAAACAATGCAAATGAGCCGTGTCAATTGTGTGTGTGTACAAATGTGCACAAGTATGTGGGTTTTGGGGGGCAGTATGTGCTCATGCATATGGAGGCTAGAGGCCAATCAAGGTGTCTTTCTCTAAGTACTTTCTGCTTGGTTTTTTGCATCCGGTTTTCTCACCAGACTGGTTGGTCGCTAAGCCCCAGGGATTCACTTAGCTCTGCTTCCACAGTGCAGGTGTGACAAGCATTTGCCACTATGCATTTTCAATGAATGAAACATAAATTCTGGGGTTGGAACTCAGGTCCTTACACTTACCAGCTGAGTGCCCGCCCTCCCCAGCCTGGCCTTCAGTCATCATTTTTACAGTCAAGGAAACAGGTTCAGAAAGAGCAACCACATCACCCAAAATGCCCCTTGAGCACACCGACTATTAAAAATCCAGACAGTCTGAGCTCAAGACCCGTGAACCTTAACTGGAAAGGCGAGTCGCCTCATTGAAGATATCGACAGTACTGATGGGGAAGACAAAATTGACTGGAAGTATGAACGCTGCAAAAGAAAAGCTGGCAGCTGCTCTCACCTGCAACCTCTGGTTAATTAAGAGGTGAGCCGAGGCAGGAGGGAAGGAAGGGAGCAAAAATGTTCCTCAAATGGAAGCAAGCACAAAAGCAAAGGTTCTCCTCCAACATCTTGTTAGTTGAAATGTTCGCTCTCAGCCCCGAGGACTCCAACAGCTATTTCCAAAGACACGGAGCAAAATTAATAGATTCTAGTCAACGGGCTTTGCTAGGGTGTCTGGTAGGTAGCATGCCCTGCAAGTAGATGCCAGGACTGGGGGAGGCTGGCAGGAGGGAGTAGTTAGGGTGGAGCAAAGGAGCAGATGGGGATGAGAAAGCCTTTCCCCCAGAGAGCTATCAGTCTAATGGGGGAGACAGTCATGCATACAAACACAGTTAATGTAGACAGTGAGAAGCACAAGGGGAGGGAGGCAGCTCTTGGGTAGGGTGGCAGATCCGCCAATGCTTATTGGTCGGCATTAGATCTAATTTTGACCCCATGAGATGACTTGTTTGGCTTACTCTGCTATCTTGTAGTCCCTCACTGAAGAAATTCCCGGCAGGAACTCAAACAGGACAGGAACCTGGAGGCAGAAGCTGATGCAGAGTCACGGGGGCGGGGGCGCTGCTTACTGACTTGTCCCTCATGGCTTGCTCAGTCTGCTTTCTTATAGAACCCAGGACTGTTAGGCCAGGAGTGTCCCCATTCACAATGGGCTATGTCCTCCCTCATCAACCACTAATTAAGAAAATTCCCTACAGACTTGTCTACTTATAGTTGTATCTTCTGGAGGCATTTTCTCAGCTGAGGTTCCCTTCTCTTAGATGTCAAAAGTTGTGTAACTAGCCATTACAGAATCCATTATGTACTGAATAAGGAGACACTATAGGTCCGTGTACTCTTCTCCTCTTCCTCTTCCTCCTCCTCCTCCTCTTTCTCCTTCTCCTCCTCCTCCTCCTCCTCCTCCTCCTTCCTCTTTTCCTCCTCGTCCTTCTTATTCCCCTTCCCTCCGCCCAGACAGACTCTCTCATTGGCTTGGGCTCACCTAGCAGACCCTGCTGTCCAGTGAGTCCCAGGATCTGCCTGTGTCTCTGGAGCTGGGATTCCACGTGCAAGCTATGGCACCTGATTTCCACACAAGTTCAGGTACTCACGTTGCAGGATAAGTACTTTGCCAACTGAGCCATCTCTGCTCTCCTAGAAGAATTGCTCATGATGGCGGGGTTGCCGTGGTGTTTCTGGGAAAGCCGAGCGGGAGAGGTGGAGAGTTGCTGTCAGGATTGCCTACCAGGCTGAGGGGATAGATCCATAAAAGCAGGAGGTCTAGAACTTGACAGCAGATCAAGACATGGATATGGGGAAAAAACCATAAAAACCCCTTAGTCTTTTTCTGGATAACGTGAAGGGCCATGGCATCATCTATATGGCAGAAAGGACAAGATGATGACAGAAGGAGGTAAAGATAAAAGCTGTGACAACGGGGGCTGGAGAGATGACTCTGTGGATAAGAGTACTTGATGTTCTTGCAGAGGGCCTGGATCTGGTTATCCCTGCCAGCACCCACATTGGGCAGCTCACAACTGTGTGAAACTGCAGCTCCAGGGGATCTGCTGCCCTCTTGACCAGATCCGCAGAAAACCGCACTTGCAGGCACATGCCCATACATATCATATATACATAATTAAAAATAAAATAAACCTTATAAAAAGCTGTGATAATAGCATCTAATGGCACTTCTTTAGTATTGGAAATAGGTATCTGATAGATAGAAGTAGCTCTAAGCCAAGCAAGAAGCAAAATCTATTTTGCCTCCCGTCATCCAGCTTCTACATACATGTCCGAAGCACGTGTAATACTTTGTCATTTTATCTCCATCTATTTATCCAGTTGGTTAGAGAATGATGCTCCCAAGTCCAAGGTGATAGGTTTTGTTCAGCAATAGAGCAAATCAACCAGATTGCTTGGACAAGAACCATAGCTCCACCCACAACTGATCTTCCATCCAATGGGCTGACAGGCATTCCGATTCTCTGATGTTTAAGCGCATTCACAGTGGTGGCGAACTGTCAGCGGACAGCATGACTCTGCACACACGTTCTACTCTCCGGCTTTATAAACTATGACCAAGTTTATAGTCACCAAATTTGCATACCGTGTGAGTTTTTCTCATCCCTGTGGCCGAATTCCTGACCAAAGCAACTTAGGGGGAAAATGGTCTCTTTTGGTTCATACTTTAAGAGGGTACAGTCCATCATGACTGAGAAATACATTGTGGGGTTCACAGCAGACAGGATGGATGGTTGTACACCCTCCCAGCTCTATGGAGTAGGTAGTAGAGAAGGGATTTGTGATACTCCGCTGGTTCTCTCCTTTTACCTCTTTGTTTAGTCTGGGAATCTAGATCATAGGATGGAGGATACTGACTATATACAGGGGGAGTCTTCACCCTCAGTCAGTTCCCTCGGGAAACACCCTCATAGACACAGCCAAAGGTGTGTTCCTCCAATGGTCCAGGCATTTCTCTTCTGTCAATTATGCTTTCTTGGTTGAGAATTAAACATATGTAAACATATGGAATATAATCATATGCACTTCATTTCCCTTCTACCACTGTCCCTCCTCTCTAACTTTTATCCTCTCCTAATGTCCTGTGTCCAGTAGACAGCCTCTAAGAATCTTTTCATGTGGTCAACCTTACCCAACAATTGATTAAAATAGCTCAAACCTCCTAGAACATTATCATGTGGAGCAGGCTCTCTGAAACATGCCCCTTTCCCACCAGGTATTGGTGAATATCTTTCAGGAGTCAGAAAAGTATCTCTCTCCTTGTTAAAGGAGACCAGTGTATTAGGGTTGGGCATCTACAACCCTGCTTTATGGCCCTCCAAAAAGACACATACCTTGCACTGGTGTAGTTGGAAGTGACCACCCTGAAGCTTATAGCGGGATCTTTTGGTCTCAGACACCTGCTTATCCCACAGGCTGACACTGTTCATCTCAGAGGAACTGACAACGTGATGCTGTCTGAATATTTACTGGTTCTGTTGCAAGGTAAGAACTCTTTACTCACCCCCTCGCTAAAGGGGTTTATGAAACAAAACTAAACCTACGAGATTTTTCAAATTGCCGTTGTCAAGGATCTCTGAGGCATTTGCTACATTAGCTACCTGCTACCTGAAAACCTCCCCCCAGCCTTAATTTCTAAGGACTTTATTTTTTTCTGTAGTATCTGCCAATAGATCTGGGCTATCCTACAGCTCTTTCTCCCTGGAGAGGCATTTACCAGTCAGCCTTTCAGCCAAGCTTTCACTTGGCATCAAATACTGAAGAAAAGGAACTTCACTGCTCACCCTGACAGGCAGGTCTGCTAATTACACCCACTGGAACGGAAAACTTGGGAGAAGTTAGGAGCCGGGGCTTAGGAAAGAGGAGGGGGGAATTCTTTCCACTCACTTTGTGCTGGAGCAGCACAGGTGATGTTTTGCAGGTCAGGTGACTTTTCCAGGACAGCAGGAGCAAGCAGGGGGGAAGCCATAACATCCCCAGGGGACTCCTGCCATGGGAAGGTGTGCGGGTGTCACCCATGCCAATGTTGGTATCCTGGAGTTTGCAGGCCCGTTTCTGTTCTTAACTCTGCAATCTTCAAATGGTTCATGTCTGAGCTACGGTTCTATTGCTGGGAAGAGACGCCACACCCAAGACAACTGTAATAAAGGGAAGCATTTAAGTGGGGCCTTGCTTACAGTACAGTTCCAGAGAGTTAGCCCAGTCTCACTATGGTGGAAAGCAGGGTGCAGGCAGCCAGGCGTGGCACTGGAGAAGTAGCTGAGAGCTTACACCTTGCTCCACAAGCGCTAGGCAGAGAGAGAACGACTGGGCTGGGCTTGGGCTTTTGAAACCTCAAAGTCCTTCTCCCAGAGACACTCCTTCTCCCACAAGACCACACCTCCTCATCCTTCCTAAACAGTCCACCAATTAGAGACCAAACATTCAAACAAGTGAGCCTACAGGGTCATTCTCATTCAAATCACCCTGGTTTGCTTTGGGCCAACTATGGGTTCTAAGCATCTCACCAGCTTTCTGGGACAACTGATGTTGACGGCCAGCTTGACAAGGTCTAGGTTCACTGAAGAGATGACCCTCTAGGGATTTCTGCGAGAGATTTTCTTGAGATTGGAAAACCTACTCTAAATGTGGGAAGTACTATTGTGGTCTGGGGCCCCAGACTGAATGGAAAGGGGAGAATTGTTGAGCATCAGTTTCCATCTCTCTCTTCATCCTGACTGTGCTGGCAGCGTGCGCAGCCTCCGTACGTGCACATGGCATCATTGCCTTTCACCCTACAGGCTCAGACTGTGAGCCCAAATAAACTCTACATTCTCCAAATTGTTTAATCAAGTATTGCCATCGTAGCATTGAGAAACATAATTAATGCGGTTTCTAATTGAGTACTAATGTAGACAGCATAAGCCAACTTTGATGGGTGGCGCTTGTCTGTTGTAGTCCCAGAAGCCTGAAGGATGAGGCAGGAGGATTGTTTGTGCCTAAACCAGCTTAGACAATGCAGTAAGTCCTTGTCTCAAAATGAGTGAAATAATTAAAAACCTCAGAGAATGTTTCTGTGAATTCAAGAAATTATGTTTGAATTGGTTGTTGCCACCAGCTCCTAGTGAATCAGATTTTGCTTCCTGTTTATGCTTGAAGTTTCCCTACTTAGAATTAGCCTGTCCCATCACTGTTTCCAAGAGCAGATCCGAGAGATGATCCTCTAAGGATAAGCTTCTATGTTCCCTGCTTCCCAGTCTCCTTTGACATCTCTTGGTCTGATGAGCGCCGCACTCTGGGAAGCATTAGCAGCAGGCGCAGTGACTTTCTTGTGTCCTGTAGCACTTCGATCTTTCAATTGCCATTCTGATGCCTGAAGGTACTTGTGGAGGTGGGGGATGCTGCTGCTTTATGCTATTGATGCATCCCTGAAGACCCTTGAATAGCTCTGGTTGTCACATCCGTCACACCTGCTGTGGTTTATTATCTGTCTTTCCAACAGGGACTTGAGTTGTATCCTTAGTATCTTGCAAATGGCAGATGCCCAAAGCACACGGGTTGAATCGATAGACGAAGAAAAGGTCTTGTCGGTTATCTTTACATATCCTACAGTGCCAAACGCAGAGTGTGCCCCCAGTATTTGTCTAAAGACAAATTCAATATGCACAATGGTAGGTTCGCAAAACCAGATACCACATGGGTAACCAGCGCCAGTGGCTACACTACACACAAAGTCAAGAACAGGGACAATGGAGGACTACATTAGTTTTCTACAAGCCTCCCATCTGGCCAATGATAGGGTTCAGCACGTAAAGGATCTTGCTTCCAAATCCCCAGGACACACACACTGGAATAAAAGAATTGGGTCCTGCAAGTTGTTCTCTCATCTCCACATGTGTGCTATATCATGTACACACACAGGCACAGCAAGCATATAAATGTAAAACATTTTAATTAAAGCAAAACATCTCACAGCATGTTATTCAGACCCTGATTGCCTAGAAAGAAAAAAACTGTGCCAACCATGCATTTCCCCATGACCCTAACCCTAACTATGAAATAAGCAAAGTTGCTGACACATAATACTTAGAAATCCACATCAAATATAAGACAGCCACCATTTGAGCCAGTTTGGAACACATGTGTGTGGCATTTCCTCTGTTCTTTGGGGGCCGTGTCTCAGCTTACTAGATTCTTCTGGCATCCATTGCAACCTGAAATTATATCCCTGCTCAGAACTTTCATCTAAATTCTCAGGTAAACAGAGTGAACTTTTTCAGCCCGCATATAGATGGCCGATAAATAATTCTTATACTGTCCCTTCTAAGTAGTGTTATCATTTGCAAGTACCTCAAGGTGACACCATCAAGGGGTAGCGATAGGGAAAACTGTAGCCAGGAGGGCAGTGGAAATAAGGGATCCTTACAGGCAAGGAAACCTTTGTGGCATGTGCCTCCCTCATCCTACCCCTAGTCCTGTGACTCCTCCTTACTAAATGAGCTTCCTTTCCCACAGTGAGGACAGATCAGGATTACACGACCTTCAAGTTTCTGTGGGGATCGCTTGAGGTCACTGGGTTGGAAGCTGACTCTGGAGAAGAGGTCACTGAGCATGGGGGAGGGTAAGGGCGTTGGAAGTGGGAATCTTTTCTCAGCTGCGCTTTGATTTGGAGACAGAATCTTTTCTGCTGCTTCAGTCCCCACAAATCTGTCCTGAGTTCATCTGTGGGCTTCACATATGTGGCAGGGCACTCAGTGTTCAAAGCAGCGAGGCAGTCTCTCCTCCCCAGCACCATCTGATGCAGCAGGGCCTGGCCAGACAAGAGAAACGGGCCAGGAGGAAAACAGGCAGCCCCCTTTTCCACCCTGCATCAGGGAGCATACGGAAGGTACATGGTCCAGGGATTCCTGCTAAAGAACTTGGGAGAAGCATCAAGGGGATGGAGCTCTATAGGACCTTCATGAAGGCAGCTTCACTACACATGTGTCTGAGCAGCATCACCCTAAGGGCTTTCCGGGCTCTGATCCTGTCCAACTCAACAGTTCTCCAGCTGGGCTGCCTCTTGCAGGGCCTGAAGAAGAGCAGATAAAGAATACGCAGGCATGGGACTGGGGGTGTAGCTCAGTGGTAGAGCTACATGTGCAAGGCCTTGGGGTCTGTCCCTAGCATCGTTAACGAGAAGGAGCAGGAAGGAGGGGGAGGGACGATGTTCCTAACTTCAACAGACCTTAGAAGAAACCTGGCACCTCTCCTTGACTCTGGGCGAAACTGCTCGTCTTGTGCTTGACAGATGCTATCTTGAATACACAATCATAGCAGAATGATCTTCTATAGTCTTCTCTTTACCACACTAGGCAACCTTCCCTAACACACACACACACAGGCACATGCTCACACATGCACACGCTCACACACACGCACACACACCCTGACTTCAAGCCCGATCCATCATCTCTGATTTGGATTATTGTCCTTGCCTGGCCTGGTCTTCCACAGTCTGTCTCTGAATTTACACCAGACTAACTGTCCAGAGTTTCCTTGCTCTGGATCTGTTTCCGAGCTCTGACCATTCCCTGTATTCAACCCCACTGCATTACCTAATGACCCTCTGGGTCCTGGCCCTGGTGCCTGGTGACCGGTGCACCCGCTGCTCTATTATTTTGCATAGGCAGTTCCAGCTGCGTGGCTCTCCTTTCGCTCTCCAAACACCAGGCCTCTTCCTGCTCTGGGACCATGCACCTGCTACTCTCTGACCCTAAATGGAGGATATGATTGACAGATTCTCTTCGGGGAGTCCTCAGCTCAAATGTTTGGGTCTTACCTCCTGACCCCTCTTCCCAAAGGGCTAATTCTACTCTCTCATCATCACACAGCCTCTCCCTTCCCCCTTCTCATTCATTTTCCTCTTCTTTCTTTTCTTCCCTTCTCCTCCTCTCCCTTGCCCCTGACCTGCCCCTATTTTTACTTCCCCTCCTCCTGCTCTTTAACATTCTCCATGCTGGCACTTCATTGCTATCCAAGTCTCGTTATTGACGACCATACCCACAATTTATCCTTCTCCTCATTCACCCCCAAGAACACAGAGACACAAAGCACAGGCCGCTGTTCCACACCTTATGTTCTTCCTCCTAATACAGTTGCCAGAAGTCCTTTTTGTTCTGATGAGTGAAATGCTTTAAACGAATGAATGCCCGAAATCACTCCTGTGTTTATGAGTTATACCCCTGGCTACTTGTTGCTTTACCAAGAACGGAGAGCTATCTACATTAAGTGGGAGCAAGTGAATAAAAATGACTCACAACAAGTGAGAAAATTTGTCAACAGCTAGTCTAGGACTGTCCCAAGGCTAACCGATTGTAGAACCAACGGCCAGAGATGAGAAAATCTAGCTAACATGGTGGCGACTTTAGCAGGAGGGACACCAGGTATGGGATCTGAGCCTGGTGATCAGCATGTGCTGTGAGAACGTCACTTAGTTTTACAAGCTCCAGGTCTTGAGTTATAGAATGGGCACATTCAGAGCCACACTAAGAAGCTGCAGCTTGGTGTCACAGCTCCTACTTGCATGTGAGGCCGTAGGTTTGAGGCCCAGCACAGTAAAAACGGCAGCAACAGCAACAACCTAGAGTGGGTGGTAACATGGCAGTGAATGGGGGTCCTGTCCAAGCAGAAGATGGAGTGAGCAGTTGCCAGAGCAGCCAGCGTCTACATGTGGGCGAATGGGTGAGGTTGGGTAGCCCAGAATTTGAAGTGTGACTGCTGGAAGGTCAAGGCAAAAGATACTAGCTTGCCTATGAGTATCTACACACCAAAACTGAGCATGGCCAGAGACTCTCGGACTCTGAAGATTCATTTGCTTTTGTTTTTTTTCCCTAATTGGTAGCTTATCTGTGGGCACTGGACAGGAATTCTAAAAAAGGCAGGCAAAGCCCTTTTCCTCCTTCAGCTTAGACGTGATCCCAAATGTTAGCCAGACAGCTTCAGAAGCTGCGTTCGGAAGCTGCATTCGGAGATAAACTCTGGACCTGAGCTGCTCTGGGAAAGCGCCTGCCTTGGGATGTCACCAGGACATCACCCAGATAGGTCAGCGATAATAAAACAAGCCCAACATATCCCAGAGATGCCAAGAAAGCCTCAGGTAAATCAGTTTAAGGGCCTCAGGATACTGGGGCACAGGAGTAGGTGAGCTTGATGTGGTTGCATGTACAGCTAGAAAACCCTGTTCTGGTTTGAAAAATTACATCTACATGGAGAGATGGCTCTATTGATGCAATACTTGGCATGCAGCATAAGGACTTGAGTCCAGTTCCCAGAATACATGTAAAAATAGGCACAGAAGGGAGACTGAGACAGATTCCTGACTATCCAGCGTAGCTAAGTCAAAGAACTTAATCTTAGAAAACAAGGTGGACCGAAGATGATGAGGGCTGACACTGGAGGTTGGCCTCTGGCTACACCCACATCCATATCCTTGTACACCCACACCCATACCCCCATACACACACACACCCATACCCCCGTACACCACAGACATACACACACACACACACACACACACACACACACACACACACACCTTCTGCCGTCATAGTCTCTACTGACTCCATCAGCTTCGTATCTGTGCTCCTCCAGCCAGCTACTTAATTAGGGTTTTACTGGAACAAGCAGTACCAAGCAAGAATCCAGGCACCTCTGGTTAATAATGAACCAAAAAGTTCAGATCACTATTTCCTCTTGTAATGTGAGGCCCTTATTCTCAAGGTTCAGAGCAAAGTCTCAATGAGGACCAGCCTTCATTCAAATCTCGTCTTTTTTTCACTTTGAGGCTTGACCTTCATTCAGGGAGGGGTTCATAGATTTCTGAATGCTGACCCTTGTGTGGGTATGAGGGCATAGAATTGATATCTGAATTTTACCTACTGCCACTCTTATATCAAGTGAGTGCTGTGCCAGTCTCAGCAAACAGTAAGTGTTCTGTAAATACCCACAAAAAGGAATTGCCCATTGCGGTCCCTCATTGAAAAGATTCTGAAGATTCTGACCTATGTATTACTCTCCTGTCTCCCACATCCCTGCTTTGGTGGGCTTGGTTGGTTATACACAGCTCTGAGTGGCCAGTCTTCCTTGAGGCATCAGGAAGCTGCTTCTCCCATCAGCATCTTATTGCACACATGGGTGAGTTGGTCCATTCTGTGCCAATGTATCAGGCTTGCTGTTTGTCTAAGGCAGAGATGCACATGGGCTTGTCCATCTTCCCTTTGGGCCACGAGAGTGGGGTTACCAAGTAAGCAATTCCTCCATAAAACTCCACTCTGTTTTTCACAAACTCTGGCAGCAGAGGAGGTAGCTGCAAAAATATCCTACTTATTTGTGCAAACAGTCAGTGAATACCCCGTGTTTCTAGACTCCCTGGGTTTTAACACTGGCAGTAAAGTTGGCAAGGAGGCAGGAAAGGTTCAGACCTTAACTGAGGATGCTTTCTGGTACAGAAAAATGTTGTCTGAGTAATCAAGGCCTGTGTCTACATTCTATCCTCATTGTTGCTCTTAAGAGACAGTTTGTGCCTTCTTGGAAACAAAGCAAACCTCAACAGATACAAAAAAATTAAAATAACCCCCTGTATCTTCTCAGATCACCACGATTTAAAGTTAGAATTCAACAATAATACTAATTGCAGAAAGCCTACAAACTCATGGAAATTGAACAGTGCTCAACTAAACCACCCCTGGGTCAAAGAAGAAATAAAGAAAGAAATCAGAGACTTCCTAGAATTCAACAAAAATGAAGGCATGGTGTACCCAAACCTATGGGACACTATGAAAGCAGCAGAAGCAAGTTCATAGCACTAATTCCTACATAAAGAAATCTCACACTAGAGACTCAACAGCACACTTGAAAACTCTAGAACAAAAAGAAACAGACTCACCCAGGAAGAGTAGATGACAGGAAATAATCAATTGAGGGTTAAAATAAATAAAATAGAAACAAAAAACACAATACAAAAAAAATCAATGGAATAATGAGTTTGTTCTTTGAGAAAATCAGCAAGATAGAAAGACCCTTACCTAAACTAATCAAAAGGCAGAGAGTGGACATCCAAATTAACAAAATCAGAAATGAAATGAATATAACAGCAGATACTGAGGAAATTCGGACAATCATTGGGCTAAACCATGAAAACCATAAAAAAACTCCACAAAATTGGAAAATGTAAAAGAAATGGACAGTTTTCTGGATAGGTACCACATACCAAAATTAAATCAAGACCAGGTGAACAATTTAAATAGACCTATAACCTGCAAGGAAATAAAAGATGTCATCAAAAGTCTCTCAAACAAAAAAAGCCCAGGGCCTGATGGTTTCAGTGCAGAATTCTATCAGAACTTCAAATTGTGCCACATAATAGAAACAGAAGGAACATTGCCAAACTCTTTTTATGAGGCTACAGTTACCCTGATACTGAAACCACATAAAGACTCAACCAAGAAAGAGAATTACAGACGAATCTCCCGCAGGAGCATTGATGCAAAAATATTCAGTAAAATACTGGCAAATTGAATCCAAGAACACATCAAAAAATTATCCACCATGATCAAGTATGATCAAGTCAGCTTCATTCCAGAGATGCAGGGATGGTTCTAAATACGAAAATTTATTAATGTAATCCACCATATAAGCAAACTGAGAAAAAAAACTTTATGTGATCATCTCATTAGATGCTGAAAAGCATTTGACAAAAATCAACACCCCTTCATGATGAAGGTCTTGGAAAGATCAGGGATACAAGGAATATATCTAAATACAATAAAAGCAATATACAACAAGCTGACAGCCAACATCAAATTAAATAAGAGAAACTCAAAGCAATTCCACTAAAATCAGGAACAAGACAAGGCTGTCCAGTCTCTCCATATCTATTCAACATAGTTCTTAAAGTTATGGCTAGAGCAGTAAGACAACAAAGGAGATCATGGGGATACAAATTGAAAGGAAGAAGTCAAACTTTTGTTATTTGCAGATGATACGATAGTATATGTAAATTATCCCTAGAATTCTACCAGGGAACTCCTACAGCTGATAAACACCTTCAGTGATGTGTCAGGATACAAGATCAACTCAGAAAAATCAGTAGCCCTCCTATATACAAATTATAAAGAAGCTAGAAAGAAACCAGAGAAACATCACCATTCACAATAGCCAAAAATAACGTAAAATATCTTGGGAGTAACATTAACCAAAGAAGTAAAAGACCTGTTTGATAAGAACTTTAAGTCTTTGAAGAAAGGAATTGAAGAAGATACCAGAAAATGGAAAGATCTTTTATGCTCTTGGATAGGAAGGATCAACAGAATAAAAATGGCAATTCTACCAAAAGCAATCTATAGATTCAATCCCCATCAATGCAATTCCCATCAAAATCCCAACAAAATTCTTCACAGACCTCAAAATAACAATAGTCAACATCATATAGAAAAACAAAAAACCTAGGATAGCCAAACAATCCTGTATAATAAAGGACCTTCCAGAGGCATCACCATCCTTGACATCAAGCTCCATTATAGAGCTACAGTAATGAAAACAGCTTGATACTGGCATAAAAACAGACAGGTTGACCAATGGAATTGAATCAAAGATCCAGATATTAATCCACATACCTATGAACAACTGATTTTTGACAAAGAAGCTAAAATTATACAATGGAAAAAAGAAAACTTCTTCAACGAATGGTGCTGGCATAACTGGATGTCAGCATATAGAAGAATGCAAATAGATCCATACCTATCCCCATGCACAAAACTCAAGACCAAATGGATTAAAGACCTCAATATAAATCCAACCATACTGAACCTGATAGAAGAGAAAGTGGGAAATAGTCTTCAATGCCTAGGCACAGTAGACTACTTCCTAAATATAACACCAATAGCACAGATACTGAGAGCAACAATAAATAAATGGGACCTCCTGAAACTGAGAGGTTTCTGTAAAGCAAGGAACACAGTCAATAATACAAAAAGGCAGCCTATTCAATGGGAAAAGATCTTTACCAACCCCACATCAGACAGAGGACTGATCTCCAAGATATATAAAGAACTCAAGAAATTAGACATCAAAATGCCAAATAATCCAATTGAAAAATGTGGCACAGATCTAAACAGAAAATTCTCAACAGAAGAATCTCAAATAGCTGAAAGACACTTAAGGAGATATTCAACATCCTTAGCCACCAAGGAAATGCAAATCAAGATGACTCTGAGATACCATCTTATACAAGTCAGAATGGCTAAGATCAAAAACATCAGTGATAGCTTATGCTGGAGAGGATGTGGAGTAAGGGGAACACTCATCCATTGTTGGTGGGAATGCAAAATTGTATAACCACTCTGGAGATCAGTATGGAAGTTTCTCAGAAAATTGGGAACAATCTACCACAAGACCTGGCAATGTCAATCTTGGATATATACCCAAAGTATGCTCAATCATATTAGTAGGACATTTGTTCACCTATGTTCACAGGAGCATTATTTATAATAGCCAGAACCTGGAAACAACATAGATGCCCCTCAATCAAAGAATGGATAAAGAAAATGTGGCAATTTACATATTAGGGTACTATTCAACAGGAAAAAACAATGCCATCTTGAAATTTGAATGCAAATGAGCAGAACTAGAAAAACACATCCTGAATGAGGTAACTCAAACTCAGAAAGATGAGCATTATATGTACCCATTCATAGGTGAATGCTAGCTATAAAGCAAAGGATAAGGAGTCTATAGTCCATGATCCCAGAGAAGCTAAGTAACAAGGAGAACCCTAAGAGAAACACACATAGATCCCTTGGGAAGTGGAAATAGACAAGATCTCCTGAGAAAATCTGGAGCATGGGGGTTGGGGGAGAAGGAAAGGCAGAAGGGGAAGAGGAGGGGAGAAAGGGAGTGGGGAGGAGAACTTGAGGGAACAGGATGGTCGAGAAGGGGGAAGAACAGAAACAGAGAACAAGGAAAGAGATATCTTGATGGAGGGAGCCATTATGGGGCTAGCAAGAAACCTGGCACTAGAGAAGTTCCATTGAATCCACAAGGACGACCCCAGCTAGGACTCTAAGCAATAGTGAAGAGGGTTCCTGAACTGGCCTTGCCCTGTAGTCAGATTGATGACTATCTTAAATGTCATCGTAGACATTTCATCCAGCAACTAATGGGAGTAGAGGCAGAGAGCCGCAGCAGAGCACTGGGCTGAGCTGAAGAGTGGGAGGAGTGAGAATATGAGCAAAGAGGTCAAGACCATGATGGGGACACCCACTGAAACAGTTTACCTGAGCTGAAGGGAACTCACCAACTCCAGGTGGACAGCAAAGAAACCAGCATTAGAACTAGGCCCTCTAAATGTGGTCACAGTTGTACGGCTGGATCAGACTGTGGGGCTACTGGCAGTGGCACCAGGATTTATCCCCACTGCTTGTACTGGCTTTTTTGGAGCCCATTCTCTTTGGAGGGATATCTTGGTGGGGAGGGTCTTGGTCCTGCCTCAAAGCAATGTGATAGACATTGTTGACTCCTCATGGGAAGCTTTATCCTCTCTGAGGAGTGGATTGGGGGTGGGATGGAGGTAAGAAGGAGGGAAGAAACCCAGTCTCAAATCGAACCAAACCAAACCAAAACAAACAAACAAATGAAGAGAGGGGGGAGAGTTCATATGCTCTCTCTGTGTGTGTATACACATGTGTGTGCCTGCATGTGCTTGCATACACATGCATGTACTGTGTATGGGCAGGTGTATGGCTCTAAAGGATAATCTCAGGTATCATCCTCGGGAGCTGTCTGCATTGTTTTTACAGACATGATTCCTTCTGGCCTGTAGCTTGTCCGTTCGGCTTGGCTGACTGGGAGCCTCAGAGATCCTCCCGTCTCTCCCTTAGCATAGGGACCACAGACTTGGCTTTTTAGATGAGTTCTGAGTTTCAAACTACAGTCCTTATGCTTTTCGGTAAACACTTTGTCAAGTAAGCCATCTTTACCGTTTTAGGCTGCTTCCTAATGGGTATAACCAAGAACCTAAATGGAGTAAGAAAGCTAGGGAAAGGGAAACTGAGGCAGAGAACTGCAAGAGTGAAGAGGAGCTGACAGGATCTGAGAGGAAATGGTCAGGGAAGAATGTTCTAGAGGGGATGACCAGCTATAAGATGTTCCACGGCACAAGCTTCTTAGTAGAGTCAAGGCAGAGAGGACGCAAAAAGGTGAGGTTGCCGTGGAGGTGGATGGGGGGAGACTTCCAGGGATATGTTGGATGTGCCAACTGCAGCTGCTCATGAAACTCAAGGTAAGTCTCTAGTGCCGTTGCAAGCTCTGGATCCAAGAGCTGCCAGGGAGAGAAAATTCTCTTAATTCTGGGAAGGTAATCAGGGAGCTGCACACTCCCAAGATCCCTCCAGAGTGAAAACTCGAGCCAGGAGAACTCCAGAGGGTCACAGGACCAAGAGAAAAAGAGTTTAGAGTTTTCATTTCTGTCAGACAGAAGAACAGAGTCCCCAGTTTCTCCCAAAAATCCTCTTCAAGGTCAGGGGGAGGGTTTTTTTTCTAGCTTCTGCCCAAAGTAGCTCCTTATTAGTAGAGAACAGAGGAGGGTACCCGGCACCCACCTACTCCCTCTATTCCCAAGTCAGTTTTCTCCTGAGTTTCTGCCTGGAACATCCTATCATCTCCAGGGCACACTGCTGAGCTGTTCTCTAAGTCTCTGAGAGACAAAGGCACCCCAGGGTCTTCCTGAAGGGAGTCTGTTCCCCTTGTGCCTGGTTCTCCCTTCCTAAAACTCAGCAAGGGTTCCCCAGACCCATTGTCCCTGAGGCACACTATGGGGGTGGGTTCTGCTTTTATAGCCCCATGCTCCTGAGGTTTCTCAGTCAAACTAGAGAACACTGCCAAATGCTGAAACCTCCTTTGTAGGCAAGTGTGACTATCAAGGTTTGGGCAAGAAAAAAATTGACAGATTCAAGCTCAGAATGCTATGAGAGATGAATGGAGAGAATAGAGAGGGAGAGGAACACAGAGAAGGAGAGAGCAAGAGAGACATTGGGGGGAGGGCGAGAGAGAGGGAGAGGAAAGGAAGATATTACTTATTGAGCCCGGGCCTTTGCTCTCACTCAGGGAAGCCCTTTGTGTTCCTGAGCTCTCTCAACTGCTCTGGAAGGCTTTCCTGAAATCCTTATTCCTGGAAAAATCTTTTCTTTCCAGTCCAGTGCTGTTTTTCTGGCCAAAGCACAGCATCGCTTGGGCCTCAGACCTTCAACTGTAAAGGAATGATACCCAAACTTTAGAGGTCACTGAGGTAAGGTGAGATGTGTCCAGACCCTGGAACCAGACCAGCACCTAGGTTGTGCTCTCCAGCGCAGTCACCCTGTGGAATGAATGTGTTCTTTGCAGGCCCAACTAGCCAGGGTCCTCTGGACCTCTATAGCTATAAACTCCAGTTAGCATGAGGCACACCCCATATGAAAAGATTAGTTAGAAAGGGGAGAGGAGACTTGGGAAAGACCAGAGAAATTTTAGACAAATTAAACTCTGGCTATATTAATATCTATGTCAAGAATTCATTTTTCTACTCTTAAAACATCCTCATCTCTGATTGAGAAGATGGTTTAATGAATAAGGATGCTTGTCTCCAAGTCTGAGAACCTGAGTTCCCTTCCAGCATGGGATCTACACAGTCAAAGCAAAGAGTCCACTCCTGAAAGTAGGTCCTCTGACCTCTAGATGTACGACTCCCCCATATATATATAAAGAAAGAAAGAAAAGGAGCTTCGCCGTGGCTTCCACAGAGCCACAACCTCAATTAAAATGTGAAGGAAGGTGATGATGGAAACATCACGTACTTAGGCTGGCGAGTTTTTATTTCTATTTCTCCACTGACATCGCTTAACCTTTGTTTTTTGGCAGCTAACATATTGCTCAAATAAAGTGAAGAAAAGAGGAGGGGTGGACCACAACATGATCTCCGGGGAATGATTTTGTGGCGGTGAAAACATCGCTTTTTGGCTGTTCTCCCCCACCACCCTAGCAAATCAAGCGCATATTATTACCCAGCACATGAAGGGGGTTATGAGGGCTGTAAGGGAATGAAGGACACACCCAGGCACATCCCACGATGGTTCGTGTGACAGACATCAGAAAGCAAGACACACAGTGTCACGGTATGGAGTCTAGTCGCCGGCTGTTCTACAGAGTTTTAAAGTGTGAGCTTCTATTGCAGACGGCACCATTGTTTGTTTGAGGCTCAGATCCCACTCCTTGGACCAACAGAGCTTCATGGCTGTAAGTGAGGATAATGAGAAATTGTGTGATAGGGTCTCTGGGAAGATTAAATGAGATGACATACCAGCACGTGTTTGGCATTCCTTGACTGTTTGATATGGTGCCATCATGATCCTTGCTGTGCTTGTCACAGAACATAGTACTTCTTACTACAGTCTAGAGCATTGTCTTTTCTGCAGGAGTATATGTAATGTGTGTATATGTATGTGGGCACATGTGTGTGCCCATCTGTGCATAGATGTTTGTGCACACGTGTGCATATGCAGATTGAAGCACTAGGTTAACTTTCCATGTCTCTCTTGATTGTTCTCTACCTTGCAAATTAAGCCAGGGTCACTTGTTGAGGGATTCTTCTCGGCGTCTAGTCTGTCTAAGCAGCTTGCTCCAAGGCACCCTTGTCTCTGCTTCCTGTGCCAGGCTCACAGGTGGAGAGCCACACTCACTCACTTTTATGCGGGATCTGGGTATCTGATCCTTAGGTTTGCTAGGCAAATGCTTTGCCCACTGAACCATGTCCTCAGACCTCTGATAAGCTCCTTCTGGTTGACCTCCATCTTCTGCTCATGTACTTTTAAGATGCAGGCTTTCTGCCCTGCTGAGGCCGCCTACCCTTGGACGGAACCCAAGCACTTCCTTGGCTACAGATGGAATCGGTTTCTTGTCTGCAGTCTTCCTGAAGCTATCCTTAAGCCATCAGACTATCCCAGGATTCTCCCATGAGCCCAGGACTGTGACAAGGTTATATAGACAGATGCAGAAAGACATGGGCCTAGTTCAGGTCTGAGTTGAACTTTAGCGTGATAACAAACGCAAACCATGCAGATTCTGTGTTGCTTGTCTGAAGATCTGAGGACTTTGCAAAGAGGAGGTAACTGGAGAGCCCCCAGGTCTTTGAGGCATAACCTGGGCTGTCCCTTGCTGACCCTGAGACTCATCTTCTGGAACTGGGCTCACCAACTTCTCTGCCACTCAAAACCTGTTTCATGGACCTTCATAACTTGGACCCACCTAACAACTTCTGTAACTTCTGAAATCCTCTCTGCCTATACTGTTCCTTCTGAATTTTTTTTTCCAGAACTGTCTTACTTAACATTTCCATCTGAGTTCAGCTGTTCTGTCCTCACTCAGTTTCTGGTCATTCCAACCTCAAGGTCCATTCGTCCCCAGACCAGCAACTTTAACACACCCAGGTGTGCCATCTCTTCCATCCTGGGTGTCGTCCTAGGGCATCGTCATCACCATTAATCGTCATATTGCTACCTGTGTTCCTTTCCCAAGCCTAATAAGAGCAGGATTCATGTTGGTCTCATCTTCATGGCCTTCCCCAGCTCCTGCTGTGGTATCTAGGCACTATTTGTAGAATGTTTCTTGGAAGGCATTAGAAGTTAAATCGAGGCTCTTCTCAGTCCAGACATAACCTCCCATTTGTGTCAACCAGGTACACAAATTTTCCCACCCAAGAAGATGGCTCTTTGCATGAGAAGGGTCTCCTGGGGACTCAGGGAGACAGAGAATTCACGTCTGGAGGCAAATACCCAGGTCTGAAGCAGAACAAATTGGAGTCCACGTGGCACCTGGAAGCAGATAGATTGTAGCAGCGCAGCAGAAACCGGTTGCTGCCCGGGAATGAATTAGATGTTAGCAGAGGTATCGGCACTCCAAGTCCTGTTTGTGATCTGCAGGGTTCTCAGCTGCTTCCCATTTTCATAACACAAGACGGGAGGGGAAACAAAGAAGGGACCAGAACTGGGCAAGAACCCAAAGTGGAGGCGTAGAAAGAGGCAGAATTCCTTGAGAAATGCTAAGACCAGGCTGGGGTGCTGCCTCAGTGAGACCACCCTATATCTATACTGGCACTGAATGTTCACCAAGAAGTTCACAGGTATCTCTGATGCTGGGCTCAAATCAATGGTGTGAACCTGAGATGCTGTCTGACCTCCCCAGGCCCAGATAGATGTCTACCTGCAGTAAGTATGTCCATGCCCAGAGCTGCTGTTGTGAACAGGCTGGTTCAGCGTGTGAGACACTCAGAGCCCAGCAATCCACAGATGCTCTCACAGCCGGGGCTGTAGAGTTTGGACAGCCGCAGGTGATGCTGCTCCCAGCAACAGTGCTCGGCTTTCATCACATCCAGTAAGGGGGGCAGATGGAAGCTTACCATGCCACTTCAAAGGAGGGACCAGGACAGTGCGGTTCAGGAGCTGGATAGACACCACCCAATGGGACCCAGGAGAGGCCTCACCATGCTCCTTTCATTTTGTAAAGTCTAGAATAAATGTTCATGTCCTACAAATCTTGTAGAAGATTTGGCTATGCCCTGCCCAGAGCCTTGGATTTCTCACTCACTCTAATTCCCGTCAGTGAGGACTTACTGAGAGCCTCACTGAGACTCTGATGCAATGACCTCCTGCATGGGTGGCCTTAGCCTGACTGTGACCTTTCAGGGCCTTACATTCTTATGTGTTCTTGCTCACATTTTGAAAGAGTTTGATGCTCCCCGCGAATGCTTTGAAGTGATCAACTCAGCTCATCCATTTAAATTACTAAGCCCCAACCTTCCTTTTATTTTTTTTTTTAAAGCAACAAACTACACGTATCCTAGGTTAGCCTCAAACTCACTATGTAGACCACCATAACCTTGGACTCCCGATCCTGCTTCCACCTCCCAAGTCCTGCAATTTCAGGGGTGCACCACTCCACCTGGTTTTCAAAGTGCATGGAATGGAGCCCAGGGCTTTAGGCATGCTCGACAAGCATTCTACCCCAATAAATAGATGGTTCTGGTAATTTCCAATATAAAGTGCACTTAAGAGTTTATCAGAGCCAGAGATAAGCACATGCTTGTCCCAAAGTTCTGAGGGTTGGAAAGTTATAGGCAGTCTGCTATATGACCGAGTCCATGGTCAGAAAAAAAGGGGATAATCTCAATCCCTAAATTACTCATGAGATGAGACTTTGTGTCCTGAGCCAGTATGGCGGATAATTTGGGAAGTGGGGTAGCCCCATTTATCTCTGGGAAGAGAGGGCAGGCATTTCATGAGATTAGGAACTTTAAAAACTGTTGTTTTGCACCATTACACCAGCTATTTTGTCTTTTCTCTTTGCTGGCATCCCTGTCCTGTCATCTTGGTCTCTCTGTGAGAACGCACTTTCTGGGAAGATGTCCCTCCCTACAGGACAATCCCATCAGACCACACAGAGCGGTGATTTGCCCCAAGGACTCAAGCACAGATGTTTCTTCGTGAAAGAGAAACGACAAGAACAAAGAACAAAGGAGAACGACGGTTCTCCTTAACATGAAGTAGGCAAACATGATCATAAAGGGAGATCTGCCGCCATTGTCTCTGTCTGCTGGCAATCCCTCACACCCTATTGCGTCAGCCAGGGTTGCAGACATCTATCTGGTCGTTCTGACAGAGGGACATCCTTTGTCTTCGTGCTTCCGTCCTCAGGTCTAGTCTACCTAAGGATGTGTGAGCCTTAAACAGAAGAGGTGACATACTAGCTGGCAGTGACAGAGAAAAGGTTATCAGGTGACAAGGGTCACATATGACAGGGCTCGGAGGTGGAAGGGCCTCAAAGTGAGCTGGGGAAGAATTCCATGCCTACAAGTGGCTCCATTTTCCACACAGATGTGCTGTCTTTCAGGTGCTGGGGAGATGCCGGAGGGCAGGTGAGGAAAAGTGCCTGAAGAATTGTGGCCAACAGTTAGGAGGCCCAACAGTGAGCTACAGCTGAAGGGTAAAGAAATACGTGTTTCAGTGGGTCTCAAACGGTGTCTCTTGACTCAGCAGCATTTACACTGTTACGAATACAAGTTCTTACCCTTCAACCAGACTGACTAAATGAGAAATCTGGAATGGGGTCTTCCGGAAGAGCTTGTTTTTAACAAGTCCTCCAAGTAAATATAATAACTTGAATGAGAATCGTAGGTGTTTTCTCTGAGCCCGCAGTCGTGGAGTTAAGAAAATGCTAGACAGCCGTGGAAAATGGCTTATACTTTGGTTGATTGGAAGTGTCCTTGTGTCGTGTTTACCTCTAACACATGAAGGAGTAGAGAAAGACTAAATAATTGCTCCGGCCCCTCCGCCAGGCAGCGCCGCCATCTTCCCTTTCTTCAGGCGTGGGAAGTGAGGCCATGAAGTTGACTGTTGAGTCAAGAGGCTGGTAAGTGGTCAGGTTTAAATGTCACCTTTGGGGAGAGCCTAGCAGCCCTCTGAACTCTCCATTGCTGAGGTCACCTGGTATATTACTATAATGTTATCACCTCTGCCATACAGTAAAGAGAGAGGCCCACTAGCCAGCTTAGCAGCCAGGCCTTAGGTTTTAGGCCTTTTCCAGTGCTGTAATGTGCTACCTTCCCAGACAGGCTGCCGCCGTCTTCATTAGATCAGCTGTGCCTAATTGTGGGACTCAGTCAGGTTGTGGCCTGTGGACTGTTAATATCGGTTCCTAGAAAGAGGGGATGGTGAGGTGAGTCATTGGACCCTTGCCTGAATATCCAACTGATCCTCCCAGCCATTTGTACATAATTCTGTACTAACTGCACTGGGCTGGTGGAGCTAGAAAATATAGCTGGGGAAAGCTGCAGGGAGGGGGTTCCATCTGTGTAACTGTGG
Source organism: Myodes glareolus (assembly GCF_982192425.1). NCBI lineage: Eukaryota > Metazoa > Chordata > Mammalia > Rodentia > Cricetidae > Myodes > Myodes glareolus. The sequence goes on from NC_142034.1 coordinate 67,550,094, forward strand.
GGAAGCCACCATCCACATTGGGTGTATCTACTTTTGTGTCTCTCATGTTCTGGTCACTAGCCCCTCATCCGTACTCCATAAGTAATCTCAATAAACTCACTGGTTTCCCAGGGTGAACTATGGTAGACTGGTACTTAGTTTGTCATGGGGACCTTAGGCGGAGAGGTGGTAGCTGTTCACATCTCCCCCAGGGAAGGCAGTTTAGCAAGGCCCGGGGCCCTGCAGTTTGTTGGAGTGCTGCCCGTTCATTTCCACAAAGTTGGCTTGACTCATGATGCTGACTGACTGTTGCTAGGAAGCTAACAGGGAAGCTGGCTGCCATGCTGACTGCTCTCTCCCACCACCATAGTTCAGAATGTACCATCCATCCAAGTGCCAGGTCAGAACCAAAAGAGACTCTTTGATGGACTGATCTCAGGGTTTTCTAGCCAAGACAGGGGAAGAGAAGGAGGAAATACAGTTAGCCAGGAAGGATGGCTGTGGTGTGGGTTCTGGCTACACAGGTCACCACCACTCGTTCTTTAGAGAAGTTTTTTTTGACAGGTTCCAAGGTTTTCGCTGTCCCCCTTAGAATGTCTATTTTGGCCTCCAGGAAAGGGGAGGTTGGGAAAATGCATACTCGCAGCGTTGCCTCCTACCGAGGGCAAGCCGTCTGAAGTTGATTGGAAATAAGGGACACTCTGAACAGTCTTTCCAAGTGGGAACGGTACCTGGCACGCGGCCTGCACAATCCACTAGACTGTGGTTTCTCTAGCTTGGCATTGCTGACACTTTAAACCAGAGTCTCCTGTGTTATAAGGGTTACCCTACGTCTTACAGCAGGGATAACAAAATCCGTTTCCTCTACCACAACATCAGTAGTATTTCCTGACCCTGAATTATGATGAAGAATGTGTCCAGGCACTGACATACAGATGCTGGGCTGAGTCTGGGTGGTTGAGAACCCCTGCACCAGATCAAAAGCAAGGAAGCAAAGGTAGATAGTGTGGGCAGCTGGGTGAGTTGACTTTCTTGTTTGGAGGCACCGTGCACATGTTTATCACCCTGCTAAGCTCCAGAGTTCAGTAGGTGACACACATCGGTCAATAGTGGAATCCCTGAGAGACCCTAAGCAGACATTGCCAAGACGGAATGTGTCCACTCACTATTTATCTAAGGAATGCTCCGCCCAAAGGCAGCAAATATTTCCTGGGATTTCTGTCAACTCTTGGATGATCTTTGACTTACAGGGAGATAGTTCCCTCTGGGGACCCACAGGAGCCCACAGTATAAACACAAGCCTCAATTACGAAATTGGATTTTTCTGTGTTCCAGGTTGTTGATACCCTGATGCAAAGTCCTGCCTGCAGGAGAAAGCCCCGGAGACAGAAGTGAGGCCGTCCATCACCAGAGACTATCACTATCTCAAAACCTAACCACTTAGAAAAATGGCAACCAGTACCCATTAAATGGACATAAATTGATCCAATGTTAATGAATTGATTTTCAGGAGTGTTGGACAATTAAGTGAATCAGTGATGTGGGGTTCAGCCCAGAAAGGTGGAAAACTGCTTTCTACCTCGCAAATGAACCCACCTATAAGGATTTACACAGATTCAAGAGTTTGTTTTTTATTTTCCCTAGAGCAGTGGTTCTCAACCTGTGGGTCATGATTCCTTTAGCAAACCTCTATCTCCAAAAATATTTATGTTATGATTCATAACATCAAAATTACAGTTACGAAGTAGCAACAGAAATGATTTTATGGGGGGGTCACTACAACACGAGGGACTGTATTAAAGGCTTGCAGCATAGGAAGGTTGAGAAGCACTGCTCTAGACGGACTCGCAGAGTCTCACTGGCAGACTTGAGAATCTCTGTCGTTTAGGAAGATTGTTTTCACACTCAGTTCTAGACCCTAGGCCAGGAACCCTGACTCACAAGTATAGGTTCTAACCAGAAGCATTTGCGGATATTCTCTTTGCCTCTTCCACACACAGAAGTTTGAGAACTGTGGCCAGAGACTCTGAGAAATGCTGACTCTGAAGATGACTGTCTTCAGGGGCTGACGCTTATGGAGAGCACTGGAATTCAGCAAGTGCTTCCGGTCATCGCAAACCAGTCACTCAGCCCAGAGTCAATGAGGTCATTGGGCACTAGACCGTGTATTGGGCACTAGAGGCAGTACACTATGTCAGCTCGCAACCCCAGAGCAGTGCATAATGTGGCTGGAACAGTTAGTCTTTCACTGTCAGCTTGAAAGATCTAGGATCATCTGGGAAGAGAGCCTCAGTGAGGCATCTTCACATCTGGTTGGTCTGTGGGCACATGTGTATGGGACCATCTTGAATCTGTTAAACCTAACTTACTATGGGTGGCACCATTCCTCAGGTTTGGGTCCTGGACTATGTCAGTGGAGAAAGTGAGCTGAGTTGTAAGCATGCATTTCTCCCTGCATTTGTCTAAGAATGTGGGATGTACCTGGCTGTCTTGACTTCCCCACAATGATGGACTCTTACCTGGGAATGGGAGATGAAATAAACCCTTCCCCCATATGCTGTGTTCTTGGTCAATGCATTTTATCACAACAATAAAAATAAAACCAAAGCTGTAGTCTAATTAAGCTGACCTATTCTGACTGATACACATGGTCATTTGGGATATTGCAGCTACAGTGAGATCTGATCTAATAGCCTCAGTCTACCTTTTACTAAATGTGGAAATTAGCTTAGCTTACTTCAGATTCTCTATGATGGGAATAACCACAGTGGCTACCTTAAAGTGCCTTTGTAAATATAAAGACAACGCCTTTGCATGTAGTGTGATATGGAGTGGAGTGTTTGTTACAGGTTGTCTAATGTAGACTTCGCAACAGAAGAGCACATGTTGCAAATGAAGAAACTGAGGCACATACATGTTGTTGGCACTTGCCAAAAGATATATAGCAAGTAAGTATTGAGGAAGGATTTGAACTCACAGCAGTTCGATGCTAGGGTTTTTATACTTATGTGAACTCCCAGGATAGAAGCAGGATGGTGCTGTCCATTAGGGATGCAGAGTGTGTATGGAAGTCCTACAGTCTGCGAGTGTCTGTGTGCATCTATGTGTGTGTATGTGTATATTTGTGCATAAGTGTATGTATATGTATGTGTATGCATGTATATGTGTTTGTATTACATATATATTTGCTTATATATGTAGCTACAGATGTATATGTGCAAGTGTGTGTTCTATATATGTGTGGGTGCACCTATGTGTGTGTGTATGTGTAGGCCAGAAGACAACCTTAGGATCTGTCCACCTTGGCTTTAGAGAATGGATCTCCCTTGCTGATCTTGGAACTTGCTGATTTGGCTTAGCCAATTGGCCAGTGAGCCCCTGGGATCCTCCTGTCTGCACTTCTGTCAGGCTAGAATTACAAGCACACACCACTGTGTATAGGTTTCTGACACGGGCTCTGGCAGTGAACTCAAATCCTTGCAAAAACTACTCTTGCAACACAAGCACGTATCTGAGATCAACCCATTTCACTAGCCCCATACAATCTTTTGAAAGCCGTGCGGGCTAGTTTTTATGTCAACTTCCACAAGGTAGGGTCATCCGAGAAGGAATCTTAATCCACAAAGATGTGTGCATGGGATTGACCTGGGAGCAAGCTTACAGGGCACTTTCTTGATTGACATGGATGTGGGAGGGTCCAGCTCATAGTGGGTGGTGCCATGCCTGAGCAAGCCAGGAGGAGCAAGTAAGCACTCTTCCATGGCTTCTGCTTCAGTTCCTGCCTCCAGGTTCCTGCCCTGACTTTCCTCAGTGTTAGACTCTTATCTGGCAGTGTCAACTGAGATAAACTCTTTCCTCCCCAAGTGACTTTTGGTCATGGTGATTCAACACAGCAGCAGAAACCCTGAGATGAAGAGTGTTATCTAAAAATTATTTCTGACCGGAGATAGAAACATAATGTCTCTGAAATATGAAAAGTGGACTGCAAACTCAAGTCAGTATTTACGTATTTGTGAAGCATATCAGGTTTCAGGTAATCCACAGACCCCCTCAGCTCACCCACGAGCTGCTTTTGAGGACGGCAACAGTGGAAAGCACCTTTGCCAAAGGACTTCATGACAGAGTTCAGTAAATACTCGCCACCCTGTTGCTTTCACTATTGTCCTGAGCTTTGACCAGCAGAGACACATTTGGAGGTGTTCAACATTTCTCCACAAAGTAGTTATTTGTCCCCTGTGTCATCCCCTAATGCTGTGGCCAGCTCAGTGCTGTCCAAGTTCAGAGAATCCCAATGAAACTGAGACCTGCACATTGCTCAGGAAAGTGATACCCCTATGGCTGCTGAGCTCCAGGTCAGGGGGTATCTCCATGGCAATTCCCCAGCCCGTCAGGAGGCTGGAAAGGAACCATGGAAGCAGGCAGAAACCCTATAATTTGCATCAGTCTGCCCCCACTTCTGCTCCAGTCACGTCTCTGATGAGTTTATGACATGTGTGATGTCTCACCCTATAGTCTCCCTTCTGCAGGAAGAGTCCCTTTGGCTTTTGACACTTTAGTAAGTGCTGGATCCTTCTGATTAGCCCGGAGTGCTGTGCCAGCTCAGAACATGGACAGCTGTTGCTTCCTGGAGTCTGAGCTATGGGTTTCTTGGTTTCTTCCTTGAATTCGCCCATCACTCCATCATGACTCGCAGAGTTCTTTTAGCTGATTTTGAATTCTGCTGCAAGAATTTGAAGCAGTGGTGTCTGATAATCCTGAAATCAAACTCTTACTCTGCCACTTTTCAGTGAAAGATATGTAGCCCAGGCTAGCCTAGAAATCACAGTATAGCCTATTTTTTCCAGTGTTGGGATTGTCTATGTGCAGTACCATGGGCAGTTTTGTGCTATGTTGGGGATACCTAATGTCTAAGGCGTTCTAGTCAAGAACACTAGAAGCTGAATTATAACCCCAGCTTCTTACCGCTTCTTGAGAGGGGATTTCAGTTCGTTAGTAAACTTCTGCCTGTATTCTTGCTGTGTGGAGTGAGGTTGAAAGCAAAGATAGCCTAACGGTGGATGTTTGCTATCATTCACTATGGTTGGCACTACTCCTAAATCTCGCATTTGACTTCATGGTCCTCCTCCCGTAAAGCGATTTGGTTAACCATGATCTGCATTTTAAAAAGATATATTTTAATTTGTAAGCTATGTGCACACATGCATCTGGAAGCAGTGTGTGCACACAAATGCAGGTAATTGAGGAAGCCAGCAGAGGACACTGGATACCCTAGGACTGGAATTACAGTTGATTGTAGGTTGTGAGCCACCTGGTTTCTTGGGTGCTGGGAATAGAACGTGTGGCTTCTGCAGGAGTTGCATGATCTCTTAACCACTGAGCCATCTCCCCAGCCCTCAGTTTTGTGTATGAAGCAGAACAGGGAAGATTCGGAGGCCTACCATGGCTGTGGTTTGTGTCAGGGACAAGCCTCCGTCGGCCTAGTCTGCCCAAATCTCCGGCAGCAGAACTTGAAAGCTCCTGTCTTCTCATCCACCCCTTCTCTGGGCACTCCTCTTTACCTCTGTCCATACACATGGGTTCACATGAAAACAATTTTTCTGGAGTTCTTGCTGAGCCCTGCAGTCTAGTGACTGACACCCTGTGTCATCTCTGACTGGAAGCCAAACATCTTTTTAAAAAAATTTCTGCTCTAATCTCAAGCCTCAGCGAATTGCAGAGAAATCTCGGATCTGGCAACTTTTGAATTGATAAATAATTTGCCTTTGTCTGGTAGGGTTCTGACGTGGGTGGTGGCACACTGTTCAGGGCACTCCCAGAAAGAACTGGAAACTTGTGGGGCCGGCAAGTTCCCTTCTGTGCCCTTCAACTTCTCAGCAGGGTGTGAGCGGAAGACTGACTGACTGAAAGAAACAAGAGACTGGAGAACTAGAAAAAAAAAAGTCTCAGAATGAAGATTTTAAAATAGGAAAGGAAAGAGATGTTTTTGGTTCAATCAGGCTAGTCGAGAGGGAAGCCTCAGAGCCGGAGGTTTTATTAATCTGTCCTGACATCTCTTGCATCCAGTCTAGCCCATTCAAGTTTCCCAACACACATTCGCCTTCAACACTACAAAGCTAATAGGCCATGGGGACTCGGAAGCATCTCTCCACCCCCTCCCTGGTCAGATAGATGGGTTAGCAATGCAACGCTCTTCTATCTAGTCCCACTCTGTTTTGCATGGGCAGTGACTGAGAACGGGAGTCTGATAGGAGAGGAAATAACAGGCGCAGAAGTTCAAAAGGGCTGAGTGAGAAATCACTTATGAAGAGCTGGGTTTGCAATTGTGAGGCCCTGAGTTTGATCCTTAGAATCTGCCTTTAAAAACCAAAACTCTAGGCGTGGCATTGTATACTATACCAGCAGTGCTGGGGAGGTGGCCATCCGTGGACTCTGAAACTCACCAGATGGTCACTCGGTAAGTGCCCCGTCAGTGAGAGACCCTGCCTCAAACACCCAGGTAGGACTTTGTGTCTACTTCCCTTTTTGTGCTGGGATTTTTTCTGGCTTGGGTTGGCACAGGTCTTGTGCATATTGTCACAGCCGCTGGGACCTTGTGGCCCTACAGCCACCCCGGCTTATCCTTCCACCCTGTCTTAGTTGATTTCTATTGCTCTGAAGAGGCATCATGAGCATGGCAGCTCTTATAAAGGAAAACATTTAGTTAGGGATGGCTTACAGTTCAGAGGTGTAGTACATTATCGTCATGATGGGAAGTATGGAGACACGTAGGCAGACATGGTGCTAGAGATGTAGATGGGAGTTCTACATCTGGATCCTCAGGCAGCACGAAGAGACTGAGCCATTAATCTTGGTTTGACCTTCTGAGACTTCAAAGCCCACCCCATAGTGATGTACTTCCTCCAACAAAGCCACTTTTTCTAATAGCATCATGGCCTGCAGGGGCCATTATTTTCAAACTACAGCACCTCACCTTCTACTGTGACCCCTGAGCCTTGGGAGGAGGGGAGAAATATAATGACCCATTTAGGGCTGTGGATTCAATGGTCTTTTGTTTCCTCCAGCTTGACTGGTTACAAGCCTCTGTGTTAATCTCCATTCCATATACTCCTGACCTCCTACCTCCACCTCCCTGAGTGTTGGATCTACAGGCATACACTATTTGGTTTATGTGGTTCTGGGCTGGAACTCAGGGCTTCTTGCGAGGTAGGTAAGCCCTCTCCCAACTGAGCTGCATCTCCAACCTGGGGACTTAAGGACAGTGGGGGACACACCCCTAGTCTTCATTCATTTGAAAAATCACATGAGCCTTTAGAAGTTGCATAGCCAGATCCAAAGTAGAAGACACACTGGGAGGTTAAGGCAGAGGCAAAAGAAACAATGGCAGAGTCTGCAAGCAGCAATGGGTTCCGGATGTATTTCAAAGTTGACACAGTGAGACTTGCTGATGAGCCAGGCAAGAGCAGGGTTTGGGAAAGAAGAAAGGAGATGTGTTCTGTGGATGCAATGACCTGCTGCTCCAGCAGTGACCTATTTATATGAGCGTCCAGGGATTCTGAGCTTCCCAACCCCCCCACCCCCATCCATCCCATACCTCTCCCATCTCCACACCCCTCCTCAACTTTAGGGCTCACTATGGAGGATCCCTACTCTGACTCTTAAAGTTCTGCTGTTCTGTGCTGGTGGTGAGTGTTCCAGAAGTTAGCATATCCTATCCCTCCGGATAGGAGGGCAAGCCAGACTTCTGGGTGTTCTCATGGAACAATGCTCCAGCAGGCAACCGATGAAAAAGAGAGCCCTGTGGCTACTCTCGGGATCTGAAAAGAAGCTGAAAGCAAATTCATTTTAATCTTAAGCATGTCGGTGGAGAGAGAGTCCTGCTGGGTTTTGCTGCCTAGCCCTGGTGGGGCAGGATCATGGGGGAGAGAATTTTCTTGCAGGCCAGTATGGTTTCCTGAGTATCTGGGACGATGTGATCTTTGATGCGTGATTTCGAGTAAGAGGACCCAATCCTGGACCTGATTCCTTCTCACTCCAAGCAGCCTTCTCTTACTCAGCATCTCATTGATCGTTAATCCTGGACCCTCCCATTCGGGCCACCGTGAGGCTTTTATTCTCCATTGCTTCTCTTTGACCTAATGTAAGGCCACACATGTTCTCAATGGTAGACAGGCTTTTCTTTTTCTCCCTCCCTCCCCCCAGATACTGACCATGCTGGGGTTTTGTGTTTGATTTTTGTTTTCCGTTTTTTGCTCTGCTTTCCCTCAGTTGGCATGGGAACGCTGAAGCACCACTTCAGAGAGCTCCCATCCACCATCCACCGCATCATCACACCCCCTCTCCTGGTGCCACCCAGGGCTTCAAAGTGTTCAAAGAGCATAGCCTTCTCCCCTGTGAAGGGAAGTCTGGGAGCAGCAGACATGACTGCTTCTCTGATACTAAGGTCTCCAGTTTGTGAGGTCCTAGAGGTCAGGGGCACCTTACAGACCAGAGCACTGACCCCCCACCCCTCTCCTTAGAGAGGGTGTACAGAGGTCACTGTAGCTAGCAGTGTTCACAGCACTCAGAGCCAGGGTGTGAAAGTGGTGTGACACTATGTGCCCCTGCAGGGTTATTTGGACCCTTGCTTGGTGAGAAAAGTCAAATCATTACCTTCCCTCTTCCCTCCGAGGGGGGCTGTCAGGACCAAAGGTGGCCCATGCATGAGAGGACAGTGAGCATTTGTTTTAATGAAGTTGTCAGATGTGGTTTGGCATGCAGATGCTCATACCCAGCCTTTAAATGAATAAAAAAAACTAAGTAACTGGGTAAGAAGTGAGTGGATGGCTCAGGAGTAGAGTGGACTGATCTCTGTCCGAATATCAGCCATCCTCCAAACATGTAATGTCTTTGGAAGGCCCAATTGGTAAAAACCTTCTTAGAAAGAATTTACCCCTACCACAGAATCGGCACAGTCCCAGGAGAAAGACTATGTGTTTTCGTTGTCTATATTATTTTTTAATAATTATTTATTATTAGCTCTTTTTTTTATTTTTAGTCCATGTGTATGGGTGTGTTCCCGGTCTATGTCTGTGTACCACATGCCTGGTACTCTTGGAGGCCAGAAGAGGGCATCAGATTCCCTAGAACTGAGTTACAGAGGGTTGTGAGTCCCCATGTGAGTGCTGGGATCCGAACCCACATCCTCTGGAAGAGCCATTAGCACCCTTAACTTCTGAGCCATCTTTGGCTCCTGTTTGGTTTTGAAAGGGTCTCAGGTAGCAGAGGTGGGTCTTGAACTCTGGATCAAGCTTCTAGCTCCAAAGTTCTAAGATTACAGGCTCATGCCACCACACTGGGTTTAGGCCATGCTGGAGGTCGGTTTAGGACTTGTGCATGCTAGGCATGATATTTATCATAATTACTGTGTAGAACATGAGAATCAGATACAGGGATATGTTGTGGAAGGCACAAGCCATCCTCACTAGCATTCTTTTACTATTTCCCAAATAGATCACTACTTTGTGGTGAGAACATTTAAAGTCTACACACACACACACACACACACACACACACACACACACACACACACACACATATATATATATATATATATATCATAGTATCATTGTGAGCTTGCTAGGCAGCAGATCACAGTAGATTACTAGAACATATTCCACTTTTAAAATATTTTTTTTAAAAATATTTTATTATAAGTTTTTATTTACTGTGGACGGAGCACACATGCAGCATGGTGCACATGTATGGAAGCTGGAGTAGGATGTGTGTGAATCTGCTCTCTCCCTCTACTCCGTGGGATTTGGGGGTGGAACTCAGACAGTCAGGCTTAGCAGCAAGCAGCTTTGTTTCCTGTGTATCTCACTAGCTCTGGCTTGTTTCTTTCTTTCTTTGCATATTTATTTATCTATTTTTGAAATAGGATTTCATGTAACCCAGTCTGGCCTTGAACTCACTATGTAGCTTGAATAACCTTGAACTTCAAGTTCTCCTGCCTCTCCCTCCTGAGTGCCAGGGTTGCAGGCACATAGTTTTTGGTGCTGAGGATTGAGCCCAGGGCCTTGGACTTGCTTGCAAACACTATACCAACTAATCTATGTCTCCAGCCCCGCTTGCTCCTTTTGTTTTACTAAACTTTGTGCTCCTTTGACCAGCGCTGTAGTGCTCCTTTGACATAGTCGGATGTCACCCAAACATCCTGTCACCACCAGGAACTCTTATCAATCTGGGCCAACTTATCACATTTAGCACAGCGTTCTCACAAACCAGCCATGTTTGTTTCCACCTTTCCTAAAGTCTGAATAGTATTTCATTATGTATGGATAGCACAATAAAGGTTAATTCATCTGCTGATGGGCGCTTAGTATTTGTTTCTGTATCATGACTATTATAAATAACTCTTAAGCCAATAATGAATGTGGGGGTGCAGAAATCTCTGCACACACACACACAGAGTGTATGGAGTGAGTGAGGTTGCTGGATTAGTTGAGAGTTCCAATTTTTGGCTGAAGAATTGCCATACAGATTTCCAAAAAGACTACACCAAAATCAACAGCAACAAAGGCCCTGCCCTGCTCACTGCAGCCTCATCAACCCTCATCATCTTTTACCTGGTTAACAATGGCTGTTCTAGCAGGTGTGAGGCGAGGTCTCCCAGTGCTTTTAATTGGCAGTTACTGGTAATGAATTATATGAAACAGTTTTCTCGTGTAGCTGTTGGCGATTCTCACATCTTCTCTTGAGAAATATCTATTCAGGTCCTTTGCTCGTTTTTAATAGGGCTGTTTGTTTTCCAGTTAAATGCAACACGTATAAAAATTCCAATGTCATTCTTTACAGAAATAGAAAACAAGACAAAACAAAAAACAATCTTCCAATTTGTATGGGAACATAAGAGACCTCAAATAGACAAGCAATCTTGAGAAAATAAAGGGGGAGTGTTGCTGGGGAGATGGCTTATTGGGTAAAGTGCTTGCCATGCAAGCATACGGATCTGAGTTTGACATCCAGACAAGTAAGAAGGCAGGTAGGTGATATGTGACTGCAATCGAGCCCTGGGGAGGCAAGGGACAACCTTTGGAGCTCACTAGCCAGCTGGCCAGTCGGCTCAGTGAGAAATTCTGTCTCAAAAAGAAGATGAAGAAGAACAGAGGATGATACTCAAATTAACATATGGCCAACATGCACACACCACACACACATGCACACACACATCTGAATGCACATATGTATAAACACGCAACCATGTACACATTCGCACTCTCTCCCCTAGCACACAGGAACACTGGAATCACCTTTCTCTCTTATTTTAAGATATTCTAAAGCCACAGAAAACATGGAAGCACTGGCCTAAAAACAGATTTGCTGACCTATGGAACACGCTATGATAGCCTGGAAATAAACCTAGGCGTTGGCCCATTGATTTTCCACAACATCGTCTAATGCAGTGCACATGGGGCAGAGGGGGGCATGGCTGGGGCTGGAGAGATGACTCGGTAGTTAAGAGAAGTGGCCACTCTTGCAAAGGACCTGTGTTTGGGTTCCAGAACCCACGGAGTGGCTCGCCACTGATTGTAACAACGCTAGTTCCAGGGGATCTGATGCTGTCTTCTGACCTCTGCAGGCACCTAACATGAACATGGTTCACAGACAAAGAGACAGACACTCACAGACACTTGGAAGAAGTGAAAACGAAATAATCTTAAAACAGACAGACAGACGCACACTTTTATACACAGGCACGCACACACACACACACATATGTATGTATGTTTGTATATATATATATGTTTTATATATATATATACACACACACACACAAGCCTTCACACAGACACACAGTTACACCTTCACACACACACACACACACACACACACACACACTCACACACCCCTTGAGGAAAGGATATGGGACTGGAAGTTTTGAGTATAGGACTATAAGACTGAGTCCTGATCTCCTCCTTTATAAGAGAATCCAGTCAAAATGACTTGAAGACCGAACTGAAATGACAGCCCCCAAAAGCGTAAAGAGAGATCTGCCGGATGATAGCCTGGATGGTGACTTCCCGCGCGGGTCCTCAACAGCACAAGTAAGGAAAGGTCTATATTTAAAAACAAACAACCATCCCCCACCCCAGTGTGACGGGTGCTGAGCTGTCACCATGGAAAGTCACAGTGTAGCCCAGAGTGGGCGTGGGACTGGCCACATGCTCAGTGTGAAGGCCTTCCAAGTTCACTGGATTTTCATTTGCGTCATCCAGCATGAGTAGGAATTTTCCGGCCTGGAGGTGAGCTACAACAGGCTGCTCTGGGGTACATGTATCCAGAGCTGAGGCAAAACCCAGCCAGTGTTTACTTGGCATGAAAGGCCTTCCTGCTCAGTGTCTTACAAGCCATTTTTCATCCCATGCCGGTGGAGGGAGGATTTGTGCAGGTTGATAATCACTATTCTGTGCGGTCCTTGGTCAGCAGGGATGCACAGCCAATACAGGCTGTGAAAGGAGCTGGGGTCGTGGAGGGGCATGGAAGCAGAGACAAGATCAGCAAGGCACCGGGGACTGCAGACTAATTGAAGACAGAGGCTGGGGCCTCCTTGTCCTGCCTCTGTGATTTCTCAGGGTTACACCATGGTTCAGCGACTCTGGACAAGTGAAGAGACTAAGATGGAGGGTGTCATAAAACCAGCCCTCATCCTCGAAGACGCCCGAGCCTGGCACACCTCCTCCTCTCTTCTGCCTCTGCTAGGTTTTCCCGGGGATCTGCGTTGGCGGGGGAATTCAGGGTATTTGTGGGTAACAGATGTGCATATTTTCTTGCTTTAGTGAGATGAAGAGAAGCAGAAGAAGACTGGGCACTGGGCCAGAACTGTTAGAATCTTCGGTCTCATATGCAGGACTCCCCAATTTTCCCAGGGCAGCCCTTCACTGTTAATGGTGTCTTCTGCTTGCTGTCTACATCTATGCATTTGCATCTAGATAGATGCCTGAGTGGCCAGTGGTACCCATCAGCTTAGGTTTCCATAACGAAGTTCCTTGGAACAGGCAGCTTAAGCAGTTCCTTGGTGTCTGAGGGTCTGCTTAGGATATGGGCACAGCAATGGGGTTTTGGTCAAGGCTCTCTTCCTGGTTTCAAGATGGGGGCACATTTCTTTTCCTCCCTCCCTCCCTCCCTCCCTCCCTCCCTCCCTCCCTCCCTTCCTCCCTCCCTCCCTCCCTCCCTCCCTCTCTGCCTCCCTCCCTGCCTCCCTCATTCACTCACTCTCTCCCTTTCTTCCTTCCCTTCTCTTCCCTTCCCTTCCTTTTTTCCTCTATCTCTGCGTCTTTACTTTTCCTTCTTTCAGTGTGTGTCCATTTGTGCGTACCAGAGGTTGATGTTAGGTATCCTTGGTATTCTCCATCTATTTTATTTTTGAGACAGGGTCTCTCACTGAACCTGGAGCTCACAGAGTGGCTGGCTGGGTTCACTGACTAGCAAGCTTTAGGGATTTACCTGTCTCCAGCTCCAGTGGTTGGGTTATGAATGTCAGTTCCTGTGGATTTTCGTGGGGATTTTGAAGATCAAGATCCGTGTCCTCTTGCTTACACTGAACACAATTTATAGACTAAGCCATCTCCTCAGTCCCTACTCTTAATCTTTTCTTCAAGCAGGTACCCAGAGAATGAGTGCAAGCAAGCTCTTTGGTTCCTATAATAATGGCACCAATTCCATGATAGGGAACCCATCCTTAGAACCTCATCTAAAGCAAACTATCCCCCAAAGCCCAATGTCTAAATACCACAGGGTAGACTGTTCAGGGTACCTGTTCAGGGTAGACTTCAGCATGTGAGCTCTGGAATGGGGAGTGAGAAACTGTGTGATATCCATAGCACCATCCCAAGGCATCGGTGCTTCTGCCCAGAAACGTGGCTGGCCAAGTGGTACTAGAGAGAGCAGGCATGGACCCAATGGTTGATTTCTATGAACTGTGCCAAATGGCTTGCATCATAAATCAGAAGGCTGCTGGGCAGAGGACCAGGATTTCAGGGGCCACACAGTGGCAGGTATCAAGATTGACAATGTACAAGAAGCCAGCAAAAGAAAAAGGAGAGAAAGGACTAGATCTCCTCCACTCTTTGATCAAGAACTACATGCAAGGACAGAGCATGCTCAAACAAAACAAAACAATAACAAAGCCCAACAAACACAAAAACAAACCCTGCAGTAGAAAAATGCATGTGGTCAGCCCTGTGCAAGTGACCTAAAAGGGCCTTCAGCACTCTGCCTGTCTGAAGTCCCTGAAGTGTTATCTTGGTTATTAGTCTCCATTTTCCCCATGGTCTTTGTGTCCCGGGTTCAAGTTTCTGTTCTAGGACATAAAAACCCAGAAATCATTGTGGATACCATTCAGATTCTGGTGCACATCAGCAACACACCTGATGGGGAAATAGATGCCCAGAGTCAGGAAAATGGAGCCCTGGTCACTTATCTGTGCGTGCTTTGAGCTCTTGAGCCACAGACAAGTCATGAGATCCTTTGATAATATGACTACTTAGAAAAATTTGGGATAAGGGCAACCTTGACTCCTGGGTAGCTCCATCAACTCCCCTGTAGAAGAACTTGCCACGTCTCTGGTTACCCGAAGTTCTTTATAACATATGAAAGCACTGACTTAGTTCCTCCAGGTGAAGCCTTGGTACAGCGTAAATTTTGCCTCTCCAGGGTCAAAATGGCGAAGCTTTGGGCCCAGGCTTGTCACCTTCTCATGGTATCTCAGTAATTCCCAGGCTTGTCACCTTTCCACGGTGTCTCAATGCCTTCTTGGCTTCTCTTGGCCCTTTAATTTCTTAAAAAACAACTCTGTGTATTAACTTTAAAATACTTGCTTTCTACCCACTTTATTCTGAAGCCATTTGGGGGTTCCCCAGGTGGACATCGGAGGCAGGTTACCCAGAACTGTTGCTTCTGAGAGGCAGGATAGAGAAGTATGGCAGCTGGGTTAGGCTGAGAAACTGGGAAAGTGTCTGCTCAGCATCAGAGTCTGGAGGGTCCCGGCTCTGGGTGGCAAACTAGATCCAAAGGACGGTGAAGGGCATGGAAAGAATCAGACAACCTTGCTCCTGGTTTCCACGTGGCTGCAGGCAAGCTGCTCTGCCCTTTTAATGCTTCGCTTGACCGTGGGTAAGGTGGAGCTGAGCCAGGCAGTGAGTCCCTGGAGGTACTTATAGAGGTCAGAACAAGAACTCTATAGAGTTTCGAAATTCTATGTTCTCCCTTTTTATTTATGTAATATTTTACTAATTATTTGAGAAGTTAGCACATATATAGTGTAGTTTGGTAAGATCTACCTCCACTCCTCCTCCTAGCATCTTCCAGGTTCAACCCACAGCCCTCTGTCTCCTCCTCTCTCTTTCAGAAGTTATCAAGACACAGGAAGATCCTGACTGGTCCTCAACAACCTGCATCAAAGCAGCTCGTCTTACGTGTTCAACCCATCATAACCAGATGACCAGACTACTAACCCTCATCACCCCACACTCCCATCACACACACTGGCTTCACTTTTCAGAACCCCAAACTGCTAATGGGAACCCCTCAACCCCCTTACCCACCGGCAATCAGTCCCTGTGTCCTGATTGCCATGAGCTCTCGGGAATTTGTGGCTTAGATATGAGGATGTCATGGCACCATTAGCCAGCCGGTGACTTTACACTGGCCAAAGATGATTGATTCTAGCCAGTCTCCTTGTTTGAAGAAGAGAAGGTGGTATACGGCCTGATAGAACCGGAAGATTCTATCCTCTAAAGTACAGTCACCTGACCTTTTGTAGCTCAAAGCCAAGCTACTCCTCCCAAATCCATCTTCTAGAAGGTTTGATTTGTACAAAGATTCATACAGATCTCTAAATTTACCAAACTCACTCTCGATCACCTAAAAATTTTTATTTTGTTTTTCACTTATGTTTTTATTTATGTTTATCTACAATGCTGGTGTTTGGATATTCCACATGTGTGCAGGTACTTGTAGAGGTCAGAAGAAGGTGTGGGATCTCTTGGAGTTGGAGGTAACTGTGAATTGCTCAGATAGATGTTGGGAACTGAACACAGGTCCTCCTAAGCATGGTGGCACTCAAGCCCTGAGCCATGGCTTCAGCCGCTCCATCACTCTGACAACTGATGAGTCATTCATTCTCACATCCCCATTTCTGGCTATACTTTCAGACAGTCCCTTTGTGTAATGTCACCCATGGACTCATGCAATCCTGTTGATCAAGATGCCATTCAACTTGAAGCACGGTATCATCTTACTAATTTTTATACTAGAACCCACTTTCCTGAATCAGCTCCTTGGTAAGGAACTAGTTATCATTGCCCTATATATCCCCCTGGCAGCATGGGCTATGTCCTTAGCTGATGGATGCTGCCTCGTTGTGCCTTGGTAAAAGCAGGGCCAATTTTAAATTTTATTTTATTATTTTAAGGACACAGATTCCAAAGAAGACCCGGAGAGCGGCAGAGCACCACCTGGCAGATGGTGACAGGAGCCAGAGAGAGCGGGGTGGCTCTATTTTGGTGTTTTTTTTTTCTTGTCATTTTCACATCAAAGAGGCTCTGGGCCTAGATATTTCCTAACTAAATTACAGATTCCATCCTGGATGTTTTTACTCTCCATGCCCTCCGTTTCGACAAGAACATTAGACTTTTCTGATGAAGACCCTGGAGGGCATCTCCAAAGGAGCTTGCCATCACAAGCAATTAAATTGAACAAACAACAATCGCTCCCAGTTTCCTGGTCCTTGCTGTACTCCAGGTCTTACGCTGAGCATTTCCAAGTTTATCTCCTTCAGTCCACGCAGCTCTAAGAGGAATGCGTCATTATTGTTGCTTTACAAAATGAGAAGCCAGGGCTTTGAGAGGTTAAGTCGCTTATAAAAATCACCTGGGATCCAAAATTAGGGAAACCAAAATCCTCACTCTTAACCATTATCCTACCCTAGGGGCATTTATGACTTGTCCTAGTCACTTTGACTGTACAGGCCTGTCTAAGGACTGAGGGTATCCACAGTCAGTTCTGGCCTTTTGAGGGGTACAGGAGGTAAGAAGTCAAACGGGACAATAAGAGCCCATATAAGAGGGGCAATGAAATAAAAGGGAAATTAATAACGTGTTACAGAACGAATGAGAAATGGCCTTACAGGACAGTGGTAGTAGCAGAGAGGATGACAGATACTATCTGGTGCACAATGCCACCATCACCCCTCCTACCCATTATTCCTGGAGCTTCTGAACTGGTCTCCCTGGGCCACCCTGCAGCATTCTGGGTCATTACGTGAGAGTTATGGAGCCATTTTCTTTGTCATATGGCTATGTCATGTGGCCCCATTGGTTCAAGCATGTGACCATGTGATGTAAAGTTTGGTTCTAAGTAACTAAGACATTGGTAGTATTCGTCACACAGTCAACACTGGTTGTCACACATCATTTTCATGTCACTGTATCAGTTTCCCGTAGGGAAACATGATGACTTAAAGTGAAACCATGTATTTTTACTACCATGAATAACTGTATTGCATTTAGAATTAACCTGAAATTCTTATCAAAATTACAAAACCCTGCCTTCCTCTTTGCCCAGCAGTCTTTACATCAACCTCATTTGGCTTTTTGTTCCCTGGTGATGCAAGCTTGCTCTTGTTTTACAGTTTGTATACATGCCGATTCTTTCCTTTCTGGAATATTCTGAACATTAGGTCTACATTGTCTACCATGGTAACCACGATCCATCTGTGGCTACTTAAAACTACTAAGCTTGAATAATGCGAAAGCTTTCATTGGAGTAGTTAGATTTCAAATGCTTACTTCATTCTCATGGTTCGGGGCTCCTGTTGTAGATGGCAGGATGCAGAATTATACCTCCCAGCGTTACAGAAGGTTCCATCCATCACAGGGCTGCGATAGTTAATCTGACTCTCAAGTTGGTAGGACCCAGAATCACTAACGAGACAATCTCTGGGTGTGTTGGTGATGATTTTCTCAGATTATCATCATAACTAAGGTGGCAAGACTCACTTTAACTGTGGGCATCGCCCTCCCATGGGCTGTGGATCTGGTAAAAGGAGAACGCTTATTGAATACAAGCACTAATCTCTCTGTCTGTCTGTCTGTCTCTCTGTCTCTCTTTCTCTCTCTCTCTGTCTGCCTCTCTCTCTCTCTCTCTCTCTCTCTCTCTCTCTGTCTCTCCTTCCTGACGGAGGATGCAGTGTGACCAGCGGCCTCACACTCCTGCTACTCTGACTTGTGGCACGGTGGACTGGAACCTAAAACAATGAGCTAAGTTGTTTCTCTTAGACATTTGTCACAGCAACCAAGAGAGAGGCCAGCACCCTGACCGCCATCCTTCTAAAAATCTCTCTTGGATGATATCCACCTGTTTTGTTTAATTTTATGGAGTTTTACAATACCCTTCACTTGTTCCTGTTCTTCCTGCTCTCCCTCTTTGGGCTCAGGGAAGTTTTCATTCCTGCCCCAAGCCACATGGAGACGGAGGCAAACACGAGAACCAACCACCGGCAGCTGCTCCTCTGCCCCGTGTATCCACGGACCGAGTCTGCAGCCTTGAAGATGTACTTAAATTCGTTGTTTCTATTTGTTCTGCAGAGCGTCCGCCCTAAGAGTATGGGGGCTTTGCTGGGTGGGTTTGCTGCTGTATTTTTATGGCTGATGCAGAGAGGCTAACGCTCAGGCAATACTGGTGGACTGAATGTGTGTATGGAGTATTAGTGGGTGCAGGAAGGACTCTACATGGGGAGGCAGTACCAGGAAGAGAAGAGACATGATGAGAGGTTCAGAGATGTGCTTTGACAATACCGGGAGCCCACTTGTCTGGAGTATGGATTGATCGGAGTTATATGTCTTACGTAGGCCAAGAAAGACTGTAGTAGAAATAGGCCTGGATTCTGGGCTGATTTTGCAAGGTGGGGAAGCTTCAGTGAATGCCTCCAGACAAAGGATGTCTAAGACTAGAAACAGCAGGAAGGAAACTGTCTGCCCATTGTGTATCAGTGGATCCCAGTGTGGAGAATCCCGGCAGAAGGCAGAAGCTATAACTGCAGTAGAAAAGAAAGGGAAATGGGGCCCAAGCCGTTTAACTGTCAGAAGAACTGCAAGACCAGCATGTGGTATGTGTGGGGGTGCGGGGTTGAGAGACCTGAGGAGGCTGTGAGCTGTTCCTGAGCCTGAATGATGTCACAGTAATAACGGGTAGAGAGGGCAGGACACAGGCCACATTCTGCTTTTTTATCTAAATACGTAGGTTCTTGTTTTGGACACAAGATGCGGAGGACCGCATGTTGGACAATGGGGAAACACTGGCGAGGCAAGCGGAACAGAATTTTTATTTTATTTTATTTTATTTTTTCAAGAAACCCCAATAGTGAGGCTGAAAAACAGACACAGGCTTGTAAAGTAAGTGTACCTGATAGGGGTGTGAAGACCACCATACAGCACAGATTACAAGTAACAAAGATAGAAGCTCGAGCTTTGCCACTGAGAACTGTCCACATAACCCAAAAGGAATCGGTTCACTAGACTGGTCAGGGTAGAAACCACATCCAAATGCACTGAGACTCAACCTGGAGGAAGGAAGAAATGCTAGGAAGGACAACTTGTGTCAAACAGTTTTCCGAGTTTAAGACCTGTCTGGATTCTAGATTCATGGGGACCCTTATGCCTGTGTAAATTTCCGTGCGTCTACCCTCCACTCCCATATCGGCTCTTCTTGTCTGGAGTAAGAGTCAGCAGAGGGCAGCGAGCAGGGAGGTCATGTTCTTGCGACCTAGGAGGCTGTAGCACAGGACCCATGAGGGATGCTAGGCTGTGTCGGGTATGCGCGGGCTCATCCCTCATCAACCACTTCAACTAACAAATGGAACTTGACACAGGGAGAGGGTGAAGCTCTTCAACCTAGTATTGGCTTCACACAAATTTCAAACCCAGTACCCATTTCGCAGTCACATGCTTGGAAGGGAATATCTAGAAAATTGGAGTTCTTTTCCTGTGGAAGAATGAAACGGGCATGAACATAAGCACACACGCACACATGCATGCACACATGTGCCTCCAACTATCCAGATAAGCAACCACTCTTTAATCTTCTGGAGTTACTACAGGAAGTGCAACCAGCAGCATGCCCTCTCTGTAAAGAATGCTTTAGGAATCCTGGCCTCTGCTCAAATGCTCAGGGTTTCTGTATCCTTGAGGTTCCTGATTTCGCAGAGGACCCAGGGTTAGGTTCCTAGCACTTGCACGGGACTGTTCAGAATGTGCTATAACTCCAGCTCTAAGAAATCCGATGCCCTCTTCTGATCTCAGGGCCATTTGAACACACGTGGCATATACACACACACACATACATATAAATAAAATGAAAATAATTTTTGAAAATTTAAGTGTGTTTATGATCTACCTCCCTTACTACAATACCTGGTTTAGAGAGCCCAGGACCAGAACTATCATCCTCCAGTGTTTCTCTTGGAACGAGACAAGTCATGGCGGTTTGCTTCTTTCAATTGGAAAGCAAGGCAGTACATTTTACGTGATGTGCAACAATGTGTCCCTCCTGAAGCCCTGACAGGTTCACAGGTCACTGGGATAGGATCCCTCTGGTTATGACATTGAGTGCATGAGTTTTTCTGGCCACCATTGACAGCTGTGTTTCTCTTTCTCCCAGGACCAGCAGGTTATCCAGGCCTCTCCCATGGGTCTTGCTTGAAACAGGTCTCTGAATAGCTGACTTTCTAGGGGGAGTCATACGGGCTGACACAATATGAATCGATCACAGAGTTGGAGGAGAGACGTAAAGAATTGCCTAACAGTAATGATGTCACCTACCACTAAGCTTGCAAAAACTAATGACTTCATCAACATCCTGCACTAGATCAGCTGGTCTTTGTAGCTGCATCTCCTTCCAGCCATGACAATCCCATGCTGGAGAATGACAAAGCGCTGTCAATTCATGACCTCCTATGAAAGAGAACCATGCCACTCTTCCTGTAGATAAGCACCGACTTAATACCTCAGTCTGTTTAGCCTGGGTTAAAGCCTCCTTCTTGTGATCCTGGCTCTCCCTGGCTTCCCTTCTTCAGGCCCAGGAAAGTTTCATTTCTGCCAAAAACTAGAGGAGATGGAACCAATTAGAAGATGGGACCATCTGGTGGTGTGGGCTTAGCAAATCTGCAGCCAAGATTCCAACCGGGATTGTGAAAGTGTTTGCGCACAGTGGATTGAGTGAGCCGAGCAGGGACCGCCTTGTTGCTGGGAGAGTGTACAGGTGCCTGGAGATTGACAGATTCGTTAGACTTAATACACTTCAGAGAGTGGCCTCAAAGACGCCCATGCAAATGGACAGCGCTGTTCCAACTGTTTAATGGGCACAGGTTTCCTCTTGGCTGCGCATGCTGTATCAAAAATCTCACACGGCTCTAGCTAATGAATAATAACCAGTTTCAAACCTTCTGCCCCTTCTGATCACCTTGATTGGTGAACTTGTCTTGCTTCTCGTTTGGAGACTCTTCCAGTTCCGCGCACGAACTATGGTCTACAATGGTCGCGCTCCCTCCACTCTGAATTTTCCCTTCTACAGAGATGTGTAGTAGGAGAACGCCTGTCTTGTTTTGTTGAGCATCTGACCTCCATTTTGGGGCTGATAACATACTGGCTTCTTCTGGGGTAACTATTCTCCCGTGTCCACATCCATTGGGCAGGCTGACCAGATTAGAGGTGGAGCGTTAAAGGTGGCATGGTCTAGGACAAGACTGCTTCAAGGCAATGATCATGTGCTGACTCTCACCCTCCAGGCTCTAAGGATGATCATTTGAACATGTCTGGGGCAATCACAAGACGTTAGCATCCTGATGCTTCACGCATTTGGAAATGAGCATGTGCCCAGGTTTGCGTTCAATGAATGACGCCAGAACCAGGATTTTGTATTGCTCATGGGAAAGGGAAGTTCCTCTTCTACTGGACTTTGAGGGCCAGTGAGGGGTTCCAGTGTTGTTGGGCTGATATGTATCTGTCTACATATCAACCTGTGTTAGACCACAAAGCTCAGCCTAATGATGAAGAGGCCCTGACTCCATCTTAAGACCAATTCAACTCCTTGAATCGAGAGACAAACTGAAACAAAAACTATTCAGATAAAGTGGGGCTTTAGCCCTTGTCTCCATGGAGCCTTGACTGTCCCCTGCACAAACAGGGGTGGCCTTTATCCCTACAAACAAGGATTTTCTTATGTCCACTCTTACAGGCTGAACCATTTGAGATGCGTTAGCAATGCAAACATATTGGTGCCTGGGATAAACTTAGTCTTGCGATTTCAATTTTTTCCCACCCTGAAAAGAAATCCATTCATAGATAATGACCACCCTCACAGGAAGACATTAAAGATTAATTAGTCACATTGTATTCATGGTATGTTTATGTTAATGGAGAAGAAGCCTGGGTAATTATATCCCCCTGCCTTTCCCCAGCACTTCTGATTTTTCAAAGCCTTTTCAGATGAGTAATGGCATTGGCCTGCTCTAATGACCTGGAGACTCTGCGTTCAGCACCCCATACTGTACATCTGGAAAGTAGCTAGACACAGAAGTTCATTCTGCAAGTGCTTGTCAGCACCAGCAGCCAACAAGTTATCAGAATCCTGCTGTACTAAATATTGCATTTGTGCTCATTGAGAATAGTTCTGTTGCTCTTATTGCCCACAGAATCGGATCAAAAGTTTTTAAAATAAGGCAGTGAGAGGGCTCAGAAGTTAATGGCGCCTGCTGCCAAGTCTAACTACCTGAGTTTGATTCCCCAGGACCCACAAAGTGGAAGGAAATAACCAGTTCTGCAAGGTGACCTCTGACTCTCACACATGTGAAATGCACGTACACAAGGAAAAGAAATAAATGTAATTTTAAAGTGTTAAATAAAATAGAGCGAAAATCTCCTCTGTTTAAGAAGGATTTATTTCTTTAAAAGGCTTTTAAGACAATCATCACATGTTCTTAAAAAGACAAAAAGGTTATAAATTTGACACCCAATAAAAGGAGGCTGTGTATGTAAGGCAGATTCTGGATGTACAGGATCTTTGGGGAAGCTGTTAAGAATGAGTGTGTAGCAGAAGTAGCCTTACTACTTACTTATTTTGTACATAAGTACGAAAATCATGCTATAAAGGAGCAAGCACACCTACCAAGTCTTAGTTGATACGTTCACAAAATGATGCGAAATTTATCTTTTGTATTATAATTGCACAAAATTTAATTTTGTTTAGTATCTCTGTTCCCATGATGCTTTGTAAAATGCTGTACTTGAAGGATATAAAATAAAAGATAATCTCAGAGCATCTCTTTCATCCTAAAACTTCTACTTGATGAAGATCCTAAAAGGCGCCCAGCCACTGGATGATGATTTCATTAACCTCAACCTATCTCATTCATATTAGTTTTTTCCTTCAAGCCCTGAGTCCTGGACCTCCAGTGACCTTGCCCTGTTCTGTGCTTTGAGGATGACTGACTAGGACATACCAAAGAGCACGGAGAGGGCTACAGATGTTGGAAAGAAAGGTCTAGTCACCTGAGCACCTGGTGTCCCTTACCGAAGCTAGCAGAAAGTACAGCAAACGGCTTAAATGTACTGAACCATTACATAACACACACTGAGGCAGGCATTGAGGGCTACCACCATGCCTTGGATGGGAGCTGCAGGCAGACAGCAGGGTAAGGAAAACCCACCCAGTGCACAGATGTCTAGGAAGCAAACTGGAAATACTCAGACCACTGTACCCCAGCTGAGAGCCATCTTCTCATCTCAGAAGAAAGGAAATCTCCCTCATGGGGCTGGAGTAGAATCCTTCATCATGTAGTCCCCCATCCCCATGATAACTACTAGTGGTCTGTGTTATCTCCACAGTCTTTTAAATGAAACCAAGGAGCAGCAACAGATACAAAGGCTCACACCTCTGCAAAGAAGAAGCCAGGCTTTAGTGATACTTTTAGGTAAAAAGACAGAGCCTTCAGTAGGTAAGAGGGCTTGCTGCCCAATTATGACCTGAGTTTACAACCTAGTGCCCACTTGGCATAGCCACGCATGAGCCTGTAAGTCTAGGGCTGTTGGAGACACACACAGGCAGGTACCTGGGGCTTGCTGATCGTCAGCTTAGCTTAAGATTTAGTGAGAGACCAAGTCTCAAAGGAACAAGACGGAGACTGATGGAGAAGGATTTCCCACATCCTCCTCTCTCCTCTGCCCATGGGCATATATGTGTGTGCACCTGAGCATACACACATTCATGCCACACTCACAATATACACACAAGCATTTATTCATGCACAAACATACATAACACACATGTAAAACAAGACAAAGGTGCCTGATGCCTTACCCAGAGCATCTGACTTTCACCCTGTTGCCTTTCAGCCACACATCATAACGACACGAGGATTTGAAAACAGCCCCCACCCCAGAACCCTCAGAACTCAACAGAATCAGGGTGTCCCCAGCTCCACAGCCACAGGCGGCCTTGTTCTCCACACTGCCATTGCTGGCGCGTCACCCGTTCATCCTTCCGGTGAGCACTGCCGCACACTACTCTGTGGTGATGATAATGAGCCACTGAAGAAACCAAGGTCGCTGACCTCAAGCCTTTCCCCACAGAGAGGTCTGAAGGGTGTGGGATGCATGACTCTGGCAGGGAATGGAAGTGCTTGGAACCAAGGTGCAGAGGAGAGAGTGGATCAAGAAAGCAAAGGAGGCTCAGGCGGGGAGACAGAGCTGGAGCTGGCAGGACAGATTTCTTCTCTCGCTCCTTCCCTTCCCCCCCCCCCCCCGCTTCTCTCCCTCCTTCCCCCTTTTCTCTCGTTTACACCTTCCTTCCTCTACTGCCTCGTTTCTTTCCTTCCTCTCTTCCTCCTTTCTCCTTTTCCACAAGATTTTTCTATATGTCCCAGGTTGACTTCTAACTCATCATGTGGCAGATATAGCCTCAAACTCATGGCTATCCATCTGCCTCAGTCTACCAAGTGCTGTGATTATGGAATATGTTGCATTACCTGAAAGAAATAGAGGCCTTCAAGCAGTGAGTACATACAGGAGGGGCATTGTGTAGGTTCAAGGAAAGGCATCAGGAAACTGAGAACCACCACCACCCCATATGGGCAGACTGGACTCCATATACAACTGTCTTCATAGCCAACTCCTGGCATGACATATCCTTCCATGATAGATCCTGCAAGATTCCCTGCTGTGCACAGGGTCTCCAGAATTCCATGACCTGCCAGGATCAGCCAGAGACTTTCGCAGATACTTCCCTATGGGCTTATAGAGCCACATACAGCCACTCCTCCATATACCATCATCAGCCTCCCCTTCCTGCCAGGGTCTCTTGCCGTTTCCTGCCTACCTTCACCCTATATTGGATATAGGAGTAGTGGAGCAGAGGCCATTATAATCCAGCCCAAAGTCTTCAGGCTGCTGTGTGGCAACACACCACCTCCCACCTACTCACAGACCTTCACTTTAAGGAGGGGGAGACCAGGACCAGTATCTGACGCCCTTTAAGAAAGTCCAAGTCTGAAGTTCTTCTTTACTTAAAATTCTCAGGTGTCTTTCTGTAGCTTAGAATGTGTAAAACTGCCTGACTCCAGCCGTACATGTCCCTGTGTCTCTCCAGCAGGCGTCTGCCTAGAACACAACTAGAATCTTCCACTCATCTTTGCTGGGATACCATCTCAAGCTTCTGCTCTCCTCTCAGACCCCCTAGCATGCCCCTGATTAGAGTTGGCTCCTACATGTTACATGCTTTCCCAGAGACCTGGTCCGTTAGCACATCACAGAATCAATTACTTTATTTGACACATCTGCTATTCTTCCTAGTTGGGACACACATGAGCACGGGCTGTCTTCTGATCGTCTTAACTGTAAGCTCCCTTTAAATATGTCTGGACCCCAAATGAACATGTCAGCATTTCCATACCATATGTGGCTATTTCATATTGGGGTGGGGTGTAGTTTCCCTTATAGTCTTGGTTGGTTTAAGAACTGTCCCTGACCTGAAGATTGGAAAGACACTTCTATCTCTGAAGTTTTTCATATGCACTCAGCATAAACATCCAGTCTTAGGGATCCGGGAGATGCTCAGATGATGAAGGGCTTGTCTTACAAGCAGGGAGATCTGAGCTCACTTCTCAGTTTCCATATAGAGCCAGGTGTGAGGGTGCGCATTTTCAAGCCTGGTGAGACAGAGACAGGTAGATCCCTAGGCTTTCTAGCGAGCAAGCCTAGCCTAGAAAAATCCATGAGCCCCAGATCGCACCAAGAGGCTTATCTCAGAAACAAACACAATAAACTTAAGGTGGATGGCTTCTGAGGAAAAACACTGGAGGTTGAACTTTGACCTCCATGTGTATGTACAATGCCTACATACATATGCACTTGCATGCACAACCACACAAGGCAGAAGGATGCTGGGGGGATGCTTAGACACCTCCAAGACTATCCGAATAAGAATACAGTATGTTGTTTGAATACAGATCTTTGCATCTGAACCTGGAGAATTCAATCCCTGTCCCTTGTGCCACCCATGGTACACCTGAGGCAGGTCATCAACCCATCTGCCTTTCTGCTTGAATCCTCTTGTTCTACAGAACCTGCATGGCTCCAGCTGGAAGTTTCTTTACAGTGAGAGGGGAGTTCGGAGGAAGTTCCCTCTAAGGAACATGCACGAGAAAGAGCAAAGAAGATGCGAAGAGGGGGAGCAAGGGAAGGGAGGAGGGGGAAGAGAGAAGAGTGCACACAACATATTGTTTTATCATCTCTTTCTCGAAGCCGGTTTACCCTTCAAGACCCTGAGCCCCTTAGGGGAGAATCAATGTTGGTTACGTTTTCTTTCCCCTGGTTCCTATTGCAATGCTCTGGAATGGCAAATGGATTCGGGAGCGAACTCTGACCAATTTGCAGTAGCTGCTTAGAACGCTGAGGTGAGAGGGAGTTTGAGGTCATGCTGGAAAGAGTGTGAATAGCCGCAGCTGTCTGCATGGTGTGGAAGGGGCCTGATGGGACACGCACTGCAGGGATGGCAGCGATGGGCGCTTTGAGTGACTGAACGTGTCTATGGATGTTCCCGCTTCCCAAACAGCTCATATAACCACTTTGCCCTCAGGCTCTGAGAAGACAGCAATCAACTTCCTCCTCCCAGTAGAGGTATTGACCCAGAGGAGGAGGTGTCTGTCAATAGCCTCTGTTCAGGAAGATAACCGAAAGCCAACCACACGCCAGCATCAACACCCATGTCTCTTTAGATGGAGGAGTCCAAACAGGTGGTCATATCAACCAGAGAACTGTTAACATCTGCCGTCATCCAGAGTCATGGTATGGGTATGTTGGGTGAGCAGTGCGGTCATTTCCTCTGAGTTAAGACAGTTTTTTCTTGGTGGAGGAGACACTCATAAGACAGGAAACGAAGGAGCCTCTGAAGGTTCGGGAAAGTGCTGATACTAAGAAAATGTCTGCAGGTCCTTCCCAAGGTTAGCAAAGCTGAAAGCAGTTGTTGAAGAAGGAAAATCTACTAGGAGCCAAGCTGCATGCAGAGCCTGCCTGGAGCCCCAGGGAGGCAGCTTTAATGCTGGGATGGGCCTTTTGGTGATGTAGCTGACACTGAGCGTCCTGTGCTCCTGTAAGTAACCCCTCACTCATACTCCTGCAAGTAACCCCATTCTGTGCACAGTAGCTCACTAAGCTAGACTTGGGTGGCAGCATTATACTGGTCTGTCATTGGTGCCCTATCTGGAGCCCTATCTGTGTTCCTTCGTGTTGCTCCAGGAAGTGAGGAATACGGAAGCTCTCCCTCTCCAAGCTCAGAAAATGGGCACATACAGTGTGGTTAAGGCAGATGGAGGATATTGATACTATGAATTTATCCTCTCTACACATCTCCTTACCTCTCCGTCACTAACATCTCATCCACCCTCCAATGCCTACTCAAGCCTCCCTTCATCTGAAGTCCCACTATCCACGGCCACAGTGTCTGTGTTATTTTATCCTGAATCAGACGCCACCTCCACAATCGCATGTGTTCCCTGGGCGCATGTGTTCCCTGGGCCCTTTCAACTTTGCATTAAAAAAGGAAAAGGTCATTGACTCTGAAACCTCCCTCCCACAAATTGCCTTCAAAGACTAACTTAGGCTCTTTGCATAACATGCAAACAATCTCCATTATTTTCGGTATCGGCGTCTGTAATGTGGGATTGTTATATCTGTGACAACATCTGGGCTGAGTCAGTGGCAGTGCTCTGGAATAGCCTTTGCTCACCCCAGCCACACTTTCTTCATTTCTATAATAAGGCTGATTTTTATTTTGAGCAATGAGCAGGTGTTATACATCTTTTGTGTCCTTTACTGTTTCTTACAGGGTGAATGGTAGACATTAGAATAACATAATCCTGGACACTAAAGGGAATAAATCAGAGTGAGCACTGGCTTGTGCACAGCAAATCATCTGATTACAACAGCACATGAACGACAGGGCATAAAGAGAGCTTGGCTAAACCTTATATAGAGAGCTTTATACTAAAAAACAAAACAGATTAATTCTCAGTTCTGAAAAATAGATGGTGGGTAGGAATGTGTGCCCAGCATTGCTTTGCACATTAATTTTTAAAAAGGAGATCGAAAAGATGATTTTTGTCTACCTTCTGAAATGCATTCTGAAGGGTGAGCAGCATGAATCTGTGGCCTGTGAGTCTGAAGCTTTGAAGGGATGCATGAAGCTTATACAGCAGCTAAGAGGCCCCTGCCTGCGGCCAGCACCCAAAGCCTTGTTAGAACACCCTTGGGAACCACAAGCAGGTCTACAATAGGAGTCCTTCTGTGGCAGAGATGTTGCCCTCCTCCTGACTGTGACTTTGTTTATTGTCACCTTTGCTGTGTGTCTGTGCCCTGGGCTTTGCTCCTTGATGTTAGGGATGTTTGCATGTGGACTTGGTAGCACAGAGTGCGGAGACGTGCCCTCGTGGGAGACCAGGTCACATTCGAGCCATGGCTGACTCTCCACATGGGCAGTGCTGTTTGAGAGGTCGGTGAGGCTTGCAGAGGCCATGTTTCTGGGAGCCAGTGGGTTAAGAAACAGAATCGGGCAGATCAGGAAGGGACCCATCTGGACAGTCACTCCCCACCCCTTTTCTATTAATCTAGGCTACATAGACGTGGGGTTTAAGGCTGCTTCATCTTTCAATAAAACAATTTATATTTTATCATATATGTTAATTATCTACAATTATGCTCTCACCACATTTCACACACATATGTAGTATATATGGACCATAGTGACCCCTTGCCTTCTCTCCTATCTTCTCCACTCACATGAATTCCCTTCTACGTCTCAACCAGGCCCCTCTTCTGTTTTCTTATTTTTGTTTTTACCTTTGATGCTCCAAAGGATTTCCTAAGGGTTGCTAACAGGACCACAGGGTAAGGAGCTGTTGGCAAGATCCTGGGCGCCTTGCCAGTGGCTACACCACTGAAAGCAATGCCTTGTCCTAGCTGCACATAAATCCTCAGGGAGGACAAGGTCCCTCCTCCATGACCGGAGGTTGATGGATCCAGTCTTGTGCGAATCTTTCTCTGCCTTTTACACTTTTAAAAAGACGGGACATCCACATTTTAATATGAAATTTTACCCTTTCCCACGGCAGTCTGTTCTGCTTGGCTGGCTGGTCATGCTGACCCCCTCCACAGCATGTGATTGATGCCAAGTTGAGAGGCCCACCTGGAGAGCAACTAGAGACCTGGGAGGGGAAGTTCGCTAATGTGTCCCCTCTACACCCACTATTTTCTCAGCCCAGAAAGTGCCATCCTCTGCTCTTCCTGTCCTCCCTCCTTCTCCTCCACACTCTCTGAGAGGCCAACCCCAGGCCTCCCTGTTCCTCTAACACTCCTTAGAAATCTCTGCTAAGGCACGTACAGCATTACATTTTAATTTTCTCTTACAGGACAGTGTGCCTCGCTGGGGATGAAGTCCTCCAGGGCAGAGAACGTGTCTTAGCTTTGTCTGCATTTCTGGTACTTAACGTGCTGCCTGGGTTTGGTTAAGGGCTCAGAAATGCTTACTGAAGAAATGGAAGACTTTTTAGCTAAAAGCCTTGCTTAAGCTGCACTGCCCATATTAAGTAGCATAGTCTTCTGGGTCTGCTCTCGAATATTCTGGTTCTGGCAGAAGAGAAGCCATTCTGAGCCTTGCTTTAAACCAGCCCTCGGGTGGATGCTGTGTGCACCCAAGTTCAGAAACCTTTTGACTGAACCGCAGACTGCAAAAAGCTGGGTCTTTGTTTCTGGTTTTTGTTTTTTGGTCCTTATAGTCCCTACAACTGGCACAGGGCTTGAGATGAAGTAGGAATTGTGTGTGTGTGTGTGTGTGTGTGTGTGTGTGTGTGTGTGTATGTGTGTGTGTGTGAGAGAGAGAGAGAGAGAGAGAGACAGAGACAGAGACAGAGAGAGAGAGAGAGAGAGAGAAGAATGAACAGAATAATGAATTTAGGAATACATGAAAAGGTTAATATGGGGTTCTAGTAGTGTTCCTCAGAGCACTAAGTAACTGGAGTTCCATGTAGCATGTCACATGTTCCCTTATCCTTTCTTACCACATGAAGACAGGTGGATAACCAGCCTGTACACAGTGCTTTACAGAGAGCTGGCCCTACCCTGTCTTTGTAGACTTAGAAGGAGACTCCCAGACATTTGGACTGATGATCTAATCACCACCCCCAAATAATGGCAGGTGAGGAATGTTCTTACAAAGACACCAGACTCTCCCTTTAGCCAGCGGGAGACAGGATGCTTGTCAGTCTCTCCGGCATCCCTTGCGCTGTTTTCACCACACTCCCCTCAGACTGCCTGTTGCTGAAACTTCTAGCAGGCACAGCTCATATGTTTCCTCTCCTTTCCTTTCTCCACCCTCTGGTGGAGGGATAACGAATAGCAAAACGCATCCAAAACAAAACCGAATGGTCAAATCGAAAGGATAAACACTTGCTCATTTTCTGAAGTCAAAACTGAATGGGGCGTTATTTTGAGGTAATGGCTCCTTCATATTTCAGAAAACACATAAAGCTAAATCTGAACAACATGCTTTACATCGTTTTCCATGTCTGGTGAACTAGCCCAATCTGCCAAGAACCACAATCTTTCTTTTGATTGTTGTTACTCTGTTCAAACTGGGAGAGATGGACAGATTCCCATACTGATGCGTCACACAAACATAGTCACAAAGGGTCCCACAGCCTCCTGTGAAAGTAGCAGGCAGGAACCAAAATGCCGCTGCTACCCCAGCTCCCCCCGGTTCCCTCTAGTCTTGGAACGAAAGAGCAGAAACTGAAGGTCTAAGCATAAATCACTTTCCTCCTTCTTGGCTAGCCTTCCTCCGTCTCCTTCAGGGGTGTAATCTAATTAAGAACCAATGTTTTATCCTCTCTCTGTTTCCAATGGCCACCTTGGTGTGTCACTTGAAGAAACACTGAAAGAACTGCCAGACACACAGAGCAGAAATGAGTACCAATCAGTGTGCTGGTATATAACAGGCATCGAGTTCAAGACCTCAGATCCACTGCCTGTAATGGGCAACCTTGCCTGTGTCACGCTTTGACCTCCCCAATAATCAGCCATCAGCTCTCTGCAAGATCAGTTCTTGGGTTGTGAAGATAACAGACAAGAAACACCACCTCTTGCCTTCGAACATTTCCTCCTCATTGTGTCCTTCTTATCTTGTCTTGACTTTTCAACCCTGTGAGTTGAGAGTACATGTGTCAGCTATTTATTCTCATTGATTCTCTTGTCCTTGTTGAGCAGTGGAGCCCCTTTGAAAGTATGACCAAAGCAACAAAATTGGGACCTCTTCTCTAAAGATATCCCCCCTCTCCCCGCACACACACTGTGTGCTGGTACCAATGAAGGCCAGAGGAAGGTGTAGATCCCCTACATCTGGAGTTACAGGTGCTTGGGAGCCACTAGATGTAGGTTCTGGGAACTAAATTTGGGTCCTCTGCTAGAGTAACTCATGCTCTTAACTGCTGGGTCATCTCTCCAGACTCAAAGGCATCTTCACACTTGCTTAAGCATACAAGAGGTTGGGTGGTGTAGACACGCTGACATCCCACTCAAACCTTCCCCTCATAGACCTTCTCTAAGCCGTAGGAAAAGGAATTGAGATTAACCAGTGATTAAACACTTGCTCTGTACTGTTCTCAAGTCCTTTCTGGGATGTCTTTGCAGACTCGATGTTAGTGATTTTTCTTCCACATCATGAGTGTGATTGTTGACTTTGACAAGTTGACTGGTTGGCTTTGACAACAAGACTACCTAGGGCATCAGTGAGGCACACTTTTGGGAATGTCTGGGGGCATTAACTGAGTGGGGAAGACCAACCCTGAAAACAGGAAGCACTAGCCATGGCCTGGGTAGTAGGCTGAATAACAGTGGAGAAAGAGAAAACCACTAGAACCCTAACGCCCCCTTTTTCTCTGCTTCCTGATCTACTCAAACATGAGCATACAGCCTTAGGTTCCCGTCACACAGTCATCGCCATCATGAGGGACTGTGACTCTAAACTATGGGCCCAAATAAAGCCTTCCCACTTCAAGCTGCTTCTTGTCAGGTAATTGATCAATCAACTAATACAACAAGTAATCCACCAGAGAAGATCTTCTAGCCGAGCTTTACCAGAATACAGAGTCATTACATTATCATCCACAGGGCCACTCCTACGCAAGGTCACAGCCCTCACTTGGGACTGGAGTTGATCTCTTTAGAAGCTGTATCAGGCCACTGCCTCATCAAATCAAAACACCCTCTGTCACTTCAGGCTGTCGTTAAGGATAGGTGGATCTACCTGCTTTTACTACTCAGCAGAAATGTGGACCTGAGGGTAGAAGGGGGGTCACAGGACCACTGTTGACTGTTCCACTGACTTTGTGACTGTTGACTGTTCCATAGCTGCCCCACCTCTGGCTCCTGTCTCAGAGAGGGTGACAGCAGTTCTCTGCAAAGCCCCACCAAGGATTAAAACAGACGATTTCCCGGAGTAGCTAGCTCCACAGGTCTGTAACCAGCAATCAAGGGATGACAACGAATACCGCCATCCATGCCCCCGTGACGCATTTACCAAAACCCTCTGGTAAATCACAATTCCTGGAGTTCCTATCAGCATTATCCTGTGGACACTCTTAGAGGCAGAGGAAATCCCAAATTCTTCTTATATGGAGACTTCAAAGTCTCCCCAGCAGCAACCACTGAGAGGCCTCCATAAGGGAATGTGGGGGAGAGAGAAAAGACACATCCATGCCTCCCACCATCTGCGGCTCAGCAGTGGTCAGGAAGTCAACGGTGCCGGTGGCTCACCAAACCCACGGTGCCCACTCAGTCTAGTCTGGACTCTGCAACCATTCCTCATTCCAGAAGCTTGCACTTTCTTGCCACACATTTCCACTGGAGCTTAGTCCCCAGAGGGACAATGTCTCTGCTGTTTAATGTTTAGGCCTTCATCTGACACAGAGTGACAACCATGCACCACCCCCTACACATCCATATTTATTTGCTAGGTTCCTGTGTTGGTGGCATTTGCTCAACACATTTTACAATGCTGTTGTCCCAGATGTCCCTGCTGTAGCTTCCCCTTGGCATTCCGTGGAGGGCCTGTGTTCTGTTTCATGTCCCAAGGTCATGACTAAAACTCTGTAGACTCTCAGATCCTTCTCCTCTTAACCCACAACCCGTCTCAACCAGGCAGCTGCTTCACCACACCTCTTTGGTAATCACCTAGTCACCAGATCTCAATAACCACTACCCACTTTGCCCAAAGAGAACACGCTTCGCATCCACCTGTGCTTATAAAACATAGACACACTTTTGTTCTCCTGACCGGTGGGCAGGAAATGAAAATGAGGCATTTTTAACCCCATTGTCTTCAAATCAGAGCCCTTCCTTCCCCATCTCTCAGCAGCCGCCTATTTGCAAAACTCCCCAATCAAGGGGCCCCAGTGGAGGAAGCCAGATGCAGTCCACCTGAGACCCCCACCAGACTGGCATTGAAAACTCAATGGTGGTGAAAAACATCCATTCCACAAAGTGCAGCAGGGTCAAAATATAGACCGTGGGAACCACTTCAAAGACTCTGGAAATTTCCCTTGAAGCGCCTTCTCTCACGAAGACAAATGAGGACTGGAGTCATTTTTGCAACAACAACAGCACCTACCCACGGGCCCTCCCCTCCACGGGTCTAGAGCAGAAAGGCCGGGCAGAAATAGCAGCCGCTACTTACATCGGTAAGTCATCTCGAAGCTGTCACTGATGTTCACAATATCGATCTGGGGAAGCAGCTTGGGGGGCTCTGTGAGTTGGGACAAAGCGAACCTAAAAGCTGCATGTTCCTGCGATTGTTGGTTTGGAAATAATCCCCCTGTAAAGAAAGGAAAAGGCAATGTCGTAAGTGTGGGATAGAGACAGGTCTCCATTTCCCATTCCAGAGAACCCAGACCTCTGCCGTGTAAATCCAGAGTTATGGTTGTAGCTCTCCCTAGTAAGGAATCCAGACAGACTCAACTGGATGCTGAAGTTTACACTCTATGGATAAGCTTCTATGACAGGACCCCTAACACCCATCATTCTGCGTCAATGTTTAACTGTGTGCCCCTTGGCTCAGCAAACAGCAGTAAACAGGAGACCTACAGAATTTTACTTTTTCCTTTCTCATTTCTGCC
Source organism: Myodes glareolus (assembly GCF_982192425.1). NCBI lineage: Eukaryota > Metazoa > Chordata > Mammalia > Rodentia > Cricetidae > Myodes > Myodes glareolus. The sequence continues at coordinate 67,584,823 of NC_142034.1, forward strand.
AAATCTTCACGAGCCTGTGTTTACACACACACACACACACACACACACACACACACACACACACACCTTCCCTGCATTTATCTCATCTATTTGGATCCAATTTCTTATTCACAGAGGCTTCAGTTACAAGGACGCATGGCAAAGTGACAGAAATGCAGGCCTGGGACCACCTGGGATCACCATTGTAACTATTTGCTCTGAGACTTGGCCAGATATGCATGCAATGTTACCAGTCCGTTGCCTTCGAAGTTTATTATTTATCTTCTCTGAGAACTCTGGGCTTTTGTCTTTCATTGCTCATGTTCCCAGAGAGACACCTAGGAATGTCTGGTTACATAAGGGTTTGCCGTTGTTCCACATGTGGGGGTCTTAAAAGTACCAAGATGTGTCAACATCTTCTTTCAGTAAACAGCCCAGGGGAGATACCTGACAGGGCTTTTGTTCCAAGACACAAGGGCACACCAGGGCTGTCCTTTACAACACTATGGATGTGCAAACAAATTGAAATACATTCCTGTAAACTAAAATCAGCTATTTCTGGGAGCCGGACTCCAACATATGTGTACACGGAAGTTTATCTCTGATTGGCCAAGAATTCACAGTTCCAGCAATGGTCTGACATCTTCCTGTGCAGTGGATACATGACTGGCTTTAAGAACGAACTATGGAGCTGGAGGCTTGTGTTAGGGATCACGAAGGGAGAGCTGATGGCAGCCTAGTGGGGGTGATAATTTCAGCATTTGTTCTACTGGTTGAAGTGTCTCCCTTGTGCTTGGAAAGAGCAACAATTACTGAGACCGAGCATGAAATAGCTTCAGAGATGTGGGCAAATGTGGGTGTGCCCACACGAACACCCCAAGTTCTTACACCACAGTGATGGTGTAGACACACACCTGCAGAAGCCAGTCCACAGCTTCCTTGGCGAGAGATTACAATTGGCAAAGTATAGACAGTAGGTTAGAACAGATGCGAGAAAGGCCATAGGCCAGCACAGGTGACTTGGACACACACTCACACCCCCATTTTAAAGAGCAAAAACAAACTAGCAAAAAACTACAAAAAGATCACTCTTGCTGGGGATGCCTCATTCTCTCCTCCCAGGTGACCACACCCCACACTCCTCTGGTCCTGGTTTTCTACTCTTTCCAGTGAATGGAAGTAAGCAGGTGGGAGGTGGGAGGTGGGAGGGAGCAGCTACAGACTGGGCCGAAAGGGAAGTGTCTCCCGGAGGCAGCAAGTTTGCCTGTAAGGCAGAAGCTCATGCACACACATACACACTTCAGAATACAGCTTAACAGGTGTCAGGAAACAAAGCAAGTAACTCCATCGTCACCCCCAACAGGACCAGGAGTCAGGAAGCTGGAGAGGCCCAAAGAGGCCATTAGCAACACATGTGGGCCCACTCGATCCCCCTCACAACACCATTACTCCCACCCCCACCCCCAAACACAGACAGTCTCACAAAAAGCAGTAGCTGCTGAGATGGAACTCTCTGTAGTAAGCCAGCCCCTGGTGCGGGGCGGACACGGAAAGCCAGTCAGCCAACATGTCTCAAAGCACAGCAGCTTGGCTGATGCTGGATCACAAGGATGCTGAGCTGCTGGTCACCCTGACCCCAAGCCCTGTAACTGGTGCTGTAGCTTCATTAGTCTGGTTTTCCCCCATGGTTGCGGGAACGCCAATACCTGTCAGCTCCCCCTAAACACATGCACAGCCATCAGATGAAGGGAAATGGGGGAAGGAGACGCATGCAGTGTGTTGAAACCCACCTGCAGGTTGAGAGGGTGGAACCCAGGCTTGGGGACCGCTGCTGGGGGTGGGGGGGTGGAGGAAGGCGCCCGTGCTTATGTGTGCTTAGAGCACTGGTGTCAGTGTCTGTGGACCGAGCACTAAAGAGGAAGGGGCACGAGGGTGAGAGAACAGACAGGCTAGGAAGTTCCAGGATCAGGGAATGGGGAATTTAGCTTAGCATGGCAGAGGACAGAAGGAAGTCAGCTACAGGGGGTCCATGGAGCTCTGGCCACAGAGTGGGGCCTGGGACTTTTCTCCGCAGAGACAACCTAGTATCCACCACTCCTTCTCTGTGAGGGGTCTCTTTCCCCTCCCCCAGCCAAAACAGCACTTCATCCCCATCACTCAGGCTATATATGCACATTTCATATATAATTACAACACACACACACAACACCCACCATGCTTATTTATATAAATCAACAAGAGCGGGCACCATCCGCCTCGCAGGAGTTAACTCCTTTAAACAGTCGGAACCCTGTTGGAAGCACAGTCTGATTATATTTTTCCCTCTCTGGAACGGAGGCTCCTCCATTTCAGGCGCTCATGCTCGGGGTGCGCGGTGGATGTGCACCTGTGTGTGCGCACACACACACGCGAGATAGAATACTTCCCTTGTGCCCCTCGCTGCATTGCTGCATCGGTAAGGAGGAGACCCCTTTCTCCCCACTGGCGACCCAAGTCTTCCTCCCTGCTAGCCTGGTTTTTCCGATTGCCATGCTGCCAAGCACAACAGCTCTGAATGAGAATGGGTTGAGAAATCTCCCCTCAAAAAAAAAAAAAAAAATCCCTGGCCAGATCCCCAAAGTCCCTCCCCAGCTACCCCCCCTCACTCACCTATCTGGATATTGTTGGGGAAATTGGCACCCACAACCGCACCTAGAAAACCGGTGCAGAAAAAGGCAAAGATGTACGGCATATTCCTTTTTACATTGGCGAAAAAGAAGCCCTGGTCCAACCATAGATTTGGTCTTCCCTCCCCTTCCTTTGATTCTTCTTGCTGCTCTGCCGGCTCTTTTCCTCCTGCAGTTCCTTGCTTGCTTCTTTCCTTCCTCCCTTCCTTCTGCGAGGTTTCTCTTGTTTCTCTTGGAAGGGGAGCCAAGCAGTTAAACTGCAGTCTTAACACCGACTGACAGCCAGATTAACTGAGCCGGGAGCAGCCCGTCCTCATGCTTGGAGCGCTAGCTCGCTCCCCCTCTCCCTCTGCTCTCCTCCTCTTCTCTAGCAGCCAGCCTCTCTCACCCTCCCATTCTCTCTCTCTCTCTCTCTCTCTCTCTCTCTCTCTCTCTCACACACACACACACACACACACACACACACACACAGAGGCTGCCAGTTCTCTATGCTGACACCCAGGAGCCAGCTCAGAGTTTCTGTACTGGCCTCCCCTACCCACCACCCATGCCTTCCTATCCTCACCTCACTTTTCCTTTCTGTGGATGCATAGGATGGAGGGGGATGGAGGGTCAGGGGTGCTTACCCATAAAGGGGCAACTCACTATCCTCTTCACCTCCCCCACCTTCCTCGGCGAGCGCTCTCAGCCCCTCCCCCCAGTCAGGGGATATGATGCTACTGGGAATGCGGGTTCAGTTGCAAGTCAGTAGGTGGCAGGGGGTCCCCACAATAGCTCTGGATTCACCAGCTGCCTGATCTAGGTCACTTTTTCCAGTAGTGCACAGGTTGTGCTGGATATATCTCCTACACTCCACTGGCCCAATTATTCCTACAACTAAATCCCAAGGGGGAGACCCTAGAAATCCCTCTCCAGAAATTTAAAGGGGAGACACGGAGAAAGGCAAACAGCAGTAGCCTCAGTGTGACCGCCCGGGACTGGGACCAGGATGCTAGAAGGCCCTTCCACCTTTAGGAATGGCATGGGTGGTCTCTTTGAAGCCCTAAGTGTTTGAAGTTGCCCCCCCCCCCCCCCCGCACACACACACCTCTTTTTTTCTTACAGGGCACGGGAATCTTTAATGGCGGAGTTGTGTGGGTGGGTGAACAAGGAAGATTCGGGGTACGCACACAGGGCAATTACATGAGTCATTTTGCGTTGATTCTAGTCAGAGGACACAGGCTGCTCTGGCTTGCATCTGCACATTGTGTGTGTCCAGAGGAGGCTGGGCCTCCCTGGACTGTGCTGGACTGCAGCTGGCTCTGAGATACGGCAGAACGAATATTGTGCTCAGGATGATGTTGTGAGCTGTGGGACGGCTGTCAATAACAGCGGCGCCTGTTTCCGGTCTCTGAAACAACACCCCAGCCATTCATCTCTCCTCACACTCAGATGTGCCTGTGCGTCCTAGGAGTCAGTAGTGATAACACTCAACGAGGCCTATTAAACTTTAAATGTTTTTTGCTACATTTTAAGTGTGTGTGTGTGTGTGTGTGTGTGTGTATGTGTGTGTGTGGTGTGTACCCATGCACGCCATGACACATGAGTGGAGGTCAGAGGACAACCTGTGGGATTTGGTTCTTTTCTTCTATCATGGGGGACCAGGGATTAAGCTCGGGTTATCAGGCTCTCCAGCAGGTGCCTTTACTGGGTGAAGCCATTTTTCTGGCTCTGGGTCTGTGAACCTAAAGGCTTTGGCTGTTACCAATAGATTCACTGTCCTCATTGAGATGCTTGCCTAGCACAGGGCCATACCAGAAAAGCAAGCTCTACTTGTCCCGCAGTTGGAAAAAGCAACGGACTCTGTGCTAGGTATTGCTTTGCTACGGGATAGAACATTTTATCAAGAGACTCCCCGCATCCTTCTCCAGCACTGCACCATCACATCCCGAGACTTGCTGCATACTCAATCGAAACCCTAAAGGAGGAGCAATGTGGTTACCAGGTCCCTTGTGCTTTCTTATGTCTTCTTATAGACTCACTGGGTAGTTCAAGGGTCTCCAATCCCAATGGTTATTCATCATTTACCTTGCAGTAAAGAACTCACTAAGTACTGATTGGGATATGTGTGTGCAACAAGCCCTGTGGATAGTCATCTCATTCCCATCTACTCATAAAGAACTTAAGGCCCAGTGATTTGCTCAAGACTTCCCTTCCGGCATGGGAAAGATGGGATGTAACATTGGGTATCTGTTTTAAGGACTTCACCCTTTGACCCTGGGGCAGTGACCACTGGGCAGGGACATCCTGATGTGAGCATCAGCCAGGGAAACTGTGAGGCCAGGCTCTGGAAAGCTCACTCCTAAAGTCTTGGCCAAGATTAAGAGCCTGCCATCGAATGATTCCATGTTAAAATTCTTCCACAGGCTTTCTTCTCTTTTTTCTTTTTTCTTTTCTTTTTCTCTTACTATTTTGAATGGTACCTGGGGATCTTTCAAGCTCCCTGAGCTTTGTGCCTTGTAATAATAATAATTAGGCTGTCACTAAAGGCTTCATACGTTGTCACCTTTCAGAAGATCTCAAAGCCCTTTGCAAGGATTAATTAGTAAAATCGCATCACCCGCTTGGAGTTGGAAATAATTGTTTGGCTTGGGGGTGGGTAATGAAAGGAGTCCAAAAGATGCATTTTCTATGATCTTCATAAATCATGTAATAAGACAGGGCTTCCAAGACACAGTTCTATGATCTGTCCTCCATGGGTATGATTGAGAGTGTCCATGGCTTATTAAATACACATCTGTTCGATGGTTAAAGACACATGGAGCTGACACATTTTAAGTTTGGATATCAGTGTTCTCATAGAGGTTCAACTGGTCATCACATTTCTCTTCAAATTAAATGATGCAGGGATGCCTCTCTGTATCCACACAGGGCTTGATGTCAGGGGACACAGAAAGAGACATTAGCATCTGCCTCAAAATGGGGAATGTGGTGGATGGCAGATGTCTCCATTTAACTTCCATCTAATACAAATGAGGACAAGGGCTCCAGTGTAAATACCTTAGTGGGGCTGAGACAAGGTAAAAAATCCCTGCACCTGTCTGTAGGGCTGCAGCATGACTTCAAAGACCTGGGAAAGGAGACTTGTGGGCAAAGACTAAAGCTCTAAAGCTCCTACCTATGAATCTATGATCAACTTGTAAAATTAACCCCTGGTCCAAGAATTTTATTCTTCAGATTCATGAGATAAGAACTTCTAAAGTTAGCACTGGCCCATGACACTTTGGAGACTGGCTGTCAAGTTTACAGGATCCCGGCTCCCTCAGGAAAGCTTCATCGTTCTCAGCAGCATCCCAAGATTCTTGTATTGGAGTTCGGGAGGAATTTCAGGATGAAAACAACAATACCAGGTGTGTGTGTGTGTGTGTGTGTGTGTGTGTGTGTGTGTGTATTTGAGAAGAGACTGACCACCATCCAGAGGTCTTTTCCTCATATCCTCAGCCTCAAAAAAAAAATGCGATACCAAAAGAATTCTTTTCCCTAAACCACCCTCCCCTGGGTCTTTATCTGCTCACAGTTCCAACCCCTACTCCTATTTGCAAGGCCAGCATGAGTCTTGAAAGATGGTGCCACAGATGTTTCAGATTAATGGTGGTCACGTCCAGGAGATACAAGGCACACTATGAGCAAGCTGGTAGGCCTCAGAGTGGCTAGATGGCCAGCTTGAAACTGGTTCCCAACTGGCAGCAACGTTCTCCCTGAGTGGTATTTGGCAGTGTCTGGAGATATTTTTGGTCCTCACAACTGGGGAAGTGCTATTGGCATGGGTGGATAGAAGCCAGGGATCCTGCCAAACTTTGTAGAATACATAAGGCAGTCTCTGCAACAACAATGATGTGATCGGGCTTGTGGCACACACAGTGCCAAGACTGAAGGTCTTTCATATGTATGTATATATATATAGTGTGTGTGTTTTGTGTGTGTGTGTGTATGATGTATATGTGTGGGTACCATGTGTATGCCTGTGGTACTTATATATACATGTATGGTATATATGTACTGACATATGTATGTACACAATGTGTATGCCTGGTGCCCCAGGAAGCTAGAAGAGGGTATCAGATCTCCTGGAACTGGAGTCACAGCTAGCTGTGGGTCACCATGTGAGGGCTGGGACCTAAACCCAGGATGTCTGTAGGAACAGCATGGGAACTTAACCTCTGAGTGATCTCTCCAACCCCTTTAGCAATTTTGATTACTGCATTGATTTATTCATTATGTATACGCATGTATGTGCACATGTGCATGCTGGGAGACACAGCAGCCAAGTGGAGGTCAGAGAGCATCTCCTGGGAGTTGATTCTTTCCTTCCATCATGTGGTCCCTACACTTCCAACTTGATGGTGAGTACCTTATCTCACCGAGCCTCCTCAAAGGCCCTAAAGACTTTTTTTTTAAAGAAGCAAGATAACTTTATTCAGTGTAAAATGATAATACAGAAGGATACACTGTCAATCAAGATTGGAAGTAGCTTCATGAGTGTACTCAAGGGCCCAAAGAATTTCTTTAAAGGGGCATGTCATCTGGCTATTAGGACCCCTGTCGCAGCTTCCCAGTCCACTGTATTACCTGGAAAGAAGGCTAGGTTTATCTCCTTTCTAAACATTTTCATGTTATAAAGTAGAACATCTGAGGACGGGTGCTCCTTGAAACCCAGATAGAAAGGCTCCAGGTAGCTGATAAGCCAGTGTGAAAGCGGTGAAAAGACCAATCACAGTGTGTCCTGGGGACAGCATGGCACCTGCTCTTCAACTGGGTTATAACCTATCCTGGACCATCTTCAGCAAGCCTTAACTTCTGTTGCTCTGTAGCCAAAACAGCTTTAGACGTCCTTTATTTGGTTTTGGTTTTTCTCTGCAAAACAAAGAAATGATGGTGGACAGGGAACTCAAGTCCAGTTGCCTCCTTAGATCACATAGGAAAAGAAAGGAAGGAAGAGCCAGGAAGAAGATGGGCGCGGGCAGAGGGGGGGCAGACTAGCAAGCAAGCCCTTCTGAAAGTGGTTGCAGGGACCCAAGCCCCATTGCTGCAATAAGGAAATGCAGGTCCAGAGTGATAAATCTTCCTATCTGGTTTTTTGTTGTTGTTGTTTTGTTTCTTGTTTTGTTTGTTTGTTTTTTTTTGAGACAGTAAAATACAGATGGATGGAGGATCTGACTCAGTGGATAAAGCCATTGTTCCACAGGCATGTGGACCTGATTCGGAACCCCTGCATTCATGGCAAAGCCATGCACAGTGGTGGTTTGTGTGGCTGCCTGTGATCTCAGAGCTGGGTGGCAGAGAGACAGGAGGATCCTGGGGGACCCATTACCTAGCCAGGCTAGAAAATAAATGAGCTCCTGGTTCAGCGAGAGACTCTGCCTCCAAAAATCAGGTAGAGAGCCTTTGAGGAAGACTCTATTGAACTCTAGCCTCCACAGGTGCACACACAGACATTTGTAAACCCCCTCCCCCAAAACAAACACAGAAATATGCAGGGATAAAGAAATGTCGATTTTGTGGGTTTTTAATAAATTATTAGATATACTTTTTTTGTGCAAGGGCCAGGAAAAAAAGGTGAGGCACAATGTGTGTTGTGTAGTTCTCTCTGGACTCAAGCTGAACCAAAGTCCACTGAGTACCTGGAAGGAAGATTTTTAAGCTCCCTTTCTACATTATTTGCGGGAACCAAGGCTATTTAGTTTCTGGGCATCTATATCCTTGTCTGTGAAGTGGTTGGCTGAGGCTTTGCCCCGGTCCACTGTGACCCACTGGCCAGTGTGGGCCTGGATGGTATCAGGAGGGTCTGTCTCTCCTCTACTTTCTATTGCCTGTAACAGAGATATGCAGGTTTGCCCCTTTCCTCCCTAGGCTCAGCCTCCATCTCTAGAGCATGAGGTTTGTTCCATCTTCTACATCTTGGGTTTCCAGTGTGCAGCCGTTCAAGGGGTGGGGGGGCACTATGAAATTTATAACCTGAGAACAAACTGCTGACAGCTAACAAACTGTCAAGAATGCAGTCAGAGCGAGGGTACCCCTGTGGCTTTAAGGAAGCCTTGTTTACATAGATGTTAAAAAATAATAGTGATAATATTTTCCATGTTTTCTAGCACATTTCATACCGAAATATCCCCAAAATACTCCACAGACTGTGTGTCGAGAACACACCCTGCCGAATGTAACTACCCACTCTGGAGCTCTGCCAGGCCGAACAGTATTTTTCATTTTTTTTTTCCTTCTTCTTCTTTCTGTCTTCCCTCCCCTTCTCACACAAATGACAGCATTTTTATAAGTGTTCTGCGTTACTAGGTAATTATGGAGCAGTGAAAGTTCTAGAAAACACCTCCAGACAGGATCAATGCCTAAAAAGACGATGACGAGGAAAGCACCCCACAGTGTCATCGTGACCGGGGCGAAACTGCAGAACCGGCCAAGTCCTCTTAACTAGAGCTGTCTCCAGACAGGACCCAGCACACTCCCTAGAGTGGGCGTCCTAGCTCAGCAGTTCCTCTGGCTGCTCTGGCCACAGGCCTTGCAGCCGGGCCATCTCTGAGCCAGGAGATGTGAAGCCAGGCTTTTCAGGGGAGACCTGGGGACATGTGTGATTTGGAAAGAGCCATTAAGCACTTGCCTGAGACTTTTTGGCCTGTGCTGTGGTGATACACTTTATAGGATTAACCAGGCATCAAGCACGTGATGAGGACTCTGAGGATTGCTCTGTTTCTTCTCCCTTGAGGTTAAAGTCCTGATCCCATTTTGTTAGCATGGGCCCTCTGTGTGGTCCCCATTCCCTCCTGGAATCAGCCGTACCTCTGTCTGACAGTCTTCTGTGATAGGGATGTCACCCTATATCCTTTCTCCAAAAATCTGCTGTTTATGGACCACAAACCTACACTTCTGCTCCTTAAATTGCATCACTTGTCCATTTGTCCAGTTAAGTGAAGAAGCCAACATCCAATCCTGCGGCCAATTCTATGGGCTTTCTATCCAGATCACGCCTGCCGTCAGCCCCAACCAGTCTTCATCAGGTCTGCGTTTCCACCTGGGTAACTCCCCCCTCTTCCACTGCCACCACACAGTTTGTTCTCTATGGACCACTCAGAGGGAAACTTCCAGAGAAAGACATCAGACTGCCCTTCCTGAACTCTAACACTTCCTGGGGCTCTGTCTCTGCCATGGAGGCCATCTGAGGGCTGTCTGCAGGCTGCCTGTCAGTCCCGCCTCCCATCTCTGCCCTTGCTCTCTCCACTCTGTCCAGCCCCACTAGCCTTCTTGCTGTCCTCTGGACACAACAGATGTCACCCTGTCCTGGACTCGGCACCTGCTCTTCTCTCTCCTGACTCGACTTCTCCCATCATTTCAGTCTTCAAGTGCAGTTCCCAAGGTGCACTGGGCCTCCTACCTGGCACTCTGATTTCTTTTTCCTGTAAGATAGTTTCTAAATATGATGTCATTCGCTCAGCTTTACCAAATACTTGTTATTTAGCTTCTGAACTATTCTTGGAACACATCTTGATGGCTACAGTGACCGACATGCAGAAAGTTCTCAGCATAGCTTTGTTGAAAGAGTGCGTGGATATCCATAGGTTCCCCCCTCCGCCAGAATGCCTCTGTCTTATTCTTTATCTTCTGATATTTTAGCAATAAGTTTGATTCTCAGCTTCACACACTTCTCCTTCATATCAATCAACTTTGTCCTCTCTGAGTATCTGTGTTATTTAAGACTTACTGATGTGTGTGTGTGTGTGTGTGTTTACACACAATTGCATGTCTGTTTATGTCTGTGCATTTGAGTGTGGAGGCATCTGGTGCTCTCCTCAACTACTCAGCATCTTAAATTTTGAGACAGGTTCTCTCCCTAAATCTGAAACCTGTCTCCTCCTCCCTAAGGCAGCGAGTACTGCCTATGATTTTATCCAGTGGGAGGCAGAGACAGGTTGTTATGAAACAGAACTCAGGGTCTCATGTTTGGACAGCACGTGCTTTACCCAGAAAGCCACTTCCCCAGTTCCCACAGATTGCTGATTTTAGCTAATCTTTAATGTGCTCCTGTGCCTATTCGATTTTTAGGATCTTGTTGGGGGACAGGAGTCAGGTCATAATACACTGAGACTGAGTTGTTTCCCTGTGCCTGACACAGTGCAGGCCTCGGCTGGTTACATCTTATGTCATGTCCACAGCGGCTCTAGGAAGCCGCAACAGCCATCATTACATTTGCCTATGGGCGGGGGAGGTTGTGTGACTCAACCTAAATCTTTTCAGTCCAGAGACATGTCTGGGGCTGGTGGGTTTTTCGTTGCTGTGACAAGAACACCTGATGGAATAACTTAAGGAAAGGGTCTGGTTTATTTTGCCTCATCGTTCAAGGGTGCAATCTGTCATGGTGGCGAGAGTGTGAGGCAGCTGCTCACAGGACACCCAGAGTCGGATGGAGTAGGATGGATGTGGGTGTTCAGCTCCCTTTCTCCTTCTTATTTAGCTCAGGATCCCAGCCCCTGAAATGGTGCCACCCATACCCAGGATGGCTCTTCTGCCTTAGTTAACCAAATCTGTAAATTCGTTCGACAGATAGACCCTGAGTTTAGTTCCACAGTCATTCGAGATTCTTACAATTCCGTGTTAATTGATGGATCAATATAAATTATCAAAGCTAAGTTTTAGCTCCAAAGATGGATTTTCAAGGCTGCTTTTCTTAATCTTTCTCTAATAGTATCTGCGGACTCCACGCCTGTGTTTGGCCAACACACATTAGTAGGCAAAGCCTTGTACTAAGTACAAGTACTAAGTACTAAGATGCATCCAGAAAGATAAAGGCTTCAGCTCCAGGACACGGGACTTGGCATAGCGTCCTCATTGTTGACTCAACACACTGTTCTCAGCAAGGGACTCTGAGGAGTCACTCAGAAAGCCAGTGCAAGACATGTTTACTTTAAAAGCCAATTCTGTCTTGAAAGAGGACGCCAGCGGGTGCTTGTTGGTGGCCTTCTCTGACAGAGGCCGCACCAGCATCAAGGCACTGATTGGAGTCTCCACCCACTGCATGACCAAAAGCAAATTTTAATCAGTTTTCGGGAAACTGGAAGTATAAGTGATTATAATTGACTGCCGTCCTCCGGCATTCAATTTTGCTGCTTGCCTAACCTCTGGCCTCTCCTTTATTACTCTAAAGGAGACAGAATCACGCAGAGGGGAGAATGTATAGAGAATGGGCTCTCTACTAAGGAAAAAATGTGGGCACAATTCTTGAGGGTGAGAAACAGGCAGAATTTTTAAAAACATAAAACCCAGTGCCTCAATTTATAAAACATGAACTGATCCCAGGAAGGTCAAGTGTCCCTTTCTGAGCCGCCCTGCTGAGGGTGTCAGATGAATATTGACCCTCAGATCTACTTGGAGCCCTTGTTCTGCCCTGTCCCTGTGAGACAGACCAGGAACCTTTCTCGAAGGATAAAGTAGTAGTTTTAGGAGGCATAGGCATTGAGTGAAGTAACCCAGGCCAGAAAGACAAGCACTGTGTGCTCTTTTTCATTCACGAATTCATATCTCAAGAGTATAGTATAGCTTCCTGTGTTTAAGTTTAAGTGACAGTCAGCGGAGACCAAGATACAAGAAGGAAGCCATAGGGTGGCAGAGGGCGTAAAGGTGGGGATAACAAGACACATAGGAAAGTCCAAGTGGGAGATACTTTGGTGAGGTTTAAACGGGATGAGAAAGAAGTGGGATGGGGTAAAGATGGGGTAGGATGGAGGATCAGTCAACTCTAAGGATAGTGGGGAAAAGAGTCATATGGAAACCAACTAGTTTATAAGCTAATTACAATGTACTGAAAATTTAAAACTGCATAAAAATAAAAATTACATATATGTATATCTTTAAAGACACATTATCGACACAGAAGAAAGGATCTAAAGTAGACCTTAGAGAAGAGGGAGGTGGCACCCTTGAAGTGACTGTCTCTGTGGTCCACAGTTCAAGCTACTAGAGGAAGATTTTCACCAACCACTTCAAGAGAACAGAAAGGGGAAACCAGAGCGATGTCTACCAGGCTTCTGTTCGAGTTTTCATTAACCACAAGAACCACTTACCTGGCATACATGCGTCAGTTCAGAAATCTAGAGGTCATCCTTGCACAGGAAATTGAAGCAGCCTACTTGATGAGTTTAAGGCCAATGATAGTTCCTAGCTCCAGGGGACGGATGACTAAACGGGACATCCTCTACCAAACCTGATGATGACCTGTGTTCAACCCCAGGACCCAAATAGTGGAAGGAGAGAACCAACTCTCCCAAGTTGCCTTCTGATCTCCACGTAGGTGCCATGGCATACACATACACGCAAATCCTTAGATACTGTCAAGATGTTTCCACGGGTGTGAAACCCCACAAACACCCCATCACCCTTAGTAAACCACTCCTCCGTGTCATGATCCACACCCACGTTGTTTGTCACTGCCACCCAGAAGGATCTCAGACTCCAGTGACAAGAAAATGTTTGTTGCCCCTTGAATTTCGACTGTGTACTGAGAACCATGGCTGGGACTGGATTTCGGGAAGTCTGGTTTGGGATGAGATGAAAAGTAGACCTGAGTTAACATTCAGAAAGGCAGCACCACTGGCTGCATGCAGAGAGATGTGCAGATGTTGAAGGCTGTGATTTCCTATGTAGAGGCTATGGAGGTGGAGGGATTCAGTGAGGGTGGGGCTGAAGGAAGTGAGGCCGTGAGGAGGAAGGGGTGGTGCAGACAGGAAGCTCTGATCACCGCCTCGCTTGCACCTGGGGGTATTTACTGTGATAAAATGCAACAAGGCTCAGTCTAAGAAGAAATTCCTGAAGTCTGAGATAGTATTATCTCTTGTTGTGAAGAATAAACCACAGAATTAAAAGTGTAAAAGTGTGACTTTGGCAACCACAACTGGATGGGAAGCAGGAAGATCAGGAGATCAAGCCCAGCCTAGCCTGCCTGCTAGAGAGGTCAAGGCTGGACCAAGATAGAGAAGCAATGACTTAAAAAGCAACAGAAAAGCAAAGAGACAAACAAAAACAAAAGAAGGGCTGGTAAGAATCCCCTCAGACGCTGGTGGGACTAAGAAGCGAGGTGAAAGGCAGACCTTGGGGCTGGGCTGCAGCCTTCAAAGCTGAGTCTCCACTAGTGGCCTACTTCCCCAGCAAGGGCCTATCTCCTAAAGGTGTCAGTCTCCTAAAATAGCACCACACTGGGGACCAAGCAAAACTGTTGCCCACGGGGACAGTTCAGATTTCAGCTGTAAGAATTTCTGAGCATTCCTCGAGTGCTCGTCCCGTCTTCTGCCTGTGCTGACCCTGCAGCAAGCTGTTCCCTCGTTGAGATAGGACTCCCACAGGCACAGACTAAACAGGCAGCTCTACATCTCCCTAACTTCTTTATTATTATTTTACAGTCAGCAGTCTAGGATCTGACTTGTTTGAAGATTCATTTTTTTTTATTTTGAATTTTGTGTGTGTGTATGTGTGTGTTTCAGAGGTGGTTGCAGGCGACTCTGGAGGCCAGATATGGGTCTAGATCGGAAACTGCCTCTTTTGTTCTGAGTGGTCGGCTCAGCTCTGGTCCAAATAAGATGCCAATAAACTGTAACTAACCATGAACATATGTCCAAGGTCAGCAGTTTACAAGCCATCATGATAGGGACTACATACACAGATTTTCACTTAATGCTCACTCTGGTCTCTGAAGCATTTTATCCCCACTTTATGGAGTGGCAAAGAGAGTTTCAGGGAGCCGGCGTCCCTCACTTTGAGGCCACACAGCTCACAGGCACTGGGACTAGTCTGCAAACCCAGTGTTCTGACTCTGGAATCCAGCTCTAAATAGGAGTTGACTGGGGCATGGACATTCCTTAAATTTCATCTGGGGCGATGTAGCTTTGTCGGCAGACTGATCTCTAGGTCATTTCCACAGTGCTCAAAGAGAGGTTGAGAAATGATGCGCACTCGTAGCACCCCAGGTGAAGGGACAAGGATCCCCACTCTTCAGCTAGGATCTCTCTCCATGTCTCGTTCCTAGCCCCTGTCCTCGCGGGCTATGCTCCTTCTGGCTATTCTTTCCTGTACACGTGATGCCTCTAGTTCTGAGATAAAGCATAGGGTTGTCCTTGCTGCCTATGCCACCCCCCTCACCATGCACACACACACTGAGGAGCTAGGGGGAAGAGTCACACACGCTTATAGTTCAAGAATTCAAGGGATTAAGGCTGGAAGATCACAGATTCAAGGCTAGTCTTGACTGTGGGGAAAGACGCCATCTCAAACTCAAACCAAACTAACACCACCACCACCACCACCAAACTTGTCAGTCGCCGCCTTCTTCCTAAATTCTCTGTCCCCTGGCTTCTTCTACAGGCACATTTTCCACTTAAAAACACTTTCTTTCAATGTAAGGAAGCAAGCCTCCAGTCTGGAGGGTGAGGAGAGCCTGGAAACACAAGGGCCAGGAGACCAGGGCAGATGGCACGGGGAAGCTGGACTCCAGAGAGGCTGTCTGATGTCACGACTGCTCATGGGGTAGCGAGTCAGCAGCGATTCGGCACCTCTCTTGTCCTCCAGCCCACGCTACCCATTCACCATGGGCCAGACCAGCATGAGCAGCCCAAGCCACCATCTTTACATCCTCCAGTCTATTTTTGGAACTAATGAGCAGGCTCAAGCTTGGCTGTTACCCTTGGCTTCCTCCTCTAGCATCTTTTGGTAGCTATCCAAGGGCAATCCCTGGGAACTGGGACAGCAATGGCCTCCTGCCCAGGGCCGAGCAATTCTGGAGACATTTTTCAGCAGTCCAAGTCTCTGGTGTCTTGACTGTACTCGCACCAGAGCAGTGAGACGATTCTCCTCTGGGTAGCCTCCTTGCCTCAGTCCTTCTGACAACTACCTTCTGGAACCAGGAGTCACCCACCTTCCCTCTTGCTCAGGGATACTCAGAGCAGGGACCACTTTCCCAACCAGTCCCTAGAGGCTCTCATTTCCAGTGTTCTGGTCCTGGGCCAAGTCATCTTACTTCTGGTGCCATCCTCACAGACTCTAGCAATGGGCCAGCTGCCATGGGGCGTCTCCAGGCAGAGGTAGTTTTCAGGCTCCAGGAGGCTGAAAGCAAGCCAGAGAGGGAAGGTGGGTGTTCTCCTGTATCCATTTTACCAGCTTTGGCATTGCGAGCATAGACCATCACACCAGAATATTTTTAGATGGATCTTAGGGTTCAAACTCTGATCCTCATGCATGCAAGGTAAACCCTTACCAGCCTAGCTATCTTCCCAGCCCCTAGGAATGTTTTTCATGTTACAGTTTTGGAACTGGGGAAGGAAACTTGCTCCTAGTGCCTGGAAGAGTAGAAAGAAAAGGAGGGTGAGGCTTAACGTTCTGTATTGCACAGGATGAACCCTGACAGCGAGACACTCTGTGCTCCGAAGTGTCAATATCACTAATGTTGAGAACGCCTAGTTTAGAGGATATCTCTGGAGCAAGACCAGATGAGAGAGGGTAGGGCTCAAGGGAGCCCTCAGAAGCTTTGGCGAAGTGACAGGTACCATGCTGAGCTTCAGAGGGAAACTCCTAAGACCTCGGCTGCAGCCAGTAAGTGATTGCAATTAGAGCTAACTAGGTGAGTTCCCGAATTAGGGCAGCAGAAGAGGGAGCAGAAAGGGAGAACCAGTAGAGAATTTCATTTTAGACACTTCCACTTATCACCTCCTCTCTCCAGGGTCCTTTGTGTGACAATTGCATAAACGCCAGTCACTTCCGGGAAGGTCACATGTACAAATACTCACTCTTTCCTGTACAGGCTTTTATTTCCAACATGAATGGATTCCTCATTTTACAGAATTTTAATTGCATTGCCCTAGAAACATAACAACCCTCTTCAGGTCTGCAGTCAGCTCAGGGAAGGCTAAGGAAACAGGAGCCCATGGCGTCTCCAGCGGAAATCCTGACGTTTTTATTTCTGGGATGATCTTGACATGCCAGGCATGCCTGTGATTACTTTCAGACCTTTCTTGCTTGTTTAAAGATTTTGTTTAACATCCTTTTAGTGTGCAGGAAGGGGTTGTGGGGTTAGGCTTGAATGTGGTGAAATGGGTGAGCTTGTCTAGTTTAATGGATGCAGAGAGTTAGGAAAAAAACTATGCATGCTCGCATTCTGAGCCACACACTGGGGCAGGACAGGTGACAAATGAGGTGAGAGGCTTCCAAGGTAAAGAGACTGTGAGTGCCTACAAGTGTATATGTGTGCATGAGCATGTGTGGACATGTATATGTGGGCTTGCGTATATGAGTGTGGGTATGTGTGCAGGAATGAAAATATGCATGTGGATAGTTGTACATGTGTGAACGTGTGTTTACAGTTATGTGTGCAAGTTTGGACACATTGCATGTAGGTATGTTTCTAGATTTGAACCTGTATGTGCAGGTATGTAAACATTGTGCATATGTATAGGTATGTATACATTGTACATGTTTATGGGTATGTATACAGGTATGTGTACATGTGCAAGTATGTGCATAGGTGTGTATACATTTGTGTATAGGTGTGTGTATCCATGGTACGTGATGATATAGGTATGTATATAGGAGTTTATACATTGTGTGTGTATGAGTGAATAAACATTCTGCATGTGTGTATAGTTATGTACAAAGGTATGTTTGCAGCTATATGTAAATTTGCATATATATAGGTATGTATACAGGTGTGTAAACATTGTCCATTTGTGAATATTGTTCACATGTATGTGTATTCACTTGTATACATGAACACATGTGTATGAACATTGTGCATAGGGACATAGGCATATATAGAGGTATATGCTTAGGTGTGTGTTGACTTGAGCACATGTGCTCACAGTTATGCAAAAATGTGTGTACACATTTGTATATGTGCATACAAGTGTGTATACATTGTGAGTATAAAGGTGTGTGTACATAGGTGTGCCTTACACACATGCTGTTGGTAGAGGGATGGCTCAGGGACATTAGTTAACTATCATACATGCTGAAGGCAAGTTCCTACAGGGTATCTTTGTGGCTATTTGTCCATGCAGAAGCTAGTTTGGAAATGTACAATCCAAAGTCAGGACTGGGGCCAGTGAGACAGCTCAGAGCATAACCAACCACTCTTACTGCTCAAGTCAGATGACCTGATCTGATCCCCAGACCCCACGGTGGAAGCAGAGAAGTCCCTCTCAAAAGTTGTTCTCTGACTTCCATGCATACATGTGGCATATGTTGAGCCCACCCTCAGAGGTGTATACTATTTGCATACACTATTAGTGTAATAGTAATTAAATAACAACAGAGATCAGGGGAAGCTGGGATACTGGCTCATACCTGTAAGCCCAGTTTTCAGGGAGACTGAGACTTGAGGATTTCCAGGTGTTTTAGCCTGGCCAAATCTATACAGTGGGTCACAGCCAGCAGAGCTTTCAGAGAGTAAGGTCTTTCATTCAGAAGCAAAACAATACTCTTAAGTCATACCTCATACTTTTGGAAGCACCAGCTAGGGCAGGGTGGGCCCCTGAAGCAGAGGGGTCATGGGATCTTCATGGGAGAATGGATCATAAGCCTTAAAAGCCAAATTAAGGGGCCAAAGGGAAAAAAAATACCCAGTAAAACAAGTCGCAGAGAGATTCCAGGAGCCAGAAGAGGACAAGAAGCACAGCATTGTCATAGAAACAAAGGACACTAGGGTTTCTGAGAAGCAAAGGGCAGTCAATGGCATTAGAATTAGAGACAGGGGTAGGGCTGGGTTGAGAGAGGGCTGGTGGACTAGACAGTGAGCAGTGTGATGGGGAACCCTGAGAGAGAAGTTTCACCAGAGCCTATCCATCCAGCCATCCATAGCCACTGAATACAGACTAAGTCTATACAGTCATCCCTTGTGAGAATCCGAGGACCTGTGCCTGCAAGCTCCCATTCCACCACTGAGATGTAAAATCAGTACCACACAGTGTGGTCATTCACTGTTTCTTTGATAAAAGCATGCATTTGTTGGTGGACTAGCAATGGGATAGGCTGCCTGGAGGAGGTGATATCTAATCTGGAATTCAAAGGAGTAAAGGATAGATAGGAGTCAGCAGTGAGAAAGGGGGTGCATTAATTACTTTTCTATTGCTGTGATCAAGATCCGTGAACAAGATGACAGAAGAAGGAGCTGAACTGACCTTACAGTTTCAGGGGGTGGAGCCTATGATGCTGCGTGAAGGTGTGGTGAGTGGCGGCAGCTGGTGCTGCAGCTGAGAGCTCACATCTTGATCCACAGGCAGGAGGGAGAGAGAGAGACACTGGGAAGATAAAAGTGTTTTGAGACCTCAAAGCCCACCCACAAGTGACACACCTCCTTCAACCATGTCATACTGCCTAATGCTTCCCAAATAGTGCCACCAAATGGGGACCAAGTATTCAAGAATGTGAGCTTCTGGGAGCCATTCTCTTCAAACCACCACAGAGGATGACCATTGGCGGGAAGGGAGACCATTTCCAGGCAGATGGGTCAGTGGAAGCAAAATCTAAAAAAGTCAGAGAAATTGAAATTGAGAAAGCTGATGCCACAGAAGTGAGCAGAGGTGACGTCAGCAGCAGTTGGGATGGAAGATCACTGGTTGTTGGGCAGTGTTTGAACTTGATTCTTAAGCACCCAGAGCTATGGAGCTATATACTCACGAGGCTTCCTGTTCAGGCTGAGTCTGTGATGCAGTCGATTGAAAGCTGATATCTTAAACTCTGCAAATGCTCAAACAATTTGTTGAATTAATAAGCTCTGTAAAGCTAGTAACTCTCACTCCTTGGAGATGTGAATTCATGCAATACTGGCTCAGAGTGGGGCCAGAGAGGGAGGAGGGCAGAACTTTTGTCTGTTATGCAGACTGTTATGGGACTGGCCTCTCTAGGGACACAGATTCCTAGCCATGTCAGCTCATAAGGGGAGGTCTAGAAAAATCCAGAAACCTCCCAGCTAGGTAGCAGCTCTCAGTACTCCTGTAGGTATGTTCTCTCTCTCTCCTCTCCCTCTTTCCTCACTCTTCTTCTTCTTCTTCTTCTTCTTCTTCTTCTTCTTCTTCTTCTTCTTCTTCTTCTTCTTCTTCTTCTTCTTCTTCTTCTCTCTCTCTCTCTCTCTCTCTCTCTCTGATCTTTCTTTCTTCTTTCTTTCTCTTTTCTCTCACTTCTCTTCCACACCTCTCTTCTTTCTCTCCTCTCTCCTTTCTTCCCTCTGTTCTTCTCTCTCCTCTCCATCTGTCCTTTATTTCTCTTCTCTCATCCCCCCCTCTTCTATTTCTCCCCTTCTCTCTTCTTTCTTGACCCCTCTTCTTTCTCTTCTCTCTCTCTTTCCTCCCTCCTCTCCATTTGCCCTCCCCATCTGCATTCATGTGGACTGGGGTCACACCTCATGTCCTTTACCACACATACACTTTATGCTGCTCTTGTCCATGGTTGCTGCAGAAATATCTACCACATGTACTTGTTGGAAGATGAGTCAAATAGTGGAAGACAGGCAACAACTTTCAGAGAACAGATGTGGAGACACTATTAGCAAAATCCAGAATATGGAAATCTCCTCCGAATAAATTCCCAGCATCTGCAATAAATAAACTGCAAGGGAAATTTTCTTTTAAGTAGAATCAAGACCCCACAGATCCCGTAAGATTCCAGAGACCTATCAAGTCGGCACTATCCTCTGACCTTGACAGAATAGGGATCGGAATAAAGAGTTCGCAGGAATGTTAGAATAACACAGCATTCTACTTTGATTTCTGATGCTGTAATAAAACTCTTTGACCAAAATCAGTTTAGGGGAGGAAAAGGTTTATTTGCCTGATACTTCCAGGTCTCTGTCTATCACTGAGGGAAGTCAGGGCAGGAACTTAAGGAGGATGCTATTGGCTGGCTTACCCTCAGTTTCATGCTTGCTGGCTTTCTTACACAACCTGGGATCACCTGCCCAAAGAATGGTACTGCCCACAGTGGGCTGGTCCCTCTTATATCAAATAACACTCAAGACAGCATCTCAAAAAAAAGAAAAAAAAAAGACAGTTTCTCATAGATAAGCCCAGAGGTCAGTCGAATATGTATAATCCATTCACTGTGATCCCTTCTCAGGTGACTCTGGGTGACATCAAATCGGCAGTTAAAGCCATCTAGGACACGTAGGACGCTGAGCTTGGCAAGATATTTAATATTTAAACCTGTGTTAACTTTTTATGCGTGATAATGAGGATTCAGTCATTTTTAATAGGAGTCCTTCACAGAGATCCTGAAATATAGATGAATATAGGAGAGCGCCTAGCATTTGCTTCAAAATAACTCAATGGCACGTGTGATGGGGTATGTAGGTAAGATGAAAAACAGCAATAAATTGTAATATGGTGATTTGTACATGGTAGCAGGTTATCAAACTGGTCTTACATTTTTTTTTTACCTTTTAGAACTTCTTTAGTTGCTGAGGAGGGTGTTGGACGTGTGAGTGCATGGTCAGTGGAGGCCCGGATATGTTGAAGCCTCTGGGGTTGGAGCTACAAGTGGTTCTGAACCACCCAGTGTGGGTGCTGGGCACTGAAAATGATCCCCTGCAAAAGAAGTACGTGCTCCTAACTGCTGACCCATCTCTCCGGCTGCTTCTGACATTTATTTTTGCTTAAAAATTCACATGGTAAAATTACAGACACAGCAAACGACCCAAAGAAAGCAAGGGAGACAAAGCGACAACTCTCTCAAGTCTCACTGAGAAAGAAATATTGGGCCGAGACCTGCAGCATGAAGAGCAGTGAGTGGGTGAAGTGGAAGAGAGTGTGGACCACGACAATGACAACACCACACACACACACACACACACACACACACACACACACCAGGAGGCTCAGAATACCTGAGTGAAGACGGACCACGAAGGGGTTAGCTCAGACACACAGACACACTCTGTATTTCAGCAGGAGAGAAGGTAGGAAACTGAGGACCAAAGTGGCCTTTTCCTAACCACACTGGACAAGAATGCGAGAGAGAATCCAGTCTGTTTGGATGCTCACCTTCCTGGACCTGGAGGGAGGAGGGGAGGAACTTGAACTTCCCACAGGGCAGGAAACCCTGACTGCTCTTAGGGATGGAGAGGGAGGAGGAGAGGGAGTGGGGGGAGTGGGAGGGTGTTGGGAGGAGGGGCGGAAATGGAAACTTTTATACTTTAATAAACTTTGGGGAAAAAAATGCGAGAGAGATAGGGCAGAGGGAGCGGAGTCTAGAGACATCAGGATGCAGATTTCATCAGCAGGACTTGGTGACTGACAGTTTGGGGGATGGAGCAAGCACCAATCAGGTTGAGGGACGGAGCAAACCCCGATCTGACATGGGGAGTATCGGGCTCTGAGTAGCTGAACTTTATGTTGATTTGTGTTGACGATGGTCATGTGCATGGTTGTTGGGAGAGAGAACGTCTGAACCCAGGCTCCTCAGCCTCACAGGCTGCTTGGGACCCACACAGACATATGATGGTAACATAGCATGATGCTTTCAGGAAGCCTTTTTTGTCTTCATGGGGATATTGACAGCCAAGGTCTCTGAGGTTCTTTGGAGACAGAGATAATTGTTAAGTGACACATGCCTAGGTAAATGGGCCGCACTCACTCGTTCCTCTCTGTTGAGACAGGCTGTAGCGAGTGACTCATGGTGCATGCTGGGAATGACCAACTCCCACGGGAAGAGCTAATTGAAGAGGCTGAGCGTGAACTCCGGCTTTTGCTTCCATCAATTGTATGCTAATGTAAGACACAAAGTAGGAAGAGACACTGACGGCAGAGTCACAGGGCAAAGCTAAACAAAACTAGGGATGTGGATGGCCTGCGATTTGTAAGTTGGGTGGGTGTTCAGCCAATGACAGCAACAGCCTGGGGGCTGACTCCCAACTGGATTTCTAGTGTACTTTCTGAAAGGCACACATCAACAATGCTACCGATTCAAAGCACATTAAATTTGCGGGAGAAGTCCTTCCCAGGGCATCAACCTGGGCATCCTGTCACCCTCCAATCTTCAGAAGCACAGGAAATTGCCACGGTCAGTCTGCTTACTTCTGGCCAAGAACCCAGGCCTCCATGATTTAAGTACACGAGAAGTCAAAACCAGAACCCTCAGACCCCAAGAATGAGGCTTACTTATCCTTTCTGATCTTTAGCTGGCCTGGGAGTTCACCCAAAGTCATTTTCCTGAGCAGAATTTTTGTACATGAGTCCCCTTGGGTGTTTCATTGCTGGCGGTGTCTCGCCAGGTGGAGAATCGGCAATCAGCCCCTGTGGTCTTCCCACATGAGAGGAGTTGGGCTACCCGTATGAAGTGTTTCCCATGTTCACATGTTTGGACCCTTCGTCCCAGCTGGTGGTACTGTTTGGGAGATTGTGAAGCCATTGAACAGGGGTCTTTTGTTGGAGGAACTGGGTTGCATATTGGTCATAACTGCAGCAAGCCAACCTTATGGGTCCTAACTGCAGCAAGCCAACCTTATGGGTCCTAACTGCAGCTTGAGCCTTTCCTGTAGAAGAGAGAGTGCCCAGGCGAGAGAATGAAGCCACAGGTGGGGAATACTTGGAGGGCTAGCAATTAAGCAAGGGCTATAGTGGCTGGCCAGGAGAGGAGGGAGAGGGGGAGACACAGAGGTGAGACTAAGGAGGAAATGGAACTCCGTCCAGAGAACCTGCTGTGTTAAAGATGCTGATTAATGGGAGCCCATTGTGCGGGAGGGGGCATTCAGTAGGACAGCCTAGATGGCAGAGCTTAGGCAATGGACGGGAGGCCAAAGGAGCCAAGATCATAAAGTCAGAGACCAATAGGGATCTTTGACAGCAGCTAAAGCAAAAGCTGGTGGAGACTCAGATCAGAACCTGAATGAACTGGTGAAAGGAAACACAAACAGTGGTGGAAAGATGGCTCCGTGGCTAGGAGGGCCTACTGCTTTTTCTAGGGGGCCTGAGTGCGGTTCACAGTACCCAAGTCACGTGGCTCACAACCACGTGTTTCTCCAGCTCCAGGAACCTGACACTCTCTTCTGTGTGAGAACTATACTCACATGCGACACAGACACATACACACGTAAATAAAAATGACCAAAGTTTGGCATGTGCATGGTATATAATATACACGTTAGGTAGGCAACATACTCATGCACATAAAAATAAATAACCCTAAAGGAAGTTTTTTAAGTAGCAAAAATAAATCTTAATTAAAAAGTTAATTTAATTTGAAGGGAGAAAAAGTAGGGTTTGCAAAAGGGTTGGAGGCAGGAAGTGAGAGCAGAGTCCCGGATTACACCCAGGCAACTGGGGGGGGTTGTCATTAATAAAGCATATTTGTTGGGGGGGTACTTTCATGAGCTCATTTTTAGACATATGTTTAATTTAAAATGCCTATTAAATATTCAGGTGGAAATGTCAAGTAGGAAGTTAACTATGGGAGTGTGGAGTGCAGGAAAGAAATCCAGGTTGGGGCTGCGCCTTTGTTTGCATATGGGCGGCCTTTAAAGTAAGAAGAACACATAAGAACTATGAGAACTGCCAGGGAGGGAGTATAGGTGGGAAGGGAGACCGTTCAGGGCTGAACCACTGGTTCAGATGAAGGTTTCTAGATATGCAGATGATGGGTCAAGCCAGAAGCCCAGGAAAGCACCGGGAAGAGTAGGAGAAAGCCAGAGGGATGGGCCTTCTGGAATCAGGAGAAGCAAGAGCTCCAAGAGGGGCGAGGGGGGGGGAGCGAGGGCAGTCCCCAGAGGCCCAGAGGAAGAGTGTGAGGCCAGGACTGAGAACTATCCCGTGGCGTGGTGCATCCCGGTTCACAGCCGCACAAAATGAGCTTTTGCAAAGAAGTTGAGGAGAAAAAAAAAAATGTGCTGACTGAGAGAGGAAACGAGTGCGGAACGAGGCAACAAATTTAGACACTGTTCCCGGAAGAGAAGTGGAGAAAAGAAGCCATTAACGAAGAGGAAGAGGCGTAGAACAGCTGTGTGTACGCCGAGGCAAATGTTCCCACAGAAAGGACGGGCGGAAAGGGATTCCGGAACAGCGGCCTGTGTAGGTGCAAGGGTCGAGATGTTCTTTTCCTAACTCTTCGTTCTTTGTCAGGTGGGGAGCAAGGTTAGAAGCCTGATGAAGGAGAAAGCGTTGGGGATTTGAGAAGGAACGAGAAAGCATGAAATGATTATGAGACTGGGAAGGAGGCTGGACTAGGGAACATCCTTCTGTGACCGGGCAGTCTAGGATCCTGCAAATCCCAGGCTCAGAGA
This sequence comes from Myodes glareolus, assembly GCF_982192425.1. Classification (NCBI taxonomy): domain Eukaryota; kingdom Metazoa; phylum Chordata; class Mammalia; order Rodentia; family Cricetidae; genus Myodes; species Myodes glareolus. Next base: position 67,609,753 of record NC_142034.1, read on the forward strand.
GCAATCAAGAAATTGGTGGAGGTGGATTTTTCTGGGTTTTCTTGCTCCGGTTCTGTCTCTGACAGGGCGCGGAGTTAAATTTGTCTGGGATGCTGTCGTTTAGGTAAGCAGATATGATTCATTTAGGAGGCTAGGGCACGGGGAATGAACTGAAAGGCTTTAAAGAGAGAATGACTGTGCTGGCCAATGGAGAGTCCAGCTGAGTAAAGAGGGGCGTGGGACCACAGGGAGGGACCGTGATCAGCAGCATCAACGCTTTAAGATCAGTGGATTGAGAGAACAGGTGAGGTCAAGGGGAGTGCAGGGGATGAGCTGGAAACCCAGAGGGTGGGAGCCAGGCTTGAAATGGATGCTTGGAAAATCTAAAGTGATGGGATCTGCTGAAGCCTGGCTGTGACACCATGGGCACACTGATGAGAAAGGTCAGGTGCTGATTACAAGAAAGAGGCAGAAGGACAGAGAGGCCAGCACACTGCAGAGGTGGCGTCCTACCGAGCCTAGCATGACTCAGAACCTAGGACACGGTGCACTCAAGTTCTTCTCAGAGCCAGGATGTCTTCTTATCAGTTTCTCAATAAAATACTGGCAAACAGAATCCAAAAACACATCCAAAAAAATTATACATTATGATCAAGTAGGCTTCATCCCAGAGAGGCAGGGCTGGTTCAACATATGAAAATCTATCAACGTAATCCAGCACATAAATAAACTGAAGGAGAAAAAAAAACATATGATCATTTCATAAGATGCTGAAAAAGCATTTGACAAAATTCAACACCCCTTTATGATAAAGGTCTTGGAGAGATTAGGGATACAAAATTCATTCCTAAATATAATAAAAGTAATACACAGCAAGCCGACAGCTAACATTAAATTAAATGGAGAGAAACTCAAAGCCATCCCACTAAAATCAGGAACAAGACAAGGCTGTCCACTCTCTCCATACCTCTTCAATATAGTGCTTGAAGTTCTAGCAATAGCAATAAGACAACATAAGGGATCAAGGGAATTCAAATTGGAAAGGAAGAAGTCAAACTTTCATTATTTTTCTCATTATGTAATCAAAGCGGCGACTGACATCAGCTCTGCTTACTGAGAGCCATTCCTTATTTTTCTAAAAATAAAGGGATACATGTGTGTACACGTATGACCTCCTCAAAGAGACACATGAAATGCTGCTGGAGTAATGACACATACACATGTATATATACACACATATGTGCATATACCTATATATGTGTGTGTGTGTGTGATCTGTTTTTCTGTTACTGTGACAGAATGCCCAATGAATCAGACGATTTAGGGAAGAAAGTCTTTCGGCTTACAGCTCCGAAGAGGATACAGTCAGTCATGACGGGAAAGGTACAGCAGAAGGAGAAAGAGGCTGCATTTTCATTTTTATCCAGAGAGCAGAGAGTGAATGGGAGTGAAGCTTGACTATAAAATCTCAAGGCCTACTCTCAGAGATGCACTTTCTCCACCAAGGTTGCACTCCCTAACCTTCTATAGCCTTCCCAAACAGCGCCACCAACCGGGGATCAGATCTTTCAAAGCACGTGCCTGTAAGGGACATGTGTTATTCAAGCCACCGCAAATGTTATAAACACATGCGTGCATATATGCTAGTCATATACAATACACATATGTTAGGCATATGCATATGTGTGCCCTTAAAGTTTAGCGTGGCCATGCGAATTGTTTTTGACAAATTTCACGCATGCAGGTGACAAGGGTCCCTAAAGGGAACATGCATTCAGCATGCTTACGTTTGCCGCCACTTTGAATGAGGGCGCATGAATTGTTAGAGAAGTAATTGCCACATGAGCCTGATCAGGACATGGAGACTTCTGTCCCAGAGACCCAGCCACCTTTGTGTTGGACACGGTATAAGAAATAACTCAGAGTGTCTACTTGGGTGTGGTTTCTCCCAGTGTGGCAGGACATGGGCTTCTCTGTGTTTTCTGCACTGTGTTACGGCTGGCGCTGTGACGACAGCTGAGGATACAGAGATGAAGAAAGCCGCCAGTGCTCTCAAGGCATCAGAGAACGAGGTACAAGGTTGGGAGCAACAGTAAAGAGGCAGCTGCAAAAGCCTGGGGAGTCAGGCCACCATGGCTCTTCAGTCTCCTCACCTCATTCTGGCCATTGCAGTCTTTCACAATTAGGTCTCCATCTCGCTTCTCTGTCTCTCAGTTCTAGCTCCTTGGCTCATCAATAAATGTGTGTTGAGTGACAGGTCTCAGGCCAAAAGGCAAACACACAGTCGATGAAGCAGAGGACCCCTGCCCTCACAGGATGGGCAGGTTATTGGAGTGGGTGTTAAATATTTAACTCATTGTGTGACTGAGTGTTAGGAACAGAGAGTAGACAACGGGAAATCAAACCTGCATGCATCCAGGAAACTGGCAGCAGCAGATGCAGGACCTACTCCACGCAGGAATCCTGTGTGTTCAGAGACCCGTATACTCCACAGAGTGTGGCCTCCCTGCCATTCCAGGAGCCAGAGGGTGAGGATGGACTAAAGGACAGGAGGTCAAGAAGGGAAAGACTGGTTACTGATGACTCTACAAGCCAGACTTGGGGGCAAAGTGACACATCTGTAGGGCATATTCGGTAAAGGTAAAAATTACAAGCTCTTCTTATCAAAATTGCTCTAGCAGTAATGTTCTGCTCTGCAGGGAGCAAAAGGGGTGGTTGGAGGTCCTGTCATCAGCAGATGGGGGAGGGCTGGCAATGGTGGCTCTGCTTGTAAGACCTGGAAAGCTTCATAAGTTCTTTTTTAAGGCAAAATTTAATTTAATTCGTGATTGCCGTTGATGTGGAGGGTAATGACAAGGGGAGATTCAAAGGTAATTCTAGTTATTCAAACAGCTAAATTGATGGCAGTCTCGGGGCTGATAAGAGCTTCTAGATGGTTGTGTGAGAGAGGAGGCACTCTGAGCCATGAACAGCCCAAGATGTGATAGTGGTCCTGTGTTTCTCAGGCCGTCGTTTGTGCTGTGCTGACAATGCTGCTCCGTCTCAGGATCATAGAGATTGCTATGATGCCACAACTTGTAATCTGCCTTTCTCCCAACCCTACCCTTGGGGGTCTCCAGGTGATGACAGACCTGCACTCTGTCATCAGGAAGAGAATGGTTTACATTCCAAAGGTTTTATACAAACAGAATTATATAGAATGCATTCTTTTAAGAAACCAGTCATCCAATAAATATTTGAGGACTTCAGCTCTGGGGACAGAGCCAAGAACTGGACAGACATAGTTTCTGCCATTAGTGAGGGTTAGTCAACCAAGAGATGCAGCTGCTGAATAAATAATTTCTGTAAGGTCTGTTGTGTGTTGATGAGAGGAAAAGCACGCATGATATGTGTACCAGGGACTTCTAACGGAGGGCTTAGGGGGGACCTGAAGATTTAGTAGGAGAATGAGCAATAAAGCCTGCAAGGGGAGGAGCCAAGATGTGGGAATCCTACACAGGAAGGTCCCAAAGAAAAGAAACCATGGCTCGACTGGGGAAGAGGAAGAAAGCATTGTGGCTGGAGGCCACCAGACTAAGAGAAGGGAGAGAGTGTTGTCTTTGTGGCTTGTGTTGCCTTGGCTCTTCCCCTCTGGCTGAGTCTTCTTTCCCAAGCTTCATCCACCCTTCTCACTGGTTCCTTATCCTGCTCTATCTCCCGCCAAGACATTTCCCTACCGTTATCACTTATGACAACGTCAACTTAACCCTGGAGGAAGAATGGGGTACCCAGATATGCAGAGTCCACCTTGTCAAACCCCAAGTCCAGTGCTTTGTACAGCCAGATGGTACGACAGAAAAGAGCTTCCCGGGACTCCTAAGAACCCAGCCTGCTGCTGAGGCGGCCATTCGCACAGAACTCAAGATGAGCAGACGACTCAACTGTCAAAGGCTTGAGCTTGAGAGGAGTTCACTGACACACAGACAGCCAGGGCCGCTGAGCACTTGATTACCTTCTGGCAGGAAAGCCTGCTTATGCCATCCCTTACATTTTCCTTCAGTTTAATGAAGTAATTAATGCTATAAAAAGCGATGAAAATATAAATGTAAGAAAGCATGTTGCATAATTAACAATGTATGCATATGCATGGCAGGGTATTTCTTTCTGGCATACATATGCATATGTCATTAATCGAAACATAAATCATTTTTGTCTTACTGCCAAGCTATGGCTCTAAGTCACGCTGCCTGGATGTCAGCTGCCAGCCTGACCTCAGGGTGTGTGATCACCAGGGAGGATCAACAGGGATCGGGAAAAAGTACTGGGCTGGAGAACTGCAGTACTGCCTCGCTGTTAGATATAGTTCTGTGCCAATGCGCTATATGACTTTACTTTCTCTGGGCCTCAGTTCCGCTCCTTGTAAAATCGAAGGTGAGACGGCTTTGTTGGAATTCATAAAAAAATAAAAAGGTAGCTCATCTCCTTATTCAAATGAAGATCTCAAATACAAATAGATCTATAAAACAAACAGAAAAAGTAGAAAATCCATTTGGGGAGATGGTTCAGGGGTATAAAGTAGTTGTTATATAAGCATGAAGCCATGAGGTCAATCCTCAGTCCAGGTTAAAAAGGCCAGCCCTGTTGGCACACACTTAAAATCCCAGTACTGGGAAGGCAGAGAAAAGAAGACCCAAGTGACTTGTGGGCCAACCAGTCTAGACGAATCTGGGAGCCCCAGGTTCCAGTGAGAGACACCCCATCCAAGAAAGATGCCTCTATTACTAAGAAAGAAAGAGAGAGAGAGAGAGAGAGAGAGAGAGAGAGAGAGAGAGAGAAAGAGAGAGAAAGAAAGAAAGAAAGAAAGAAAGAAAGAAAGAAAGAAAGAAAGAAAGAAAGAAAGACAGCTCTTGAAGATGTAAATGCAACCAAGCCGGCCTCTGTCCTCCAGATCTGAGTTTGCATTTACTGGGCTGTGTTCCGCCCATGTGCATTGTGACCTCACTCCAGCCTCCTCCTCAGCTTGCATGACTTATCCTATCCCCATTACAAGAAAAAGCAATCTTTGTCCCTTCGTACTCAACCGAGATGACAAACTTGGTACGAGTTAGCCAAGGACTCTGCAGGGAAAGTATACAGTGGAGACAAACCCTCTGTCTCTCCCAAGGCTGAGGAAGTGGACTCTTACCAACTAGGCAACCTTGTGTAAATCGTTTAATGTTACTGTGTGGTGGTGGTTTTATTACCAGTGAGATGGACAGTACCACGAAGTTATCCATGCATGAACAAATCCATAAAGCGCCACACTCAAGAGCAAAGTCCATGTGCAACAGGCATGTCATCTCACTAATATTACTGTTGTTTGCAGCACTGAGTGCTGAGCCCAGGGCCTCCTATCTGATAGACAAGCATACAACGGTGCTACATTTCCCCAGCCCCCAACCCATTTAAGTTTTATTTTAAGACGCTGTCTCACCAAGTTGTACTGGGCATGCTTACACTTCTGATCCTTCTGCCTCTGTCTCTTGTGTAGCTAGGATACAGGTGTGTTCCACCATATCTGGCCTTCTTACCATTTTTTATTAAAATAAACACCTCTGGAAGACAGCTGGCTATGGGCAGATGTGATCTGTATTCTAACCTGGAACCCACTGCTTCCTAAATGAAAACACCAATCAAACGACGAGAAGCCAAAGCATTCTGCAGGTCACCCCAGAGAAGACATTAAATGAAGCTTTGGTGCTAAAATGCTTTGAGAAATTAGCACATCTCTGCAAAGATGAGTGTAGCTTGGCATTCCAAAGACAATCCCAACTTAAGAAAATGTTGTAGGAATGATTCCAGGGTTATAGGAGGCTTAATTGGGACAGCCTGGCTTCCTATCATCTCTGCTAATTGAAGCATTAAGAACTTAAAAGCTATGTTTCAATGTCAGGGTGCTGTATTAGGCTTGCAGAGAGCTGATGGCAAATACACAGCTTACTACTCCAAACTCCTATGCACCTCTCTTTGGCCTATGAAGTTCACGAATCTGAAAAACAGACAACACACACACACACACACACACACACACACACCAGCACACTCATAAAATTATACACACACCATACATCACACACAGACCACAACTCACACATGTACATATATCGCACACATATAAATACACCACACACACACACACACACACACACACACACACACACACCACACCCCCAGATATACACATACATATCACAAATGTTCCCTGGGCAATTCTTGTGGACAAAATGTGGTCCATACATGGTCAACACTGGACTGTGTCACCTTAAGCACTTCAAAGAAGAGATCCCTGAAGAAATGGAAGCCTGATGCTATCTTTGCCCAGTTTCACACACCCACAGTCTTAAAGAGATCAGGAACTTGGTAAGGACAAAGTGGGGACAGAGCCTCAAAGCCATGCATCTCTCAACCTACAAAGGTTAGAAACTGGGCAGGGAGAGAAAAACACTTTGGAACTAGAAATCTCTGCTTTCCCACAACTATAGGTCCTTCAGTTTCTGGGTTGAGACCCAGAAGTCACTGGGCCACCCAGGCAGTGAGGACCTAATAGCTCTGTTAAGACAGGGCCGGATGACATAAATGCAGTTGTTTGATGGCACCTCCCAAATCAGGCTTCACCTTTTACCAGAGATTAGCCACACGTCATAAAAGCCACCCTCCTTTTGTGCAAATGACTGGAGAAAGTTGTCACATGTTGCTGTTGTCATTGCAATCTGAGCAAGAATTTCCAAAACATGGGAGTAACTATGGTCATGATGTCTAGGGCTCAGCACCATTGTACTCTGAGCTCTTCCAAGATAGGGCAGCCTCGTGCACGTGGCAGGCGGGTCACTAACCAAACCAAACCAGATCAAACCAAACCAAACCAAAAATTTTAGAGAGATGGAAAGATGTCTGCCACATCCTTATAATTTTCTAAAACATATATTTCTTTTTTTAGTTATACCATTGAGTAAAGGGCTCTCAGATACTTTTTTCTGTAATTGGAACACCCTGGGTGTGTCACACTTTGTCTTCATATACATATATATATATATATATATATATATATATATATATATATATATATATGAAGGCCTGCCCCAAGATCTTCAGTAGACAAATGACTAAAACCCTGGGCAGCACCAACCCTATGTATGTTTTCACATTCAAATATTTACAATAAACTTTCATCTCACAACACAAAGCACTTGGTGCCTCCTCTCCAACTGGAAGTGCCTTAAGCTACTTAGAAGCATTCACAAGAAACTCACATGCATTTCTCTGAAAGAGAAGCAGTCTGTTCAAACACTTCATTTTACTGTGCGAAGTGAATGGATTGTTGCCTTTTCCACTGGCAACCACTACCAAGAAGAATAACAAAAATACAATGATGGGGCAGTGGCCAGAAGGAGGGTAGTGTATACAGCACGAATACACTGGGCAAAAGGATTCTTCTCATCCCTGGAAAGACAGATTAAGACAGTGTGAGGCCCCGAGTGCAATTTCAAACTTGGAACTTGTTTCTAGTATTCATTAGTTAATATTTTCAGATGTAATACATCACATATAACTGAAATCTCCAAAAGCAAATCCATACAAGTCTAGGGAGTCATTTACATCATTTTCTCTCGCAGAAACGGAAACCAGCTTCCTCTTCATTTTAAGGTCTTGGGCATGGGTTTTCTGCCACTTCCATGTCATCTCCTGAATGGCATATGTCATCTGTACTGTAAATACTCCTGACCCTGTAAGTAAGATCCGGGGATTTATTCTGTCCTCTCTGGGGTCTAGTAGTTTTCCACATGCCCTTGGGTACCTTGGGAAGGGACCTGATCTTCCAGCTACCAGTGTGTACTCCTCCAGTGGCCATTCACACAGCTCAGCTTACATAAGCCAGCAGTTCTTCCCAGATCCTGATAGTGTTGACAGTCCAGAGGGAAGGCAGGCACCAGACAAGACGCAGGATGCTTTGATAAGTGATATGAAAGAAAGGGACAGAGTGTAATGAGGGAATGTGGCCTAGTTTGGGAAGTAGGTTTTAAACTGTTTTAAACCTGTTCTCTTTATTGATATTTTGGGGAAAAGAAAAGTTGCCACCTCATGCTGGTAGTGTAAGAATTGGTATGGCAGCTACAAAGCACTGTGCACCTTGTCTGTCACACAGAGAACATTCTCCAATCTTAGCGATGGAAGACACCATCATCATGTTTGCAATTCTCATTTTCAACAGAGTGGCCATTTGTTCTGAGATCTAAATGGAGTGTGTGATGGCTGACTGCCAATGTGACTGGGTTTGGAATCACCTGGGAGACACACCATGGGTGTATCTGTGAGGGTGTTTCCAGAGAGGATTAGCTGAGGAGGGAAGAAGAAATCCCCTTTGAATATAAGAGGCACCATTGCATGGACTGGGGTCCTGGGCTGAATAAAAAAAGGAAGAAGTGAGTTAGTACCAGCATCCATCTCTTCTTCCTGAGTGTGGGTGCCGTGTGAGCAGCCATATTATTTGGCTTTCTGAAGTCTGTGGGCACCACATGAGCAACCATTTCATCCTGGCTTCCTGACTGTGGGTACAATGTGAGCAGCTACCTCATTCTGACTTCCTGACTGTGGGTACCACGTGAGCAGCCATTTCATGCTGGCTTCCTGACTGTGGGTACCACGTGAGCAGACATCTCATGCTGGCTTCCTGACTGTGGGTACCACGTGAGCAGCCCTCTCATGCTGGCTTCCTGACTGTGGATGCCACATGAACAGCTACCTCAAGCTCCTAAGACCTTGACCTCCCTGCCGTGATGGACTCCATGTTCTCAGAAGCAAATTTTTCTCCCTGTCACCTGCTTTTGTGAAGTATTTGGCTTCAACCACAAGAATGGGAAGTGATACAGGGTAGGAAACTTAGCTAGGGATATTAGGGATGTTCTACTTTCTTTTCTGCGGCTGTGATGAAATTTGAAGGGAGGAATTTGAAGGGCTAATTCAGCTTTATCCATCTACGTCGCGATCTTTCACTGAAAGGAGCCGAAGAGGGACTCAGTGCAGGAACCTGAATGTAGAAACCATGAAAGAACACTCACTCACTGCTAGCTGGCTCACTCACTGACTCATGCTTGGCTGGCTTTCTTGTGCAACCCATCAGGATGCCTTCGGGATGATGCCATTCACAGTGGTCTGGGCCCTCCTACATCAGTGAATGAGCAATGTCCCACAGACATGCTCAGAGGCCAATCTGCCTCAGGTAATGCCTTAGTTGAGGCCGCCCTGTCAGATGACTCCAGGCTATGTCGAGTTGACAATTAAAGCTCGTTAGAGCATGGGAATTGCCATTTCTAATCCAGGTCCCCTTTGTTCCTCTGCAACTGTTAAAGGGCCGTACAGAGTTAAGTGTCCCTATGTAAGATAAAGATACTCAAGCAACATTTTAAAAAGCCAAGACTGGCCTACTAGCTCCTTACCTATTGTCTGTATCCTGTATCCTGTGACAATTTGCTTTTCAAAGTGAACATATTAATAATGAGTGAATTTCCAAAGTTGGCAAAGCAGCCTGAAATATGTAACAACCTGGATTCCAGGTGTGTGACAAAGCTCCAGAAACCTCCATGTCTGCTGGTTAGCTTTCTTTCTGTTTCTTTCCCTACCCCCCTTCCTCTTTGGGTCTGACATCTGTGTCTGTCTGTCTCTCTCATTCTAAATTACAAAGGGCCGTAATTAACAACACCTCCATAGGGTATCCTTGATTCTGTCTATTGTTCTTGATTCTGAAGATCCTCTCAGCTGTATTTTCTTAGGAGGAACCCCATTGGGAGAGTCATTGTCACGTGGATCAGTCTGGGCTGCTCTTTTAATTCCCAGCCTCAGAACTAAGCAGAAAAGAAAAGGCAGATAAAATGAGAAAGATAAAAGGTAGAAGATTAAAGAAGGGTGGGACCAGGGGGCGGCAAGAGCTGGAGCGATGGCCACAGTTTGATAGTGGTTGACAAGACAACACCTGGGAGGTGGCAGGATCTTTGGCCAATCCCCTCTCAGGTCTGTGGAACAGCAATGTGTGTGAATCTTTCCTGGAGTGACTGACCACAGACTGTAGTCAAGGGAGTTGAAGCTTTGTGTGAAACATACTTATCCAAGGAGGAAAAAAACAATCCACTTTTATTCCCCAGAGAAACTTCAGACCTGGTCTTTATCATGACTTTATTCTCAGGATGCATGACCCACTAGCACTGTCCTGGACAATGGGACAGTTCTCTCAGCTCTGTGCTGTGAAAACCTTCTATCTATCTGGCTTCAACTCCCACCATTTTTCCACAGACCCTCCAGTAAATTACGTACCTAGCTTTGTCAACAGCTTCCTGTTTGTTCAGTATATTCGCATCTACTTGCTGGTGACATCCATCCATCCATCCATCCATCCATCCATCCATCCATCCATCCATCCGTACATACATACATACATCCACACATCCATCCATCCATCCATCCATCCATCCATCCATCCATCCATCCATCCATCCACACATTCATCCATCCATCCATCCCTCTATCCTTGTATTAATAGGTGTCAATCATCTACCTTTGCCAAGCACGACTCTAAGCACAGAGATTAAGAGAGCTGAAGAAACTAAGCTGTTTTTAGTTGTGTTTCTCATTGCCATGACCAAATATGGGAAAAGCAGTAACATAAGAAGGAAAAACACCAGTTAATTATTGGCTCATAGTTTAAGGAGACCATTTCGTCTTGGTGGGAAGGCATAGTAGCAGGAGCAGAAGGTTGACTGTTCATACTTCATCACAGCCAGAAAGTAGAACGAGAACAGGAAGTGAGGTTTGTCTATGAAATTTCAATTCCTCCCCCCCTCCCCACCAGGAGCCTACTTCCTCCAGCAAGGTCCCACCTCCTATGAGTTTCACAATCTTCCAAAACAGCGCCACCTGCTGGGGATAAGTGTTTGTGCGCCTGTGGGGCTTGTTTCACACTCAAACCACAGCAGCAGGTGCTGCTCTGCTATTCTAGCTGGAGGTTACCTTAAAGTAGCTTTGGGTCATTTGCTATTTCTACACTTACTGAACACCTTTTATTTGCTAGGATTTCTGCCACGTACTGAGAAAACAAAGACCGGCGAGACTACGGCTGGTCCCAACCATTCATGGTACCAAGAACCAAAGCAGAAGGTTGTGTTAGTCCGTGAAGCACGCTGGTGATACTGGAAACAGGCTAGAGAGAGGATAACCAACTGAGAATGTGTAGGGAGAATGTAAAATGCCGTTCTCAAACAGACTTGGGTTTGCCTTTCTGTGTAGCAGTTACTAATTTATGCAATAAATAATGGAGTACCTTGGAAGGCTTTGAGGAGTTTCGGTGCACGTAAGCACCAGGTAAATGTTAGCCTTTGTTGCTTTCCATACTAAGTCCAGCCTTGCATGGCATTAGGAATTATCGTAATAGAAGGAGCCCGGAACAGCTGGAGCTCAGAGAAATGCACAGACAGAAGAGTCAAGTAACTTCTCCATGCCGAAGCAGTCTGGGGTCTGGTTTCTCTCCCATATGACGCCATCGCACGCACTACAACCCAACACTGTGCCTCACGGCAGAACTCTCTATTTTTAAAAATGAGTAATGAGTTTTTTAACATGATCTTTGTAGACTAGCCCAGAGAGAGATTGTGTCTGAATTCATCCTCTCTCCGTTGTATCAGACCCAGGATGTTCTGATGTTCTCCTGGAGCAATGCACACACACACACACACACACACACACAGAGAGAGAGAGAGAGAGAGAGAGAGAGAGAGAGAGAGAGAGAGAGACTGACTTAAGATTCTGTCTCCATCTGCTCTTCATAAATACCACATACTGGCCTGTATTTAGCAATCTCCTTTCCTGGAATCTCCCTGTTAGGTTTCAGAGGAGAAGGATGCCAGGCTTCAGGACAGTGTGCCAAGGTCAGCTGCAGAATAGCTAAAACCAAGGTCACCCACCAACATGTCTGATAACACCAGAGTCTGCTAAGTACATCAGCACAAGGCTTGGGGGAAAATCCTTGCAGAGTACTCTTCCTGAATCTCTCATCAGAGAAATACAGTTTGGGTATTTAAATTCAAACATGGCTTGCCTGTGGGTTATGTTTTCAAAGGCAAATATTGTCGAGTCGGTCATTCCATTCTGTTGTGGTGGGTGGCACGGTGAGGGGGCTGGGATTGGAGCCAAGACTGGGAGAATGGAGGACAGGGAACCAGCCCACAAATACTACCAGGTAGATCAGGGCAGGTGGGGGAGGGGTCAGAACTGGGCAGATATGAAGCCACTGGAAAGAAAGTTGTTGGATTTTGGGGCTTTACAGTTAAACGAAGAATTTAAATAGTAACAGTAAGATTATCTGGGAGATGACGAGGAAGGAGACCAAGGTAGCATATGGGGGTGAATATGGTCCAAACACATCCTATGCTGGAATCAAAATATCTTTAAGGGATATGGGGATGCCAGCACCATGTGTATGAGGTGTGGTAATACATGCTTGTAATTCTAGGGAGGTAGAGGCCAGACAATCATAAGTTCAAGGTAATTTTTGGCAGCATCAATTCAAGGCGAGTCTGGGATACAGGAGATCTTGTCTCAAAACAGCCAGAAAAGAGATGGGAGATGGTTCAGTTAGTGAGATACTTGCTTTGTAAACACTTGGGTCCAAATTAGATCATTCAACCTTACCTAGCCTAATTGGATAGTTCCAGGACAGTGTGAGACCCTGTCTCCAATGAAGATGGTACTTGAGGGATGATGCTTAAGATTGTCCCCTGGTCCCCCCCCCCAACACATATACACACACGTGTACTTATACATTAAACACACACTATAAAGAACCTTTATGTATTCATCACTTTGTTCAGTGATGGATATATATATACACACACATATATATATATGATTATATACAGTATATAAATACACATATGAACATATACATATAATTATATATAATAAATAAACACACACACATATATTTGCTTGTAAAGAATGAGAAAATTAGCTAAATATACTAAGAGATACATAATCTCAGCAAGCAACAGACTAGAACATTAGAACCTGTGGGGCGATATTCTCAATCAAACTACAACAGGTGGCTACAGAGAGTTAAAGTCTGGCTGAGGAGAGAACTACTGGGTAGGGAATGATATGAAGCAAAGCAGGAGAGAAATGGAGACATATAAACACATACATACACAGACAATACACATACACATGGGGCTAGAGAGTGACAAAGACAGAGAGAGAGAAGAGAGAAGAGAGAGAGAGGGAGAGGGAGGGGGGAAATTACCTATCTTGTCAGATGCAATTTGACCAGGTCAATACAAATGGAGGGCTCTTGAGGAAAGGCCAGAGTGACATTTGACATTTGTAGAGAATAAAATAGAACAGAGTGGAAAAGGACATTCAGGTTCTACTAGTGAACTCTCAGCGAGACTGGCGGAGCAAGGCTAAATGCTCAGTTTATTCCAACATCAATTTTATTGTTAACTCACTGATAACGGAGTCATCAGTACCTCAACACAGAGAATCTAAGGTGAGAAACGGCAGAGCCTGCTGAGAAAAGGTATACTGAGTAGAGTTTAGGGCTGAGGGGATGGCTCAGCAAGCAAAGTCCTCAAACATGAGGACCAGAGTTCAGCACTCCAGCTCCATAAGAAGCTGGGTGCTGACTGTAACCACAGTGATCAGCGACAGAGGCAGAGCTAGAAGGATGCGGGGGTTTACCACAGGCAGCCTACTTCCTGGTTCAATGTGAGACTCTGTCAAGAATGTTAAGGCAGAAAGTGACAGAAAAGGGCACTTGACATCCTCCTCTGGCCTCAGTGCATACATGGCTGCATGCACCTGCATACACGCCACACACATAAATGTACAAAAACACATGAAAATTGAACCTTTCTTGGTTGGCTCCACTGCCATTCAGGATGTTGAAGGTCACTCTGGGAACAGCAATCATCATGGCTCAGGCACAGGGTGCGTGTGTGACCTAGTGGGGTGTTACCAAGTCTAAAATTCCATTGTTTCTAAACCACCATTGTCCATGATCTCTTTAATCTAGAGTTTGTCAAAGGCTGTTCCCGAAGATACAGTGTTGTGAGATCTGAAGAGGTGAGAAGTGTACAGACTTACTGCCAAGAGATCAAGAGCCGTTTGTTTGCACCACCCCTGCTCTCCCAGCTCCTATAGCTTACAGACGAGAAGGTATGCTGCAAAGCAGGAAAGAGCACACAGGCTCCTTCCATCATCCAAATGTCACGTGGACACGATCTCCTCTACTGGGACAGTCTTTCTTCTCTAAAAACTTGTCAGTATGTGTATCTGTGTGTGGCATGTGGTCACATATGTGTGCCCGTGCATAGGCTGTGCACACACACTGATGCCAATGTTGAGTGTCCCTGCTCTCTCTCTCTCTATATATTATCCAGGATCTTTCACTGAGCCTGGAGCTAGGATGGCAGTCAGCGAGTATCAGAGATCTTCCTGTTTGTGTCCCAGACAGCACTTGGGTTAAAAAGTACATGTGGCCACAATATCCTGTAGACATGGGGAACTGGGACTCAGGACCTCTGAAGCACTGTTACCCCCACTGAGCCATCTCCCTAGCTTGGGAAAAACAAAGTGTTTCCAAGAGAAGTTTTGTAACAGATTACTACAGATACTTGTTTTTTGTACAGGAAGTTACTGACTTGTGTGTGTGTGTGTGTGTGTGTCTCAAGATTACTTCTGGGGTTTAGCAGAGCTAGGACTAGGGCAAGAATCTGGGACCCCTCTTCTGCTCACCCTTTCTAGCCCAGCCCAAGGAGCCAAATTTTGGCATGTCTCGGAGATGGAAGAATATCTTGTTTAAATTCAGCGTTTCTTTATCTTCTTTGTCTTTTGGTTTTCCTTCTCTTTGCTGAGAAATTAAAGTAGCAAAGCTCAGAGAGGGGGGTTTAGCGAAAAGAAAGAAAGAAAGAAAGAAGCAAAGTTGTAAGACCCTTCAGACACAATGTTCTGTTGTTGTCTGGATTTTCAGAGACTTAGAGGTCTCCAGGCCTTCATGTACTGACCTTTTAGGTCCCTGTCGTTGTCTGGGACCTCAGGGTGGATGGTAGGGGGAGGGGAACAGGGCTTTCAGAAACCCGGGTGATTTGTGGAAAGAGCCTGTTCCTACCACTTTGCTACTACGGCAATTTCTTTTCCTCTAGTCTCTGTGATTACAAAATGTCACCCTGGAAACAGTTCAATATTCCCTTGAAAACATAAAAGCAACCAAAATGAAAAACTACCAGAAATCCAGACCTCTTTGTAAAAGACATTAGATTGATTTTATGCGGGATCATGAGGAAGTTTGCCCTCACTGTTGGGGGATGTTATCCAAGATCTCACCATGGAGGAGGCAAGGGGCCCTAATAGGATAGCAGATACTGGAACGTAGCTCAGAAGAGAATCTGGTGACCCAGGGACAATGCAAGGTGTGTCTCCCATGGGCACACCGACAACCAGAACTCACTCCTTTGCCCTGGCTGTCAGCCTTCTATACATCTGAGCATCTCATCAGACCAAACACTAGACATTTAGAATGATGAGCGTGGTCAAGTGATACACACAGGTGAAACTTACTATTTTCATTAGAGAACTGAGAACAATTGGAACATCTAAATGATTGCCTTTGGGGCTAGCGAGATGGCTCCATGGGTAAAGTTGCTTACTGCACAAGCCTAATTACCCAAGTAATCCTAGTCCTTAGTACTGACAGTGGAATAAGAGAACAGACTCTTGCAAACTGCCCTCTGATCTCTACTCATGGCACATGTGCACTGATACTGTGTACATACCCCTCTCTCTTACACACACAGATACACGATAATATATAAAATAAAACTGTAAAGGATCGCCTTTCTTTATTGTGACTCTTGACTCACCCTGTGTGTCCTGCCCTAGAGTCAGTGAGATTCCAATGAGTTTACCAAATAGCCCAGTGTCACCTGCTTTCCTGACTAGAATGACCCCATGCCATGGACTCTTGTGAGTGAAAGACAGATTTTTGTTCAGTGTGAGGAAAAACAGAGAAGAAACCATCCATTCCCAAAGACTAAGTCAAAGTCAGGGTACTCTGAATAGTTTAAGGTCTGTGTTCAAACACACACACATACACACACACATACACACACACACACACACACACACACACAAACACACACACATGTAGATGTCTGAGGTTTGTGAAGGCCAAAAGAAGGCATCCAATCAACTATAATTAAAGTTACTCTCTAATTTTAACAAAAGGGGGAGGTGCTGTAGGAAATCCTACCACCAGTAGCCTTTAAGTTACCTGCCCACTTGGGTGGTATGTCAAGCTGATGTAAAGCATGTGTTTGACCTCTCTTTCCTGGCTGTGGGATTCAGTTACTGTTCCCCATTCAAGCAAAGGACTGTGAACTGTGAGTCCATCCCTAAATAAATAACCCTTTATTATATTCAATTATGAGGTAGTGTGGGATTTCATTTTAGCATCCATCTTCAGACACCCCACACAATGTCCCCTTCTCTGTCAAATTAAAAAAGAAGGTTTTAACTTTAACATAGTAAAATTTCATATGCAAAAAGCAGTAATTATAGTTACAATATTTAGTCTATTTGTATCTGGAAAGTTTCATATCTAATTTATCTTTTATCATAACTAAGAAAAACTTTAACTACCTGTCTTCAACTCTTCAAAAACTCCAGAAAGTTATAAAATCACCCAAGTAAACAGTAAGTGCATTGTAAGCAACTTCCAACATTTCAGAATTGACAGAGACATCTCATTACCTGGACAATCACCCACAGTTCTTCTGTAATGTTGGGGCATCCATCTTTAGACTACAGGCCCATAATATCCAGCAGACTTTTCTATGGAACAGGAAATTTGAAGATGTGTTCTGCCCTGTAATGGAAAAGTTCATCAGTTGCTTTCTTATGTATGTTGTAGAATGTCTCACATATCTTCCGTGAAACAGGAACCCTGAAGGACCGTCTCACATTTAAGTCAGTTAAGCAGTCATTTCTGTGGGTCCTACATATCCAGTTCATATAGCATACCATTAGACAGTTCAGGCAAGAGCAGTACCTTGGCCAATTGGCTAGCCATGTCACATTGAAGGCAAATTCCATAATCAACTTCTTCAGTGCCCATCAACCTCTCTGAAGTAATTGGTGCTGCCAGAAACAGACATGTGTCACTGTCAAAAAAATTCATATTCTGTAGAAACTAAAGCAGAACCTCTTTTCCAAAGTAATATATCCTTAGACTCAAATTTTAAAGTCAAAATACCTTTAAAATATATATATGTTGGTTTAGCTTAACAGCCTGTACAATGAAATGTCTCTCTGTGGTTAGCTCATTCACAATAAAAAAAAGAAAAGAAAACACAATGGTATACATTATCCAGACTCTGTGTTTTCCATCTTTATGTGTTTTTTCTTTTTAGCCCTTTAATCTATGACTGTTTGGACTCTTTTATATTACTTTTCTGTCTCTTTAAAGACTTGTTTTATTTTTAACTGTCTATACTCCTTTTCGTCTCTCTTCCAAGCCTATGTAAATCTTTTAAACACAGTGTGACCCATTCAGAGGATTATTTCTCTCGGAATCTGTCTTTATAGCATAGCTGTAATCATTTTCTGATCAGGATCATGATTTTTTTCCTAAATACTAAGTGGGCATACCTAGGACCAACTCTGCAGCCCTGTCTGTCGACTCTGCTCCATCCAACACGGCAGAGGTATGCTCAGCACCTCTGAAAGTCATGCTTATCACCCTGACTCCAGGGACACAGCAGGTCTACATCACCATTGAACAACTAGTAGCATGCTGCTCACAAACCCCATCTAAGTGCAGCACCTCCCAAAAGAGCCAGAACCGTTCATTTGCGCTACCGGAACAAACCGGAAAGCCATTTCTTAAAGGAGTCACACCTCTGCTTGTGGCCTGCAAACAGAGCTTATCTGAAAAAAAATAAAAATAAAAAACAAAAAACAAAAAAGAAAAAACCTGTGTGGCTACTAAGAAGCTGCTCTTGGTTCCCAATTTTGTGTGTCTAGAAGCACCCTCCTCCCACTTTTAAAAGCCTTTTTAGGTCATATGTGGATCTATGCTCCAGACAGTGGGTGCCATTTTGTAATCGGAAATGGCTCATTTGTTCATGGCCACCAAGACCCCAATAATTACACATAATATATAATAATCGCAACACTCCCTGGTCTATTAGCTCAGGCTTCTTATTAATTGGCTTCTGCATCTTAAATAATTAACCCATTTCTACTAATCAATGTATCACCACGAGGCTGTGACCTACCAGTAAGCTTCTGGCATCTGTTTCCTTTGGTAGCTATATGGCGTTTCTCTGACTCTGCCTACTCTCTCTGTATCTGTTCCATCCTGGTTATATTCTGCTCTGCCATACGTCAAAGCAGTTTTATTCATTAACCAATAAAAGCAACATAGATCCAGAAGGACATCTCACATATATGTAAGTCCCTGATGCATATATGTCTTTTGCCCATGTTATTTCAGTAAATATTTCCCACTTAAGAAACTATTACTGCAGATGTTTATCACGATCCAGTAAAAATAATTCCAGAGGACTGGGGACATGGTTCAGTCTGTAAAGTATCTGCCCTGAAAACATGAGGACTTGAGTTCAGATCCAGAAGAACCATGTAAAATGTGGGCATGATGGTACACTTATAATCCTCGTGCTGGAGGAAGAGGCGTAAGTTAAATGAATCTCCAGAGCTCACTGGCCAGCAGTTTAGCCAGGTGAGCTCTGAATTCAATGAGAACCTCTATCTCATGAAGTAAGGTAGAGGGGAATGGAGGAACACATCTTGGCTGGAGAGATGACTCACTGGTCAAGACTGTTTCCTGTTCTTACAGACGAACTTAGTTTGATTACCAGTACCCCAGTTAGGTAGCTCACAAATGATCTATCACAAAGTAATCCCAGCTCCACGAGATCCAGCACCTTTTTCTGGCCTCTGCTGGTATCTGCACTCATATGCACATAATGACATGCAGATACACACATGGGGCACCTGAAGTCAACCTCTAGCCTCCCCATAGGCATTCTCATGTGACTGATGTGCATGTGAATACACACACACAGACCTCACACACAATATACATAAACACACTCCACACACATATACATATACCACACAATACACAAATCACACACATATACCGTACATATACACCTGCCACCTCTCTCTCTCTCTCTCTCTCTCTCTCTCTCTCTCTCTCTCTCTCTCTCTCTCACAAGCACACACACACACACACACACACACACACACACACACAAAGACTCCTAAGTTATAGGTGTCTGCTTTCATAGGCATTTCCATTCCAGAGCACTTAGCAATCAGAGAAGAATTTCAGTTTAGAGATGAAAGGAGTCTCTGGCTTGGCCAACAGCCTTATGCTGTAGATGGAATAATGAAAGCCAGTGGTTCATTTGTTTGGAAAGCATTTATCAAATGAGTAGGCTGTGTCGAATTCAGGGAAACTGAGATAAAAAAGAGACAGCTCATTCCTCCAAAGAACTCACTGCAGAGCTGAGGAGTTTTGAAAAAGAGCCTTAAGCATTCAGCCAGATGAGAGCAGTAATGCAGGAGAGCCCAAGGGATTTTAGGGCTATGGAAGTCAATTAGCTAACTCACCTTTAGGAGGCCTGGGCTTTTAAAGGAGCCTGGACATAAAAGCTTCAAAACAGAGCAGAATAGATAGGAACTAACTGGCTAAGGTCACATTGTGCTTGTGACAAGGTCAGAGCTCTAACCTCAGGATCTGAAATTCCATGGGGGTGATATTTGGACTTCACTTAATTTGCTGAACACCAAATGGGTCCTTACAGGGACAGTGAAGTGCCACACAAGTGAGCAACGGAGGTTTCAAAGGGAACTAATAGTCAGTATTATAAAGTATGAAAATCCACTGAAATTTGACTTGTAGAGTACCCGCACTCATTAGAAGAGAAGGGTCAGAAGTAGGAGAGAATTAATTACAATAACAATGGTAGCCAGGCAGTGGTGGCTCAGGCCTTTAATCCTAGCACTTGAGAAACAGAAGCAGGTGGATCTCTGTAAATTTGAGGCCAGCCTGGTCTACAAGAGCGAGTTCCAGGACAGGCTCCAAAGCTACAGAGAAACCCTGTTTCCAAAAACCGAAACCAAACCAAACCAAAATAAAAATGGCAATGCTGTTGCAGGAAAGCCTCCTCACTCACTCGCCAAGACAGGAAGATGGGGTGGATGGCAGAAGGGAGGTTCTGTTCGATATTTTCTTCACTCTTCACTGAGGCACAATACCTAAAAGCAAAGAGAATTAAGGGGGTGTTAATTTGACTTGCAAATAGGCACGATGACAAGAGCGACTTTTGCTCTGGCAGGAGAGCAGGAGGCTGCTTGTTCATGTCTAGGTGGATCAGGAAGCAGAGATGGGATGGGAAACAGGGTCCCCTAAACCAAGGCCCTGCTTCCTAGAAATCCTCTTCCACCAGGAAGGTTCACATCCTAAGTGTTCCACAACTTTTGAAATAGTGTTGCCGGGCAGTGGAGGCACATGGGGGGTAGAGGCAGGCAAATCTCTCTGAGTTTGAGGCCAGCCTGGTCTACAGAGCAAGTTCCATGACAGCTAGGACTGTTACACAGAGAAGCCTTGTCTTGAAAAACAAAACAAACAAAAACAGAAACAAAAAAGAAAAGAAATGTAAAGAAATAATGTTACCAGCTATCACCAAGTATTCAGACTCAGGAGCCTATGGGAAATTTTCATCCAAATACTATCAGAGGAAATATCTCAATGTGTGTTACCTGCTATAATGATTAGTTTTTCTCTTTAATTTCCTTTTTTATTCAAACACAGCCTAGGTTTACCTGTGAAGAGAAACTCACCTTGGTGAGTGATTATCAAGATCCAATTGGCCTGTGGGCATGTCTGTGGGGAATTGTCTGGAGTCTTGCTCATTCATTAAGTGTTGAGGGGCGACTCAGTCCACTGTGAGCAGCACCATTCCCTAGGCAGGGAGTCCTAAACTGTAAGTGCAGAGAGGAAGCTGGACATTAAACACACATGCAAGTCATGTGTGTGCATGTGTGTATATGTGTGCAGGTATGAGCGTGCACACACATGCACACCCTTTACTGGTACAACGTAGCTAGCTGCTTCCGTTTTCTGCTTTTCCACATTGATGAACTGTAACCTGGAACTGTGAGCTGAAATAAACCCTTTCTCCCCTAAGCTGCTTTTTTGTCAGAGCATTTTTATCACAGCAATAGAACTGAAACCAGAACATCTTCCTTAAGGAGGTGGTAGCTTTCAGCTCCTGCCAGTGGAACGCAGCATGCCATCTCCATAGTAACCAACAGGACTGCTCTGATCTATCTTGTTATGTACTGGAGGAGTTAGAAGCAAAGCCAGGGACACAGAGAGGCTATCAGGCCATGACCTAGGATGCCCTCCCTCCAAATGCTGGCCTGTTGCTTCTAAGGCCTAGCACTGCAGGGGGACAAAGAAAACTGGAAGAAGCTTAGGCTGGAACAGAGCTCTGACCTTGTCACACGTATCCCCTGTGACACTAGCCTATTAGTTCTCTTTTATTTAGCTTTCTGCTCTGTTTTGAGGCCTTGGTCCCCAGGCTCATATCCTTTAAACGCCTTTGCTGCTGTCTAGGACTCCTAAATGTGAATTAACTAATCGACTTCAACATCCCTCAAGCCCCAGTGCTCTCCTGCATTACTGTTCTCATCTGGACGAGTGTTTAAGCTTCTTTTACAAAACTCCTCTGCTCTGGGGGGGGGGGGGGTGTTACATATATCATAGGTGTCGCTGCACCATTCAGAGAAATTCAGTTTCTGTCCAAATCAGCATATATTACTGTGCCTCCTCTCTAGGGATATGTTATCTCTGGGTACTTTTGACCACAGATTCCCATTTCACCCTGTCTTAAATACAGACATTTCAGATGACTAGGAATCTCGAACAAGGAGGTTTTCAGAATTGAGTTAGTCTGTATAGCACAGCGCCTGTGTCCATGTTATTGTTTTGTCTTTTTGTTATGTATATGAGTGCCCCCCTGTATGTGTGTGTATGTAGGCCCAAAGTCAACCTTGAGTATTGTTTCTGAAGATACCACCCTTTTTTTGTTCTTTTACACAATCTCTCACTTTTCAGCAGGAGTCTGCTGATTGGGCTATGCTGGCTCATCAGTGAGCCCCATGATCTGCCTATCTGCACCTCTCCAGCACTGTGAATACAAGTGTACATTATCATGCCTGACTTTTAAAATTGTAAGCCTGCTCCTTATGAAGAGGGATGGAATCAATTGATTCTGTCTGACTGGATCAGTGTAGGCCAGTGCGTATCTTCGGTATTTCAAAGAATAATCAGATTCTCATCAGCTTATAACTGATATCTGAAAACCTTTCTGAGAAGACCAGAGAGTGAATCTAGGGTTTATGAGATACATGGTCTCTGTTGCAAGATTTCAAATCTATCAACCTAGTGTAGAGGCATGCTTGAGTTATATGCAAATGAGTATGAGTTACAATAAAGCTTTATGCTTATAAAATGTTTAGAATATTTGTTGAATATGTGTATTTCAACATTTCTTTTTTTCCAGTGTGTTATTTCTGGCTTCTTTATCAAAAGTCAGGTGCCCATAGGTAGATTTATGCCTACATTTTCAGTTTGAGTCTATTGACCAACCTGTCATTTTTATGCCAACACCATGTGAATTTTTATTACTATATTTCAGTAGAACAGCATGAAATCAGGGATGGTGATACTTCCAGCAGTTCTTTTATTGTCCAGGATTGTTTTAGATATCCTGGGTTTTTTGTTTTTCCATATGAAGCTGGGAACTGTTTCTTTGAGGTCTATAAGGAATTGTGTTGGGATTTTGATAGGGATTGCATTGAATCTGTAGATTGCTTTTGGTAGGATAGCCACTTTTACTATGTTAATCCTACTGATCCATGAATATGGGAGATCTTTCCATCTTCTATTATCTTCTTCAATCTATTTCTTCAAGGACCTGAAGTTTTTATTATATAAGCCTTTGATTTGCTTGGTTAGAATTACCAATGTTTGTTTGTAGAAGAATGCAAGTAGGTTCATGTTTATCACCCTGCACAGCACTCAAGTCC
Source organism: Myodes glareolus (assembly GCF_982192425.1). Classification (NCBI taxonomy): domain Eukaryota; kingdom Metazoa; phylum Chordata; class Mammalia; order Rodentia; family Cricetidae; genus Myodes; species Myodes glareolus. Next base: position 67,632,913 of record NC_142034.1, read on the forward strand.
AGGTGTATCAAAGACCTCAATACAAAACCAGATGCCCTGAACCTGATAGAAGAGAAAGTGAGTGTAAATAGTCCTAGGCACACTGAAACAGGAGGCACTAAGGTCAACAATGTGGAGACCCAAAAATGTGAGGCTGCTTCTACCTCATCTGATGGTCAGAGACTTTGGAGGTTGCTCAATTTGTTTGACAAGTGTAACTGCACTCTCTAATGAGAGTCAGAAAAGGGGTGGATCTGGAGGGGAGAAGCGGGGAAGAACTGGGAGGAGCTTGTGGGAGGTTAAAATCCGATTGGATTGTATGAGAAAAGAATCTATTTTCAACAAAAAATCATTGAAAAATATTTTATAAGAACTCCCCAAATGTTCAGAACAGAAAATGAGACTGAAATAGGTCAGTGGTTGCTTAGGATTTAAGGGGATGGAGAAGTGAGGAGTGAGGGCTTACAGGATGTAGGATTTCTTTGGGGTTGATGATAACATTCTAAACTTTGTTGATCCTTTTCAAACTTTGTGACTATAGATCTGTTACAGTGAATATTTTAGTTGTTGTTCTAGACAGTACATTGGTGAATTGTCATATGCTCTTTAAACTTGTTGAAAGCAGTTTCGGGGACTGAAGAGGACTCTCTTGTCCCAGACTCCATTCTTCTCTCCTCGAGTGTCCTCCAAGTCTTTCTGTTCTGGAGCAGGCTGGACCTGGTTCTGGAACAGGGAGAAAGCAGCAGAAGCAATGCAGAATATCATGACTTCTATAACAGCGTGGGAGCCATCTCCAACAGAGGTTACAGTGGGGTTTATTTCACGTATAAAATGCTTGCAATGGGAACAAGAACCTAGAAAATAGTGGGGAAAAAATGCTTTGCTCTGACTAGAAATCCCCCAGAAACCCCAGCATGACAGTCTCATCAGGGTTCCCCTGTCGTCTCTGCAGGGTGCTGTGAGCCCCCAGTTTGAAGGTGCTTTGCTGTCCTCTGCTGCTTCTCTCTAGCTGCTTTCCATTCAATGTTCTTTCACTTTTGCTTGCACCGTAGTTAAGAAAACCACGAATTCAAAACTGAAAGCACTGCTATTGTAGCTCATTCTTTGTATGGAGCAGCTGTCTTCTAGAATTTGCCCCCGCCCCCTGTGCTGGGGATTCAGCACAGGGCAGAGGCTGGCCTGTCCATCGATGACTGAGCTGTGTTCCCTGCCCTAAACTGTAAATGAATTCCTGTGTATTATATGTGGATTCTGTATCAATAAGGCTTCTGTCAAAGAGAAAAACCTCTGTGGATACTGAAATCTGAATCCCATACATTTCACACATGGAGACACGTAACATTACCATCCCAAGTTTCCGAAACATGATCTTGTTGGTCATCTTTGCTGTGGGCAATAGTGACTGTCCACCTTTGGTTTATGGACCTTTCCTGATGATCACTGCTTTGGATTAATCAGTTTGCCTTCTAGAGAAAAGTAAGAAATGGGGTGTCTTTTGCACTGAGAGAGAAGCTGGCACCAAGAGCACTTAGGAGTTCCTTAGGATGGAAGAATGAGGAAGGAGATGGCTAGAAATTTATGGCTGAGCTCCTGGGACTCTTCTATCTGTAAGTTGTCCCTTGCTGGTGATGAAAGCCGTATTTCTAACCCTCTATCAACTCCTCTATCCCATCCACACTAGCAGGGACTTCAGGAAAGTTTTCCATCTCATTACATTCCCAATTCTACGTGAGAACCCTCACAAATGATTCCAAGGGTGAGGGGTCAAGGCTACCATTTTCTCCCTGAAGTAGACATAGGGGTACATGTGGACCAACAGCCACTGTGGGCATTCTCCTGCCTTGAAGCCTCTGACGCTTAGGTCACCATCATTTCGCAGCCCGTCTGTCTACTTAGATGAGGAACAAAGCCTCCTCTTCTTGTGTGCTTCCTCTGCTTTCAGAATTTGCCTTCCAGAGCTCTAGGGGCATTTGATGCCCATACGGGTGTTAGGACAATAACCTAAGAGGGTTGACAACATATATCGAATGTGAAATGTTCACCACCCCCATGGGCTCATATGCTGGTAACCAGCTGGTGCACCGAATTAGAAGGTTCTGGAACCATCAGAAGGATAGTGGAGCTTCACTGGAGGGAGTCGGTGGAAGAGTCTGGGACTTGAGATTCAATAGTTCTGCCTCAGTTCTTCAAGTCTTCAGCTTCTTGCCTGCGTATTAGATGTGGTCAGCCAGGCCACACCCTCAGCGATGGACTGTATACATTCTTAAGCTGCAGGGCAAAATCAACCCGCCCTGTCTTAAGTTGCTTTTTATTAGATATTTTGTCATAGCAATGGGAAAAGCAATGCCTATACCTTTCCTAGGTTGTCCAGCTTTCCTGGAGCAGTCCCTTTGTCTGTGAGACAGCAATACAGACACTCAGAACCAGCTAGACAATTTGCCTTTCTGAGTCTGGATCACAAGAAAAGGTCTGCTTTACCTTGAAAGGGATAAAAGGTTTCTCAAAAATGAGAGCATGCCTGATGAGAATTCGGGGCCAGCCTTGGAGAATGGGCCAGAAGGAAAGACTGACTAGGAAGATTTAGTGAAGCGAGCTGAAATTCTGGAAGGAAGGGCTGCAGCTGTGGTTGGAGAGGTTAGGAGCAGGAGGAGAAGGGCTTTTGGCTAAGGAGCTCCTGTGCCCTGAGGCAGGAGGGGCCAGTGAGTGAAGGGTGCTGAAGCTCAAACCCACCCAAGGCCTCTAAGCACTGAGGTCCTGACCACAGTCAGGGAGAAAATCTGAGCCTTGAGGCTCCCCATCCTGTCTCCCAGTGAATGTCGTTTCTCCGCCCAGGAGGATGGATGTGTCTGCTTCAGTGTGTTAAGGCAAGTTTATTTCCTTTTAACACGAGTAGAATTGAGTTCATTGACTGTATATTGAGTTCCCTGGCTCCTGGTGCAACTCCAAGTTTCCATTGCCTTCTTCCTTCTCCATTTGGACAGCCAAATTGGCTCTGTAGTGGTGAAGGGAGCTACCACGCCCCTGTAGCAGAAGGAACTCACTGAAGGATAATGGAGGGAAGATGTGCTGCCTAGTTTTGGGGTCAACTTGATCCAAACTAGAGTCATCTGAGAGGAGGGAGCCTCAACTGAGAAAATGTCTCCATCAGATCTGTCTGTCCACCAGCCTGTAATGATGATTGCTGGGGGAGGGTCCAGACACCGTGGGTGGTGCCATTCCTGGGCTGGTGGTCCTGGGTGCCCTAAGAAAGCAGGCTGAACAAGCCATAAAGAACAAGCCAGGAAGTAACACCCCTGCATGCACCAGCTCCAGCCTCCAGGTTTCTGTCCTGCTTGAGTTCCTGCCCTTACTCCCTTCAACAATGAATTAAAATGTGGAAGTGTAAGCAAAATAAACCCTTTCCTCCCCAAGGTGCTTTGTTGATGGTGTTTCATCACAGCAAATGAAACCGTGACTAAGACTGAAGGGGACTTCAAGGGAAGAGAGCATCCCTCTCTTGGGGGTAACAGGAGAGGCTGTTTTTCATGTTAACAAGGAGTTAGGTCCTGCATGTGCCACAACCCTGAGAGATTGTCTCTGCAGAGGGGTTTTCTGCTCCTTAGCCAGGGAGAGCAGAATGTTTTCTATTTCACGGACACTGACAGGTACTATGGGTAGGGTTGGAGGAGGGCCTGGTCAGGAGCACAGGAGAGTCTCAGGGGAGTCCCAAGAGGGGTAACAGGCTGCCTTGGGGTTCCTCTAGCTAAGGGGTCACTTATGTTCCTGGTTCTACAACACTAATGCTGCCCAAGTGACAGGGACCCTGAGACTGTAATTGCTGGCTTCAGCCAGGTTGGATCACCTCATGTGGCAATCTCACTGTACCCGGCACAAAGTTAAAGTGTCCCTGTCAAAGTAGATCAGATGAGGACATCCCCAGGCATCCCTCTAGAGACAGAAATACCTCTAGGAGTATCCCACATGATTCTCTGTACCTGTGCAATGTGATCTTCCGAGACCTACAAGGCTTGGCTTGTCACCACCCTCCCAACTTCTGTTTGTTTAAAAACCTCTTCTCAGTCAGTCAGTGGCAGGGACCCAAGATCTGCTGTTGGTCCAGAGCAAGACACCCAGCTAAAAGAAGATAAAAGGAGTAACATCCATTAATTATTTCAAAATACATATCAAGTGAAATGCACTGGTGGAGGTCTGAGAATTGGTCTAATAGGGCCTATTCTAAGAAAGCGGGGGGAAAGATGAATAAACAAATATAAGCTTCATTTCAGTTAGTAATAATACTAATAAGAATAGAGTCAAACAGAGAGACCAATAGCAGACAAAAAGGCAAGCATTGGAATAGGAGGTTGGAAACAGACCCTTGCAAGTGACTGTCCCCACCTGGACTGGAAGTGCAAACTCAGCAGACAGAGGTTCACTCCTGGGTGTGTGTCTTCAGATTTCTATGGCTGTGAAGAGACATCATGACCATGACAACTCTTATAAAGGAGAACTCAGTGGGCCAGAGGGGCACTAGGACTTGAGTTAGGCACTCTTTGCAGAAGGACTGTGGTGTGTTAGACAAGAATATGCCATCTCAGAGCAGCTGCCTGTTCCTGTGACTCTCATTGGTGACCCAGGAAGAGAACACATGGCCTTATGTGTGCAGGCCCCTTTCATCACCCATATGAACAGTCTTCTTATCTATATGTGAAATATAGTTTTTTCTTATCAAAGGTAGTTTGCCTTCCAAGTACCATTATTCCATGCCCCATACACACCTTGAAAAATTTTTGTACAAACCTTTTAATCTTCCCTACCTAGTAAAACTTCTGTTTATGCAAAACTCTCCTCTGCCACCCCAAACCCACCAACTTCTACCCCTCTTTCCATCAAACTAGACAATTGAGAAAGACTATGAGGTTGAACTCCAACCCATGGAGAAAAGACACAGTCATTGCCTACATTAGGATAAGAAGCAATTGAGCTTCCTGTCCTGAGGTGCTTGCTAACCTTTGGATTTTGGTGCATGATTTTTTCTTTTCTTTTCTCTTCTCTTCTTTCTTCCTTTCTTTCTTTTTACAAGATTTGCCTTGTTAGGTTATTTTCACTTCATTTTGTGTTTCTTTGTGTGACTCCAATATTATTCCTTGTTTTTTTTCCAACTTAGAAGTTTGACTGTTTTTCCATTCCATTCCTCATGATGGCCTGTTGCCACCCCAGTCTCTCTCTCTCTCTCTCTCTCTCTCTCTCTCTCTCTCTCTCTCTCTCTGTGTGTGTGTGTGTGTGTGTGTGTGTGTGTGTCCGGGTTGTTCCTCATCACTGAGGTTCCTCCTCATGGGTAACATAGTCTCCTTTCACTGGTTTCAGAAAGATATTCACAATAATTGTCACATTTCCTGCCAGCCTGATCCATGTGTAGATGAGGATACAGCCACAGAGAGTTGGTCAGGCAAATTATAGGCAGAACGAGGTTTTGACCTCTAGCAAACTGGAAACGCAACTAGGACTGGATCTCAAGTCTCTCACTCCCAGTCCAGTGCTCATTCTGCCTCCTCCATCTGTTGTATCTTTCGTCTTCTCAAAGATGAAACTATAAAGATTCAAGGAGGACTTCGCGGAGCCATGGCGTCGAGTCAGCAAACGGAGAAAGTGGGAGCGCCCTCCTAATGCTGGAAGGGTGACCTGCTGGCTGTCCTCGGAAAGGCTGAGTCCTGGTCTTCCTTCCCACGTGCCCTCCAGTTGCCTCTGCTCTTCTTGCTGATGATTCATTGCCATGGGTTGCACCATTTCTCCTCAACAGAGATGACACAAGGAAAGGCATTTGCCCCCTCTCTATGTGGTACCAGGGTGCGGTGCAGAAGGACACCTGAGAAGGATTATGAAACAAGCCTGCTAGATGTAGTTGGAGAAAGGAACGGGAGGAGTCTCAAGGGTAGGGTTTTCATCTCAAAGTCTCTCCACATCTGCATCTTTCAAGCTGGCAAACCACTTTTCCTATCTGAACCTCAAAAAGCTCTTCATAAGTCAAGTGGACTGGAAATTACTATCCTGCCCAAAGCTAGAGCACATGTATGGAAATGATACCCTTTAGCTAAACACTGGAAACCGGAAAGAACCCCACAGGCAGAAGTTGGTCTCCAAAGCCTGTTTGTTCTCACCTGTGCATGGAGAAAGAAGCCCTGTGAGCTTTCATCCCTCAGTTTCATGAGAGGATTAAAAAGTTCCTACTTCAGAGGGTTTTGTGCGGCTCTGGGTGGGCTGAGATTTATTAAACTAGTAGGCATAATGACCCCGGCTGGTGTTACCCTTTTATCGCTGACACTCAGGAGCCCTTGGAGAGCCTTAATACCCAGGCAGATCTTGTCTTGATGCTGTTCCCAGCATTTCCTCCAGTGTGAGAGTTTCTGACATTCATGCCTCCTGCAAAAGAGGAGATCAAACATCCCTCTTCCAAGTTCTCATGAAATAAACCCCAGAACACAATAAGGACTACACCGAGTCATATTGCAGCTGACTGTCAATTGTCCTTGGTGCTTCTTGTTTACTGAGTCTCATCTTTACATGGCGGTCCAGGTAGCTAGACCCCAGAGCAAGCCCAATGGGGAGATAGGGGGTCCAGACAATAAGAGTGTTTCTTCTTCTATTTTAGCCGTCCTTGGAATGACTTCAGTGTGTAATTTGCAAAAGGCTGAAACAGAATCAGAACTTCCCTACACATACACACACAAACACACACACACACACACACACACACGCACACACACACACACACAGAGAGAGAGAGAGAGAGAGAGAGAGACTCCACATTATAATTTATTATCTTTTTAGTGAAGGATGATATCCAAAGAAGGGACTGAAAATATCCAAAGAAGTCAATGGGGAAAAGCAATGAAATCAAATGGACAATTTACATAAAGGAAGTGCCATTCTTACAGGACCCCAGAGCCAGACACTCGGGATTATCACTTTCACTCTTTCCCTACACAGAACCATTTGCTCCTTACCAGTCAGAAGTCATGTGTGATGTATCTCTCCTCTGCAAATTAACATCCTCCATGAAAAGGTCTGGGTTTAATCAATCAGAGGCCATTCTGAAGGTATACTTTATTTCAGCGCCAATAAACTTTGAGTGAGCCTGCTAGCAAGAACTCCAGTGTGGAAGAGATGTGTGGTCAGCCTTTTTTCTCTAGTCAAAATTTGGGGGAATTTTAAGAATAACAATGGACCTCTCTAAGTCATTGTGTTTTTATCTGTCAAATATGGGTAAGGATGCTTTGTTAGTTTGGGAGCTGGTGTAGGAGGTTCTGTTTGTATGTTTCTTTCATTGGTTGAATAAAGAGACTGCCTTGGCCTTTTGATAGGGCAGCCCTTAAGTGGGTGGAGTAGACAGAACAGAATGCTGGGAAGAAGGGAAGTGTGGCAGATGCCATGAATCTCCGGCCTGAGATGGACCTAGGTTAGAATCTCTGCCAGTAAGCCACAGTCACATGGTGATACACAGATTTCATAAAAAAGGGTTAATCAAGATGTGAGAGTTAGCCAATAAGAGGCTAGAGCTAATGAACCAGGCAGTAATTTAATTAATACAACTTCTGTATGGTTATTTCTGGGCTTAAGCTAGCCTAGCGGCGGGACACAACCTGCTCCTCCCTACAACAGGGAGCAGGATGGTCCACCTGCAGTCAATCAGCACCTCACAAGCCTGGATACGGAGTTCTCAGCTGGTTCAGCTGTTTAGGATGGAGCCTGCCTGAGGGAAGTGGTCCTTCTGGGTAGACCTTGAGATCTCAGCCCCAACTTCCTTTTCATTCTCTGTTTCCTGATGTGGGGTGATAGGTCTCCTCTGCCTGCTCCTGCTGTCATATCTTCTCTGTCATGGAGGGATGCTTGAACCTGTGACCTGTAAGCCGAAATAAATCCCGCCTCCTTGGAGCTGCTTTTGTCAGTGTATGTGCAATAGAAAAGCCACCGCAACAAACTCAGGGAGGAATTTGTGTGTGCTTGACTTTGTGATAGAAGCAATGCTATGTAGGTTGTTATTTGCTTGTTGTGAAAAGGTCTCACACAGCCCAGGCTGGCTTTGAACTTCTGACTTTCCTGCCTGGGACTGCAGGCAGATACCAGCACACCCTATACATTTTAAACACCCCCAACACACACACACACACATACACACACTCACGCTAACTATACTCTAAGAAAGGCTTCTTGGGCAGGTATTTATTTATTTTGTTCTCTATGCTGAGGTCCAGGCATCAGGAGTGACTTGCCAGAGACCCCAGAGCCAGGAAGCAGGAAGTCCTTCCCCGATTTCAAAACTCTTTGTGTAAGTAATGTCGCCTCTTAAAAAAAAAATACAGATTAAAAAAAAAATATATCAGGAGGATTTCCAACAGCATCTGCCTTGAACTAGAATTTGATTCAATGGCGCTTACTCATTTTCCTGTTATTCACCCAGACTTTGTTCTTTCCCTCCCTCCCTCCCCCCCACCCCTAAGCCAAAAAGCCTTTTCTTTACCATTCATTTAGCGCTTCAAAGCGGGGAGGATGCCTCTCTGAGTGAAACATCTCGCTGGCAAAATGACACTCCATTTTCCCAGAGTCCTAACAAAGCTTTTTGATTTGAATGTCAGCTCTGGGAGTGTGATTAAATGTAAGACTTGCTTTTACATTCTCCAGCTGCAAAAGAAGTTGTACAGGTCCGTCCCTTTGCCATGTGGTGGAGGATGAGGCTCCTAGAAGTTGCCATAGCGACTCAACTAGCAAGACTGGATTTGTGGCTGGGGGTGGGTGGGAGAGGTGGGGGTGGGTGGGGGAGTGGCAGGCATGGAGCCCAGTGAATTTCTGCAAGGATTATAAGTGATGGGGATTAATCCACTTGATTTTGCAGTCCTGGGAAGATGTGTGACTGCCTGTGCATGCATGCACGTGTGTGTGTGTCGCAATGTCTTGTAAAGTATCTCCATCCCTGCCAGGCAAGTTGGTTGCATCAGGACATGAGTGTCAGATCTGGATAGACTACTCTAGGAAAAAAAATGCCAAGAACTTGTCATGTGTCCTTGGAGCTCAAAGTTGAGATTGAAGGCAAATGCTTTAACTCCATAGTGTCAATAGGGTGAACCCAAACACCCACCCCGGTAAGCCAATTAAGATGAACAGTGGTGGGACCTAGATTTTTCTCAGTGTGTCTTGGGGAGAGGAGCAGGTAACCGGGTTCAGTGACCCAAGTCTGTCTTCAGGCTCAGACGTGAACAACAGTCTAACACAAACCCAGAGGAAGGATGAGGCAGGGCAAGATGCCTGCAATGACACAGCCTCCTCTAGGGTCTGGGTGTGGTGTAGGTGACTGCTTCTCTGTTCTGTTTCTGCCGGCTCGTCCAGAAGAAGTTGTCGAACTGTTAATTGCTTTTTTATCACCTAAGGGGATGGATCTGGTCAAAGATGGTCCCTCCTCCTCCTGGTACTTCCTCACCCTCATGGATAATTAGCGACACTGGAGCTGGGGTGGGCTGTTCCAGGAAACTGCTATTCTCTGAATGCCCTTGAGACAGTGACTGTGTCTCTGCCTTCAGCCAATGTGAAAAGAGACAGAAAAAGAAGGCGGATTTGCCAGGTTCCCATCACACTTTTAGATTCTTATTAGGCCCAAGTCAGACACCAGTGGTTTGTTTGTTTGTTTGTAGTTTTTTTTTTTTTGTTGTTGTTGTTCTTTTTTTTCAAACGCTGACCCCTGCTACTTGGTCATGTGGTCGCAGGACCTGTTTTCTGTTGGGTACTGGTTGCTCCCACTAACAAGTTCCCTCAGCTTCCTGAACAATGGTTCCTGGGAACCACTGTACTTTCCAATTAACCTTCATCGAGGCTGATGAACTTATTACAATGTCAGTGATTGTGTAGGGGTTAGAATGTTGCAGGTCCAAAGTCTAGTTACAATTTCTCTCAGGTTATCTTCAGTCACTAAATGGCCATTCCTTTTCCACCTCTTTCTGTGTGTGACCTAATAACTCGTGACTTCTAAGGTCCCACTAACCAAAAGTCTAAGAATGCCATCCATCTGGTCTCACCTGATGGTCTCACTAATGCATTTGAAATGTGTCTTGAGTTATGACTTTCCTTGTTCTAATATCATAAAATTTTTGTCAAACTGTTACCACATTGGGACATGGAATTTTGGCTGATCTGAGTCTGTCTGTGTTCTTGGACCATGAGTCACTCCTATTTGACTCTAAAATCAACTCCTTCTTGTCTCCTACAAGTTGAGAGACGTGTTTCTGTGTCAGCAACATCATTGGGTGGCATGAAACCCCAGATTCTGAGTGACGTAAGCCTCCAGAGCCGCCCTGGATAGCGCCACCAACTGAAGACCACGTATCACATATACAAATGCCTAAAACTATTGGGGGATATCTCATTTAAAGCACCCAGGAAGTGACTACAAAACCAAACAGCACTCTCTCTCAGACTTCAGAAATGACTTGCCAAGGAGTTCAGCAGGATGTTATCAATATCCTCATTAAAATGGTCCCAGAAAAGCCGAATCAGTGAAATGTTCCCTTAATCTCTATTTCAGGAGGATTGCAAAAATTCATTAAGGCTGGTTGAATGATTTGATAACCCTGAGTAATAGGTGTGACAGGAGTGTAAACTTATATTATTAAAACATGAATTGAATTGCTTTCTCGATGGTTTAAGTAGGCAGGAGAGTGAAGTCAATTTCATAGGCTATGTTGCAAGGTCTAGTGAAGGGTGGAGGCTACGTTTGAGGTTGTCTGTCTGCTTTTTCTTTTTCTGTTTTTTCCACAGAGGATGCACCATGGATGGAACAGTGAGACAGACAGGAAGCAACATGTGTGCAGTCAGGAAACCTGCATTCTTGTCAGACAAGATAATAACTGATACACTCCAGGCAAGGCATGGACCTCGCGGAGACTTCCCTTTGCTCTGTAAACATATGAAAACATTGTAAAATCTGTTTCACAAAACCAGATTTACAAGCAATCAATTAGAATGACATGATGGGAAATAAAGGGGATTCTGTGCATACTGTGAATTTAAAATTAAACCATCTTGCCTTCGGACCATCCCTCTGGCAGCTTTTAATAAACCCCTGCCAGTCTTTTAGGGGGAGGAACGAGGCAAGAGAGAGCTATTGAGTTTCTTTAAATTATTTTACTACAGAGTATTTTCTTACAGTCAACAGCTCGGTGTGTGGTTCTCTTTTACCACTTTGGGAAATACTGCACCCTTAGTGAAGACAGCAGCCTAAAATGTTGCTTTGATTTCAGAGAGCCTAGGCTGCTACACATATCAGAGCAAGCACCAAAATCAAGCAAGCCAAGAAAAAGGCAAACACAGCATTCATGGCCCCTGGCTCTGCCTTTAAGCATGTGTGTGTGTGTCTGTGTGTGTGTGTGCATATGCATGTGGTCATACATGCACGGACATATTGCAAACGTTCCTCAATCAGTCTCCATCTTATTTTTAGAGTCATTTTACTCACAGAACCTGTAACTCTGCGATTGGCTAATTTCAGGGATCCTCCTGTCTCCACTTCCAAAACCTGAAATTACAGGTAGGTACTTCCTTGTCTAACTTTCCTTTCTCTCCCTGTCTCTGTCTCTATCTCTGTCTCTCTTTCTCAATATGGATTCTGGGGGTCTGAAGTTAGGCCATGACTCATGCTTGTGTGTCAGAGTCTTTCTCTCCAGTCCACACATCTCCTTTTGATTGTCAAAGGTATTTACCCTCTGCCTGTGCAGACTCAAAAGCTGACCCCTTCTCTTCTCCATAAGCCCCCTCCACTATCCCAGAGCCTCTCAGTGTTCACTCTCCCAGTGGGTAGCTATCACCATCTACCCATCAGACATGCCCATCAGAAATGGTGTGGCAATCCACGGATGCCCCTCCCCTTTCCTCCAAATCTTTAATCCTGCTTAGCTCTTGGCTATCTCTTCATCATTCACTTTCATCTTCCACAAGATGAATGTTGGCAGGCAAGCCTGGTTTTTGTGGCCTAACACATTCATCACCTCATTTGATTCTGCAGGTGAATATTTCCTCCAACAAACATACAAAAATGAAAGCCTGAAGAAATTAAGACATTTGCCCAGAGTCTCCCAGCCAGCCTGCTAGCAGTTAAGCAAACCGCTGCCTCCGTGTTAACAGCCACCTCTAACTACATCATTGCTACTTTCCCGAGACAGTCCGAGTCTGAGTTTCCTCATTATTTAAATGTGATTTTAAAGATATCCTGCCATGCCTCTGTTCTAGTATTAATAGAAGTATGAAGTCCAGGACAGAGACAGCACTTTAGAAATGCAAAACTTGCCTTACAAATCCAGGGTCTCATTATTTTACCTGCCCACGGAATCAGACAGGCTGCTGAAAGTATTTGATTGGAGTTTCTCCGTGGTAACGGCTCTGTACAACTGTCAGGGAGAGGATGGTACCTGAGAGCCACCTCCATCTCCTTGAAAGAGAGCTCTCACGGAAATCACGCAGGGAAGGCAGCATTAGGCCATTTGGGCTGCACTCTAATTTCCCAGATGGATCAATCCAGAAGCCAAAACCCAGCTATAGAGCTTGAATGTTGTTAAAAGCATTTAGTCAATTCCCCTGGCTAGACGGGCATGGAAACCGAGGTCAGAAAACTCAGTCAAGGGTGAAGTGGGGACACAAGGCATAGTTCTACATGTCTTTTTCTTCATTTCCTCCAGATCCCACCTAGGATTCTCTCAGTGTTTTCTCCACTCATCCGATATCTAAATGCATAAAAATGAAGCCATAATCCCCCCGTGCTGGTTAAGAGTCAGTAGGCAGGTAGACTGAGAGGTTTGAGGCTTGGTGGCTTTTGCCTTGAGGGTGGGGCCACTCAACCTGGGTAGCCATATATAGGCACAGATATTAGGTTCTTGGAACCATAATTCCATGTGGTTTGCCTGGGGCCTATGCACTAAGTGGCTTGTTGAAGAAGAAATGACCCATTTGGAGATCTCACCAGGAGTCTCTCTTATTTTTGGCCCACACCATCTCCAGCCCCCATACTCAAGCCATAATCAAGTCTGCATGTTCCGTTTTTTTTTTCTTCCTTAGCTTTTTATAATTTTGGTCATCTTTTATGAGTAAGCCTGCAATCAATATGTAAGTCAATAAAATGAGTCATGAGAACCTGCATCCCAGCATCCCAAACATGCTTCCCACCTCACGGCTCACTTTTCCTTCAGGTAGGGAAATGCAGTGTGGGGTCTTCTAATACCCTTCTTCAGCAAGCTTGGAGGGAGGGACACAGATAAGTGCCTAGAAGGGCAAGGCAGTAGCATTTCTATGCTGAGCAAGCTATATGATAGAGTTCAAGGCCTGTCTTTGGGGTTAGCTGTGGCCCTGACCTAGCTCATTAATGCTATCTTGTGGTCCAGTTAGCGTTAATTGTCAACAGTATAGAATCAGCTGGAAGACCCTCAGTAGAGGAATTGTCTCTATTAGGTTCGTCTTTGGACATGTCTATGTTTTCATTATCTTAGTGGTACTGGGGTCTAGTGCACTGTAGGCAGCATCACTTTCTGGGCTGTGCAAGAAAACTGACTGAACATGAGCCCGAGAGAGCCAATAAGTATTGTTCTTCCATGGTCCTTGCCTCCAGTTCCTGTTTTGAGTTCCTTCCCTGGCTTCCATCATTGTGGACTACGACCTAAAATTTCAACCCCACCAAACTCTTTCCTCTCAAAATTATTTTCAATATGAGCATTTCATTACAAAAACCAAAAAGGAAACTATAAAACCTTGGAAATGTGGACACTCAGGATGACTAGAGACTTCTATCTCTTCAGCCTAGCCTTAAACCCAAACTGGTTTTGGTGCTAGCATCTGACTTTGAGACAGCTTGATTGAACTCTAAATGTTTCTATGTGTTGCAAAGACCCGACAAGGTGCTTGTGAGACAGATGTGAGCTAGTCACAGGTTTACAACTTCTAATTCATCACTAGAATCATGCAAACGGTGCGTGTACTCTGTATGTGTTTGTGGTCTCTAATCTTATGCTGCTGGCAGTGCCCTTTTTGTGCTAGAGCCTATGGGTTATGCCATAATCTTCACATATACACAAATACATAGTGTTTTCTTACATACGAGCACTGGCATTTGCTTGCTCTGCATCCTGTTGGTAGGTACAGAAGCATCAGGAGCTTCAGCCTCTTAATAGGTCTCTGCAGGTCTCATACGCACGCTTTCTGGAGTTGACTTGAATGAGGACGCTGAGCCACAATGGCCGGCTGCTTTTCCTCCTCCCACTTGACAGCCCATCTCATTTTCCCTAATGGATACACATTTCTCATTCTATTATGTACCTCCTCTCAGCATCTAATCAAGAACACAGCCCCATATTGAATAATCAATTTACTGGACTAAGAAAAGAGATCACAAAAATAATTTTGTACAACTTGATTTTTGCTTCTGATTTCAGGGTGATTTTAGGATAAATTAGTTTCCTTGGCTGAGCCTCTATTTGTCCTTTCTTTTCCAAGACAAGAATTCTCTGTGTAGTTTTGGTGCATGTCCCGGAACTAGCTCTTGTAGACCAGGCTGGCTTCAAACTTACAGTGATCTGACTGTCTCTTATCCCGAGTGCTGGGATTAAAGGCATGTGCCACCACCACCCGGCTATTTGTTCATCTTTTAACATGGCTTCTGTAGGCACAGGAGAGGGTTTAGTTGATAAAAGCTGGGTGTGATCCCGGAACCAGGGAGGCAGAGACAGGAAAATCCCTGGGGTTCACTCACCAATCAACCCAGCCTAATCAGTGATCAGTGAGTTCCAGACAAATCACGGTCTCAAAAAGAAAAAGGAAAGATGAAGGAGTAAGGGCAGGAAGACTAACATTCAAGGTTGACCTCTGGGTTCCACGCTTGCCTGAACATATGTGCACACACAGAAAAATCTCCTCCATTTATTCATCAACTTTAAAGGTTTGCCAAATATCCTCTATGTGTCGAGCCTTGTTCTCACTGTATGGGGTGTAGTAAGGGCAGGAGAACTGTCGAATTGTCTTCTACTAGATGTACTCCAAGCTTACTTCCAGCCATAACTTTTGGGGGTTAGAATATCCTTCCTTGTCTCTCAACCTTGAGCCAAAATGAAGATTTGAAAATGGAAATCATATAATGGTGTCCTAAAAGTGAATGCTAAGAGCCCCCACTTTACATGCATATCATGGGGACCATTGAGACTGTGTTCTGACAAGAGCAAAGGGCAAAATATCCATCAGTGGGCTTCCCTGTGAAACAAGTTATTATTTAGATAATTTCTTCTGTTTTGTAAAAACTCCTTATGGGCCTTTTTCAAAGACCATGGCTTCTACTTGTTGAGGTGATATGATCTGACTCTATCTTCTTCTCAACCTACCCTCCCTTCTCCTCCTTCCCATTGTCCTCCTCTTCTTTCTCCTCCTCCTTCTTTTTCTGCCAGCTGGGAAGTAGGGTGTCCCAGCTTTGCTAAATCTTATTCCCCGAGACCAGGAAAGATATAAAAATGGAAACACAAAAACAAGTAGGATTTTACACAGTGGAGAATATGGCAATAAACTCATTAACCATCACAAGAAGGGCACGGGGAGCTAGCATCTTCTAGAAGAAGTGGGCATCATGTTGACAAAAGAGGCAAGTTGCAATGCGGGTTAAGACTCTGTCCTTGGCACCATGTGGACTTGGAACGTTTACATAATGGTTATTGGTCATATCCATCCACCACGACTTCCTTCAATTCCCACTAGAGCTCCATGCTGCCTCTCTCCCAACTTGAAGTCTACATTCCTTTTTAGCTAACACTGACCCTTCCAACAAGCTTGAGTCCAATTAGTGTTGCTCATATATGCATGGGTGTGTGGCTACCCACTGACACATTAGCAGCCTACTAGTACAGTACCCATGATCTGAAAGGAGGCGACTCTCCTTCCCTTAGCATCCATCAGCTGTCAATGGTTTCATTAAAGGTGACATTTTGGGGGCCCTCACTCATCAGTGCTGGAAATGACTGGTTGGAGCTTGCACGTGTCTTGTGCAGGTAACCACGGATGAGAAGTGATGTCTGGAAGTCAGCATGTCACATCTCTCCTCCACATATGCCAGTTCTTTCATTCTTTCTGCTTATTCACCTATGACGTTCCTTGAACCTTGAACGGTGGGGAGGTTGGTAGATATGACCCATCCACAACTGACCACTTAGAGGTGTTCACACTGTTGAGTCTCCGCATCAGCCACTACCAACTAAAAAAGAAGAAGCAAGAGAGGAGGGAAAGGAAGCAGTGGAAGAAGAGGCTTCTCTGATTTAAGTCAAGAGCAGTACAATGCTCTGGGTTAAGAATGCAGTTTGGGCTGGGCGGTGGCTGTGCACACCTTTAACCCCAGCGTAGCACACAGGAGGCAGAGACAGGCAGGTCTTTGAGTTTGAGAACTCCACAAAGTGAGTTCCAGGACAGCCAGGACTATACAGAGAGACCCTGTCTTGAAAAAGGAAAAGAAAAGGAATTCAGTTTGATAAAGTGTCCATCTATCTAAACAACAACAGTAGGTTCCCCCTAGGGTCTATGGTCTCCATAGCCACAGGCTTTGAGCAGGGTTACAGAGCCAGGTATAAAATCCCTGCTATGGAAAAGGCCTCATGCTTAACCAGAAAGTGCTTGGTTACCCACACAGTTATTATGATATTGCGCATCTGTGAGCATATCTCGCCCGATTGTCACAGGCAAGCAGGGGCAATGACAACAGCCGGTGTGCGCTTTTCCTTTGTCTATAGAATGATGCAATTTCAGAAAACAGCTGGACACTTTCTGCATTAAATGACTATGTGTGTGTAGATTTAGATTCTAGCCTTAGCTTACGTCCATACACTAAACAAGCATCGATGAACTTTTGTGGCATGTGAGCGGTGAGGGGTGGGTGCAGTTCTGAGAGGAAGTAGAGGATGATTGACATGAACATGGCTGTCCAGGACCCCAATGCCTCAGACCCACCTTATTTTGAGAACGTGTCTCTTAGTGTTTGCCACTGTGTCTGCCAGGCAAGCGGTTCACAAGCTTCTGGGGCTGCGTGCCACTCTCCACAGGAACACGGGTATTACAGATGTGTGCTTTATGTCTTGCTTAAGAAGATTCTGAGTGTTCAAATTCAGGCTCTCCCATGATGTGGCAGGTGCTTTGCCCACTGAGTCATCTTCCTAGCCTTTTTAATACATTTTATTGGTTTTAGAAGCCTTACAATTACATTTGCTCATTTATATTTTTGTCTGTATGTGTGAGTGCACATGCCACCGGGGGCGTATGGCGGTCAGAGGACGAGCTATGAGGGTTGTTCCTCTTCCATACGTGGTACGCACACGTAGGCATAATGGAGTTTCAGTAGTCCAAGAAAAAGGAATAAACAGAGCTAAGGTGTTAGCGGGTAAAGTTTTTCCACATAAACATGAGGACGTGAGTCGGATCCCTAGAACTCATGTGAAAAAGAAGTTGGTCATGATGGTGGGTACTTCTGATCAACCACTAGAAGATGGAAGACAGGTGTGTCCCTGAGTGTACTCGCTCACCATCCTACACTAATTTGTAAAGCCCAGACCAACAAGTGACTGCTGTCTCAGCAACCACACAATGCATAGCACTACCTATGCTTTGCCTGAAAGACTGCGAGTGGACCTAGTGCGCAGTGACTGTGTGCCAACAATAAAAGCTCCACTTCGAGAACTGGAGATGGGCAACTCTCCACAGTTCCCTCTCAAAGCTATAAAGAGACTCAAAAATAGGGATAAATGGCTACCATCACATTTTAGAGTTTTAAATGTGAGTTGGCAGTGAGTCTAATGACTGAAGGTTTCACATTTTAAAAGTTATGAATTAGAGTGTTTCTCCAGCAGCCGAAGCTGATGTCATCTCACAGTTTTATCGTGGAAGAAAAAATTGTAGCATTTGGGAGCAGACCACAGGAAAGAATTAAGCAGGCTTGGTTCCTCGTGCATTCACTGAACATCTGAATGTCTTCCAGGTAGCACTTGAGGCTGCAATGGGCATCAGTGAGTCATAGGGACTGGGTTGTCCTTTGTCCTGGAGACTTCCTTGAAGCTTAGTGTTAATCAGAGGGCAGGGCTCTGCCTTCATAGGTCACCAGGCAACAGTTGTTAGGAACTGAAGCAAGGCCGTGGCGAAGAGCCAACTTTGGCTGGGGTTGCTGGGTACGAAGAGGACCAGAGCATGTGCCTGATGGAAGGAGCTTGGCAGACAGCGGGCCAAGGTACAACTCTAGTGGAAGGTTCTGGATATACAGTTGGTAATAGTACAATGCTAGAACTTTTATGGAAGTTTCTGGGTTATAGTGTTAAATATGAGGTAAAGTTTATCTATATTTGAGTGCTAATTAATCACTCATACAATGTCTGCTCCATTCTTGTCTGACCATACAATCCAGAAAACTTCCAGGTGCATAATAATATATGAAGTCATTTACCTAATACATGGTTTGTTGACCTAAGAAATGCTCTAAGGATGTTATATCTAGTAAAATTAACTTCTTAGCAACATTGGATTTTTTAGGTTTCCATTTTACAGATAAGGAGATGCAAAATTCGAGTCACAGTTCCTCTCCAAGGAAGCGTTGACCAATACTAGTGACTCAAGGCATCAGCTCTCTGCTTTGTAGCAGAAAAATAAGCATGGAAGCCCTAGACCAACTCTTAGGACTGTCACAAATACCACGTAGGAGATAATGGTGCTTCTGTTGGATGAGAAAAAAAAAATGAGCAAATTAGAGATTATCCTTTGTGGTGTCTAGTATCTAGGCACGGCAGCATCGGTACATGTTGGGTAAAACAAACCCAGTGGCCATGCACACCTGTCTGTTAACATTTACATTTGTAACAATGCATTCTGCTCAGTGTTGTCACTGACAGCTTTATCTTCTAGTCTCTTCTCCTGTCATGTCCTACGCTATATAGCTTTCCTCACTGTTGTGACCACAGAACTGTACAGAGTAAGGGGCTATCTTAAATCCTGGCAGGGAAGATTTGTCTGTAGGAGTTGGAGGGCAACTTGCCACAAAGTGAACAGGACAAAGGCCGGGCTGTAAAACAGCAGGGTCCTCCTATGATAACCCAGCTTCTCCAGCAAGTCTGCACTGTCTAAAGATCCCACAGCCTCTGAAACGGTGCCGTGTCATGTGTTCAAACACATGACAGGGAAATTGCCCCTTAAAGTAGGATGTTTTCCTTTTTCTTTTCCCCTCTCTTCTTCTTCCTTCTTCCTTTCTTATTGTGTATTCTTGGGTTTAACGGACACTGTTCTGGGACATTTGCAACTGCAGGATTGACTATGAGGGAAACTAGCGTCATTGACTTGGTGCCTCGGGAGGATTTTATGAGGATGTGTTCTAGTGCATTATATCTGATGACCCAGTTCCTTCTAAAACTCCCTCTGTGATGTTGCCTCCTATAGTGTAACAGGACAACAGGCATGGTAGTGAGACGCCGTGGCGATGCCACTGTGGGGAACTCTGCAGGGACTTCTGCAGTAATTCTTCTTGAGAAGAGCCATGGTCTCAGAACTCAGCCTACAGCTCCTTAGAAGATGAGTAGAATGGCAGCCAGGTGGTGGTGGGGCATGGCTTTAATCCCAGCACTCGGGAGGCAGAGGCAGGTGAATCTCTGAGAGTTTGAGGCGAGCATGGTCTACAAGAGCTAGTTCCGGGACAGGCACCAAAGCTACAGAGAAACCCTTTCTCGAAAAAAATCAAAAAACAAAACTAAAAAAAAAAAAAACAAACAAAATGAAAAGAAAAACAAAACCCAAACAAACAAAAAGCGGCAAATGAGCAGAACGGCCGTGGAATTGTTAGACCGTCATTTAATTTCTTGCAAATAGGTTTTGGTGGAGGCTCAACCAGTTGTTTTCTTACAAACAGGTTTAATGACTGTTTCTCTGTTCTTTTCCATCATGTTCTGTCCTCTTCCTGAGGCCTCTTTTGTTAAACAAGTCTTTGTTAAATAAGTCCATTTGACCGGGTGTAATTGGCTTCCCGAAATGCTTGCGTATCTAAACACGGCTAATTTTGCGTGTTCCCTCTGTTCTTTGTGACAATGCTTTTCAAATACGCCAACCAGGAACAGACCATGAGGTTGAGCCTCAGCCCACGTGCTGCACCTAAGCTCCCACTTACCTTAGAAATAAAAGACAGAGGCCATTTTGGTCATGTGTGTTTCTGCTTGCTTGCCCAGTTTGGGATTTGGTGCATCCTTTCCCCTCTTTTTTTTTTTTTTTTCAAAAGTAAATTGCCTTGCCAGGTGGCTTTCTCTTTGCTAAGTGTTTCTTTGTAGGACACTGAGTACTTCTTTCCAACAATTTAGGGCTTCTACAGGGTTTCGAATCAGGCTGTGAGTGTGTTCAGATCCCCTCCCTCAGAGGAAACACATCCCATGCCCTGTTGCCACGGCTGCCAGCATTTCTGATTAATGACACTCCTTCAGATTGGTAATGATCTCATGATTGACAGCTTCTTAGTAATGTAAGGAAGGCCCAAGGAAATAGCATGCTACAGTCTCCCTATCATTTATTCACCCGTGATTGAGAAGTTTGGGAAAAGTACATACAAGATGAGAACCGAAGGGATCCACTGTCTCTCTGGACCACCCGAGAATGGGGCCACTCTAGCAGTTCAGGGAATGGTGGCTCTAATTGGGTAACCTCTCACACTGATGAAGTTAGATTTGCTACTATGCAAGACACATGACAGTGTTGAGTCCAGGGGTGGTAGGGACCTGAAACATTTGTCCTCAGAGCATCACCACTGGGTATCCAGACTTTGTTGGTAGCAGCCCTGGCAGGAACTGCAGCATCCTATTTTGATAGTGGCTGGGGGCTGCGTAGGTGGGGTTGCAGCAAGAATGGTAGTGTTCATTCATTCACTTCCACTTCGTTGGGAGAGTTAGGTCCTGAGGAGATGTGCATTCCCTTGACTCCTGTAGTGTGATGCTTGTCTCTGAGGGCTGCCAGTGCAGGTGGGTAATATTCCTCTTGGTCCCCTTTGGCCATGTGTGCTTAGAGCTGGGGTGTCTGATGGAGTGACTTAGCTGCTCCAGGTTCCACAAATACTTCTGTGTATTGGGTAGCAGTGAGAACCATCCATGTTCCCTCCCCACTCTGAGGTACAGAGTGTAGGAGCCATGTGGGCATCTGCCTTTGATCCTGGCATTGCTGCTAGTCTCTGTCTGATTGGCCATATTCTTGGTCTCTGGGATTCACATCCTTCTCTTCTGGTTCTGGAGGATACCTCCCTATATGCCCTTTTGGGTTATAACACATGCTCTCTACCATACAAGGCAGCTGGCAGGCTTGGGTCACCAACGTTCCACTGGGCTAAGCTGAGTTTACAAGCTTTCCCCTGACTCAGTGTAGTAGAATGCCTATAGGATTCGGAACATGTGAATATATGCAATTTCCTGACCCCTAAAGTAGTGTGAACTCAGACAATAGATCATGTCTTAATATTGCACCTGGCTACATACTCAAGTTGCCGGAGTGGGTGTTTGGGAAGTGGAAGACATCTTAGTTAGTTTGTGGGAAAGCCTGTGAGCACTGGGAACATTTCCAGTAGCTGGGATGGCCACACCCACACTGATAGAGTTCACTCAGACACTCCTGCACCCCAACTCCTGAAGAGGAACCTTCTCTCCCTGTAGCCAAGGAGCCAGAGTGCCAGGTACCTAGTACAGGGTCTCCCTTCCTATGCTGGCATCCCAGGTCTGAGTCATACATGATTATAGGCCCTCTTGCAGGTCTCCAGGATTCTCCCTTGGATGGCCACCCCCAGAGCATTTCTAATAACTCCTCCCTCCCATCTTTGAGAAGGAGCTAAGTGATGGGTGGTGCGGGAGAATTATCTGTATTCTGTCAATCATGTATTTTAATAAAACGCTGATTAGCCAGGCAGAAAGTATAGGCGGGTCAACCAGACAGGAAGTAGAGGCGGAGTAATGAGAATAGGATAAGGCTAGAGAGGAGAAAGGTTCCTCAGCCACTCCTGCGCAGACCACCGAAGAGGCAGCATGGAACTTGCCCAGCTGAGAAAGGTACGGAGCCATGTAAGGCTAACATAGATTAGAATAATGGGTTAAGATAAGTTATAAGAGCTAATAAGTAGCCTGACCTAATGGGCCAATCAGTTTATAATCTTATGGAGTCCTGTGTGTGATTTTCTTCGTTGCTTGCCGGCTGTTGGGGTACTGGGAGGGACAGAAACCCCAACAAGCCGGCCCTCATGCTACAGATGGGAACCCTGATTCAGTCACCTAGAGCTGGCAATGGTATGTGTTCAGTAATCCTGCAGCATATGTTACATGGAGTGAAGTGGATGTTACAACCCTCACCTGTGGTCCTGTTAGGCCTTCATTAATTTACATAACAGAATGAATGAGATCCATTCATTCTTGGGAGTCTACAAGCAACCTCCTGAGAGAATAAACTCTGGAGTGAGAATATGTGAAACCATGGATTCTTGTCCTGTTCATTTCAGGCTTGCTGGTTTTTTTTCTTTTTTTTTACTAATTCCTTAGAAGATGTCCCTGAAATTGGGCTTTCTTTACATATATCTACTTTAACCATGACCTAATTAAATAAGTAATAACTTTATTCCACTCTAATTTTTCTAACAGACCCAGAGAAAGTAAATGACATTTAGAAATGAACAAGGCATGCATGACAGAACCGTGACTCAGATCCAGGTCTGATTCCAGAGTCTGTACATCAGTGGGCTCATAACCTGACTCAAAGTCCAGGCCAGAAGAATCTAGAAGAGAAGGGGTGAGCTTGCCATGGCTGTAGCCAGGCTCTATGCTTGTTTCTCTGCAGTGTGGTGGGCACTTTTGACTTGACACTGTTGTAGTAAGATAGTTCTGTTCTACACCCAACAACACCCCCCGAGGACTGTCTGCTCCACCACAGCTCACCACCTAGCTACAGCATCATGAAGCCATCTAGAGGGGAATTGCGCCCTAGATTTTCTACTTTTTAAGATTGAAAGTGTTTATTATTCATTTTGTGTTAAGACTCAGATCTTACTATTCTAGTTTTTTTGTACCCGTCTGTCTGAGATCTCTTCAGGGAAGTTATTTAATATTTTTGTGTTTTAGTTATAGCTTTGCAAATTTGAGATAATAGCAAAGTATTGCTGTATGAGAGACTTCTTGGGGAGATGACACACACACACACACACATACACACACATATACACACACACACACCCTTACTTACTCACCTCAGAAAGGGGGCTCATACTAGACCAAAGTAAAAGTTGTACCAAGGTCTTGTGAGGCCAAAAAATCCCATCTTTGTGCTGGAACCTTGTGGGACTTTGTACTTCTTCTCCACCCCTGAGGAAAGCTGAGAGTCACTAGCCCCCTTTTAGGGGAAAATATTAACTAATGGGAAAAACCCAAGCTACACAAAACTGCTGACAAGATGCCGACCACCTAGCTTCCCCAATTGGTTGAGTAACAATGGACCAATCAGATAAGTCTCCAGGCAGACCCTGTGTTAGCAAAGGGTCAGCAGATGTCTGGAGGACATAACCAGGGGGACTGTTGCTATTCCCCTCAGATAATAATAGCCTATCAGGAACTAACAGTTGAGCTTCACCTAACCTTCAGCCAATTATGATATAGGATAAGTAATTTTGTACTTTGAAACTATAACCTTGTGACTGTCTTGTGGTTTTTGTCTTTATAAACCCCTTACAATAGTAGACAGGATCCTTCTCCCTCCATTTGCTGTATCAGACTGTGAGGCAGAGGACCTGTGCTAGCCCGTACTTAGTAAACGAAACCTTACTTTTGCGTTTGGAAGAGTGTGGCTTCCTGGTGATCTTCTTGGTGGTCTCAGGACTTAGACACAATAATTTAACCTGGTGAACTTGAGGTTTGATTGGGGTTACCAGCAGGAGTGTGGATGAAAGGCTACTTACAGGCAAGCTGACTCAGAAGCAGCTGCCTCCCTGAACATGTTAGCCCACCTAACATGGGGTGGGGAGCAGGTACAAACTCGTAACAGCTATAACCCTGGGCCCTCTCTCCTGCAGGCCCAAGAATCTCCCTTTCTGCAGCCTGGCAGTTCATCCTCCTCCCTGCAGCAGATTTTTTTCTTTTTGCAGTTTCTTTAAAGCAGGGGAGGGCCTTGGAGAACCTTACAAGTTTCAGTTTTCCCAGACAAGTGACATTGTTTACCTCCTCTGGAGTGCCTTCATCTTCCCTCTTCTCCTGAAAGGGATGTCTCAACTCTGAGGAAATGATTCTACACCAAGTGTTTGTGCTAAACAGAAAGGATGTCTGTCATGGGGTAGACTGAGTTTTTCTCGCCCCTTTGCTCTCTGGAAGAGAAGAAAAACAGGGTCAGGAGGGGAGAGGATGCAAGCAAGAATGCATCTCTTCTATTTCTTTTCCTTTTTCCTTTTCACTTCCTTCTGCCCTGCCTCATTTTTCTCCCTCCTCCTCACTTCCTCTTCTCAGTAAAGCTTCATGTAGCCCATGTTGGATGTGAACCCATCTAATAGTTGAGTCTAACCATGAACATCTATCCTTCTACCTCCAAGTCCTAGTTGCCGGGTAGGAGATGGACCACCATCCTTGTTTTATGTGGTGCTGGGGATGGAACCCAGGACTTCGCACATGCTAGGCTGACCCTGTAATGACTGAGTTACACCCCCAGCTAGGCACATGATACATGTATTTACTGTGTGTCTTCTTTATGCTAAATAATGTTCTGATTGCCAGAAGAGTATTCTAGTCCTCTATTATAACACAACAAACTGACACTAAGATGGATATTTTACTATTTTTTTGCTTTATTGATGGGCAGGACATGGCTAGATATAGGTTCTAGTGTTTAGTTGGGATCTGGGCGTGTCTGGAAGGACCAAGGTCACTTTATTCCCATGCCCAGAGACTTGGTATAGGCATAGTATATAGCTGAGCTCAGTGTGACTTCTACTCCTCTCCAGAAGTCCCACGGCCTCCCACATGGACCCCAGTGAGAAACCAAGTCAGGCAGGTGGTAGAAATGGAAGTTCAGGCTTTGTTGGATCAGTCTAGACAGCATGTTTGGTATCTGTATTTAGTCCTCCTATTTTAAGGTTAAGGCCCCATCTGAAAGCATCTTATGGGATTGTGTATGATCTCCTGGTCTTCACCCAGCAGCATCTCATCAAATCAGAGAGCCTGCCTCCTGGATTCACATGGTACTTCCCAGTAGTGGGATTCACTCCCCTTCTCAGTCTTGTCTTTATAGAATGAAGGTCCCATTTCATTCCTTTTTCTTGTTGCTGTGATAAAACATCAACAAAAGCCACTTGGTGGAGGAACAGTTCATTCTGACTCTTAGCTCAAGGGGACAGTCCGTTCTTGCAAGGAAATAAAGGCAACAGGAGTGTGAAGCAGCTGGTCACACTGGTCACATGGCCACCATGGTCAGGAAGCAGAGAGTGATGAATACGTGCTGCTTCTTAACCCCTTTCTCCACGTACACTCCCAAGATCCCAACTGGGGAGTGATGCTGCTCACACAGGGCAGGCCTCACCTCAGTGAATGTAGTCAGGATTGTGCATGCGATCTAAATGCCTTCTCCGAGGTCGTTTTTGATCTCAACTTGTTGGGAATTAAGACTAACCATGACAAGCTTCTTTTCATCCCTGCTTGGACAGGACTGTATCTGGAGGAAAAAGACACAGGGACCGAGGAGACCATGATTCTAGTTTGATTCTTCTAACCTGCTATACATAGTCAGGCAATTCTGTTTCTATTTCTGGAGAACAGGCTTTCTAGTTTTTGAAGTGACGTTGATGGGTCTTTTCAGCTCAGATTTTAGGACTGATATTTATTCAACCACCATGGAAGAAAGCTGGGGAGGCAGAAAGAGCATTTCCATGAGTCAGTTTATAGAAGATGAAAGTCTGTTTTTGAGACAGGCAGAGTCATCTTCCCTTGGTATGAACATGATGTCAGTGGCTTGGATAGGCCAGAGCTGGTTCTATGTACTTGGCTAAAAATAAAACAAAACACCCCATATTATATTGTGCTGTTAATTTTAGTCTTGTAGTGTGGGTAGTCAGCCAGGTTGATAATCATATATAAACAGATGTTACAAATGATAATACTTGTGGTACGGTTAAGCATCCTTTGGGTATATATCCAAAAGTGGTATTGCTGGGTCTTGGGAAGGTTGTTTCCTAATTTTCTGAGAAATCGCCACACTGACTTCCAAAGTGGCTACACCAGCATGCACTTCCACCAGCAATGAAGGAGTGTTCCCTTTACCTCACAACCTCTCCAGCATAAGTTGTCATCAGTGTTTTTGATCTTGGCCATTCATACAGGTGTAAGATGGAATCTCAGTGTTGTTTTGATTTGCATTTCTCTGATGACTAAAGATGTTGAACATTTCCTTAAGTGTCTTTCAGCCATTTTAGATTCCTCTGTTGGGAGTTCTCTGTTTATGTCTGTACTCCATTATTTATTGGATTATGTCTTCTTTTGGTGACCAATTATTTGAGATCTTTGTATATTTTGGAGATCAGACCTCTGTCTGAAGTGGGGTTGGTAAAGATCTTTTTCTATTCTGTAGGCTGCTGCTTTGTCTTGTTGACCATGTCCTTTGCTTTACAGAGCTTTTCAGTTTCAAGAGGTGCCAATTATTAATTGTTTCTCTCAGTGTCTGTGCTACTGGGGTTGTATTTAGGAAGTGATCTACTGTGCCAATGCGTTCAAGTGTACTGCCCACTTTCTCTTCTATGAGGTTCAGTGTGGTTGGATTTATGTTGAGGTCTTTGACCCATTTGGACTTGAGTTTTATGCATGGCAAAAGAATTGAATTTATTTTTATTCTTCTACATGTTGATATCCAGTTATGACATTACAATTTGTTGGACATTCTTTTTTTTCCATTTGAGTTTTTTTGCTTCTTTCTCAAAAATCAGGTGTTTGTAGGTGTGTGGATTGATAGCTGAATACTGATATCTGATATTTGGTTCTATTGGTTCTCCTGTCTGTTTTTATGCCAATACCAGACTGTTTTCAGTTCTGTAGCTCTGTAGTAGAGTTTGAAGTCAGGGACTGCGATGCCTCCAGAAGTTCTTTTATTGTACAGGATTGTTTTGGCTATCTTGGTTTTTTTTGGTTTTCCATATGGAGTTGAGTATTGTTCTTTTGAGATCTGTGAAGAATTTTGCTGGGATTTTGATGGGCATTGCATTGAATCTGTAGATTGCCATTTTTACTATGTTAATTCTACCTACCCAGTAGCATGGGAAATTTTTGCATTTTTTGGTGTCCTCT
Source organism: Myodes glareolus (assembly GCF_982192425.1). Taxonomy (NCBI): domain Eukaryota; kingdom Metazoa; phylum Chordata; class Mammalia; order Rodentia; family Cricetidae; genus Myodes; species Myodes glareolus. Next base: position 67,660,218 of record NC_142034.1, read on the forward strand.
TCAAATTCTTTCTTCAAAGATTTAAAGTTCTTGTTATACAGGTCTTCCACTTGTTTGGTTAGAGTTACTCTGAGATATTTTATGCTATTAGTGGCTATTGTGAAGGGTGATGTTTCTCTGATTTCTTTTTTCAGCCCATTTATCATCTTTGTGTTCATAGCAGCATTGTTTGTCATAGACAGAACCTGGAAACAACCTTAAATGCCCCTCAACCGAAGAATGGACAAGAAAAATGTGATGTATTTACACAATGGAGTACTACACAGCAGAAAAAAAAATCTTGAAATCTGTGAGCAACTGGATGAATCTAGAAAACGTCATATTGAATGAGGTAACCTAGACCCAGAAAGACAAACATCATATGTTCTCACTCATAAGTGTCTTTTTGACACAAAACAAAACACCCCACCAAAACAAAACAAAAACAACCAGCCTACAATTCACAATTCCAGAGAACCTAGACAACAATGAGAACCCTAAGAGAGACATACATAGATCTAATCTACTTGTGATGTAGAAAAATACAAGATCTTATGAATAAATTGGGCAAATGGGAGCAATGGGAGAGGGTAGAAGGGCAGAGGAGAGGCAGGAAGGGGAGCAGAGCAAAAAATATATAGCTCAATAAAAACATTTAATAAATAAATAAATAAAATGGTAGAAAAATAAAAAAAAACAAAAAACAAAGCAAATACTAATACTATAATACTAATTTTTATGTTGTTCTTTCTCTCTCTCTCTCTCTCTCTCTCTCTCTCTCTTTCTCTCTCTCTCTCTCTCTCTCTCTCTCTCTCTCTCTCTCTCTCTCTCTCATGCACATCATGGGCCAGGGGCTGCACATGTTGCTGTGTGGAGGGGATGTACTTGTCTATGTGTGAAGGGGGTGTACTTGTCTCTGTGTTGTGGGTGTACTTGTCTCTGAGTGGAGGGGGTATGTGGTCAGATGACTTTTAGCCATCAGTCCTTGCCTTTCTAGCATGTAGGAGATGGGTTCTCTTCATCATTGTGCATTTCAAGCTTGCTGGCCTACTCTCTTCTAGAGTTTCTTCTATCTTCTCTGCCCATCTCCCTGTCGGGATGTGCTAGGGTTATAGACACTTGTGCTATTGAATCTACTTTTATGAGGATTTTGGGGATCTGAACTCAGGTTGTCAGTGATTTTGCATATTGAGCTATTTCCCCAGGTCCTATAAAGCTTTTAATGTTGCTGCTAACATGAACAACGTAAGCGTATCCGTCAGCGTTCCATTACTGCAACAAAAATACTTTAGTCAAACAACACATAAGGAGAAAAATGCTAATTTTGACTCACAGTTAGCTCTCTCAGTCCACGGTAGAGTGTCCCCTTCTGGGGGACTGCAAAGCAAAGGGAAACAAGAAAAGATGCATAGCCCACTGTAACACAGAATCTTTCTGAAGGCTCTACCTCCTGAAAGTTTCATTACCTTCTAATGTGCGTACAAGGTGGAGACCAAGCCTTCATCACTTGGGTTTTCCAGATCCTTATCCAAAATACACTGCCTATATTTAAAACTAGCCTCAGTAGCCCAAGTCCTGAAGTGTAGAGAAAGAATGATGGAATACAGTCCAAATCAATTATTAATAAGAAACTTTTCTGTTTATCTATTTCAGTGGCCCCAGTACCTAGCAAAAGGACCCAGCACTCAAACCTTTGTGAAGGTGTAAGATGTGTGATAAATATCAAATGGAAATACCATTGAGTGCTCCCTGTTATCCAAGCAACAGGCTCTTTAAATTCATATTCAGTAACAGCAACAATTACAAAAAGCTTCACTTCAAATTATCTTATCTGTTTAGTCTCAGACTTAATTGATCCTTAATTAAAGGTGTTTTCATGTAAGAAGGAATTTGAATGCTAGGCAAGCCAAAGTAATCAGCCCAGAGGGTCTGCGTGAGGTTTTGTAGGCCCTGAGAGGCAGCCCACAGTTGGAACTGGATATCTTTGGTTGACCTTTCACCTTCTGACTCCTCATTTTTTGCAGCCATAAAATTAGGATTTTTTGAAGCTGTTCTTAGTTTGCTGGTGTGCACCATGAGGGTGTAGATCCAGTTCACCATGGAGCAGAAGGTACGGAGTACGAGGTGGCCCGTTGCACCATGTCCACAGGCAGGGAAGAGAGAGATCACAGATACTCAGCTTGCTGTACCCCAGTCCATGGGATGATGCAGCCCCGATTCTAGGAGAGCTTTCCCTTCTCAGGCAAACCTCTCTGAGACCCCCTCAGAATCACACCTAGAAGTGTGTGTTCCCTAGGAGACTCCAAATGTGGATATGTTCACCATGATGATCTGTCTAAGTGTTAGACCCAGGTTTTAGATTTGGCTTTCTGCTTGTCTACAGGGTCTTAGCAGTTGTCTCGCATCTCTGGGATTTGTTTTCATTGTTTGTCACATAACTATTGTCCAGTATTCTGGCAAGAGGATTAAATAGTAGAAGGTTCCATGTCTTCTGCATGCTTTTGTATGATTCCCTAGAAATAATTTTGCCACTTTCTCGGATTCTTTATGGGGAAATTCAACAGATCCTACATAAATACCCAGTTCATGGGGAGTGAAGCAAACACCTTAGCTTTTCATTCACGTGAATGTCTGAAAAGTGGTGGCTAGGGCTTAAGGACTTGCTGTGGGATTCATTCCCTACCAAGAACCCTGGAGAATCAGCACACAACCCTAGGGCTGGAGAGATGGCTCAGCAGCTAGGAGCACTGACTGTTCTTGCGGAGGACCCAGGTTCAGTTTTCAGTACCCACCTTAGGTGACTTACAACCTCCTATACATCCAGCTCTGACCTGATACCCCCTGTGGCCTTGGGAGCACTGTACCCACATGGGGCATATACAGACAAGCAGATGTACACATAGGCATACAAATTTTAAAAAATAAGTGATATTTCGAAAAATTATATGATATTTTGCAAAACCCAGTGAAGTAGCTTGTACTCTTATTACACAGATGTGGAATTGTGGTCTGGAGGCCTCAGAGTCATCCATCCACTAACGTAGACAATACTTGATAAATCCAGTAATCATATATAGAAACTAGCTACTATAACCATTAGGCAATCCTGATCTCTAATATTTGAGGCTCAGCTTGCATATGTTTGGCAAAAATCACAAACTGTTTTATCACACACACAAAAAAAACCCTTCAGCTACAGTTTTTAAACATGACCGTGATGAGAAAAGGAGCCTAGGGCCTTTGGGACCATGAGGCTGAGCTAGGGTAAGGGTAAAGGCCTGGGCCATTGCAGCCCTATCTAAGGTTTCGTGCAGACTGTGACATTAACTTACAGAGAAGGAGGCCTTGCCTGCTGGTATACACCTGTAACCCCAGCACTCTTGAAGTAGAGGCAGGTGAATGATGAACTTGAGAGCAGCAGGAAGGCTATGTAACTTAGTCTCGGAGCTCAGACCCATCCCTGCAGAAGGTAGAAAGTGAGCAGGAGGGATGTTAAGTGGCTTGCGCATTTGAATAACTCCTGTGATCTTGAGAAGGAGAACACGGGGAAGCCAGGAGACAGGTTCAAAAGTGTGGCAATGACCATATACCTTTATATCTACCCATCCAAAAGGGGCTTTGAGACTTGCAAGCATCAAACCTGACCTTAACGTGTGGTGACTTAAAAAACAAAAACAAAACAAAACAAAACACACACACACACATACACACACACACACACACACAAAACAACTCTCTGGCCCTCTGGCCTGGCTCCACTCTGACACTAAATCCTCACCCCAAAAGCTTCACAGACAGAACCTGAGCCTCACCCATAACTGCTCCTCTTGGGAAGAGCTTTCTGAGTTGGTGATGTGATTTGTGGCCAAGCCACAGGGAGCAAACTGGCAGCGTGTTTACCCACACCCATCCCATTCTTACAGACAGAAGATTTGAGGATGGGTTTCATTGTGCTGACAAATAGGAAGGAGACCAGACCCTGTTTGCAGGCATTTTAACTTATTTCACAGCTAATATAGCATCTGGGGCACATTTCCCTACTTTTATGCCAATTTTTATGTGTTTCTGTCACACAGTCGGAAGCCAGGATCATAAAAAAGAAAGAAAACGGTACAAAAAAATAAAAGTAAATAAGCACATTCCACTTTAACGCTCCCAGGAGCACCGAGGCCAGCAGGCTTATGAAAGAGAGAAAAGGAAAGAGGGAGGGAAGAGGGAGAGAGAGAGAGAGAGAGAGAGGAATTGGAAAAGACCGTTCTCATCCTCACTGTCTCCTAGAACATCCTAGAACAGCTGACAGAGGTTCTGAGCTGAGGGAAGGCACAGCCTGTGCAGTCCAGAACTTGCTATTTATTGCTCAAATGGCCTGGTGTCAACCATCATTCCTTGGTGGGTCTGTGACTCACCTGTAACAGGTAAAACTTGTGCTCTATACTCTCCGAGTCCCCAGTTCTACAGTTTCATTTGCCATCAGCCACACAGGGCACGCAGCTGGCTGCACACATCCTGATTTTGATTTTATTTCGGGGCTTTAAAAGCTAACCTGATCTCCTCTACTTTAGGACACTTGTTTCTCTCTGCTGTTGGGAATCTGGAGGACACTTTCCTTGAATACTGAGCAGTTCCAATTTGTAAAAAGTAATTAATAGATAGCATTCAACGTTGGGGGTTCCCAGAATAGATAGGTTCTATGTATATCCATCTGTTTACGCTAACTAGCGAAAACATTATTTGCTTTAGCAGAAGACGAAATGTGGGGATTTGGGTTAAATATAACTTTTTAAATGTTTCCCATAAATAACTTTTATGTAGGCAAGAGCTCAGGAATTTTAAGGATAAACTTCTATATCATACTAAAATTTGAGTTCAGACTCTTAAACGTAGCCTTAGGTCTTTAAGGAAAATTACACCCCGGGCTGGAGAGATGACCTGACTGCTAAAAGCACTTGCTGCTCTTCTGGAGCATCTTAGTTAGGTTCCCAGCACCCACACTGGGCAGATCTAAATTACCTGTAATTCCAGGGGACCTGACACCACTAGCCTCCATGGGTCACTAGTTTGTGCATGCCCACAGATAGACAGGCAGACATATGCAGAATTAAAAAGAAACCTAAAATAAAAGCTGCATTTAGAAAAAAAAATGTTTCTTTAACTGCAAAATTGGAGAACTCACAATACCTACCCCACCAATTCATTACCGAGATTTCGTGGGTGAGTACAGAGCATTTGTCAAGATGTTCAGCAAGATAAGGGTTAAATAATTCATGGACAGTGAGAAACATAAAATGAAATAAGTCAATGAGATTGAACCGGGCCTTAAAGACAGCAATGTTTGAACACAAATAAGGAAATACGTGTGGTGGTGCGTGTCTGTCATCAAAGCACCAGGGAGGTCAAAGCTGAAGGGCATTGTGTTTTGAAGGCCAGCCTGGTATATAGAGGGAGTCCTGTCCCACTTGTGAGTTACTGTGGATAGATTACAAGCAGATCCAGCTGCCAATCATTGTTGTGGAATAGTTTTTCACTGTGTACAGGTGTATGATCTTTTGTTTTTGCTACATTTGTTTAATTATGTAAAGATGTGCTGCAGTGGTTTCACCTTGCCTGCCTAGGGTACCTGATAGGTCTAATAAAAAGCTGAATAGCCAACCAGGCAAGAGAGGGATAGGCATGGCTGTTAGGCAGAGAGAATAATAGGAGAAAAGAGAAGAAAGAAGAGAATGAGGAAAAAGAGAGGGACATTCCTGGGGTCAGAAACCAGGCAGCTGCCAGACAGATATTCAGACAACAGGAAAGCAAGACAGAGAGAAAGAAAGAAAGAAAGAAAGAAAGAAAGAAAGAAAGAAAGAAAGGAAGGAAGGAAGAAAGAAAGAAAAAAAAGAAGGAAGGAGGGAAGGAGGGAGGAAGGGAAGAAACATAAAAAGCCTGAGGCAAAAGGTAGATGAAGAGAAGCAGGTTAATTTAAGTTAAAGAAAAAAAAACTAGCCAGAAGCTAGCATAAACTAAGGCCAAGTATTTATAAATAATATTAAGTCTCTGTGTCTTTATTTAGGAGCTGGTGGGTAGCCCAGGAAAAAGCCTGATGCACACCATTTCATTGCTATGACTTTATAATTCCTTCTAGGAGAACACTGGATCTGTGTCCCACACCCTGCACACATCTGGCTTTACCACTTGCTTCGGCAGGCAGGAACTATGAGCAGTGATGTCACGACCATGTCAAGCACAAGTTCTCACAACCTCATATTCTCACCACTGACTACCCCGACCCCAAAACCAAGACACACTGGTCAATGAGAACTTCGGTTCATATACAGCATCCATCACAATGAATCAATCACACCACGCATACCTCCATCACAAGCTATAGCCACCTCACTGATGACAGCTGGCTTCAGGTGCATGGCTGGGCTGGCATTCTAGCCCAGCTCAGATTTGGACAGTGCCACCCAGGAAACCCAGAGACTCTGGAATAATCATGAATAATTTCTTCCAGACCATATAGATTCTGGTTAGTTTGTTATATAACATTAGCTAACCGACATACATGGATACTGGTGGCAACAGTAACAAGGAGTGGAAAATGCCTCTCACCATAGGTGGGTAAAGCTGAAGAGAGTGGATGAATAGGCGGGGGAGAAGAAGTTTAGTTGGCAAATGCTTGCTCTGGAAACATAAAGACCTGAGTTTAAGACTGCCTCCTACACATACACACACACATGCATGCACACACACACAGATACAGACATACACACACACACACACACACACACACACACACACACACACACACACAGTTGTGGCATGGGTTTGTAGACCCAGCACACGGGAATAAGACACAGGGAGCCCCGGGGGACTTGATGGGCAGCCTGCTTAGTCTACTTGACAAGTTCCAGGTCAGTGAAAAATATTATATTAAGACATGACGGCAGGGTTGTTGTGAGAGGTCTTACTGAATACAGGTGCCTGCTGTCTAACCTGACTATCTGAGTTTGATCTCTGGATCCACATGGTAGAAGGAAAGAAATGGCAAGTCCAAGTGCTACCTCTCACGGGTGTACTGTGCCATGCTCACACCTGCTTCCCACAAAAATAAACAAATGAAAAGAGAGGTTTTTCCAAAGTCTGAGGTAACCATGCTTGAGAAATAACACTTGGCATGAACGTCTGGCCTGCACACACACACATGCACACGTGCACATGCACATGCATGCACGCACACACAAAGACAGCAAAAGACTCAAGCATACTTGAAAGCAAATGAACAGACATGTACTCTGTACACACAGAAAATATCAAAGCACAATGGTTGTCACACAAATGTGTGAGCCGTAAACTAGCTTTGTACCAGCAATAAAGAACAGATAGAGCCCATTAAAGTTCACAGAAAAAGAGACAGAGAACAATTCATTCTAATTTGTACAAAGCAAAACACTGTGCTTTCGAGTATATAGAATCAGAGAAGTGATGAACGTAGAGACGGCACTGAAGGTGAATACCCCCAATATGGAGAATTCTGAGATAGCCATCAAGAAAAATGCACTGTGAAATACCTGGAGACCCACTGATGCCATTTCTCCTAGCTCACTGCCATGGTACGCATATGACCAGCCTCCAACCTTTATCTCCCTGTTTTTTATTATCTTTTTAATCTCAGTCTCTCCTTCAGGGAAATCTTTCTTCTACATTCAGATTACAAAAGGCCCCCTCGCTACATGCTGCGGTATCAGGGCTGTTTTCTCTTCTCTCATTATTTGTCCCGGGTCTGTATCTCCACTGGGTTGTAAATTCCAAGGAGCACAAATTGAAACTGTTTTGTTCAACAATATAATCCCTGTACCTGGCAGGATATCTGACAGCGGATGGGCGTTCAATAAACATTCAGAAATAAACGAGTCCCCAAGTGATGGCTGAGAAATAAAGATGGCTCAACCCGAACTAAATCAAGCTAAAATAGAGGCTTGAATTCCAAAGGTTGATATCCATGAACACAAGTCTAGGCTGGCTCCTCTTGGAGTCAGGAAAAAGAGAGGACACAAGTTACTTCCTGTAGCAGAGAATGGGGGCTAAAAGTAATAGAACTGGTCGCTAGGGAGGCTGTGGAGAGCCTGTAGCAAGGAATTGTACTTCTCATCAATAGATGCCACCCACATAGGGAGGCACTGAACAAAACATTAACTCGAATATCCTTACCCTCTCCCTTAAAACTGGATGTCAAAAAGCCATTAGATGTAGCCAAACTTTTAGGGGCAAAGATGACCATGCTGAGAATTACTTTCATCAACTTGACAGGACCAAGAACCCCGGAGACAAGGCTCCCGGCCTGCCTTTGGGGGAGTTTCTCGATTTAGTTAATAGAAGAGGGAAGAATGAACTCCCAAATATGAGTGGTGTTCTTCCTAGGGGTGGGGTCCTGGACTGGACAGAAGGAAGTGTGAGGTGAACACTAGCATTCCTTTCTTTCTCTGTCCTGACTGTGGACACAGTGTGACCAGCTGCCTAAGGCTCCTGCCACCATCTTGTCTCTGCTATGATGGCCCAAAGTCTTGAACTGGGAGCTAAACTAAGCCCTGCTGTCCTGAAGTTGTTTTTTTTCTGGGTATTTTTGTCTTGGCAGCGTGTAAAATTGTTAATATAATAACTGCTGATCCCAGTCATAGTGGAAACAAGATCTCTACTAGTAAGAACATTGCTTTTAGGGTCATTGTTGCTTAAACTCTGAGAACATGGGTCCTGGGATAATTGATATGAATTCTGAATATGTCTGAGTCCACTGATTAAGAGCTATCAGGCTGTTACCCAACAATGCAACCTTCTTGTCCCACTCCAGGCTTTCTCTGCAATGGTAAGAATGCATTAATCAATACATGCCTGCAAAGTGGGAGTTACGCATCTGTCTCCTTTCCACATCACCCACTGATTGCTCTTTGAAGAAGCAGTAGTTCCCACTGACATTTCAAATTTTCAATTTTTTGTTTGGTTCTTCTTTATGGCTCTTAACAGTTAGGGAGGTTGTTGTAATCTCTGTGTTAGTGAGCTTAAGGGTAGCAACAAGATGAGGAAGGGCCTGTGTGTGTATGTTTGTGTGCATCTATATATGTGTGTATATGTATGAGTGTGTGTAGAGATGCATGGACATTTGTGTCTGCGTGTGCACATATGTTAATTAATGTTCATGTGTGTATGTATCTGTGTGCAGATATGTATATATGTATGTATGTGTATTGTGTACAGGTGTATGTGTATGTATGTGTGTACAGGTGCATGTGTATATGTACCTCTGTGTGTGTGTGTAGGTATGCATGTCTTGGTATACGCAGGTTTGTGCATGAGTGTGCATATGCCTATGTGCATGTATGCATTGTGTGTGTATGTACATGTATGTGTATGTTTTGTGTGTCTCTGAAAATGTGTGTGCGCAACTATGTGCCTGTACATATGCATGTGTGTCTGCATGTATATGTGCTTGTGTGTGCCTATGTGTATGGTGCACCTGGATGTGTATATGTGTTCATATGTCTGTGCATGCCTATATATGCACGTTTGTGCCTGCATGGGCCTGCCTGTGTGTATAATCCACTGAGAGGGTGTATTCTGGCTGTATCCTCCTCTGTCCTGAGCTGCTTTTGTTCTCCCTGAGAGGAATCTATGTTTGAGCACAGAATATTCTTTCTAGCTTAAAAGAAAGAAAAGGCAAAGCACAGAAACACCAAAACCAAGCTTATGATGGGGACTATCCAGCCATAACTAATAGATTTAATGGGCTGTGTGACTTGTCTGACTGTGTTCTTGACGAAAGAGGAGACTAAGGCGCTAAATATAGACAAAAGATGAGCTGGGTTTGAATGTTAGGATTATGAAGCTGGCATGCTGGCTCCATATTCCAGAAACTGTTTCTGGAACCCAGTTTTGTATAAAAATGAACCTGAGGTTAGAAAATATTATTTCATCATTTCCAAACTTTTCTGAAGCTTCTCAAGTGCTGGCATAAGGTCTGTCTAGTCTAACTGTGTAAGCTTGGGCCAATTATTTCATTACTTTGGGTCTGCTTTCTCATCTGGAGTATGACAGACTCCACTTGCAGAATTAGGACATCTACACGATGAAGAACATGGACGATAATACAATAGAATGTTGAGGATTAAATAATAAATATTTAATGTCTTCATGTTTTGGGGGAAATCAGATTTCCTTCTGTGCCAAGCGGCTCCTATCAGCACAACAGAACATGGAGTTCACTAACTCCCTCCCAGGGTGCACTGGGAGAGACTTAGGGCTGGCTCAGTGCTTCTGCGGGACTCACTGAAAGGCCGTGGCAGGTGGTCTGTGGTAGAGCAAAGGATACACCTCACTTGAGAGCCCGTAATTCCCTGACAGTCCTCCTAATAGGCCAGAAGCAGTCCCCAGTTCCCATGAGGCAGAGGAAGAACTGAGCCCTTACTTGGTCCTTCACGATGTCCAACATCCAAACGGTAATACCTCTCTTTCCACATAGCAGCATAACCTTCTCCTCCAGGATGACAAGCCAGGATTAACTCAGCGGCAACAAGCAGCTGGGGCAGCATTTGTCTCTATGCAATCCAATGGAAGGGACTTAAGGGACTATTTATTTCCAGGGCTTCATCTTACAGTAGAGCAATCAGAGTAGTTAAGTAACTCAGCCAAAGTCATACATCAGACACTGCGCGCACACCGCAGCAGGAGGTCGTACAGTTCCTGCCTGGAAACAAACTTTCAGATCAGGAGGAGAGACTTCGGGTCCTGATGGTTCATCTGAGATGGAAGTTTTCATAGGACCTGGGATGGTCATGTGGAGGTAGGCTGGGTCCAGACTTTGAAATCACGTACCAGTGACTAACGGGAGCTGGAGATCAAGGTCAGGTATACACCGGAAATGATTATAGCTCCTTCTCTGAAGCTTCCACACACGGTAAGGAAAAACAGCAACACCAACAGACTCTTGAAATGAATCTCTGCCAGGCTCGCTAAGGAACTGATCCAGGGAACAGACCCTGTAATCAGTCCCCAAAGCTTCTTCTACACCACCCTCCAGGGCACCTGTCATAACAACTGTCACTTCCTGAGCAGCTTAGAGTCCTGAAGTGGCCTAGAAATAGAGAGAGAGGCAGGGAGGCTGCTCCCACACTGTGGTGGCCTCGCAGCACTGGTAGAGGCTTTGAAGCACAATGCGAAGGCTGGAGGAAGCAAGGGCCTGGGAAGCTCATTCCGACCTCTGCCAGGCAAGGCTGAGCTGCAGCAGGGGCGCCTCTCAGCTGACAAGCGTGCAGGCAGATCTGAGAGCTGGAGTCTCTCCTTGGAGCTTTTCAGGGCCACCCGTGTTGCTAATCACTCTGTGGCCTCATAGAAGAACAAGGAGAGACAGGAGGGTGGGTCATTAAAAAGACACCAGCTGAGAGCAGTGCCACTTTGGTTCTGGAGCCTTCTATCCTGCTGCCCTTTCCAAGGGACTCCTAATGGAAAGCGATGAGCACAAACTAAACACGGGTCTCAAGGACGAAGGAACAAGGACTCCTGTGGGAATTCATCTTTTCCTATTCATCAGAGGGAAACTCCCTGCCTTCCGTGCTACTCTGAGTTGACAGTTCCTGCTAGGGGCATCAACCTTGCCTCTTGAGCCCTAAGGTTTATGGGACGTTTGATCCTTTGGTGAAGCTTCCATTGTGAACTCATATCATAAGAAAAGTTTTATTCTGGCCCCTTTGCGGCCTGACCGCATGTTTCTGGAACAGTCTGTCAGCATGAACATACCTGGCATGTGGAGGTGAGGTTAAGCATGGCCAGGGGTACATCATTCAGACTATTAATGGCTCCTATGCTCTTTCTATGGGAAGAGTGCTCAATAAGTTCTTCAACCTGTTAGGAATCACAGGGAATTCAATGGGATCCAACTTTTAACTGTTCGTTCTTCTGGTGACTCTGTCTTCTCAGTAAGGTGGTCATTGCTCCTTGCTCACCACTGATGAGAAGGAAAGCCTCCCATGTTGTTCCTCTCTGTGCATATTGGGAAGTCCTGTAGCTATGCAACCTCTTCTGAGGCACCATCCATCCCTTCAAGGGGCCATAGTAAGTACTTTCTCTCACATACACTCTTTTACAGAAATCCAATAAAGATGTTCTTAAGGGTGAGAGACCCTCCTTGCATGGATGGTGGCTGTAGTTTTGTCCATTCTTAGGAGTTAGTATGAAAACAAACTCATGTCTTAGAACTTTTGTTAATGAATTAATTCCTTATGACTTCCACATCCATGTGACATCTATTATGGCTTGACAGTCGCAACAGCCCAGGGAGTACTGAGAGCTGAAAATAACTTCCAGAAAAAGTGAGATAATAGCTGTTTTGAACTGAATGACCTGTAAAAATTCCCTTTCTTGACTTTGCCTTTGTGATATGTAAGTTGTCACATACAATATGCAAGAAGGAGCATGGTTGTGTGTCAATAAAACTTTATTTTCCAAAACCAAGGAGGAGGCCAGATTTGTTTCTTAGATTATTGTCCACTGTTGTCATCACTATATTTTGTCCTGATCCTTGAGGTTTAGAGGTATCATATAATATAAGCAGTTGGAATGTCAGTTTGCACACGACAAGTTTCCATGGTGTCTGAGAAAGTCAAGCTGTGTAACTGTGTGCACTACATTTACACTATCCACACATGGCACAACCAAAGGTCAGTGAAAGAAGGACAGGAAATGAATATAGCAGTATACAGCGTGCAAGCAAAATACAAACATCAAAAGATGCATTAAAGCCCTTGAAAAAACTGACAAAATATTTCGGGTAAAGTGACTTATTCTGTGGCTGTGGTTTAAGAATGGCATCTGAAGAAGGATGGGATGCTTTGGGACCATGAAATTAAAGCAAGGGGAATGTCAGCAGACAACAGGCTCATGCTTTGTGAACCAGGGCATTGCAGCAGTTTTAAATTATGGGGGATTCATAATAACATCTTAATTTTATTTTCATCTTTTTTTCTCAGAAAAAGGTTTTCTCTCGTGTGTTTACTGTAAAGATCTGGTCCAAATTTCGAAGACTTTGACAGTACATACATGATGCTGGAAATTATGGAATCAGATATTTTATTTCTTTGTCTTTAGTGACTAGGTTCTTCATGGTCAGAGCATACCAGAGGAACTCTGAAGTCAAACTCTGGGAAACGGCAGAATTCTAATATGATTGACAGCCTGATAATATCAGATTCTAGATCAGATGGTGGTGGCACGCATCTTTAATCCCAGCACTTAGGAGGCAGAGGCGGGTGGATCTCTGTGAGTACGAGGCCAGTCTGATCTACAAGAGCAAGTTTCAGGACAGCTAGGACTGTTACACAGAGAAGCCTTGTCTCGAAAAACCAAAATTAAAAAAAAATTATATTATAGTGGCAACCATGCCTGACGGTGCTATAGAGTATCTCCTGTGCTATGTGAGCCTGCTGTATTTCCATTGTGCTGAGGGGACATTGGAGTCTAAGAGAAGGTTCTTCCTGGGCATCCCACGTGAGGGTCAGAGACTAAATGATGACCTGGGTTTTTGGAATCTTAGTTCAGAGGTCATTTTATCCCTCTGATGAAGGGATGACATTTTATGACTCCGAGAAAGCCTGCAAGAAGCGAAGTTGTCAGAGTCACAGCTTGGGGAGGAAGCATGTACTGAACTAGAGATGAGAGATCCGATGATGGTGGGGTGTAACACAGAGCAAGGCAGCAATCTTACATCACGATCCTGGCTTTGTACACATGCTAAACCCATGGATGACTGAACACCACTTTATGGCTTCTTGGGTCAGAGGTTTGGTGGCTGGTTTAAGAAAGCACAGTGTAAGGTCCCGAGGCTTGGCAGTGAGGCCTGTGGAGCTTTCACTGTTCCATGTTGATGATGGTGGCAGGAAAAAGTCCCAACACAGTTGATTGTAGCTACGTGGCCACTGTGATGACGGTAGTCACAGCTTCACCGGGTGGAAAACCTGGCTGGGTGGACCACCGGTGATTCCAGCAGTCACGGCAACACCACTCAGAGATGGCAACACCTTTCAGTGGGTTCTCACGTCACTTCTGGTTGCCCTTGCTAATCGACTGCCAAGAGGCACTAATAGGCCATTTCATTTGCCTTTTGGCTCATTGTCTTGTAAAAGGCAAATTCCACCAAATAAGGCAGGAAACAGCAGAGGTAAGCATGTGCTCAACACGGTTCCATGACATAACACATGATGCTACTGACGAATCAGACATCAGTGTCTTTTTTGTGCTGGACAGTCCTGTCCCCAGTCTTCTCTCCTCTGCACATCCAGGAGATACGCACGAGGTCTTGGGTACCTTTCATCCATCTCAGAAACATGTGTGCTGGATGCCGTGTTTTCAGGGCAGTCCTCTGCACTGTGATGGGGCTGAGTGGCAAACACATCTTTTTTCTTAAGAGCAAATATGTATTTGATTGGATGTGTTCCATGGCAAAGAATAAAGATCCATCTGTATTTTCCCTTTTGGTTTCCTGACAATGAGGATAATCCTCAGAAATGAAATGGGAGAATGGCTTCTGTTAGCGGAGAACGGAAGCTTGACATATGAACAGGAGAGAAACGATTGTTCTCTGAAAGTCCAGTCCTCTCCATTTGGAAGAGACACTGAGACAGCTGTTAAGTGAGATAACTCGAGACACTGACTGGCTTTTGGAGAGCCTTAATTTTTTGTTTTTATTTTATTTAGCATGGGGGTGAGGTGGGAAGAGAGGATATGGGGGTCCAGGTACACGGGGAGCACAGCTGGTATGTGGAAGTCAAAGAACAACTCTCAGGCATATGTGTACTACTTACAGTGTGGGCTCCAGGAGTCAAGTCCAGGCCATCCGGCTTTCACAGCAAAAGCAATCTTTTACCCAGGAAGCATTCTTGCTGGCCCTTGAAGAACTTTGTTAAAACAGAAAACTTTGGAGACATGACATGTGCTGGAGACATGACACTGACTGCTCTACCAGAGGACCCAGGTTCAGTTTCCAGCACCCACATGGCAGCTGACAGCTGCTTATAACTCCAGTCACAGGGACACAGGTTCCCTCTTCTGGCCTGTGGGCACATGCACTTGTGTGCAAATACCCACACACATATACACACAATTAGAATAAGTATTTTTAAGAGGAAAATGTCCATGATGATTCAAGAGGGACAAGGGGCTTCTATCAACTCCTGTTTAGTGAGTGGAATGCTAGATCTCAAAGACAGTTTAGAACAGGGTGTCTGCTGGCGTTACGATTCTTCTTAAGACATTCTGGTAACCTCACTCAGTAAAGCGTTTTCTATTTCCAGCCATTTGCATGCAAAATTCAAGATGTCATTGTTTTTTATCGCTGAGTAAAATTCCAATGTGTATATGTTCCACACCTTTTTTTAACCATTCTTCTACTGAGGGACACCTAGGTTTTTTCCAGGTTCTGGCTATTACAAACAGTGCTGCTATGAACATAGTTGAACAATGTTTTTGTAGTATGATAGGGCATCTCTTGGGTATATTCCCAAGAGTGGAATTGCTGGGTCCTGAGGTAGGTTGACTCCCAGTTTCCTGAAAAACTGCCACACTGATTTCCAAAGTGGCTGCACAAGTTTGCATTCCCACCAACATTGGATGAGTGTTCCCCTTACTCCACATCCTCTCCAGCATAGGCTATCATTGGTGTTTTTGAGTTTAGCTATTCTGACAGGTGTAAGATAGTATCTCAAAGTTGTTTTGATTTGCATTTCCCTGATCACTAAGGAGGTTGAGCATAACCAGACCCAAAAAGAGGAATATGGTATGTACTCACTCATAAGTGGATTCTAGCCATAACTAAAGGACATTGAGCCTATAATTCATGATCCTAGAGAAGCTAAATAAGAAGGTGAACCCAAAGAAAATCATATAGTTATCCTCCTGGATATTGGAAGTAGACAAGATTTCCAGGCAAAACTTGGGTGCACAGGAGTGTGGGGGAGTCCATGTAAGGGGAGATGGGCAGAGAGAAGGGAGAAGGGGAGAATTCAGGAGAGCTTGGGGGAATGGGATGGGTGGAATGGAGGAAGGGTGGATATGGGAACAGGGAAGTAAATATCTTAATTAAGGGAGACATTTTAGGGTTTGCAAGAGACTTGACTCTAGAGGGGTTCCCAGGTCCAAGGAGAGGTCCCCAGATTGTTTTTTGGGCAGCAGAGGAGAGGGTGACTGAATTGGCCTTGTCCCAGAGCCACACTGATCAATATCTTGCATATCACCATAGATCCTTCATCTGGCGATAGATGGAGATAGAGACGGAGACCCACATTGGAGCACTGGACTTAGCTCCCAAGGTCCAAATGAAGAGCAGAAGGAGGGAGAACATGAGCAAGGAAGTCAGGACCACGAGGGGTGCATCCACCAACTGAGACTGAGACCAACTGGGACTGATCTAATGGGAGCTCACCAAGGCCAGCTGGACTGGGAGTGATGGAGCATGTGATCAAACTAGACACTCTGAATGTGGCTGGCAATGAAGGCTGACTGTGAAGCCAAGGACAATGGCACTGGGTTTTGATTCTACTGCATGGACTGACTTTGTGGGAGCCTGGTTTGTTTGGATGCTCACCTTTATAGACCTGTGTAACATGAAGGCCGGCTAGCTTGTTGGGGTTTCTGTCCCACCCAGTATCCCACAGCTGGCAAATTCCAAAGAAAAATCACACATAGGACTCCATAAGATTATAAACTGATTGGCCCTTAGCTCAGGCTTCTTGTTAACTCTTATAGCTTATATTAACCCATTATTCATTATTCTGATCTATGTTAGCCATATGGCTTGGTACCTTTTTCAGCTGTCAGCTCACATGTTGCTGCTTCAGTGGTCTGGGCAGGAGTGGTGGAGGGAGCTTCCTGCTTCCCAGAATTCTCCTGTTCTCATTGCATCACCTCTACTTTCTGTCTGATTTTCCTGCCTATACTTCCTGTCTGGCCAATCAGCGTTTTATTAAAATAGATGATTGACAGAATACAGATAATTCTCCCACACCAGACCTGGATGGAGGGGGGGGAGGACCTTGGACTTCCCAGGGGGCAGGGACCCCTAACTGCTCTTAGGACTAGAGAGGGAGGGGGAGGTGAGAAGTGAGAGGGAAAAGGGAGGCGGGGAGGAGGTGGAAATTTTTAATAAATAAAGAAATTTAAAAAAAAGGAAAAAAATAAAAAAGGTTATGGTAACCTGGCTTTGCTACTGCAGGCTTCTACCCTGGAAACCAAGATGTAGGATTGAAGGTTCTCTGTCATTCTCTCAGTTGAGTGAGAGATTATCTTAAGTTAAAAAAAACAAAAACAAAAAACTGGAGATATCCAGCTCGGTGATGGGGAGCTTGTTGTTAAAGCAGATTCCATCCCTAGTTCTCCACTTAATTAATTAACTACCTACTTAATTAATTTTTATAAAAAATAGGATGCTTCGCTGGGATAGGAATGTTTCTCAGTTTGTAGTTGCCTAATGTATTGCCTTACATTGTAACGATAAAAATTCTCACAAAGCAACTGGCAGAAAGAGAAGTTTGTTTTGGCTTGTGGTCAAAGGTACAGTCCATCGTGATGGGGAAGTCACCGAATCAGGAGCTATGGCAGCTGCTTGCACAGTGTCTGCAGCAGAGGAGAGTGGATGAAGGCTTGTGCTTAGCAAACTTCCTGTACTCCAGAATCCCAGCCCAGGAAATGGTGTTGCTCACTTTGGGGTGGATTCTCTCCCCTCAGTGAACTTAAGCAACTTAATCTCTCACAATCAAGCCCAGAAGTTTGTCTTTTAGTTGATTCTGGATTCTGTCAGATTGGCTATTAGTACAAACCCACACACCTAACATGCACAAGGCCCTGTATTGTCTGCAAACCCAGCACTTGTAGGTAGAAGTAATAGGGTCAGAAGTTCAAGGTTACCCTTAAGCTACTAGAAAGTGTAAGGGCAACCTGGAACTTAAGACTTCACATCCAAAAATATAAGTTAAAAATAGAATAAAAGATGTTCTATGTTAATGGCAAATGTTATGAAGAAAAACATAAAAAGTTTATGACATACAAAAGAAATCACACATCTTTATGTTTTGATATTATTTGAAAAAAGGCTTTCTTTCTTTCTCAACCTGAGGGAGTCTCATGTCTTGCTTGCCTGGGCCTGCCACAGGATGGTTAGCCTTGTCTGGAGATGGTTTGAGCTCTTATAGACCCTGTGAAGGAGTATTGTTTGCATCTAGGAACAGAGATTAAGCATGCAGTTCAGATCCCACAGTGGACAGGACAGCTTCCCACAACAGAGAATTACATGCCTTAAAGCACCGAGAGCGCCAGCGTTGAGACGCTCTGTACTCAAGCAGGCCTTCTCCACAGAGGTAAAAATTGATTTAAGGGAATGAAAGACAATCTTAGTTTATTCCTGTGTGGATCACAGATCCACATTCAACACATGAATTTCACAGCACAGGGTGTTTTAGAACAAAAAAGCCTCAAAGGCCCCTTAGGGGAATGGTAATGAAAACAAGATTGGGAAACACTAGTGTGGAGCAGGGATTAGCAGATCATTTCTTCCTAGAGCCAGAAAATAAGTCAGCCTCTATGCTTCTGTAATTTTTACAGCAGCAATGCACTGAGCATGGCAATGCAGAGGCACCAGAGGCAGGCAGCACAATACACACCTGGAAGGCTGTGTGGGTCAGGCAGGCTGCACACATACACAACTGAAAGGCTGGGGGTCAGGCAGGTGGCACACATATACATCTGGAAGGCTGTGGGTCAGGCAGGTGGCACTCATATACACCTGGATGTCATGGGTCAGGCAGGAGGCACACTTATACAACTGGAAGGCTGGGGGTCAGGCAGGTGGCACACTTACACAACTGGAAGGCTGTGGGTTAGACAGGTGGCACACATACAAACCTAGAAGGCTATGGGTCAGTAAAACTTTATTTATAAAGCAAAGAGAGAGCCTGAAAAGATGCTCAGTGGTTAAGAGCACTTACTGCTCTTGCGGAGGATGAGGGTTTATCGCACTCATGTTGTGACTCATAGTCATCTGTAATTCAAGCTCCTAGGAATTCAGAGCCCTCTGCTGGCCTCATGGACACCAGGCATGTACATGGTACACATAAGCTCATGGAGGTACACACACACACACGCACACACACGCACACACACACACACACACACACACACACACACACACAAATAGATACATTTTTAGCAAAACAAAGCAAGGATGGAAAGGTTATAACTGACATGGTGGATCATGCCTGCAATTCCAACTTTCTAGAAGTCAAGAGTTTAATGTCAGGCAGCCACATAGCAAATTTAAAGTCAACCTGAGGTACATGAGAGAACTTGGGGAATGGGGAAAAGGAGAGAGAAAAAAGAGCAAGAGAGCGAGAGAGCGAGAGAGCGAGAGAGAGAGAGAGAGAGAGAGAGAGAGAGAGAGAGAGAGAATGTGAACACAAGGAATGAGAATACTTGGTTTGTGATCCATCGTTTTTTTAACCTTGAATTCTGATTTAATTCTAAAGGGTCAAGACAAAAACTGAAAACACAAGTTGCATGCCTTGATCATAATCGGGTTCATAAAAATGGTCCTCTGTGTGTATGAGAGATGGAGAAAGAGAGGGAGAGGGAGGAAGAGGGGTTTAGCTAAAACTAAGAGGATGTTCCACTGAGGTACAATTTAACAATTGTCTTTTAATTTGATGAGATGCAGGATGTCAAACCTAGGGGAACTCTCATGATACCTAAGGAAGAAAGTGTCCTGGTATTTCAGTTCAAAAACAGTAAAATTCACAAGGTGTGTTGTACTAGGGTAGTCTAGGTTAACAGAAGTTATATAATGAGGATTTCTATACATGAGGAAATGAGATATATTAGAATTACTTACAGGCTGTGGTCCAACTAATTCATCAATGGCTGAATGAATTCAGTGAATGGAAAGCCCCCAAATCCACTAGTTTCTCAGTCTAAAAGGCTGGATATTTCAGCTGGTCTTCAGTAAATGCTGGGATCCTGAAGGCGTAGGCCTGCATGCCAGTGAGGGAACAAGATTTGCTAGCAAGGCAAGGAAGAGTAGGTACAGAGCTAAAGCTTCCTTCTTGCACCTCCACATACAGGCTTCCAGCAGAAGGGGAGGCCCAGAAAAAAGGTGTATCTTTCGGCCTCAAGATCCAGATTAAAGGAGTGTCTTCCTACTTCTAAGATCTAAATGAATTACTTCAAATTAAAAAAAAATCGGTGCCCTCTATGTTTGGGTTTTAGTTCCAGATGTAGTCAAGTAAAAAACCAAGAACAGCCATCACAACTCCATCCTGGTCAACTTGACACCCAATCCTATTTCCTTATGTTAGGATTAATTTCCAAATGAAAATAACAACCAGGTCATAATTATACCTAAGCCTAAACATAATATAACTATGACCTGTACAATGACAAATGCATCATATAACTAACCAGACTATAATTATACCTAACTGTAGTAAAATTTTAATAGATAAAGCTTGTCTGAAGATCAGAGAGGAAAACAGATGCCCTGGTCAGCCTTACAGACACGGCAGTGGTGTCACACACCTTTAATCTCAGTAGCCACACTAGTTTGCCATAGAAACCAGGCGGTGGTGGTGCATGCCCTTAATCCCAACACTAGAGAGGAATATAAGACAGGAGAAGACATCTTTCAGACATAGTTTCATTCTGAGATTCCTGGAAGCAGAATCACCATTTTGTTCTGAGGTAGAGGTAGGAGCCAGTGGCTGGCTGTTTTGCTTTTCTGACCTTCAGGTTGAACCCCAATACCTGTCTCTGGGTTTTTATTAGACATGCTACACCTAACATGATATAACTCTCCTTTGTATAAGTACAAATACATATAAACTTAGAATAGGTAGCAATGTCCCTTTGGGGACATTCCTTTAGTAACTGAAACTCAAGTGTGATAACCATTGGTATTCTCATAATTCATGTTATATTACATGATAAATGAATTGAGGAAAGAAAGCACAAATATCCATACAAATGCATTCTTACAAATACAATAGAAACACTCGTCAACTGTAATCCTTGTTTCTGTAACTGGTCATGCGGCCTTAGCTGGTATTAACGACTACTTTCCTCTACTACCTGTTCTGTATTTCCTCCAGCCTCTTCAAGAACTTCTGCAGGTTCTTGGCTCTTGTCTTCATTCCTGAAGAGCCTCTGTCCTTGTCCATCCTATTGAACATTAGAGTTTCCCATTGACTTTAGCCACAGGAGACTGTAGCACCAAGAGACACGCTAAAGGGTCTCCTGCACTCCACATATAATTTTCTTTCCTCCACGATGGAAAAGTAATCTAATTTTCCCGTAGTAATCTGAATCAATCACCCCTCTGAACACTGCGACTCCTTTCTTAGCCTGTTGGTTTAGGGGCTTCAGAAACCTAAGGTGGCCAGGGGTAAGCTGGCTTCCAGGTCAGTGGAATGTTTGTTGTGGTTCCTGGCCAGAGTGCTCTCTGCTTTGTAATTAACACTTTTAGGTCAGTAGAACTTAAGGCTGTGGGAACAGGAAGAAAATAACTTTGTTGGGTCTCTAGGGGTGATAGTGAGTGGAACTGTTCTCTCTTCCACCTGCTGATTCCTGGACCTGTAGATTCTGAGTGTGGGAAAAACTCTACCATGTACTGGATGCTGATTCAAAGCATATACTGCCTTCTGAAGAACCCTGTCCCAGTCCTTCAGGCTGATGCCACCTCCCTAATTGACACTGTAACTGCGTCTTCAAAAGGGCATTGCATCTTTCTTGCAGGCCAGCTGCTTCAGGATGGTGGGGAACAGGATAAGACAAGCAGATTCCATGATTGTGTGCCCACCGTTGTACTGTGAAGTGAGCTCCTTGGCCAGAAGCCATACCGTGTAGAAGAGCATGGTGGTAGACAAGGCATTCTATAAGCCCACAGATGATGGTTTTCTCATAAGTATTTCTTTCAGGAAAGCCAAATCCATAACCAGAAAAAGTATCTACTCCAGTGAAAACAAAGTGTTATTCTCTCCACAAAGAAAGTGGTCCAAGGTAGTTAACCTGTTACCGGGTTACTGGATGGTCACCCTGGGGAATGGTATAATATCTGGGACTCATTGATGGTCTCTGCTGTTGGCACATCTGGCACTCAGAAGAAGCTGTAGCCTGGTAACCCTTGGTGAATAGAAGCCCACACATAATCTTCGTCTCTGTTACCATGGACACTTTGTTTTTGGGTCCATCGGGCAATGACAGGAATGTCTGGGGCAAGAGGATATCTACTTGAACTTCTCAGATGAAGTCACCTTTTGATGAACACTTACATGGGACACAATTATCTTCACATCCTTCACCCATTTGGAGAGATCTATCCACATACTTCTTCCCCGGATGTCTTTCTCACCAACTTTATGATCATGCTCTTTCCAAGTCCCTGACTATCCAGCCAATTCATTAGCTACAGCCTATGAAACAGTGAACAACCACATATCTGACCATTTATCCTTCGAGACAAAATATATGACCACATGTAATGCCCGAAGCTCTGCCAGATGTGAAGGTTTCCCTTCACCAGTGTCTTCCAGGGCTGTCCCTGAAATGGGTTGCAATCTACAGCTGTTCACTTCTGGGTGTGCCTGCACAGCGTGCAGAAACACCAGTAAACCAAGCCCTAGTCTTTTCTTCCTCAACCAATCAATCATAGAGCACACCAAATATGAGCATGGTTGCATACTTTGCAGCAGATGGCATTGTAACAGGAGGAGAAACCATGGGCATTTGGGCAAGTTCTTTGTGGAACTTGCTCATGGTTTCAGAACCAGCTCAGGCCTGATCATGTCTCTACCATTTCCACTTGGTAATAGATTGCTGCTGTACATTTCCCACTTTAGGACTTGGTGGGTCTGACAACACTCAGCTCATGATGGGAAGTTCAGACAGCCTGGAAACTCAGTGGCCCATTGTCAAATGTTCAGTTCCCACTAAAGGCCCAATAGTAGACCAAGGGCTGTCTTCTGGAGGAGAACGGTTGTTTGTAGATGATGGTAGAGACTTGCTTCAAAATCCCAAAGGTCTATTCTGTGAGTCACCTATAGGAGTCAGCCAAAGGCTCCAAACAGCATCCATATCTGCCACTGCCACTTCAAGTACCACCATGTCTACTGGATCATTTGGTCCAAGTGGCAGAGCAGCCTGCACATCAGCCTGAACCTGTTGAAGAGCCTTCTCCTGGTTCAGGCTCCACACCAAGCTGGGAGCTTTCTGAGTTACTTGGTAAATGGGCCAGAATAACACATCCAAGTAAGGAATATGCTGTCTCCAGAATTCAAATAGACCCAGTAAATGTGCTTCTCTCTTGATGGTGGGAGGGGCCAGGTGCAATCACCTTTCCTTCACCTTAGAAACAATATCTCTTCATGCCCCACACCTCTGGACTCCTAAGAATTTCACTGAGGTTGAAGACCCACGAATAGTGGTTGGATTTATTTCCCATCCTCTGACATGCTTATGTGTTACCAGTGAGCTCACAGTGGTTGCCACTTCTTGCTCACTTTGTCCAATAAGCACAATGTTGTTAATACAGTGCATCAGTGTGATATTTTATAGAAGAGACAATCAAATGGCTTCTAGTTTATGGACAGGTGCTGAGAAGAAAGCATTTTCTAGGTCAATAGCTGCATACCATGTCACTCCCTATTTGGGTTTTCAGTAGTCAACTGTCATTCTCCACAATCCCCATGTCTTCTGCACTGGCCAGAGAGGAGAGTTAGTGGGAGATGTGTAGGAACCACCACTCCTGCGTTTTTTAAATACTTGATGGTGGCACTAATTTCTGTAATTCCTTCAAGGATGAGATACTGCTTTAGAAGCACAATTTTCCTTGGCAGAGACAACTCTAAAAACTTCCATTTAGTCTTTCTAACATAGAGCCCTCATTACATAAGTCAGGGAACTAGTGTGAGAATTCTGCCAACTTCTAAGTACATGTATCTCAATTATACATTCTCAAACTGGGAGAATAATCACAGAATCAGTTTGGGGACACACTGGACCTATTCTGAGACTTCAGACAAAACTCAAGCCCCTACTGTAAATGGAGGGCCATAATATTTCTTGGAATCTCCCAGAATCAGCATCGAGTTAGAACCAGTGTCCAGTAGACCCTTGAAAGGGTGATAGTTTCCTTTCCTCCAGTGTACAGTTGTTCTTGTTAAAGAACCTAGGTCTCTCTGGGGAAGGACTGAAGAAAGACTAACAATCACACTTGTAGGTGGCTTATGAAGATCCTTCCTCAGGGAAACCTGGCAGTCTCTTCATTCCAGGGGTTCTGGATCTATAAGACTCAAGTCTGAAAACTGATTCACAGACTGAAATTCCCCTCTGCCATAATTCATTATAGCCTTCCTTTCACTTACTTGAGAACTTTTTCCACTTATATAAATCAAATAAAAATTCAGTGGACTTCTTATCTATTTCATGCCTGGAAACACCATGATTGATTAGCCAAGACCAAAGGTCCATAAGAGTCATGCCCCCATTAAATTCATTTTGCCTGTGCTGACCATTATAGGTTAGGCCATTATGAACAATGCTTTGTCTATGCTGCCCATTATGATGACTACAATCACTTTGATTTTGACAGTTCAGTACTCCCACATGGCTCCTGCTACTTCAGGAACCAATTGAGCCCACTGCATTTAGTTTATTCCGTGAGCAACAGTGTCTTCAACCTTAGGTCTGGCACAGGAGAATGGCCACAAAAACTCTTCAAATGTGCAAGTGCCATTTCACTTTTTTGTGTCTTATAGGATTAGTCAAGAGTATGTCTTCTAGATCTTCCCACTGTGGAACATTAGGTTTGACACAGCATACCCACTGAATTATTGCAGTTTCCCTTGAGCCTTAAAACCCTTTCACCAACACTAAGCCAAGGGCTGTCAAGAATATCCAGCTCCTTCTCAGTAGATCATCTTTTGTCAAACACTTTGGGCAACCATTAAAACAACTTTTTGACACCTTTGTATAACTGTGTGAGTTTCCATATTAAACCCAGAATCTCCACTCAGAGGGCCCATGTCAACTCAACCTGATCAAATTTTATGTTCCTTCTACCATTATCCCACACCCTTCAAATCCATTCCCACCTATGTTCCCCAGACTTCTGCTTGAATGAGTTAGTAAACTCGTTACACTCTTTAGTAGTGAAGAACACATCCTTGTGGACTACATTTTCTACCTCCCCTCTAAGAACTTGCTTTGCCTGAAGTCTGGTTATAGGTCTAGAGGCAGCTATCTGTGGGCCTGAGAGACAGCAGTGTTGTCTTGTCTGGAATTTCCTTCAGAGAAAGTCACTTCTGGCTTAGCAAACAATGAAGGATTGATTTCTCCAGTCATAGGTGAAAGAGACAATACTTAAAAGAGTGAGTTGAGGAGACTACTTTCTTGGGTGAGATAAACCCTTGAGAATCTAAGGGTTTTGAGTTCTCAGCTTCAGTGGGGTTCTCATACACACATCCATCCTAAGTTACAGGGTCCTGTTCTTTACTCATTTAATGCCCATTAACCATGCACACCCTTCAAGGCTGGGACTGTAATTCAGTCAATCATATAATAATGGCTTCAGTTTGATTTTCAGCAACTGTTTTTTTTTTCCAGCTCTGTGTGTGTTGGAGAGAAGGCTTCTTTCAGACACACTTAGAAACCTTTGGATTGTTTATATGCATCTGGAGCCAGGAATTTTCATCACCAAGTTCATTGTTCTCCTAATTACATACAGATTCTGAGATGCCCGAAATTGGTTAATCCTACCACAGAGCTCATCTCTATCCTTTGTCTATTTATCCGGAGATGCTAAGAACAACCAACCAGCAGCATAATTTTTCTTATTTTTCCCCAAACTGTCTAAAGTTTCATACACAGGGTCACCAAATCCATTGTTACTTACAGTTGGTGAATCAGGATAATCAAATGTATCGATCTCTCTAAGCTTGAAATAGAGTTCACATCATGGGCTTTTGGTGTTCTTCGAGTTCCCAGGAGATGATCCACAAAGTGGAGAGGCTTTGGTAACTGTATGTGTTGGCAAAATTGAAAGGTCTGGTGCAGATATTTGAAAGATTCATCCTTACACTTCTGTTGCTCTAGAACCACATCGGTAATCGGCAGTCTCTCACCTGGTCTTCACTCTATGCTGGAATCTTGAAGAAGTAAGATCTAATGCCAGTGAAGGAGTGAACTTGCTAGCAAGGCAAGGATAAGTAGGCAAAGAACAAAAACTCCCTTCTTCCATGGATTTATATAGGCTTCCAGAAAAAGGTTAAAGGTCTGTATCTTCCTGCCACAAGGTCTGGATTAGAGGTGTATCTTTTCCCAGATGGAAAGATCTGGGTTAAAAATCTTTCTACTGTCTTTGTACTTCAAAGATCCAGATTAGAAATAGATTAATTGAAATTAAGCCTAGTAATGATGATGATGATGATGATGGTGATGATTATAGAAATACCTTACAGGTGTGCAAATTAAGCAAAAAAAAACCCCCTCCCAGGTGTGCCCTCCAATTATTGGCTTTAGTTCCAGATGTAATCAAGTTGAAAAGCAAGAATAGCCATCACAATACCCACCTCAGAGTAAAGGACTAGATGCTAGAATGGAGGAAGACTTCACCAAATGGTGGGTGGGCTAGGGGGTCACTGTAGAGAGAAGTGAGAGGGCTGCATTTGGGATGAGGTTGAAGAGGGAGCTAGACTTGGAATGAAAAGCAGTGGGTGTTGGATTGCTCATGAAGAAGTGCCTTGTGGTACTTGAAACCATGTCCAGGAAAAAGAAATTATCATTTGGAACATCAAAAACAAGGTATATTGTGGAACAGCCTTCAGATACTTGGAAAATACACAGAAACTCTCTTTTACCCACCCTTGGAGACTAGTCTTGGATATATAAGTAGGTATGCATGTATGTATGTATGGATGAATATATGTAGGTGTCTGTGTCTGTGTGGAGTATATATATGATTATATATGGCTATATGTATGTACATGGGTGTGTGTTATGGTATATATGTGGTATGAATGTGTGGTATGTATGTGCGTGTGTGTATGTGCATGTGTGTGTGGTATGTAAGTTATTTGTGTGTGGGTGTGGGTGTAAACTAGTATAAAGTGGCAGAAATATTTGAAAATGTAGCTATAGTATTGGGGCTGTTCTTGCACCCTGAGCTGCCTTCTGCACCAGTGATTTTTGATTCTATCAAATACAATATCTTACAGATTGACAAGTATGACCAATAACTTGCTTTGGCATGAAAGACAATACAAGTTTCAAGGATGGTGCTTTAAAACATTAAATTTTTAAGATAAAGAGAAGCTTATTTTTTTTAAGAACTATAACCTAATATATCTGAGGGAAACTGATTGGTAGTTTCATTTCTTTCCATGCCCTGGTCCCTCTCATCTCCACAGAAAACTGTGTCCTCATTTTCTCTCCACTCCACAATCTGTCACTGAGGGTTCTGATGCCTCGTGGGGTCAATTTCAACACCTCGGTGTTTTAGAGGGAGCTACCCCAGCCCGCAGGCATTGCTCACATCCCCAAGTGAATGTTTCCTTTTCCAGTTTATGAAGAAATCAGTTTACGTAAAGAGATAAAATAATGGAATGATTTTTTTTTAAGGTAGGAGAACACTCAGCACTGGGGTCTGGGACTAGCCAAGCAAGAAACTGGGCCCA
This sequence comes from Myodes glareolus, assembly GCF_982192425.1. Classification (NCBI taxonomy): domain Eukaryota; kingdom Metazoa; phylum Chordata; class Mammalia; order Rodentia; family Cricetidae; genus Myodes; species Myodes glareolus. Next base: position 67,687,928 of record NC_142034.1, read on the forward strand.
GGGTTCAGGCAAGGATTTTTATCAGGGATTATTCTCTCCAGCCCCCATGATGCCTGTTTTTGTTTGTTGTTATTGTTTTGTTCTTGGGTTTTTAAGACAGGATTTCTCTGTAACTTTGGAGCCTGTCCTGGAACTCACTTTGTAGACCAGGCTGGCCTTAAACTCAAAGAAATCCATCTGTCTTTGCCTCCTGAGCGCTGGAATTAAAAATTGGTGTACTTATTCTAATATCTAACAAAATAGACTTCAAATCAAAATTAATCAAAAGAGATGGAGAAGGACACTTCATACATATCAAAGGAAAAATGTGTCAAGATGACATTTCATTCTTTTTTCTTTTTTAAATTTTTTTTTGAGACAGGGTTTGTCTGTGTAGCTTTGGTTCTTGTCCTAGAACTAGCTCTTGTAGACCAGGCTGGCCTTGTACTCACAGAGATCCTCCTGCCTCTTCCTCCTGAGTGTGGGATTAAAGGCATGAGTCACCACTGCCTAGCAGGACTTTTCAATTCTTAACATCTGTGACCCAAACAAAAGAACACCTTCATTTGTAAAACAAACATTACTAAAGCTTCAACCACACATTGAACATCACACACTACAGTAGAAGACTACAATACCTGACTCTCAGCAATGGGCAGGTCATCTAGACAACACTAAACCAAGAAATAATGAAGCTAACAGATGTTATAAATCAAAAATACCTAACAGATATCTTCTGAACATTCATTCAAACAGAAAGGAATATACTTCCTTCTCAGCACCTCATGAAATATTCGCCAAAATGGACCACATACTCGGTTACAGAGCAAGTATCAACAGATACAAGAAAATTGAAGTAACCTCCTATATCCCATCAGACCACCATGATTGAAGCTGGATTTAAATAAAAACAGAAACAACAGAAAGTCTACAATCTCATAGAAACCAACCAACCAACTCCCCTAATAAACAACTCTTGGGTCAAAACAGAAGAGAAGAAAGAAATTAAAGACTTCATAGAACTCAATGAAAAAGAATGTACACCTGAAAGTTCTGGAACAAAAAGACACAAACACAGCCAAGTGGAATAGACTGCAGGAAATAATTAAACTGAGGACTGAAATCAATAAAAATAGAAACAAAGAGGACAATACAAATAATCAGTGAAATGAAGAATAATAAAATCAACAAAATAGGCAAACACCCACACTAATTAAAAGGCAGAGAGAGGCTATCCAAATTAGCAAACTCAGAAAGGAAAAGGTGGATATAATAACAGACACTGAGGAAATCCAAAGAATCACCAGGTCATAATTCAAAAATCTGTTCTATACAATGCTGGAAAATCAAAAAATTGACAATTTTCTACCAAAAAAAAGGAAAAAAGGAAAAGAGAAACAAAAGAAAAAAAGCCTAGGGCTAGATTGCTTTAGTGCAGAATTTTACCAGACTTTAAAGGAGACCTAATATCAAAATTCTCAAATGATTCTACAAAATAGATCCAAAAAAAGATTGCCAAATTCATATTGAGAGACCACAGTTAACCTGATACCCAAACTATGCAAAGATTCAACAAAGAGAAAAAATCACAGACCAGTCTCCCTCATGAACATTGATGCAAAAGCACTCAATAAAACACTCAAAAATCGAATCCAAGAACATATCAAAAAGATAATCTGCCATGATCAAGTTGGCTTCATCCCAGGGATTCAGGGATGGTGGAATATATAAAAATCTGTCAATAAAATTCACCATATAAACAAACTAAAATAAAAATAAAACACGTGATTATATCATCAGATGCTAAAAAAGTCTTTGACAAAGTCCAGCATACCATCATGGTAAAAGTCTTGGAAGGATCAGGGATTCAAGGGACATAACTAAACATAATAAAGGCCATTTACAATAATCCTATAGCCAACTTCAAGGTAAATGAGAGGAAATCAAAGCAATTCTGCTAAAATCAGGAACAAAACTAGGCTGTTCACTATCTCCATATCTACTCAATATAGTACTTGAAGTTTTAGCTAGAGCAATAAGACAAGAGAAGATAAAGGGAATACAATTTGGAGAGTGAAAAGTCAATGTATTAATATTTTCAGATGATAATATGCCTAAGTGACCCCCAAAATTCTATCAGGGAACTCCTCAGCTGATAAACACCTTCAGCATAGTGGCTGGATATAAGATTAGCTTAAAAAAATCAGTAGCCCTTCTATACGCAAATTCCAAATAGGATGAGAAAGAAACCAGGGAAGCAATACTTTTTGCAATAGTCACAAATAATATAAAGTATCTTGGTCTAACTCTAACCAAGCAAGTGAAAAACCTGTATGTTCAAAATTTCAAGTCTTTGAGAAAGAGAATAGAAGAAGATATCAGAAGATGGAAAGATCTCCCATGTTCACAGATTGGTAGAATTATCATAGTAAAAATAGCCATTCTACCAAAAATAATCTATAGATTCAATTCAATCCCCATCAAAATTCCAATACAATTCTTTACAGACCTTGAAAGAGCAATATTCAACTTCATAAGTAAAAACAAAACAATAAAAACAACATAAAATAATCCTGTATAATTAAAGAACTTCCAGAGGCATCACTATCCCTAATTTTAAGCTGTACTATAAAGCTTAGTAATAAAAACCACATGAAGTTGGCCTAAAAATAAGTATGCTGATCAATGAAATTGAATTGAAGACCCAGATGTAAATTCACACACCTATGGAGGCCTAATTTTTGATAAAGAATCCAGAAATACACAATGCAAAAAAGAAAGCATCTTGAACAAATGGTGCTTGTCCAACTGGAGGTCAGTATGTAGAAGAATGAAAATAGATTCATATCTATGACCCTTCACAAAACTCAAGTTCAAATGCATCAAAGACCTCGACATAAAACCACATACATGGAACCTTATAGAAGAGAAAATAGGGAATAGCCTTGAATACACTGGCACCAGGGACAACTTCCTGAACAGAATACCAATGGAGCAGGCACTAAGATCAAAAATTAATATATAGGACCTCATGAAACTGAAAAGCTTATGTAAAGTAAAGGATACTGTCAACAAGACAAAATGGCAGTCCACAGAGTGGGAAAATATCCTTACCAACCCCACATTTATCAGAGGGCTAAAATACAAAATACATAAAGAGCCCCAAAAAAGTATACACAAACTAATTCAATTTTTAAATGGGGTACAGATCTAAGCAGAGAATTCTAAACAGAGGATTTTCAAGTGGCCAGGAAACACTTAATGACATGTTCGACATTCTTAGCTATCAGGGAAATGCGAGTCAAAGTGACTTTGAGATTCCATCTTATACCTGTCAGAATGATTTATGATTAAAAACACAAGTGACAGCTCATGCTGGAAAGGATGTGGAGCAATGGGACCAATCCTTCACTGCTGGTGAGAGTGCAGACTTGTACAGACACTTTGGAATACAATACTGCGGTTTCTCAGAAAATTGGAAATCAATCTACCTCAAGACCCAGCTATACAACTCCAGGGCATATATCCAAAGGACACCCCATTCTATTACAAGGATACTTGTTCAGCTATGTCATAGCAGCTTTATTCATAATAGTCAGAAAGTGGAAAGAACCTAGATGTCTCTCAAGTGAAGAACAAATAAAGAAAATGTGCTGCATTTACACAATGGAGTATTACTCAGCTGTTAAAAACAATGACATCATTAAATTTGCATACAAATTGATGGAACTAGAAAAAACTAGCCCAAGTGAGGTAAACTAGACCCCAGAAAGACAAACATGAAATGTATTCACTTATAAGTGGACATTGGCTCTGAAGTAAAAGATAATCACGCTATGGTCCACAGACCCTAAGATGCAAAGTAACTAGGAGGGCTTAAGAGGGACCCAAAGATCTCTCTGAGAAGGACAAATAAAATAGATTTCCAGAGTGAACTGGGAATGGGTGGGGTCAGGAACAGGAGAGATCATTCAGGGGAGAAAATACTGGGAAAAACAACTGGAATTGGGGGCGTTTCAGGGGCAAGGTGGAAACCTAGTGCAATGGAAAAGCCACAAAATCTACAAGAGTAACCTGAGCAAAGACATCTAATAATGGGGGACACAGAGCTTGAACCAGCCATCTTCTGTGACCAGTCATGGCCTCATGGTGTCTGTTTCATAACAACCTCTGTGCTGTGCACACAGGGAGTCTTCAGTCCATGGGGGAGAGGACTTGGAAAATGCAGTTTCTGAGCAGACACACATCATCCACTTGATCTGTTTGTCTGCCTCAGCGAGTCTGAGATCTTCTTATCCACAGACAGAAAAGTGAACAACATGTAAGAAGTGTTTTACTTTTTAGTGTGTGCATGTGTGTGTGTGTGTGTGTGTGAGAGAGAGAGAGAGAGAGAGAGAGAGAGAGAGAGAGGGAGAGAGAGAGAGAGAAAGAGAGAGAGAGAGAGCAGGTATCCCCAGAGGCTAGAAGACCATGCTAGATCCCTTGGAGATGGAGTTGCAGGTGTCTGTGAACCACACAAGATAGCAATATAGGTGCTGAGAATCAAACGTGGGTCCTCTGGATGAGCAGTAAATGTTCTCTGTAACATGAGGGCCAGCTTGTTGAGGTTTATGTCCCTCCCAGTACCCCACAACCGGCAAGGTCCCAAAGAAAATCACACAGAGAGTCTGCATTACTTATAAACTGATTGGCCCATTAGCTCAGGGTTCTTATTAGCTCTTGTAGCTTATATTAACCAATTATCCTTATCAATGTTAGCCACATGGCTTGGTAACTTTCTCAGCGGGGGCTGGTCACATCTTGTTTCTTCGGTGATCTGGGCAGGAGTTGGGAGCAATGGGCTTCCTCCTTCCCAGCATTCTCTTGTTCTCACAGCCCCACCTCTACTTCCTGTCTGGTTGACCCACCAATTATTCCTGCCTGGCCAATCAGCATTTAAAACATGATTGACAGAATACAGACAATTCTCCCGCACCACTTCCCCCTCTTTTTTTTTTTTTTTTTTTTTTTTTTAAAAGGAAAATATCCATCGTCCACTTTTGGGGAATTTGAGCTTAGTATTCTAGGCTACTTCTGGCTGGTTGGGAGTGCTAATAATCTTATGAGGACCTAAAGAAAATTTAAAATTAAAGAAAATTAATTTAAAGAAAATTAATTTAAAGAAAATTAAAGTTATAATCATGTCCTGATTGGAGTATCCTGTGAGGCTTGATTATCTCAGATATCTGGGTCATCTGTTCCTACCAGAGATTTTTCAGGTGGTCTTCCTTGATCAATCCTGATTTTTCTTAATTCAGAATGAATTCACAGCCTCTCATTTCCTGTGGAAACAAAAGCAAAATCTCTTCTCCAAAGTAACATATCTTTTGACTTCAATTTTGAAGTCAAGGTATTTTCAAAATACCTTCCTTGAGTTAATTTAGCAGCATTTATAAACAAAAGGCTTTTAGCAGCTGTTGCTCCTTCCTCAGCATTCAAACAACTCAAAGAGAGCATAATAACATACAGTATCAAGATTTTCTGTATATTTTTCATCTTTACTTGGCTTTATTTCAACCTCTATTTCTTTTATTTTTACTTTTAATTTTTGGCTTTTTGAGACAGGTTCTCTGTATATCTTTGTCCTGGAACTCCCTCTGTAAACCAGGATGTTCTTGAATTCACAAAGATCTATTTGCCTCTGCCTTCCATGTGCTGGGACTTAAGGTGTCCGCTACCACACCTGTGAATTCACAGAGGTCTGTCTCCCTCTGCCTCCCAAGCTTTGGGATTAAAGGTGTGTACCACCACACCCACTACTCTTTTTCTTTTTTAAGAACTTTAACCTTTTTCTTTACTTTCCCAAGCCTGCATATATTTTTAAACACACAGTAAACCATTTAGAGCTTTTTTCCTTTAAATCTCTCTTTACTGTATATCTCTCTTTTTCTGACTACATGAGTCTTTAATTTGCTAAGCAATATGGGTAGGATTAAAGCTGTGGCTTTGATGACTGGATCCAGCCCATTTCTTAGCTTTCTGAGATTTCAGCCTCATGGTTGAGGTACCAGCTGGAGCCATGTTTATTACCACAACTCTATGGCATTTCAAGGTCCCTGACAGCAAGCAAGCTGTAACAGTATGCCCACAGACAACACTCAAATCCTTTCTCTGTAACCAGACCTCCTGCCTCAAAGAGGCAGAGTTTGCATGGGCAGGAGAGCCCAGAAAGCCAGCAATTTGAAATGGCACAACTTTTTTCCTACTACAGCTGAAAACCAAAAAAACATGTATTCAGCTTTTCATCAACACCACTTAAGTGTTTCGTGGCAGGACCTCTTAAAAGAGCTGCAGGGTTTTGCAGCTAAAGCTGAGTCAGGAAGCCTCTCTTAGATGAGAGTGCTTGCTTGCCTCTAACAAGCAGAGCAGACCCGAGAAATCACTGCTACCAAGAAAACATGCTTTACTCTTTTCTTTCCCAAGCTTTCTCAGGCTTTCTGTGGATGCATTTATCCATGTGGGCACCATTCTGTAACATGAGGGCCAGGCTCGTTGGGGTTTCTGTCCTGCCTTGACCCCCAGAATAAAAAAAGAAGGGAAGTGGTGCAGGAGAATTGTCTGTATTCTGTCAATCTTGTTTTAAATAAATGTTAATTGGTCAGGCAGAAAATATAGGCAGGTCAATCAGACAGGAAGTAGAGGCAGGGCGATAAGAACAGGAGAATTCTAGGAAGGAGGAAGCCCATTCCTCCCACTCCTGCCCAGATCACAGAAGAAGCAGGATCTGACCAGCCTCTCTGAGAAAGGTACCGAGCCATGTGGCTAACATAGATAAGGATAATGAGTTAATAAAAGCTACAAGAGCTAATAAGTAGCCTGAGCTAATGGGCCAATCAGTTTATAACCTCATGGAGACCTTTGTGTGATTTTCTTTGGGGCTTACCAGCTGTGGGAACTGGACAGGACAGAAACCCCAACAAGCTGGCCCTCTTGTTACAGGTATCATCTGTGGAAGGTAGCCATGGGCCTCGCTGCCATCTCCTTCTCTGGAGTATTCTATTTAAACTCATTATAGATCAGGATACAAGAACATAGACAGGAGGAAATTTCTCATGGTGACTAAGAGATCCTCTAAGGAAACTATGGGAGAGGGATTCAGCCACCACCATGAGGAGACTGAAGTTTATCATTGATACAGTGGCCAATAACAATCTTATTATGACTATAATAAACTTTCAAGAAAATTGAGCCAGTCCTTGAAGTCTCTTTTGTTCTTAAACATAGAAAGAAATCCAACAAAATCAAATTAAGGTAACTGAATTCTTTGAAATTAGAAAACTACCCTTAAGGAGAACTGTTAGAGTGTTGTTCCATTTTAGATTAAATAATTTCATGCTGTGAGTGATACATCTCCTTCCCCATGACAAATGGGCCACAGAGCTGCTAGGGAGCCAGTGGGACTCTTCTATATATGGGATATAAGATGAATCATCAAATATTACAACAATCACTAAGTGCCCTGGTAGAGTTTATGGAATTTAGTCTTAAGGAGATTCTCTGCACAGAAGAAATCACAGACAATTAAGGTGCTTGCAGACCATATTATAAAGCTGAATTACTTCTGAGCCATGAAGAATGAAATTTGGGATTTTGGTCAGAGCATTAAGTATATCAGCACACGCGAGTGTAATTGTTCACCCCATTGGTGGTTAGAGGTCACTTCTTGTCAGTGGGTGTGTAGATAATGGAAGAAGAGTGAGAATGAAGACAAGTGATCTTTACTTTGATTAGTATTTTTCTCATCTCTAAGAAGACTACCTATGTCAAAAGCAGCACAGATTATGCAATCTCACCTATGTAAATAATGCCAAATGCAGAAGAAATTCTACACAAACTACCTCCCATGGAAAGCAAGAAAAGAGTTTCTTGACTCTGTCAGGATATTGCCACCATGCACAGTTCTGATAAAGGAACTAACCCTCTGTCCTTTTCTGATTCCTCTGGTAGAATGGGAGCTTCCCGACGAGGAGGATGGGTTCCTTGCCCTTCGCATGACTTCCTATCAAGCTCTTTGTTTGGCGTAGCTGCTAGTATGCAGTGGCCTCCGTTTGTATATGGTTGGCTGGATAATAGGCAGATGACATGACTTCTTAGACTCAGTAACACCATAAAAATCCCACAAACACACTGTGTCTCCCAATTAAATTCTAACATTTTAAAAAGAAGCATAATTAAAAGGAGACGGAGAGGCAGCTGAACGGAACAGCGCCGCTTTTCCTGTGCAGATACAAACGGCTGCACTGATGGAGGACCAAAGCAATACTCCCAGCCAATCCTAACTTAGAATCACGTACACAGCATGAGTGAGGGACTATTGACAGGAGCGTAGTTGACCCGTAAGCAACTGCATCCCCCACCCCATCAGTGATGGCGACCTTGTAGGAGCTGCATCATAGAGTTCCCCTCTCAGTTAACTTCCTGCTTCCTTTATGCTCCAAACTAGCCAAAGATCACTTTCTCCCAGGGAAGAACAGGAGGAAGAAATGGCTGGAATCTCAGGTGAGGGTCCTGCAACCCTCCTGACCTAATCCCAGCTCCCTTACCACTACCATAGGTATGGCTTTCTAAATACTGCCCTGCTTGTTTCATTGTCATGGGTACCACACCCAAACTACCCCTACTCTAAGATGTCAGCGGAATGATCTCACAAGATGCTAGTGGGGAAAAGCCACAGTAGAACACATTGGCACGGGGAGACACACCTTGAATTCCTTCTGCCAGAGAAGCCCAAGATAGCAGAAAGGGTTCCTGGCTTAGAACTGGGGACAGCGCCATTTCCACATAACCCCTTGTAGTTACTGTACTGAATCAGGGGTCACTGTGCCTTCTGGCCTCTACCCCCAGGTTCTTAGAGTCCCGTGCACACCCTGTTTGCCAATTAGAGGGAATGCTCCGTACAATTCAGGAAGTGAAATTGATTTCATATGCTGCACAGCAAAAGAATAAATATGAAACACCAGGACACCACTGTCATGGAAACCTTTTTATGTCTGTAATGGCATTTTTATGTTTTTGCCAGGGACATTTGGGGGTTTACAGCACTGTAATAAAGCAATAAAGCATATACTCTCTCATCTGCTTAACCAACATGTAGCTACCAGGCTTTAAGCCATTCTTAGGTGCCACTGGAATTAAATTTGCTGATGTCTTTGTTTTTACTTTGTATTTTAAATGAAATACATTGTTAATCTACTACACCAAGAGACGAAAGAGATCAAAACTGGAATGTTTCTCTGGTATTCCGCAGTTCCGGCTCTTATCCTAAATGATTGTTTTGGAGACACAAACTCTACAGGATTTCAGGAAAATACAGTAACATGGGGAAATCAAGCAAGAGCAAGCTGGGGGGCAGTGCTGAAGAGATGGCGCAGCTGGGAAGTAGGTGTGCTGCTGTTGCAGAAGAATGGAGTTCCGTTCCCAGCACCCATGTCAATGGCTCACAACCTTAGGTAACTCCTGTTCCAGAACCTGGGACCTCTGAAGGGTCCTGAACACATGTACACACACACACACACACACACACACACACACACACACATACACACACACACACACACACACACACACACACACACTTAAAGACAGAGAACCAGGAAACACTTTTAAGGAAAACCCAAAGGATGTGCTTGTATGGGGTCCAGTACTTGATCATAAGGACCCCAGGTTCTAGAAAGCTATAAAAACAACAGAAGGGGATGTGATGGGAGACATCAGAGAAAAGGTGAGTAAAGGCTCCTGAAAATTCTCTTTCCACAACAGCATCAAGAGCTCAGATGGCGGGTGGTGGTGGTGGTGCACACCTTTAGTTTCAGCACTCATGAGGCAGAGGCAGGCAGATCTCTGTGAGTTTGAGGTCAGCCTGGTCTACAGAGCGAGTTCCAGGACAGGCTCCAAAGCTGCAGAGAAACCCTGTCTCGAAAAAACAAACAAACAAATGAAAGAACTCAGGACAGACTACCTCAATCAACTTTTTCAGGACTCTGGGAATTACTCAAAAGCAACCACAGGAATCTGAGGAGTAATTCATCAAGAACAGTGTCTAACGTTGGTCAGAATTAGTGCTGGGGTGTTTCGATCTGCCTGAGTTGTTGCCCTTGGACCTCTGGCGCTGTTTTGTCTCTGACGTGAGAAGCATGGCTGCTGCTGAGCGAGCAGAGCTAAGTGCTCCTTAGTGATTGGCTGCAGGAAATTGTCTGGTTGTTAAGAACTGACGTGGTGAGACCTGGCTCGGTGTTCACAGCAAGCAGCCTTTCCCCAGAGGGTGTGTGTCTGAAATGTCAGAGGGCTTGTTTTCATTCCTGAGCAGTTTGATGGGGCCATCAGGGATTTGAACACCAGTAGCAGGTTTTGGGAATCTGGAAGGCAATGTGTGTGTCAAGAAAGGCCTGGGGAGGCCCCAGATGCCATCTCCGCTTGACCTAGAGGCTCCAACTAAAATAGAAAAGAAAGCTAAGGGAGAGTTGTAAACTCCTGTTTAGAGTTTTGAAAACATGTTCCAACACACACACACACACACACACACACACACATATGCTTGCACACATACATTCACAATACACTCACATGCCATGCATATACACATACACACACTCACAGGTATTGTATACTCATGAACACACATATGTGCCACATTACACACACACAGACATGCACAGCCTCAGAAAAAACTGGGTGGATTTTTGGTTCCAGACATTTCAGGAGGTGGCTGTCCTCTAAGATAGGTCACTGGGACTTAAGTGGGCACATAACTTAAAAAAGAGGGCACAGACTAAAAAATTGATTCAGAAAAGTCAATAGACATGAACATTAATTATAACAAAACCAAGAAACCCTGGGGAGAAGAAGATCAATTTCCATATTTACTACTTTGTATTATGTATAATGTGTGGTTTTCAAAATGAGGATTGTAGGAGACACATAGAAACAAAGAAAATATAAATCAAATGTATGGAGGAAGAAAAGGCAGGCCTGGGAGGGAGTCCAGACCATGCAATTCTGGACTTCAAATATTTAAGTATGTTTAAGGAACTAAGCGACAGGCAGCATGTCTAAACAATTTAAAAATCAAAGTAAAAATTCTGTACGGTAAGACAGAATATCTATAGAGCTATGACTATAAAAGACTAAGGATTCTGAGTTGAATGATGTGCAGCGTGAGCTTGAAAGGAGAATGGAGATCTGAATAAACAGAAGAAAGAGTGAAGGAGATGGGTTGGATTACTCAGTCTACACATGGAAAAGAAGCGACAGAGCCTCTGAGATCCACGGGAGACCCTTGGAAGACTCAGAGACTCAGGGAGACCTGAGAGACCTGGGGAGGATCACAACAAACCCAAGGTCTACACGATAAATGTGACCCACTGAAGAGAGGAAGTAGTGCTGAGAGAATATATAGAAACAGTGGTTGAAATTCTTCAAATTTAATTTAAAAATTTTGTTAGTCTATACACCAGAGATGCCAAACGAATGTACTTTAAGTAAGGTAAACAGTGAGATTCTCACCTAGACAAATTATAATAAAGTTATCAAAAGTAAGAAATAGAGACTGCTTTATCATTATCATTCCATGTTGAAGATTGAACCTAGAACCTTGAGCTTGTTAGGCAAATACTCTATGACTGTCACTTCTGCAGCCCAGGAGATAACTTTGAAAGGGTTGAGAGAGGTAGGTGGCTCAGTGTATGCCAAGGGTCTTCAGTAAGACTAAAAGGACTAACAACCGATTTCTCAAGAGCTGCCATAATATTCAGGAGACAGTGGGATATCATGTTCAAAGTTCTGGCAGAAGAATCTCTCAACCAAGGAGTTACATTCCACAAAATTGTCCTGCAGTTAAGCAGTGAAAGCATCCCTAGATAAACCAGAGCCACCGAGAAATGGACCTTATATAAAGGAACTTGAACTTGAATCTCTCCGACCATTAGGAAAGACTTCCAAGAGTAACTGGAATGCACTCACATCTGCATGGATAACAGGTAACAGGTGGTGCAAATAACATACCTGTACTCTTTTCTTTCCCATCTGACTTGAAAATTAAAAGAGCACTGTATGAAGTGGAAGCCATAGACAGATCTGTGTCACTAGGTGTGCCTACACCTAAGATGTCATTTGTGTGATAAAGCTGGACCATGAGGAGGGTGGTGAAGTTACGTGCAAACAAAGTCCCTACCTTTACACTATTGAACTTTCATTGTTTTCCACTGATCAAAGCTCCAACTAAAAGGGTAAAATCCAGAGAACTCACAGATGAAAACATAGCACTAAAACTTAATTGTCGGAGATTCAGCAATGGCTCCACAATTAGAAGTAACCAAGGAAAATATTTGTAAATTGGCACCAAAATGAAAACTGTTGCACATCAAGGGCACTGTCAAAAAAATGAAAAGATGTTTCACAGGTGGGAAAAACAGGCATAGATCACATATCTGGTGCATGCTAAGGGATAACAAATATATTCTAGCCATAGTTAAAGGTCTTTGAGTCTATAATTTGTGATCCCAGAGAAGCTAAATAAGGTGAACCTGAAGAAAATCATATAGTTATCCTCCTGGATAGTGGAACTAGGCAAGATTGCCAGGCAAACTCGGGTGCATGGGGGATGGGGAGGTGGAAGTAAGGGAAGATGGTCAGGGAGAGGGGAGAGGGGGAGGATTGGGGAAAGCTTGGGGGAATGGGAGGAGGGGAAGGAGGAAGGATGATTGGGGGAGCAGGGAGGTTTATATCTCAGCTAAGGGAGCCATTTTAGGGTTTGCAAGAGACTTGATTCTGGAGGGGTTCCCAGTAAAAATTAAATAAAAAAAATTAAAAAAATAAAAAAATTTAAAAAAATTTAAAAAAAATAATAAAAAAAAGAAAAGAAAACGCTTTACTGAGTCAGGTAAGCCAGACCCAAAAAGAGGAATATGGTATGTATTCACTCATAAATGGATTCTAGCCATAATTAAAGGTCTTTGAGCCTATTATTCGTGATCCTAGAGAAGCTGGATAGGAGGGTGAACCTGAAGAAAATTCAGGTAGTTTTCCTCCTGGAGATTGGAAATAGACAAGAGTCCCAGGTAACCTCGGGTGCATGGGGGGGTGGGTAGGAAGGTTGTTGGAAGGGGAGAGGGTTAGAAAGAAGTGAGCAGGTGAGGAATGGGGAATGCTCGGGGGACTGGGAGAGGGGGAGGGAGGAAGGATAGATATGGGATCAGGGAAGAATATATCTCAACTAAGGGAGACAGTTTAGGGTTTACTAGAGACTTGATTATAAATGGGATCCCAGGTCCAAGGAGAGATCCCCAGATTGTTCTCTGGACAGAGGAGAGGGTGCCTGAACTGGCCTTGGCCCATAACCATACTGATGAATATTTTGCTTATCACCATAGATCCTTCATCTGGCGATGGATGGAGATAGAGACAGAGACCCACATTGGAACACTGGACTTAACTCCCTAGGTCCAAACGAGAAGCAGAAGGAAAGAGAACGTGAGCAAGGAAGGCAAGATCAGAGGGAACCTTCATCCGACGATGAATGGCGATACAGACGGAGACCCACATTGGAGCACCGTACGGAGTCCCCCAAGGTCCAAATGAGGAGCAGAAGGAGGAAGAACATGAAAAAGGAAATCAGGACCCCGCAAGGGGTGCGATCACCCACGGATACAAGGGGACTGATCTAATGAGAGTTCACCAAGGCCAGTTGACTGGGACTGAGTGAGCACGCGATCCAGCCAGATTCTCTGAATGAGGCCGGATTCTCTGAATGTGGCTGGCCCGGAGTCTTTCTGAAAAGCCATTGACAATGACACTGGGACTTGTTTCCTCTGCATATACTGGATTTCTGGGATCCAGTCTGTTTGGATGCTCACCTTCCTGGACCTGGAGGGAGGGGGGAGGAGCTTGAACTACCCACAGGGTGGGAGACCCTGACTGCTCTTGGGGATGGAGAGGGATGGGGGGAGGGAATAGGGGGAGTGGGAGTGGGAGTGAGAGGGGGAAATGGAGACTTTTGTATTTTAATAAAGTTTGAGAAAAAAATGAGCAATTACCTAATAAAAACTGAGCCAACATTCGAGTACAGAGTTTCTAAATAAGCTAGAGGAATGGTAATGAACATGAGAAGATGGTTAACACTACTAGTTATTAAAGAAATGGAATCAAATCATGATGAGCTAGGACAATGGTGAGAGGTCGCAAGCTCAGACAGATCCCGGCAGTGTGAGTGAGATGGGGAGGGATGTGCATTGCTGGTGTGAACGTGAACCTTCAGTCACTTGTAAAACAGTTTGGAAGTTAATCAAGAGTTAAGCATAGAGCCTACTCTACGATGAAATAGTCACTTCTAGGCACATTCCCAAGAGAACTGAAATATACCATAAAACACTTGTAGGGCCAAGTGTGTTGGCCCATGTTTTAAAACTCAGAACTCAGGAAACTAAGACAGAATGATTGCCAAGACTTTGAGGTCATCTTTGGCTAGCCTGGGATACACACCAAGGTCCTTTTTATAACAACAGCAACAAATGTTGGGTGGGTATGTCACTCAGTGGTAGAGAGAGAACCTGGCACATGCAATATCCTAGGGTCAATTTGCCACACAGCAAGCAAGCAAGGAAACAAACAGCATTAGAAAACACTAAAGAAAAGCATTAAGCTGGTGTGGAGGTGCATAGTTTTAATCTCAGAGTTGGGGAAGAAGAGCTGAGGATAGAAGCTGTAGACTAGAAGGCCAGCCTGGGTTACATAGCAAGCCCCTGACTCAGACCAAACAAGCAAGCAAAGACAATGACAGTCAGAAAAAGCATAGGAACAAATCTTTGTCTAGGAGTATCAGTAGTGGCATTAGTGGTATGATTTATAATAGATGACAATACATCAATGCGATGTCCATCAGTTCCTTGATAGAGAAGAAAAATGTGGCATCTCATGCAATCAAATACCCATAAACACAAAAGGAAAGTCTTGACACATGTCACAACATGAGTTTTGAGAACACGACACGAAGGGAAAGACCTTAGATACAGTGAACCACTTTGAGGACACAGTAACACCACTGCACTGCTTAATTTAAGAGCCGGTCTTGTGTGCTGAACAAATTGCACCTCCTTGAAAAGGCATTTTGTGTAATGGGGCTCATTACTGACCAGGGCCCAGCACACATTCCCTGAGATGGACTGATGCATCATGCTTGAGTCATCCACCCAGTGCAGAGATGAGCAAATCTGGTTCACTTAGAATGGAAGACTGAATGATGCAATCAGATAAAGATGGAAATGGAGTGTCCTAGGGCAGGGTAATCAGTTCTGATGCTAATTTTCATTGATTTGTTGTAGTTGTGTGGATTCTTGTGAAAACACTGCTATGCTCCATCTAGCCTTGCTAGGAAGTGGTCATGACAGCTCCAGGATAGTGTTTTTGTCTAGTGTGTGTGTGTGTGTGTGTGTGTGTGTGTGTGTGTGTGTGTTTGTGTGTGTTTGTGACATAGAAGAAATGCTCATGATGATTTCACAGTAGTGCTTGTGTGTACCTTCATGGAACTGATCATGGCCACTCCTGGATTGTGCTTACACATGATTTACTGTGAGACACTCTGTCTAAACCTGTCTATGACTTGGGGCAGGTATTTTTTAAACACCTAATAAAAAACTCCTCAGGCAGGTGTGCTGAGTGTTCTTCAAATATCAGGTAGTTTTTAGAGCTCTGTAATTGTTAGATATAACTGCCCAACAGATACCTCCTTCTCAAATGAAGCTCATACTTTTTAGAAGGAATTTTAAAAGCAAGTAATGCCAGTAGTGAGTATGCACAGAGTGAGTTATTTGAGCTAAGACATGTATAAATAGCTGTGGTCGATGATCTTGCCTTGTTCATTTCTAAATACAGTGCTCTCCCTGCTAGGATTTAATTATGCACTGTACTTGGATAAAAATGGGCATTAGAGAAGATTGGTTTTTAGGATGGATTTGTTGGGACCTAAATATGGTTTAAATCTCTGTGTCTGCATTTGGAAAGCCAACAAACTGCAGATGAATGCTCATTTCTTGTACAAGTGCACTGGGATATATTTGCCCATGTATTATTTGAAGACGAATCTGTATGCCATCAGTATAGGCTTCAACACATGGCAAGGGAGATGTTGAGGCCTTCTAAGAAGTCTCTATTTCCAGACAAAATGTCCTACAAACGTTCCCTTACTCACTTGTCTCATCATGCTCATCCTGGAGAACATGAACAAGTCCACTAGCTGTTGAGGACGGATTTAAAATTCTCTTTTTTCTCTATGTCTGCAGTAGATGCTTATAGATGGAAATTTCTGTTCTGCCCGATCCCATAGTCATTCAGTCCCAAGAAAACACACAGAGGCTTATATGAATTATAAACTGTTTGGCCTGTTAGCTCAGGCTTATTATTAACTAGCTCTTACAAATTAAACTGACCCATAATTCTTGTCTGTTTAGCCATGTAGCTTGGTACCTTTTCTCAGCAAGACATTCTCATCCTGCTTCTTCTGCATCTGGCTGGTGACTGCCTCTCTGTCTTTCCTCTTCCCAGAATTCTCTTGGTCTGGTCTCCCCACCTATACTTCTTGCCTGGCTACTGACCGATCAGCATTTATTAGACTAATATGAGAGATAAATCTTTACAGTGTATAAGAGCATTATCCCACTAAGCAGGCGGTATTTCCTGTGATGGTGTGTATAAGTTTTATAGATGATAGATTTATATAAAAACTCTCATTTCTTTTAAAGCAAAATGACACCAACAGTAACATAGAGACATAGAGAAAGAAGATAATTTAAAATTAAACAGCCAGTGAACTTGTTCTTATCTATGTGGTAGTTAACATATGCCCAAAGCTGGGGCACATTTTGTAAATATTAATTCATTTGATTTTATTGATAGCATCATTGTTACTTAAGTTTTATGGTAAGACACAGTTGAGGTGGGGAGAGGTTGAAGAACTAGTTTCAAATTATGCACAAAATAATTAGTCAATCGAAGATTCACATCTAGGCTGTCTTCTGAGATACTTGTCTTTCCAGCCACTGTCCTGTACTGCATCTCAGGATGCATGCTAGCTGGGAAGATACTGCTATGTAGTTGACTGCAAGTATGGTTTGTTGCATCAAATAAAAGACATAGTTTATCTGCAGCTTGCATTGTGTTGAAGTGAACTTCTCCAACAATTTTGCAGAGAGCCATGATGGGCATGCCACAACCTAATAGTTATGAAGCCATGACCTTGAGTGTGGGTCTATGCCCCAGAATAAGTAATTTTCTGGTTGTATTGTCTTTCTGCTTAATCAAGAATAGATTTTCTTTCTACCTCTTCCCATGCTTTTGGGCAACCCCTTTGTCCTAGAGAGCCCATCCTTCATCAACCTTTGACATTTATTCCATAATGTAGACTTATCTAATGACCAGAAAGTACTCTCTGTTCATGTGACACATATCTTGGTACTGGTGGAGTCGTCCCACCCAGGAAAGACAGTTGAGTTTATTTATTGCCACAGTGTGCCTTCATTATGGAGTTATTTCTTCCAGGAGTTCTTCCAAGCTTTTACTCCATGTGCCTCTAGCTGCAGGGGTGCACACACAACCTATATGGCATGGCAGGGGTCTGGGGAGAGGGGCACGATTCTCTCCTGAGATTTTGTTCATTTGAATTGTCTGTTAGGAGAGAACATTCTTTGGTTTCTGGCTACACAGCTCGGAATGTGAAAACTGTTTGAAACTGATTATAATCTCCTGGAAATAGAAGTTTAGAAAATTAAGGAGGAGGAGGGAAGGAAGCAGGGAAGGGGAAGGATGGGAAAGGGGAGAGAGAGGAGATAGATAGAGAGATGCTAGAAAGATAGACATATAGATAGAAGATAGAAAGAAAGAAAGATAGATAGATAGATAGACAGACAGACAGACAGAAAAATAGATAGATGATATCTGCTAAGAATAATTGAAAACCCTGGATTTATCTGTTTCTATGACCAGTCCTCTCTTCTGGAATTCAGTTGTGAGATATCATTCATATTCCCTGCTTTGTACACAAATGGCTTTCTGGATTTCTGCTACTTTAAGAGTTTTGACTAACATGTATTGACACTGCACTACAAAGG
The DNA here is from genome assembly GCF_982192425.1 of Myodes glareolus. NCBI lineage: Eukaryota > Metazoa > Chordata > Mammalia > Rodentia > Cricetidae > Myodes > Myodes glareolus. The sequence goes on from NC_142034.1 coordinate 67,706,041, forward strand.
CCGTTGACATGCAGGTATGATCCCGGAAAGGGATAAGAAAAGTAGAAGCCCAGGCGCACAAAGGATGCAAGAGAATGAAGTGGACTGTTTCACAGATTGACATGAGGAGTCATTCATCAGTTCCATGATGGTTAGTTTAAACTGTCAACTGAACATAATCTGGATCACTTCAGAAGGGAGTCTCAATATAGAACTGTATAAATTGTACTGACCCATGCACATGCTTATGTGGGATTATCTTGATTGTGTATCTTGACCCACCCACTGTGGGTGGCACCATTCCCTGGACTGGAGTCCTGAACTGTAGGAGAGCAGAGAATGCAAGCTAAGTATTATATGCCTGCAGTATAGTTCTCTTCCTCTGACTCCAGATATAACGTGACCAGCTGCTTCAAAATCCTGACATTTTTGTTTTCCAGACAGCATGAACTGTAACCTGGAATTGTGAGGAAAATGAACACTTTTTCCCTTATGTTTCTTAAGTCAGGGTGCTTTCCTCACAGTGACAGGAAGCAGACAAATACTAATAAGAACAACAAAACAAAGAAATAAAAATGAAAAACAAACCAGGAAGGTAGCTCACAGGCAGAATGTTTGCTAGGTGAACATGAGAGTCCAGTCATGTTTCCTAGCATACACATAGAAAGACAGATATAATGGTGCACAATGACAATTCCAGACCTGGGGAAACAAAACCAGGAGGGTCCTCAAGGCTCATTCTCCAGTAAGTCTAGCAGAATTGACAGAATCCAGGCTAGTGAGCCAGAGACCCTCTCTCAGGAAAACAAGGGGGTCGGCACTTTAAGAACAACATTCAAGGTTGTTTTCTAGCTTTCACATGCATCTTCACCCCTCTACACACACACACACACACACACACACACACACACACACACACACACCCTAAGATCTAAGTTATAGGGATCTATTCTTTGTAACACATTGACATGAAATTCAGAGGCTTAAAAGACTCCAAATTCCTTGCATCCTGCAGTATCTATCAGGATCTGGAGTCCTAGCTGGGGCTTTCTGGCTCAGGGTCCCCCATGAAGCTACAGATAAAATGTTGTCTGTAGCTGAGGTCATCTAGAGGCTTGGCTGGCAACTGACAATCCCTTTCCAAAAGAATTCACTTGTGCGGCTACTGGCAGAGGCACTCCGCAAGGGACATCCTGGGCTTTCTCACAACATGGCATCCTGTGTCTTCCCCCAGAGTGCACCATCCATGAGAATATGGGAGCAGCAGTGGTTTTGCCACTTCAGTGATGTTCTGCTATTTCTGGTACTTTCTATGGGATTACAAGTTGGCCTTGTTCCATGCAAGAAGAGACACACGGCATAGACACAAGGTAGGGACATCACAGGGTCCATCTTCAAGACTGTCCACTCTGAGTAATCATTTGGAGGAGACCTTGTAACTACTTTGTATCTATTGAGAAAAGAAGATGGACAGTTGGGGGATTTCAGTAGGTATAAACTCCATGGAAATGAAGTCAGTAATGTATAGGGATAAATGTGGATGGATATCAGGTAGTTCCTGACACACATGGGCAGTGGAAATCAGCTTTTTAAGAGGCATTAAAAAGGGTTTGTTGGGCTGGGTTATAGCTCCGTGGTAGAATGCTTGCCTAACATGGTGAGTCAACATTGCCACAAACTTAACTTTGAATGAGCTGTTGAAACATGGGTCATTAGAGTGGGTAACATCAGGAGTCAGTATTACTCATAAGATTTTTGATCTGGTTGTGCTGTATATATATATATATATATATATATATATATATATAGAGAGAGAGAGAGAGAGAGAGAGAGAGAGAGAGAGAGAGAGAGAGAGAGAAAGAGAGAGAGAGAGAGAGAGACGTGCCTTCCTTCATTTGACTTATAAAATGTCTTTCCTTTAGAGCTAAGGGGAGCCTGAGTCAGGGAGACTGTTAGTTTGAGGTCAGCATGGGCTACACAACACACCCAGGTTAGCAGACCCAACTACAAGATGAGATCCTAACTCAAAAAATTAAATAAATGAACTCCGTATAAACACTAGCAGAATTGTGAGGCCCCATCTCCTCTGAGGTCTTGGTAAACTATGGTCATAGACAATTCATGTCTCTCTGTGGTGATGTTTTCTCAACAACAGACTACTGTTCAGGTGCACCCAGAGAAGCAAACCCCACTGCTGCTGTTACTTAGACGCAGCCAGCTAGCCCGGGCTGAGAAAGCAGACCTGGAGCCTGACACCTTTGCTTCCCTCTGGCTTTACCGTCCTATGACATCATCTGATCTCTCGGGGTGCATACATCCTCAGGAATATATAAATATTAATCTATACCAGTGGACCTGAAACTCCGCACAGTTTCTGGGCATTCAGCCATGTGTTAGACTTGGAAGGAAAAAGAACGCAATCAGTGTTTCTACGTGAATAGAAAGGCTCCATGCATCATTTGTGGTCACTGTTGAGGCCACTGTGGTCGCTCTGCACATTGGAGAGCTCAGTGGACCCTGGCTGTGACCTGATGCCAGCACGCTCTTATTTCTCCATGTTTCAGCATTTGGTGGGTTTAATGAGTAATTGATTAAAGAAATAATGATCTCATCTAGCTGAGGCTTCTCCATTAAGTCACCTTCCGGATAAGCTTAGCTGTTTTATTAGAGCTGACGTTACATTCACATTTCATTTATTGGGGATTCGAGGATCTGCTTCTCAGGTAGTCCCTCTTCCCTGGAAAGCCAGGCAGCGGAGACAGAGAATGACAGTATCTCTGGGTCCAAAATCCTTTCACTAGTCAGGGTTTTCCTTTTGGTCTTTGGACTACTTCCAAAAAAAACCATAATTGCCCAAAATAAACTTCTGTGCTTAGCCTAACTGCTCAGAAGAGCAGGGGATTCAACCCCACTCTTAGGCGTCCAGTCATCTCTAGAGCACTTTGGCAGCAAGCTGCTGAAGTCTCTCTGACACCACAAAAGGGGACGATTACATCTGGGCCCATGACAGTCCGGGACAGACAGCTATTCCCAATAACCCATGTTCAGCACTGTGTGCCTGGTTTTCTGGGTGGCTTTTCCTACCACCGCCTTTTGAATTTATGATAATTGAGTCTCTGGGAAAAGTCATCCCCCATGCCCACGTGTCCTCTCAGTCTCACCTGAGAAGACACAAGCTGGTTTCTTTTGTGGTTTTAAGTTTCTGTAGGCTGCTGCTTCTCTGTGGCATTCACCGAGGGGAAGAACGAGAGCGGCTTAGACACCAACCTCCAGAGGGGCAGAGGATGGAAGGCAAGCTGCAGGCGTTTAGAAAGACACTTAGCTGCAGGCCACCAGCTCCAAATCTTGTTTCTTCTACTGAGTTCACTCCTCTCAGCAGGGCGTGCAGATAAACATGTGATCTGGTTTGAAAGAATACGAAACCAAGACAACATTCCCGCAAGCTCAAGTCTGTGGTGTTTGCTAGTAACAGGTTGTTTTGAAGACCTGGCTCCCTAGGGTGCAGGAATTTCATCAGGCAATTTGGATTTAAGCTTTCAAACTGGTGACCCACTTGCTTGGCCTCTTTGTGTCGCCTGGGCACATTACACATGCATCCGGATAGCCAAGGGATACTAAACACGCATTTAGAGTCAAGAAAACCTAATCCCAAATCAAATACTTCATTTTATATGTAGCGACTCTGTGCCTTGGATCAATGACTCGAGATTCACCAGTCTGTCTTCTCATTGGGGAAGCTCTAAGCCTCGAAGGGCTGTGGGAATATGAAACAAGATTTAAACAAGATAATGGGTTTAACATCCTTTCTGCAGTGCCTGGAGTGCACTAAGCGTTCAAATAGTAAATGTTATTATTGATTTAAAATATGTACTAAATTTAATGTGTAAATATATCATGTATATATGTATGTATGCATGTGTGTATATGATGGGGGAAGATGGCAGACAGGGAGGACAGAGGAAAGCAAGGAAGGCAGATAGATAGACAGAAGGAAGGAGGGGAAGGAATTTTATAGAAGGGACTGTAGTCACAGATCCTATTTTGCCTTTGACAAAGTTCTCTTGGATGAGCGGCTGACGGGCTGGACTGAACTCTAGAGAAGGACCGAGTATGCTTCTTGCAGAACACGAGCAAGCGGAAGACAAGTGGTGTTGGCAGGCTGCTCTATTACAGCACAGAAACGCTCCACAGCAGAATGTGGAAAGAGAGTGGCTTGAAAGGGACCTGGAGCAATGGAGACAGAACAATAAAGACAGAGTGCAGCCAGGCTTAAGGCGTTGTGAACCCCAGAGGCCTGCCTCAAGCCTAGAGCGCTAGCACAGGCCTAACCATGAAATTGGTAGAGCCAAGCTCACTGGATGAAACTCGGGCATGGGCTGGAGGCAGGTGACTTGAGCAATGTACTTGCTTATGAGGATGTGCATGAGGCTTGTGGGTCTAAAAGATGGCTCAGTATTTGTGATTCCTAACACCACCTCCACCTTCACCTCTCAGTCCATTTACCTGTAATTTTTCTCCTTTGGCCTTTGGATGGAATGGCAGAACCAGAGGCCATGTTTATGGTGTTGTATGCCTCCTCTTTGTCCCATAAGAGCTGGCATACTGCCTGAAGGTATTGGGGAAGGCCATAGGCATGACACCTGTTACTGGATGGCTAGGATCCACAGAGGTCAGGTATAGTCCCAGCTTTGAGGAAGAGATGCTCAGAACCCAAGGTTTGCTCTTGGGAGCTTTTTCGCCAACCAGAGGCTGCAGGACACCAAGTGGTACCAAGTGGGTGTGGTCTCCCAATCTACAAGAGATACTGTGATGGATTTGCTTGAATGATTCTGTGAGCCAGGGCAAACAGGGAGTACTGTATTAGGGATCTGCTGCATGACAGCCTGATCTTCTGGTTAAGAATATCTCTTGGGCTAGAAGACTTTTTCTGGGGAGGGGAGTTTGTGACTAGGCCATTAGAGATCCTCTAATTTTATCAGATGCCCCCTCTTCCACTTCCTATTATACTGAACACTAATTTCAGGCCTTATACCATTATACCATTACTGTCAAAACTGTAATTGTGGCTGGGGCATAACACACAAGAATAGTATGGGATTCATGGACGCATGAGCAGGTGAGACTGATCATAGCCGTAGCAGCAGCAGCAAGGAGCTCGTATCACCGACCGTGGTCACAACTTGCAGTATTTCTCTTGTTGAGGTAACTAAATTCCCGAGAAGAACCTTAAGGATGGAAGGAGTGTTTGGGCTCACTGTGTGAAGATCCAGAGCATCACGGTGGAGAGGCCTGGCAGCAGGAGTGTGAGATGTCTGGACACAACGCAGACACAGTTGGGACACTGAGAGAGGCACACAGCTCACTCTCCTTCCCATTCAGTCCCAGACTCCAGCCCATGAGGTGTTGCCGCCAAAGCTCAAAGCAGATCCTCGGCCCTTAGTAAAAACTCTCTGGAGACATACTCAAAGACACACCCAGAAGTGTGTTGCCATGGAGATTCTAAATCCAGTCAAGTCATCCATGAAGATGAGCTACCACACCACTGTGTCTAGAGAGAAGATACCCCTCCCCACACACACAGCAGGGTCTGTGGCCTTCTCTGGGCTCTCAGTGACTTATTTAAGATTTGCAATCACTTTCTGATGCAGATGGGCTCTGCTGGCCTCAGGTAACAGAAAAGCCACGTGGGGAATAACAGAGTCGCAGTGCTGGAAGAACTAGGAAGCAATGGAACTGGATTTGGAAACCAGGTCTTTATAAAACTCCAAAGAACAATATTGCCTCATTTTTCCCCCATAAAGTGACAGTTATTCTTAGGAAAGGAATGAATACCTTGAGTGCATATTTTTGTTATTGCCTCATGGGCAGTGTATAGAATCATGGTGTCAAAGCACCCAGTGGCGTGTTACATGACAATAGTTTTCTATTGATACTTGGCATTAATATACCTCTGGGTGGTGCTCTTCCATGGTTTCACCTAATGGCACTGGAGCACGGAGGGCTGTGAAGAGAGAGACAGACAGACATGACTAGGTTTGGAAGTAGGAACAGAAGACCAATGTGTGCCTAAGTGTCTGCAGAGGACCCAGTGGTCAGCCTGAGAATTAGACCTCTCTAATTAAGTGTGTTAAGTGAGCTTGGAGAAGCTAAGAATCAGCGTCGTATCAACATAGTGCAACATAGCCATTCCCACCAGATTGAGATATTTACTCTAACTGGGAGGAGGGAAAAGGGAAGCCTCACATGACTCAGCAGTTAGAAGGTGCTCCGCTGCTCTCTCTTAAGGTTGTACCAACAGTAAGTCTCTGCTGAAGAAACCACTGCTCAGTGGAGCCGCCTGCAAGCTCCAGGGATATGGCTTCTGTGGGGCGTTGTACACGCTGGGCTGGGATTCTTGGCAAAAACTCATTGGTTCAGCAATTCAGCTTAGCTTCCAAGTTGGATATAGGTGGACCTGTTTCTTTAGCCCATCCCTGCTGTCCTAGCTGGCACGAATGGGCATCTATTTACAAGTCCTCAGGAAAGTCACTCAGTGCACACAAGTGGGGACCTGAGAGGAGACAAAGACCAGGGCCAAAACAGGGAACAAAGTCTAGGATAATAATAAATAATAATAATAATGCCACGGAAACAAAATGGAAAGGAACCTGAGTTTGGAGTCTTCTTTCCACCCTCCTTTACCTCTGCCTTTCTTCCTCCCCCTTTCTCTCTTTCTCTCTTTGCTCCTTCTTTGCTGATGTCTTTGCAGACACTTTCTTTAGCACTTTTGAGCAGCTATTGCACTAATATGGGAGAAGCACAGACGCCACGTGTCTGTCCTTATAATCTAGCTGCTTATATACCACACGGGGAGATAATACAGAGACACTGATTGGCTAGGATTGAAGAACTACTTATGGAGCTCAAAACAAGCCCACCAGCAGCACTGTGGGCATTTAGAGAGTAAAGGAATCCTACTTGACTGTGCAGGGTAAGGGTGAAATCAAGGAAGGCTTCTTCCTACATGAGGAGTCCTTGATTGACTTTTCAAAGGTAGGTAGGCCAGATGTGGGAGGGAAGGCAACGCGGAAGAAGAAACAGCATGAACAAAGGAATTGGTTGTGGAGAGCAAGGGGAGTGAGGTATAGGGTACAGAGGGGGGAGTGAGGAGTGTGGGCTTGGGGGTGGAGACCATGGTAGCAAGAAGCCATGGTGGAAAGGTCTGAGCTTGCCGGTGTTTGCTGTGATTCAAGAGAATTTGATCCTGCACTGCCCTGGAGTTTCCTAGTACAGCCTTGTTCAATAATAAGTCCACCAAGGATGGAAAGGGATATAGGAAATCTGTCCAATACTTATTAATCAGAGGTAGAAAGCCTGTGAAATTCTGGTCTCTAACAAATTAAAAGAATAGTTTCAGGAAAGAATACAATGACATTTACATTACTCCATGGCTAATGTGCATTGATTGGATTAAAATATGACATTACAAATAAAAAGGGACTTCCGTTGCAAAGCGCCTCAGAGACGGGGTGGGAGAGAAAGCAAGCAGACAGGGTTCCATTTGGCCTGCATGCTCTGGCTTGGCGGGAGCAGGATCGTTGATTTCAGCTCTTCCCCTGAAGGTGCATTAATAAAGCACAGTTTTATAGTTGAACAGAATCCATGTGGGACTTCTTTTCCCAGGGACACGTTATCTGTACATGTGCGGTCCTCACAACTGCAGGGCCCACTTCGGTGCATTTTAAAAGCACAGGGTATGCATGGCCAATGACAGTTTACCCAGTGGGGTTTGCAACTGTAAACGGCCTGCTTGTTTGCACAAGGACCCAGGTCCTGTGTGTCAGCCTGAGTGATGCGTCATAATCACTGTCACTTTCAGAACCTCAAGGCTGAGTCCTGATTTGTGCCAGGAAAGCAAGTGGGCAAGTGGGCTCACCCTCGCTTGGGCTGGTGTTGATGGGCTGAGGAACTCAGGTTTCATAGACTGAGGCTTCTTCTGTTGAGCTCAGAGGGAGGCAGGGCAGCTGATAAATGCTGCAGTTCCAAAAAAAAAAACCAGAAACCTTGTCTCATGAAAATCCTGCTTTTGCTGAAAGACGGCCACGATTCGGACATTAGGTAAACATTTTCTTGAGCCAGAGACTCAGAGAAACAAACGTTCCAAAGGAAGCCCTGCTTGAGCGTGCTTCTTCTTCCTAATTATGTAAATATATATTACTGGCGTCCTCTTTCTTCCCAGCTTCTGGCAGCCCCTGCACTTGAGAAGGTATGTTTTATTCAGGAGAACAAAACAGGCAGGGACCTGAGATATTGGTGAATAACAAATTGGTTTTGACTTGGCCTTTTAGCTCATTATGAATCTTTGAAAATGGTGACTGTGCTCCCCCTCCCTATGCTTTCCTGATAAGCTCTCCTGTGGAACGCTGGGAGGAAAGCCGAGTTTGAAAGCTGATCTTGAATTTAGAGTCCGAGGATACAGACATTGTGTCCGTCTGTCCATCATTCATTTCACTCATCCTTCTATCTGTCCGAATACTGTCGACACTCATATCTTTCTGGTCCAGTGGCTCAGTTCGTGAGCTCTGGAGCAAGCCAGCCTGCGCCAGGCAGAGCTCCGGTTCAGGCTCTTTCACTGAAGATGGGTGTGATCATGGGTAGTTAATCCCTGAAGAACTGGCTCTCTGTCTATAACATGAGTAAGATAAATATCTGCTCTTCCAGTTAAGAATAAATTAGATGTGTGTGCGAGAAGCTTAAACTTTGTGCAGTGGTTGGGACCGATAGACTTCTAATAAATGATTGCTGTCACCATTAGCTCCCATGGCATTCATTCATCACCGTCTTCGGGACACCTACCGGTCTCAGTACATCAGCTCTGAGATACAGAATTTTCATGCAGGACCTTTACAGTTCCGGCGAGGACAAGGTGTACTTGTGTGGGACTGTGACTGACAGGACACGAGCAGACTTAGGGCCTGGTCATTCAGAAGGGGAGGGGTCTGGTATGCAGCTGTGGGGAAGCCCTGGTACTGTGGATTTACACTGGGGCTAAATGGGGCGATGTGTCGGGCTCATACCGGAAGAGCTTAACAAAGAGGGTGGTGGCGAGCACTTCCCACCTATGACACTTCTGCTGTCCGGGTGGAGCTTTGCATGAGGCTTTCCCTCCATCCATTGTTAGGTGTTTAGAGACAGGGCAGCTCAGGCCGGTTTGAAACTCATTAGGATACCAAGAATAACCTTGAACTCCTACTTCCTGCATCCTAGTTTCTATATCCTGGGAAAACAGGAAGTGACCGAGAGACATTTTCAGCCCTGCTGTGAGGTAAGCTACTTCGCTGTGGAGAGATGGAGTCACACACTCAGGCTGACACGGACGACTCCACCAGGTCATCTCTCGGTTATAGCCGTCGACTTGTCGCATCCGCTGGGGAGATGCTATCAATGTTGAAATGAGGACATAAGGTAGACACAAAGTAGACAGCAGCTAGGATTCCATTTAGAGGTGAAGATGACAGTGACTGTGATGGTTACCTTGACGGTCAACACATTGTGATTTAGAATCAGTATGGAAACAAACCTCTGGTGCTGTCTGTGGGAGATTATCTGGGTGGGGGTGACAGGTGGGAAGACTCACCCTGAATGTGTCTTGCTCCATTCCATGGGCTAGGCTCTTGGCTTGAGTGAAAAGGAGACATGGGGCTGAACACCAGCCTTCGTCTCTCTCTGGTTCCTGAGTGTGGATGCAAAGTGGACTGCAACCTTGAAGTACTAACTCAACTACCTTTATTTCCCTCTTCCTCCCTCCCTCTCTCCCTCTTTCCTTCCCTCCCTCCCTCCCTCCCTCCCTCCCTCCCTCCCTCCCTCCCTCCCTCCCTCCCTTCCTTCCTTTCTTTTTGCCTTCAGTTGCTTTTACGAGGCATTTCCTCACACTAACAGGAAAAGTGACCAGTACAATGTGAAGCGGGCAGTGAAGCCATGAGGGCAAAAGCTAACTCAACTCAGTCTGACTTAAAGTTGTAAAGGACTCTGGGAGGTCAGTTACCGTCTTTAAGAACTTGGGAATGCATCCTCTCAAGCCCTCCTAGCTTTTCACGTTTTGGTTGGATCATCTATTGCTAATGTGCTGGGTCTGCTATGCTGTTTACATCTTGTGGATCTCTGTGCATATTCTTTCTTCTGTATACCGTGTGTTTTAGCTGTGAAGTAAGGAGGGGAGGTCTTTTCGGGGGCTTGTCTGGTGTTCTAAATATCTGTTGTATCTGGATTGGCCCTACTCTTCCTTACTCTGGAAAAGTTTCTTATGAGTTATTTGAAAGTGTTTTCTGTGCCTTTTGATTGAGATTCTCCTCCCTTTCTATGCCTGTCACCCACAGATTTGCCTTTTTCCTGTGTCACAGATAACTGATTCCCACAGACTCCTTCTTATTGGTTCCTCTTTGTTCCTTTTCGACTGTTCCGTCTTCCCCACCTTGTCTTCACACCTGATGCTCTGTCCTGCCCTTGACCCATTCTCTTGTTGAGACTTCCACAGAGCTTTTGACTTGGCTTAGATTTTGAGTTTTCAGCTCTCAAGTCAGTTTCCCCCCAGTATTTCTCTTCACTGAGAAATAGCTCATGTATCACACCACCTTTCATGTTTTATCCAGCAGTTTGTGCTTTTGACTGGGAGTTTATCTTACTCCTTAGTTTCTTTGAACCCACTCTTAACCATTCTTCTGGGTTCTTTTTCTGAACATTCAGCATCTCTATAGGTGTCATTACCATAATTATTGGAGGAGCTATGGGTTTTGGGTGCTTGATGACACGGAATTGGAATTTACACATCACATATTTTGCTGTTTCAGATTTTGAGCTGGTTTTATTTTTTTTTTTGTTGCTGTTGTTTTGGTTTTTTTTTTTGGTTTTTGAGACAGGGTTTCTCAGTGTTGGTTTGCAGCCTGTCCTGAAACTCACTCTGTAGACCAGGTTGGCCTCAAACTCACAGAGATCCACCTGCCTCTGCCTCCCGAGTGCTGGGATTAAAGACATGCACCACCACCATCCGGCAAGCTATTTTCTTTCCGTTGCAGCATTGGAAACACTGAAGTGGGCCTTGGAAATGGCAGAGTTGAGATGCATAGTTCAGGAAATAGTTCCTCTGTCCAAGAGCTCGGGGTGTCTGGCGTGGACTTTGTATTATTCTCCGAATAGACGCTTAACTACAGGAATAATCACAGCTGCTGGATGTTGCTATTATGCAAATATTGTATTAACCCATTAACAGCAATGCTTCCATGGACTTCAGTAGCTGCTAGAAGAGAAACAGGCAAAGTTAGTACCGAGTACATTCAAACGTTAGTAAGATTAGGTTTCAGCTATGTAGCGAGCCTCACACCTAGGGGCAGGATACAGACAAGAACGAGGCTATCAGGAGGCATCTGCACAGGAGTGAAGAATCGATATGAGAAAATCAGAAATAATGGAGAATTGCTGGCACAGCTGGGCTGAGTTAAAGATGCAATTTTTGAATCGCTAGGCTCTAACAGTCCCCACTTGGAGCTATGGAGGGGAGGGCAAGTCAGAGCCACTGGTCTTTGCAGCCCAGTGACTGTGTGGCTCTGGTTCTGGGGAAGGGGGAGCTGGAAGCCCTTTCCTGTCATTTCTCTTGGACCCACACACTTCACTCTAGCCTCTTCAGGTCCTGTGCTCCAAGTTCCCTCCAAGAAGGGAACAGAGATTCCCATTGCTGCTGTGGTCCCATGAACAGGTTAATTCACCTGCCTGTTGCCGGTTTGAGATAGTCTGCAGCTGGGCACCTAAAGGAAACTTAAGTAATTTGTTTTAATTATCACAGGAGTTGCAAAATCTTGTTGACATGTATTATTAAGATGGATTTGTTGTTTTACACATTTCTGTTCATACTAAGCCTTCAAATACTGAGGTATGTTTTCTAACTTACAGCCCTTTCCAGTGTGGAATGGCCATGTTGGAAGTATCTGCTTTACCTTCTGAGACACAGACCTTCATTAATCCAGAGAACAAATCTCTAACCTGAAGCCATCTAGTATGTGTCTGAAGAGTTCCTGTCACTTATTGTACTGAGCTCCAAGCCATTTCTGAAGGCCAGGGCTTGGGCCCCTCTTCACCCTAGCTTCTTTTCTACCCATGGTTCCATTCCTAAGTACGAATGAGTGACGCTCTGGGGGAGGCTAGACAATGCTACAGACCCTCCACTTTCTGTTTAAACCTCTACTGCTCCATTTATTAATTGATTTTATTGAGCTCTATATTTTTCTCTGCTCCTCTCTCTTCCTCTCCGCTCCCCTTCTACCCTCTACCAAGGTCCCTATGCTCCCAATTTACTCAGGAGATCTTGTCTTTTTCAACTTTCCATGTAGATCAGATCTATGTATGTCTCTCTTAGGGTCCTCATTGTTATCTAGGTTCTCTGGGATTGTGATTTGCAGGCTGGTTTTCTTTCCTTTATGTCTAAAACCACTTATGAGTGAGTACATATGATATTTGTCTTTCTGAGTCTGGTTACTTCACTCAGTATGATGTTTTCTAGATCCATCCATTTGCCTGCAAAATTCAAGATGTCGTTATTTTTTCTGCGGTGTAGTACTCCATTGTGTAAATGTATCACATTTTCCTTATCCATTCTTCAGCCGAGGGGCATTTAGGTTGTTTACAGGTTCTGGATATGACAAACAAAGTTGCTATGAACATAGTTGAGCACATGTCCTTGTGGCACGACTGAGCATCCTTTGGATATATACTTAAAAGTAGTATTGCTGGGTCTTGAGAAATGTTGTTTCCTAATTTTCTAAAAAAATGTCATACTGATATATAAAGTGGCTAAACCAACTTGCACTCCCACCTGCAAAGGAAGAGTGTTACCTTTTCCCCACAGCCTCTGGAGCATAAGTTGTCATCAGTGTTTTTGATCTTGGCCATTCTTACAGGTATAAGATGGAATCTCAGAGTTGTTTTGATTTGCGTTTTTCTGATGACTAAGAATGTTGGACATTTCCTTAAGTGTCTTTCAGTCATTTTAGATTCCTCTGTTGAGAGTTCTCTGTTTAGGTCTGTACTCCATTATGTATTGGATTATTTGTTCTTTTGGTGTCCAATTTCTTGAGTTCTTTGTATATTTTGAAGATCAGACCTCTGTCTGATGTGGGGTTAGTGAAGATCTTTTCCCATTCTGTAGGCTGTCGTTTTGTCTTGTTGACCGTGTCCTTTGCTTTACAGAAGCTTTTCAGTTTCAAGAGTTCCCATTTATTAGTTGTTTCTCTAAGTGTCTGTGCTACTGGTGTTATATTTAGGAAGTGGTCTCCTGTGCCAATGTGTTCAAGTGCACTTCCCATTTTCTCTTCTATGAGACTCAGTGTGGTTGGCTTTATGTTGAGGTCTTTGATCCAATTGTACTTGGGTTTTGTGCATGGTGATAGATATGGATCTATTTTCATGCATCTACATGTTGATATCTAGTTATGCCAGCACCATTTGTTGACTATCCTTTCTTTTTTCCATTTTGTATTTTTTGCTTCTTTGCCAAAAATCAGGTGTTTGAAGGTGTGTGGATTAATATCTGGGACTTTGATTCAATTTCATTGGTCCTTCTGTCTGTTTTTATGCCTATACCGTGCTGTTTTCAGTACTGTAGCTGTAGTAGAATTTGAAGTCAGGGATTGTGATGTTGCCAGAAATTCTTTTACTGTACAAGGTTGTTTTGGCTATCCTGGATTTTTTGCTTTTCCATATGAAGTTGAATTGTTCTTTCAAGGTCTGTGAAGAATTTTTCTGGGATTTAATTGGACATTGCATTTAATCTGTAGATTGCTTTTGGTAAGATTGCCAATTTTTACTGTGTTAATTCTATCTACCCAAGAACATGGGAGATTTTTCCATTTTATTGTGTCTTCTATTTATTTCTGCAAAGATTTAAGTTCTTGTCATACAAGTCTTCCACTTGTTTGGTTGAAGTTACTCTGAGATATTTTATGCTGTTTGTGGCTATTGTGAAGGGCGATGTCTCTCTGATTTCTTTCTCAGTCAATTTATCATCTGTGTGAAGGAGGGATTCTGATTTTTTTAGTTAATCTTGTATCCTGCTACATTGCTGAAAGTGTTTATGAGTTGTAGAAGTTCCTTGGTAGAATTTTTGGGGTCGCTTATGTAAACTATCATATCATCAGCAAATAGTGAGAGTTTGACTTCTTCTTTTCTGATTTGTATCTCCTTGATCTCCTTTTGGTGTCTTATTGTTCTAGCTAGGATCTCAAGAACTATATTAAATAGATATGGAAAGAGTGGACAGCCTTGTCTTGTTCCTGATTTCAGTGGGATCGCTGTGGGTTTCTCTCCATTTAGTTTGATGTTGGCTGTTGGCTTCCTGTATATTGCCTTTATTTTTAGGTATGTTCCTTGTATCTCTGCTCTCTCCATGTTCTTTATCATGAAGAGATGTTGTATTTTGTTGAAAGCTTTTTCAGCATCTAATGAGATGATCATGTGGTTTTTATTTTTCAGTTTCCTTATACGGAGGATTACGTTAACAGATCTTCATATGTTGAATTATCCCTATATCTCTGGGATAAAGTCAAATTGATCATGGTGGATGGTGGTTCTGATGTGTTCTTAGATTCAATTTGCCAATATTTTATTGAGTATTTTTGCATCAATCTTCATGAGTGATATTGGTCTGTAATTCTCTTTCTTAGTAATGTCTTTCTGTGGTTTGGGTATCAGGGTAATTGTAGTCTCATAAAAAGAGTTTGGCAATGTTTCTTTTGTTTCTATTGTGTGGAACAATTTGGGGAGTATTGGTATTAGTTCTTTTCTGAAAATCTTGTAGAATTCTGAGCTGAAACCATCTGGTCCTGGATTTGGTTTTTTTTTTTTTTTTTTTTTTTTTTTTTGGTTGGGAGACTTTTGATGGCTGTTTCTGTTTCTTTAGCAGGTATAGGCCTGTTTAACTTGCTTATCTCATCTTGATTTAATTTTGGTAAGTGATATTTATCCAAAAAGTTGTCCATTTCCTTTAAGTTTTCCAATTTTGTGGAGTACAGGTTTTTGAAATATGATCTGATGATTCTCTGTATTTCCTCCGTGTCTGTTGTTATGTCTTCCTTTTGATTTTTGATTTTGTTATTTTGGATATTCTCTGTCTGCCTTTTGGTTAGTTTGTCTATTTTGTAAATTTTCTCGAAGAACCAACTCTTTGTCTCATTGATTCTTCTGTATTTTTCCTTTGTTTCTATTTTGTTGATTTCATCCCTCAATTTGATTATTTTCTGTGATCTACTTCTCTTGGGTGAGTTTGCTTCTTTTTGTTCTAAAGTTTTCAAATGTTCTTTTAACTCACTAGTGTGGGATTTTTTCAACTTCTTTATGTAGGCATTTAGTGCTATGAACTTTCCTCTTAACACTGCTTTTATTGTGTCCCATAAATTTGGGTATGTTGTGTGATCATTTTCATTGAATTTTAGGAAGTCTTTAATTTCTCCCTTTATTTCTTCCTTGACCCATTGATGATGCAGGTGAGCGTTGTTTAATTCCCATGTGTTTGCTTCCATTACTCCTCTCCTAGTGGACTTTTCAAATACTCCACTCTCCTGTTGTTCTTGTAACACTGCAGATATGGCTCCCATTACCCATTCAATCTTGCTGAGTGGTTTCAGCCAAGTCATTACTCAGCTCCGTATCCCATCCCCTTCTTGGTTCATGCCATTGGCTTGCAGATCCCGGGGTTGGCTTTTACATGATGTATGATGCATTTCAGTTATCTGATGCTAATTCACGATTCTGATGTCCAGAGACAGGGGAAGGCTGCTGGTAGTCTGACTCCTCTCTCTTCTCCTGCATGGCATTCCTGAGTGTGATGGGTGTCCATACATGTGCCATGGCATTCAGGTGGAGTTGGGAGAACTGAACCTCTCTTTCTATTATGTGAGTTTCCAGGTATTGAACTCAGTCATCAGGCTTGTTAGCAAACTCTTTCCCTTTCCAAACCAGCTTGCTGGCCCTCAGGTTTTGACAGGCAAACTTTGGACTCTCCATTCACTCCTGTATCTCCTTCCTTTCTACTGCTAAATTCCACCTCTTTAGCTGGTATTAAACTCCTCTTGATCTTTCATATTGTAAGGACCATAGACCTGCTCTCCACCCACCTCGGCCTCTCATTTCACTAGACCCTTCTTGTACATTCATGGGGAGGTCTGGACTTAGCCCTCTGTATTAGACAAGGTTCTCTAGGGGAACAGATCTGATAGAATGAAATATATGTATATAAATATATGTATACACACACACACACACACACATATATATGTATATATGACATTTATTAGAATGACTTACAGGTGATACAGGTAGTTCAACAATGTCTACTGACAGAAAGTCCAGAAATCCAGTAGTTGTTGAGTCTATGAGGTTGGATGTCTCAATTGATCTTCACTATATGCTGGGATCCCTAAGAAGTAGGCTCTAATGCCAGCGAAGGAGTGGGTTACCCAGAGAGAATGAGAGCAAGCAGGCAAAGAGAGAGCAAGCTTCCTTCTTCCATGTGCTTTATGCAGGCTACCAGCAGTAAGTGTCACACAGATTAAAGGTGGATTTTCCCACCTCAAACACCCAGACTAGAAGATTCAATTAAGATCAACAAGCAAACAAAAAAACTCCCTCAAAGACGCACCCAGCCATTTGGGTTAATTCCAGATGTCATCAAATTGACAACCAAGTATAGCCACCACAGCCTCCCTCTTTCGACAGAATGTCCGTGAGATCTACAACATCAATAAAAGTGTAAAACAACACCGGCCTGCCTGTTATGATCACTCACTTAAATCTCATGTTACCTCTGTCCACGCACCCTCGATTATGTTGGGATCCATATTCTTCCATGTTGAAATATTTCTGAACTTTTGTTTATTTATTCACCCAGTTCCTTCTCTGTCATCAGGTGTGACCTATGGACCAAGTTGTTTCCAGCAGTTTCAGCCTAGAAGAGAAACTGCTTCTGAACAGATTCAGAGGAAACAAGAACTTAATAAAATAAGCTCAGCCCATATCTCATGAGTGATGTCTGTGTTTTCACATACCCTGAGATGCTGCCTCTTCCATGTTCTATCTGAGAATAGGATGTACCAGGCAGGATTCCTTTGTCCATAACCTTGCCAGGTGAGAGAAGGCTTCCCACTACTTAAGCAGGACAACATCATTCAAAAATATGTAGAAAATCTACATTCCTTTTAAAGCACATTTCCTTGGCCATTTAGCTCCCCAGACTGAGAGCAGGAGGAAGTGTGAATGAGTTGTCAGAGGAAGGATATTTTAATGCTTCATTTGTTCCATGGGAAACACCCAGTTTGTCCTGTTAGTCAGGTGTCTCCGAGCCCTAGACACCTATATGATCTCCTTGGACCTTCTGGACGGCGTATGTGTGAACTGAGAGCTGTTTTTGAGAAATGTCTCCCAAGCTTCTTGCGTTATTCCAGTAGGAATAGAAATGTGTGGTTACTTACCAAGAAGAACAAATTTGCCTCTGGCGATGTAACAGTGGAATTCGTGGTTCCCAAAAGGAAGAAGCAAGGGAGCAAAGAGGATCCACGTGGAAATGACTTTCTTGAGTAATTACACCCTGCGTGACCGTGAGGCTGGAAACACAGATGCTCCTCCCTCAGGAGGCAGCTTAGGGGTTGAATTTAGCTCCTCCTTGCCACTTCACCACTGTGACCATTAGAGCATATTCAGAATCACGGTTTACAGGAACCCTGTGAGTACAGGTGTCTCCCAGTTTGTAGCAATTTGATCTGTCTCTGAGTTCACCATTTCCTGTATCATCTGGAGGAATGGAGACTAAGCTGTCATTGGTTCCCAGGGGGACTTGAACCACTTCCTCTCCTACTCCAATCTCATCTTTGCCCCCAGGAAACCGTTTTGTTCAATCCCAGCTGAAACCAAGCTCTCCCATGATATGTGGCTCCTCTCTTTTTAACAAATAGGTTTGCTAGCATTCTACTTTGAATTATAGGTCCTAGGTTTTAATATTATTATTCATTATTTTAGGAATTAGCTTTTTGAAATTATTCGTGTGTGTGTGTGTGTGTGTGTGTGTGTGTGTGTGTGTGTGTGTGTGAGAGAGAGAGAGAGAGAGAGAGAGAGAGAGAGAGAGAGAGAGAATGTGTGAAGTGTCCTCAGAGGCCAAATCCCCTAGAGTTAGAGTTACAGGCAGTTGTGAGTTGCCTGAACATGGGTCCTCTTTAGGAACAGTATTCATTCTTAACCATGGAAGCATCTTCCCAGCCCCTAAGTTTGTCTTAATCAGAATATGTGTTAGATCCATTATGACATTCTTAGATGAAGTATCTCGTTCTCCTTATCCCATCTCCCTCACCCCTTTCATTCCTATCCCCAGCTTTATAATCTCTCTGGACAGATTCTTAGTCACTTCCTGTCCTAACTTCAGTTTGTTCATCCCATCCTTTCTCATCACCTAGCATTACCCTGCCTTGATCTCCTTTCCATATTCTTAGACTTCATCCACTCTTGTATCACACACACACACACACACACATGTATATATGTTATCGGCCAGGGACTGCACATGATTTCTTTTTTGCCTCTCTGGGATTTTATAACCTTGATTAGTATTATGTTTTCTAGGTACAGCCATTTTTCTGCAAATTTTGTGCTATAAATTTTCTTTACAGCTGAATACAATTCCATTGTGTCTATGTACCGTACTTTCATTATCTGTTTGTCGATTGGTCGACACCTAGGCTGGTTCCATTTTCTTGCTTTTTTATGATTTATCTATTCCATTTATGTGCCCAGGGACAGGGACTTTGTTGCTTACCTGCATGCCTGCTCTGCACATAACAAGCATCCATTAAAAGCTTCGTGGAACTGAGTCCTGAAGTCTGCAAATGATGTACAAAACTTAAAAACTAGTGTACATCCTGACCGAATACAGAGACTTTGAAAAGTCAGTCCGCAAACATTTGTGGATTTCTACCACATACATTATAAAGGGAAATCTATTGAGACTCAGCTTTGTTTGCTGCTTTGCTAAGAACTTGGCAAGGTCACACCTGATATGCATGCATGTTAATATCTTACACCACACCACTGATAAGCATAACTAATACATGTTAATTAAAAAGTTGTTTAAAATCCTTATGCATCATCTTACTTAATTCTCAAAATGACTCAGTGAGGTAGACTCACATGAACCTCTATGTGACAGGAGTTAGATTGAGGCGAGGCAGACTAAGAACCTACACAGCTGGAGAAGGAGGGATGGAGGTCACAGATGGACTGTCCAGACTCAGAGGCAACATGGGAGCTACACGCATGTGCAAAGCACTGGGTTACAGTCCCAGCACCACAGCGATGGATGTGGTGACGCACAGCTATGATCCCAGCATTCCAGAGGTGGAGGCAGGAAGAGCAGGAGTTCAAGGTCAGTTTTGGTTGCACAGTGAATTTGAGACCAGTCTGAGCTTTATGAGATCCAGCCTCAGAAAACAAAGTGCAGAGAGCCCTCCAGAGTTATTCTAATTTCCCATGCATAAGAATTGAAGGTGGAGTGAGTCTGTACACTCAGCCCAGGACTCCTAGAGGTTGGAAGGCAGTAACAAGAGGATATGCAGAAGCTCATAGGCCAGTTAGTCTGATATATACAGAATGGTATACAAGCACGAGGCAATGTCAAAGACAAGCATTGATACCTGAGGTTAACCTCTGACCTCCACACTGTGGCATACAGGCACCCACACACACATGCACAATACACTACACATACAATTTTTTTTTTAAATCCTCCAGGCCATATTTCCAAGTGATTGTGTCCAGACACGATCTAGCGATTTTCTAGGGGTCAAAAACTCTTGCACAGTTTGTCAGAGGAAATGGATGGCTGGGGATAGAAGAATTCTGGATCTCAAATCCATAACAACCTCGTGTCAGCTACAGCTCAAGGCTGGTTATGGACCCAAGAGTTTACCCCAAATCAAAGGAAAGGGCCCTGTGGGGAGCAACTGACGACAGGAAATGTATAATAAGGAATATTGGGCTGGTGAGATGAGAGCAGGCACTTACCACCAAGTCTGGCAACCAATGTCAAACTATGTATGCTGCACCTTAAGGTCAGAATAATTTGTTTGAAGCTCATACGTGTAAACATACACACCCATTTTCTCCTTCTGGGGAAGTCAGCCCATAGATGTTTGCTGCATGTCTTGGTTCTTAGTCTTTGTCTGGTCCAATCACTCAATTCTCAAGTCACAGCCGCCATCTGTGTCGGGGGCTCCCTGCAGGCTGTGTGGCTCCCCAGAGGTGTCAGAGAACTTAATGCTTTCAGGGAGCTGGCTAGACAATGGCCAGACAGAAGCGGCTTCTCCCTAACTTTGGTGACACAGGTGCCCTCAGTGTACCCAATATCTCCCAGTATGCTTTGTCCCAGTCTACCCACGCCTCCACAGAGACTGAGTCATGGGTCTATGCTGGGCCAGCTGAACAAAAAGAGCAGGGAGAACAAAATCTTTGTGTTAAAAGATGTCTCTCAGGACCAACCAAGGCTTCGTTATAGTTTGCCTGCCTGAATCTCTTTCCCAAGAGTCTTCCTAGGACTTTATATTGAGGTATGCTGATGATTTTAAATAGTTAATCTGGTTGGTTTATCTAGATTGTCTCTGGGTTCTGCTCATGTCAGTCCTAATGGGTCTTCATGATTTCACTTGCTAGTGTACAGTGGCCTTATATTTCGTCACCAACACCCACATATGGCTTATGGGTAGCTAATAGATTAAATTCAGTCAAATCATTGGCCACAGTGAATTGGGGAGGGTAGTGGGTGTATTGGCACCCCAACATGAAGTTTTCATTCATCAGTCGCTAGGGACATTTGCATCCATCACCAAGTCTTCTTTCTAGGCTGTGTTTCCCACAAGGGCAATGTGGTGGCTGTCACCACCCTGTCATTGAATCACTGGTATGACTGATGGAAGCATCCAGGAGTGAGAGCCACTGAGTTTTCTTGCTTCTCTTTCCTCCTGTCTCTCCTTCCTCAAAGCTGTCCTTTGCCTGGGACATGACTTCTTTCCCTCTGACCTTTAGAAACCTGTGAGTGCAAGCCCCCACGCTGCCCTGGTTTTTGTGCTGTGCTTTGCAATGTCTTTCAGATCTTGAGGTCAGTGTGACCCTGTAATATCCCACCCATCAGCATGAGACACAGTCTGACCCCTGTGCCCCTAGATGGGGCAGCACTCTGTGGTAGCAGAAATTCAGGTGGTAACAAGTTATATGGATCACCTTACAAAGAGGGTGTTAAGAAAGTCAATCCGCCTGAATCAACAGAGCCCACAAACCTTCTCTAAACCTTGAAAAGGATGCTGTATGCAGGGTATTCTCAACTTATTTGTTTTCATGAATTTCACAAAATTACCATTTTAGTCTTCATTTCCGTTTAACTACTGGACTTAATGCCTATTCTGACCACGTCACTGTATGAAAACTGATAAAATGACAAGCAAAACAGGTTTGAGATCTGCTTTCCCAGGGTTTAGAATCCAGGGTCATGTCTGCACATGTTGCTGCTCCTTCCACGGGTGCAGGGAGAGACAGAGCACCCAGGCTCACCTTGTGGTCAGGATCTACTCCTGCAGTAACTAATAGCTCTGGGAATGACAGCTGACAGAGTGAATCCACCCACCTGGGCAGATAAGTGGATTCCGTGTGGAAGGGAGAATTCAGTGACAGAAGAGAGATTGTGGATGTGGACAGACACAGGGCCCTCTCTGTGATGGTCATTGATCAGTCCTTGTCTGTGCGGTCATAGAGTCTCGAGACACATGCATTAGGAACAATGATGTGGGGTGCAAACCAAGACTACCCAGCTTGCTGAAGGTCCCCGAGCATGAAGGATCACAGCCAGTTTTCAAACCCCAAATTTGTCCCACAATCATTGCAATGATAGCCTTAAGCCTACCTTCGTGGTGCATGCGACTCTGTCTTTATACCTTTAATCAATGAAGAAAGAGAAGAAGATGCAGTGAAAGAGGCGAAGAAGAGAGAGAAGTGAAGAGAGAAGAGGAAGATGGATGGAGGGAAAGATGAAGGGGTCGGAGCAGATAGATAGATAGATAGATGATAGATAGATAGATAGATAGATGGATGGATGGATGGATGGATGGATGGATGGATGGATAGATAGATAGATAGATAGATAGATAGATAGATAGACGACTAGATTGTAGATAAGATAGAGATTGGTTGAAGAGAAACAATACAAGCGCTTGGGCCAGGGGCATCAGGGTTTCTCTCTTGGCCTTTTGTGACTAGAGCTTAACTAACAGCTCTATTTTGTCTCTGTCAGGGGTCACTGAGGCTGTACTGGGAGGAATTTGGTCGCAGTGAAAGAGAGGGTGTGAGGTGAGCAATCAAGTGCTACTGCAGTGATGTAGGCAGAAAATGCAAGGAGGGGAGAGGGAGAGTGATGGAAGAGACCTGTGAGGGAAGAAAGGTCCCAGCTGTTCTGTTTCTGCCCACTCTCCCCAACCACTGACTCTCAGATTCTGGCCCCTGGAACATGCTCTCTTCCTCTTCCCACTTGTCTGAATCCCTTCTTTTGAGGACTCCAGCTCAGGGCTCCCACAACATTAATGATTTACTTGTGTTTTCATGAGGCTGACCTCAGTAGCACATGCTAGCCAAATCTAGCTCGTCTCCCTCAAGAGATAAATGTCCAGTGTACCAGGCAAGCCTAGAGCAGCATGTCTTTCCTCATCACTGCCCAGGTGTCCTCATGCTGCTCATGCTTAGCAGGTGTTCGAATTGGAGGTTGTCTGTGTAGCATCCAGAGCCTGGAGTAAGGCTGAGAATGGCTGATATCGATGCAGCAAGGCATTCCTATCTCCTTCTGTTTTTTCATCCTTCAAATGGGCCCAGTTCACATTAACCACTTCCCAGCAGTTGAGGATAGTTGTAAGGATAATGAATCTACAAGCACTTCTAAAAGTAAAGGCATTTACAACTCACTGGGGTTATTCCTGTAATGTTTAAAATCAATTCAGTACCCTTGAATGAAACCCAACTTGAGTAGGCTTAAAGAAAAACGTAACATATGTGGGAAGGATACTGTTGTATCTCATATGATCTTGTTGGCCCCCAGGGGCTAGAGCCATAGCCTCAGGATCCAGGCAACATTTTCTATCAGATTCTATCCTATTCAATTCTTCTTTTTTCCCTTTTTCTCCTGCCTACTCCCTCCCCCCCTTCCTCCCTCCCTTCCTCCCTCCCTTCCTCCCTCCCTCCGTCCCTCCCCTCCTTTCTTTCTTTCTTCCTTCCTTCATTTCTTTCTTTCTTTCTTTCTTTCTTTCTTTCTCTCTCTCTCTCTCTCTTTCTTTCTTTCTTTCTTTCTTTCTCTCTTTCTCTCTTTCTTTCTTTCTCTTTTATTCTTCTCTCATATATTGCCTCCAGAACACAGCTCTACAGCTTCACCTCACTCATCTCCCCCTGTTCTCTCTCCAAACCTCCCATTTCCCCAGATCCAACTCCACCCCTAGTCTCCAGAGAGATCAGAGCAGGCCTCCTAAGGGCATCAAACAAGTATGGCACAACAAGCCACGTTAAGATCAGGCACTTACCATCACATCAAGACTGGATGAGGCAAGGTTTCACACGCAGGCAAAATATCAGAGACAATCCACCCTCCCACTGTTAGGAATCCCAGGAGAACACCAAGTTATTCAGTCATAACATATATACAGATGACCCAGGTCAGAACCCTACAGGCTCCCTGATCTCTGTGATCCCTCGTGAGTCCTGGTTAGTTGATTCTGTGGGCTATGTTTTTATGGTGTCCCTGACCCTACTGGCTCTTCTAATCCTTTCTTCCCCTCTTCGGCAGGACTCCTTGAGCTCCTCCTAATGTTTGGTTGTGGGAATCTGCATTGGCTCCCATCAGTTGATGGATGAAGTCTCTCTGATCTCATTTGATGTAGGAGGTTCTCCTGTCTTTGTGCTCCTTTTCATTGGTTAATGAATAAAGAAACTGCCTTGGCCTAATAGGGCAGAACTTAGGTAGGCAGAGAAGACAGAACTGAATTCTGGGAGGAAGAAAGTAGAGTCAGAGAGCCGCCATGGAGCTGCCAGAAGCAGACATGCTGAATCTTTCCCAGTAAGTCACTGCCACATGGCAATGTACAGATTATTAGAATGGGTTAAATCAAGATGTGAGAGTTAGTCAATAGGAGGCTAGAGCAAGTGGGCCAAGCAGTGTTTTAATTAATACAGTTACTGTGTGGTTATTTTGGATGTAAGCTAGTTGGGAAGCTGGGACAAACAAGCAGCCCTCTCCCTTATAACACTCCTTGATGGCGATTCTGCTAGGTTCTGGTCCCAGAACACTTTGCAGGCAGCACAAACTGTAGGCTGAAGGCTTTGTGGTTGGGTTGGTATCCTAATCCCTCCACTTGATGCCGTGACTGGTTACCGAAAATGGCTAGTTCAGGCTTGGTGTCTCCAATTAATAGAAGTCTTGTAGATTCTGTGGCTTTTCCATTGCACTAGGTTTCCACCTTGCCCCTGAAATGGCCCCAACTCCTGTTGTTTCTCCCAGTATTTTCTCCTCCCACTTGATCCCTCCTGTTCCTGACCCCATCCATTCTCAGTCCACCCTGGAAATCTATTTCATTTGTCCTTCTCAGAGAGATCTTTGGGTCCCTCTTAAGGCCTCCATGTTACTAAGGCTCTTGGGATCTGTGGACTCTAGCATGATTATCTTTTACTTCACAGCCAATGTCTACTTATAATTAAGTAGATTTAATGTTTTTCTTTCTGGGTCTGGGTTACCTAACTCAGGATAATATTTTCTAGTTCCATCCATTTGTTTGCATATTTCTTGATATCATTGTTTTTAACAGCTGAGTAATACTCCATTGTGTAAAGGTACCACATTTTCTTTATTCGTTCTTCAGTTGATTGACATTTAGGTTGTTTCCAGTTTCTGACTATTATAAATGAAGCTGCTATGAACATAGTTGAGCAAGTATTCTTGTGATATGATGGAGATCCTTTGAATATATGCCCTGGAGTGGTATAGCTGGGTTTTGAGGTAGATTGATTTCCAATTTTATGAGAAACCACAATATTGATTTCCAAAGTGTCTGTACAAGGCTGTACTCTCACCAGTAGTGGAGGATTGGTCCCCTTTCTCCATATCCTCTCCAGCATGAGCTGTCACTTGTGTTATTGATCATAGTCATTCTGACAGGTATAAGATGAAATCTCAAAGTCATTTTGATTTGCATTTCCCTGGTAGCTAAGGATGTCAAACATTTCATTGTTTCCTGGTCATTTGTGATTCCCCTGTTTATAATTCTCTGTTTTGATCTGTACCCCATTTTAAAAATCAGATTAGTTTGTTTATGTATAGTTTCTTGGGTTCTTTATGTATTTTAAATGTTAGCCCTCTCTCAGGTGTAGGGTTGGTAAGGAGCTTTTCCTAGTCTGCAGGCATCCATTTTCTCCTATTGACAGTGTCCTTTGCATTACAGAAGCTTTTCAGTTTGATGAGGTCCCATATATTAATTGTTGATATTAGTGCTTGAGCTATTGGTGTTTTGTTCAGGAAATTGTCCCCAGGGCCAGTGTATTCAAGGTTATTCCCCACTTTCTCTTCTATCAGGTTCAGTGTATATGATTTTATGTTGAGGTCTTTGATGCACTTGAACTTGAGTTTTGTGAAAGATCATAGATATGGATCTATTTTCATTCTTCCACATACTGACCTCCAGTTGGACAAGCACCATTTGTTGAAGATGCTTTCTTTTTTCCATTGTATATTTCTGGCTTCTTAATAAAAAAAAAATCATGTGTCTATAGGTGTGTGGATTTACATATGGGTCTTCAATTCCAGTGATCATCATATCTATTTTTTTACTCCAACTCCATGTGTCTTTTTTTATTACAGTCTAAAATCAGGGATGGTGATGCCTCTAGAAGTTTTTTAATTGTACAGGATTGTTTTATCCTGTTTTGAGTTTTTTTTCTTTGCACATGAAATCGAATATTGTTCTTTCAAGGTCTTTAAAGAATTGTGTTGAACTTTTGATGGGGATTGAATTGAATCTATAGATTGTTCTTGTTAGGATGGCCATTTTTACTCTGATAATCCTACTGATCTGTGAAATGCAAGAACTTTTCATCTTCTGATATCTATAATGTCCTTTCTCAAAGACTTGAAATTTTTAACATACAGGTAGACCGATATACTTTATATTATTTTATTATTTGTGGCTATTGTGAAGAGTATTTTTTCTCTGGTTTCTTTCTCATCCTAATTTGCATTTGTATATAGGAAGGCTACTGATTTTTTTTTTTAGTTAATCTTGTATCCAGCCACTACAATGAAGGTGTTTATCTGCTGTAGAAGTTCCCTGGTATAATTTGGGGGTCACTTCTGCATATTGTCATGTCATCTGCAAATAGTGATACTTTGACTTAGTCCTTTGCTATTTGTATTCTGTTTATCTCCTCTTGTTGTCTTATTGTTCTAGCTAAAACTTCAAGTACTATATTGAATAGGTATGGAGATAGTGGACAACCTTGTCTTGTTCCTGATTTTAGTGAAATTGCTTTGAGCTTCTCTCCATTTAACTTGAAGTTGTCTATAAGATTATTGTAAATGGCCTTTATTATGCTTAATTATGTCCCTTGTATCGCTGATCCCTCCAAGACTTTTATCATGATGATATGCTGAACTTTGTCAAAGGATTTTTCAGCATCTAATGATATGATTAAGTGTTTTATTTTTCTTTCAGTTTGTTTATATGATGGATTATATTGACAGATGTTTTATATATTCCACCATCCCTGAATTTCTGGGATGAAGCCAACTTGATCATGGTGGATGATCTTTTTGATGTGTTCTTGGATTCGATTTGTGAGTGTTTTATTGAGTGCTTTTGCATCAATGTTCATGAGGGAGATTGGTCTGTGATTTCTTTCTTTGTTGAATCTTTGTATAGTTTGGGTATCAGGTTAACTGTGGCCTCTCAATATGAATTTGGCAATCTTTTTTGTATCTACTTTGTGGAATCATTTGAGAATTTTGATATTAGGTCTCCTTTAAAGTCTGGTAAAATTCTGCACTAATGCAATCTAGCCTTAGACTTCTTTTTTTCCTTTATTTTATCTTTTTTGGTAGAAAATTGTCCATTTTTTTTCTTTTCCAGGATTGTATAGTACAGATTTTTGAATTATGACCTAATGATTTTTTTTATTTCCTCAGTGTCCGTTGTTATGTCCATCTTTTCCTTTCTGATTTTGCTAATTTGGATAGTCTCTCTCTGCCTTCTAGTTAGTGTGGGTGTTTGTCTAATTTGAATAGTCTCTCTCTGCCTTTTAGTTAGTTTGAATAAAGATTTTTCTGTCCTGTTGATTTTATCAAAGAACCAACTCTTCTTTACACTAATTATTTGTATTGTCCTCTTTGTTTCTATTTTTATTGATTTTAGTCCTTGGTTTGATTATTTCCTGTTGTCTACTCCCCTCGGGTGTCTTTGTGTCTTTTTGTTCCAGAACTTTCAAGTGTGCATTCTATTTCATTGAGTTCTAGGAAGTCTTTAATTTTTTTCTTCATTTCTGCCTTAACCCAGGACTTGTTTGGTAGGGAGTTGGTTGGTTTCCATGAATTCATAGTCTTTCTGTTGTTGCTCTTGTTATTGAAATCTGGCTTTATTCATGGTGGTCTGAGGGGCTACAGGAGGTTATTTCAATTTTCTTGTATCTGTTGTTACTTGCTTTATGACTGAGTATGTGATCGGTTTTGGAGACTATTCCATGAGGTGCTGAAAAGGAGGTATATTCCTTTCTGTTTGAATGAAATTTTCAGTAGATATGTTATGTCCATTTGATTCATAACATCTGTTAGCATCATTAATTCTTTGTTTTCATCCACTGGTAAGAGTCAGGTATTATAGCCTCCCACTGTTAATGTGTGATACTCAGTGTGTGATTGGAGCTTTAGTAATGTTTGTTTTCTAAACGAGGGTGTCCTTGTGTTTGAAGGCATACTTGTTAAGAATTGTAATGTCATCTTGGTGGTTATTTCCTTTGATAAGTATGAAATATCCTTCTCCATCTCTTTTGATAAATTTTGGTTTGAAGACTATTTTGTTAGATATTAGAATAACTGCACCAGCTTGTTCTTTGGAGCCTGTTCTGCAACTAGCTCTTGTAGACAAGGCTGGACTCAAACTCACAGAGATCTGCCTGCCTCTGCCTCTGAGGTACTGGGATTAAAGGTGTGCACCACCATCACCTGGTGGGTCCATTTTCTTAGAAAATCTTTTTCCACAACTTTACTCTGAAATAAATTCTTTTTTTTTTTAAGTCCAGGCTGGCCTCGAACTTGTAATCCTCCTGCCTTTGCCTCCTTCAGCAAATCCTACTGGCATGCACCACCACAACCGGCATAAAGTCTATCTTTCATGTTGAGGTATATTTCTTGTATGCAGGAGAAGGATAGATTCTGTTTTATATCCATTCTCCTAGCCTGTATCACTTTATTGTGGAATTGAGTCCACTAATATTGAGAGATATTAATGAGCAATGATTGTTAATTTCTGTTTTTTATTGTTGTTGCTGGTAGGGTGTGTATGTGTGTATGGTGTGTGTGTGTGTGTGTGTGTGTGTGTGTGTGTGTTTCCTTTCTTTGTGTTTTATGGTGTGACATTATTTGATATCTGTGTTTATGTGGGTGTAGTTAACCTCCTTGGGTTGAAGTTTTCCTTCTAGTACTTTCTATAGGACTGTATTTGTGGATAGATATTGCTTAAATTTAAAGTTATCATGAAATATCTTGGTTTCTCCATCTATGGTGATTGAAAGTTTTGCTGGGTATAGTAGTCTGGGATAGTGTCTGTGATCTCTTACAATCTGTAAGATATCTGTCCAGGCCCTCTGACATTTAGAATCCCCTTTGAGAAGTCAGGTGTAATTCTAATAGGTCTGACTTTATATGTTACTTGGCCTTTTTCCCTTGGAGCTTTCAATATTGTTTTTGTTTTGTTTTGATCTATATGCATGGTACTTTGATTGTTATGTAGCAAAGGGACTTTCTTTTCTGGTCTCATCTATTTGATGTTCTATAAGTTTCTTATACCTTTGTAGTCATATCCTTCTTTAGGTTAGAAAAAATTTCTTCTGTGATTTTGTTAAATATATTTTCTGGGTTTTTGAGCTGGGATTCTTTTCCTTCTTCTATTCCTATTATTCTATGAATTTGTCCTTTCACAGTGTCACTGATTTCCTGGTTGTTTTGTGTTATAATTTTTTTCTAGATTTAACATTTTATTTGACCAACATATCTATTTCTTCTATTATAAATCAATGACTGAGATTATCTCTTCATCTCTTGTATTCTCTTGCTGATTTTCTTAGATTTTCCAATTCCAGAATTCCCTCAGTTTGTGTTTTCTTTATCACTTCAGGTCTGAAACAGTTTCTTTTACCTGTTTTTTTTTTTTTTACTTTCTCCTCCAATTTTTTGTTGGTCTTTTATTCCTTTACTTTAAGGGATTTTTTTATTTCCTCTTTAATGACATCTATTATCTTCATAAAGTTGGTTTTAGGACATTTTCTTGTGCTTTGGCCATGTTGGAATATTTAGGTCTTACTATTGTAGATTAGCTGGGCTCTGGTGGTGTCATATTGCTCTGGTTGTTGTTAATTGTGTTCTTACACTGTTGTTTAGGCATCTGGAATGATTATAGATCTAAGTGCTGATTTCTGATTCTGTCTTTGTTGGGTAGGTATTTTCTTCCTTTGTCTCCATTCCCTCTTTGGTCTTCTGGCCTTTGTGGTCTGGATTTCTGGCAGCTGGCATGACCTCTGATTCAGTAGGGAGTCTCTGTCCAAGTTGGGGGTTGGACTTCTGGTGGCTAGCCAGGCCTTTGGTGCAACAGGGTGTCTCTGTCCAAGTTGGTGGGTGGGATAAGGTGATGAGGATGGGATTGGGGATTGGGGGCCCTGAGTGAGTGGAGGAAGTCTACTGGTTGGCTGCCTATATGTTGTTCTGGAGACAGTTGTGGTCTCCGGTCTGGCACAGAGTCTTTGTCAGGGTTCGCCTATCTGTTCTTTGGATTTCCTTGGCCTTTACTTGTTCTTCAAACTGTCATGGCCTGTACCTCTTCCTCTGACTGACCTGGCCTACTCCTGGGCGGCAGAAGTCTGCCTCAATTGCAGGCAAGAGCATGGCAGCAAGGAGGTCAGGGGGTGGTATGGGGGCAGTGTAATGGGTCTTTGGAAGCTGAGCCTAGGACATAGTTTGTTGACTGTGGTTTTCTGTCCTGCCTGGTTTCTGTCCTTCCACCAGGTCCCACAGCTGTTTAGCCCCGAAAGATATCACACAGAGAGTCTACATTAGTTATAAAATGATTGGCCCATTAGCTCAGGCTTTGTATTAGCTTTTAAAACTTATATTAGCCCATTATTCTAGTATATGTTAGCCATATGGCTCAGTACCTTTTTTAGAGGGGGCAGGTCACATCCTGCTTCTTTGGTGTCTAGACAGGACTGCAGAAAGAGCTTCCTTCTTCCCAGAATACTCCTGTTCTCATTGTTGCACCTCTACTTCCTGTCTAGTTGTCCCGCCTATACCTCCTGCCTGGCTACTGGCCAATCAGCATTTATTTAAAACATAATTGACAAAATACAGCATTGTCCCACACCAATAGTTAGTGAGCAAGTTCCTCGGGCAGGTGAGTCATTCACCTGTTCTTTGGGAGTTCACTAGACTTGGGACGGGGGCACAGCAGCAGGAAGGGATTGTAGACTGCAGGGGGGAAGGATGGGGGGGTGATAGTGGTGAACTGAATGTAGGGAGCAGGGCAGCTCTATGGCCAAGTGGGTAACTTCCCCCCTTCATCTTCCTAGTTTCTACATTTACACTTGGTTCATTAGGCTTTGCCCATAGGGTCTTTTGGCTCAGTCTCTCTGCCCTACTGTGTCGCTGTGCACTTACTGCAGAGAAAGCTTTTCACATGGCCACAGGCAACATTGGCCCTATATCCCTTTACTTTAGAGAAGCCAGAGGAAACAATTCCCCAAATGTGGGCTGACTGATGTCAGGTCTAACATGAGCAAAGCACTGTGACTAGGTGAATATGTTGATTATAATTCATTTAAGTTTTAGTTCTAGCCAAACTTCGATGCTTACAATGGAAGCCCAAAGGACTAAGATTTGTATTAGCAGAATCAGGGGACTAGAATGCCAAGTAGACTAAACCAATCAATCAACCAATTATTTAATTAGTACAAACAAACAAACAACCTATGCCCACCACCAGTGATAATGAGAAATGCTACAAGCAAGGACTCATGGTGGTAAAGTTAGTTGCTGTAACCTCAGGGAAGACTGTGTTTAACATAGACCACATGCTGCCAACCTGAACCGCCTTCTCAGGTGAGCAGCTGCCTGTGGAGGTGCTCTGCAGAGGCACTTGGATTGATGGCAGCTCCCGGGAGAAGATGGATTTTACTGAAGGAAGCCATGGGAGACAGTGAGGAGCGGCACATTAGACCATGACAGAAAGGCACCAATCTATCAGCACGTGAGAAGTGTGAGACTATTAATGTCCTTCCCCTGATGGAGAAGGATTCTAATTACAAACAGAAGTCAGTGGGATATGGGGAGATTTTGTTTATGATCGGATCTGATTAGACAAATGATGACAAATGAGGAACGACTGGAAATCGACCAGAGATGAGTTCTGTGTTGCTAGGTAACAACCTAACAAGATTTCTGGTAGAATCAAAGAACGGGAGACCTTGCGGGTGCATGATGTTTCCTGGACCTCCTTTCCTTTTCCTTTGGAAGGGCTTCTATGTTGTTCTGTGATTTAAAATGTTCTATATGGATTATCACATTTCATTCAAAGTAAAATATTAGCTTGGTTCCAGCCCTATGATTGGGACTTTCTAAAAGAGATTCCATCCAGTGAATGGGCAGTGACAAGCAGCCTTGAAAACAGGATAATTGCTGTCTCCCGTGTTTTCCTAGTTTCATTTTTGTAGCTGTGATAACATACCCTGATCAAAAAAGAAACATAGGGAACAGGAGGTTATTGGGCTTATAAATACAGGTTACAGTCCATCATGGTGAGGAAATCGAGGCAGGAACCCAAGCAGCTAGTAACAGCACATCTATAGTCAGGAGCAAGGTGAGAGCAAACACATCCTCAATGCTTGCTGCTACTTAGCTGGCTGTTTTCACTTTCACACAGTTCAGATCCAAGTCCATGGAACAATGTATCCCACATAGAAGGTGGGTCTTCCTTCATCATCAACTGCCAACTATGACAATCCCCCACATATATGCCTAACATAATCAAAATAATTCTTCAACTGAGGCTTTCTCTCTCTCTTTCTCTCTCTCTCTCTCTCTCTCTCTCTATATATATATATATATATATAATATTATACATGTATTCATAATATTATATATACATATATATTATATATATATCTTCTGATTTTAGTTTGTTATAGGTTGTTATAGATTGACAGTTAAGAACTAACCCACAAACATGTATTGATTCATATCCACTGTACCCTGAGCTTCTTCCTCGTGGATGACATAGTGTCACACATTGTAAAGTCAAAGTTTACACAGCTGCTGTGTTCATCCAAGTGACACGTGGAAGTCAAAACCAGCCAACATCCAGTAACAGAATAATAGAGGAAATACGGCTCTGCTCACAGTGACAAGGGAGGGTGGTCATGTAAAAATTGACAGAAAGAACTGCAGAAGGCTTTAGAGAGAGCCTAGAGCCCGTGCTTTCAAATATGCAGACCTACTCTGTGCATAAAGAGGGGCTTTTATTTTGTCTTTCCTTGTGGGAAGCACTGCTCTCAGTCCGCAAACACCCCAGGCCATGCTGTCCACACTCACAAGTGTGGCAGCCCACATCCACAAATGTAGCCACCCACACTCACATCCACACATGTGGCCCCCTGCATAGACAGGTGCCAGCCACCCACATCCACAGATGTGGCTACCCAGATCTGTAAGGGTGGCCACCAATATCATCTACAGGGAAACTGCATTCATTTTGTGGCCATGGAAGAGGCCCAAGAGCAAAGCTAATTGTAAAATCACCCTTCAAACACCTGTCTGAATCATGTTGAGAGTAGGCTACTGGCCCAAGGAAATCACATTGCCAAACTCAAATATAAGGAGTAGGAAAATATACCCTTATAGCATGGGGCTTTCCATCAACAGATGGTTACACCTTCTTTGTACCTCTCAAGGGTCACCTATTTGAGATTATTTGACATAATAAGCAAAATGTCCATCTACTGCACACTCAGGATAATATTCAAATAACTTCTGATGGTTTGCAGACATGAATAACTTGGCTCTGGTCTGTTGTAGTGTCTCTTGATGTTGCTCTCTCCTTCACTGTATCCCAAACACAAGCACCTTTCTTGTTTATAGCAAATATCCAAGTTCCTTCCTATCTCAAGGTCTTCCATCGGCTTTCCTGGTGTCTGGAACGTTCTCTCCTCCCAGACCTTTCTAAGTCTGTCTTCGGCTGTCTTTCTACATCAGTTTTACCACCGTGAAAGATCTATCCCTTCATTTACAGAGGTCTCTCATTCCCCATTTATTTCACACCATCTTCAGCTCAGCTGTTTAACATATTTTATTCAAAGGATTTATCGCTGGCTGTTATATTATTGATTATGCATTTGTCGTTCGATAATTATCTTCCTTCTACACTGGGAAGGAGGTTTCATGAAGTGAGGCTTCTTACCTGTCTTACTTAATTTTGCACTGTGGCCATTTAGGAGACTGATTGACACGCCATTTCTGAATGTGTAAGAGTGTATATTTGCATCCTCCCCAGAAAATTCTTTCCAAGTCAGGTAAATAAGTACTGAGTGTGGTAATGTCACAACTCCTTCCTTTTTTATCCATTTATTTGCTCAAATAATATACCTCCACTGTGGGAAAGAGAAAATATGAGTATACAAAATGACCATTAAATCACTAGAAATCACTGCTAAGAGAGTTAATATGTATCCTTACCACTTTTCTCGCTGCAAATTTATGCACATGAAACTATTTTTATATGTCCCATGATACTTCAGCTTTGTGACTGTCATCTTTCCCTGTCAACAATCACGTATCTACATAATCTTTTATTGGCTCCATATTACTTTGTGCACAGCTGGGCCTGGGCATCTTGTGCTGAAAGCTCTGTGCATTTTCCCACTAACTCTTTAGAATAAACTTCAGAATTGAAACATCTGAATCAAGGCATTTCCCCCTCTTTCCAGGACGTTTGCCATGCATGAGTCACGGTATACCCGTTGGCCACTGTACATTGAGTCAGTGAGGAATGAAATGACGACTGTCAGTGGTCCTTACATCCCACAAGCCCCGAAAATCTCCAGACTCCAGTCCTCCATGGTGAGGAGTGGGACTCCAGCAGAGTTCCCTCTCCATGGACCCCTACGTGGCCTGGGGGAGAACTGGAGGACACCATTGCAGCTTTATTGCTTGAGTTTACACTTCCTGATTGGTGAATTTAAAGAATAGACTATTGCCCGCTGGGGGGTTTTCCCTGTGCATCGTGATGTTTGCGTTTAGTACTGTGGTTGTTATAGACATTTCGAAGCTTTCTGTGTGCCCAGTGAGAAGCTGGTAGGATGAAGATATGCATGGAGGGTGGAGCACATGAGTTATTTTCCAGTTGTTAGAACTACTATCCGAAATAGATACGTTACTATTGAATGCCCTGTCATCATCCTGTGTTTTAAAATGTAAGTGTTGTGGTTGGAGACCCGGCACAGCAGTCAGAGCGTTTGTTCTTCTTTCACCAGACCGGGAGCATTCGGTTCCCAGGATCCACGTAGGATAGCATTTGTTTGCTTCTAACTGTATGGATTATGCCATAGTCGTGCCTACATGACACTTATATTATTCCGTGGCTCATAAATATTCTAATGTGCAGACTTGGAGAGAAACTGGCAGCAGAGTTTGTTGGGAAATGCAGATAGCCTCATCCCTTGTGTGAGGCTATACAGTTGGTTGGTCCCCAAAGAGAAGAGCAAAGCTTTCAGAGAGCAGTAACCCCAACTCTGTTGTACGATGTACATAAGCTTTGTATAGCAGAAACACAACATAAAGACAAGGACCCAGGACTCGGGAAAAGGCTCTATATGGATGGAGACACTGATATGGAAGATAGCAACTGTAGCTTTAACTGGGAAAGCAATCTGAATACAGCAGACGGCTAAGCAGCTACATTGTTCTTAGTTTTCCCACTTGAGGTGTTGGTTAAGGAGGGTAAAGCCAAGGATCTTAAAAGCAGAAATAAGGACAGGTAGGTCATTCATGGGGGAAAACACCTGCTGCCAAGCCCGAGGACCCGAGTTCAAATCCGCAGACCCATGTGGTGGAGAGAACCAACCGGCACAAATTGTATTCTGACTTTTACATTGGTGTTGTGGCACAATTGTCACTATCCAACAAATAAATAAATGTTAAAAAAAAATAAAGGTAAAGAAGGGCAAGGGCTCGCACCCTGTCTCAGACAGGCCTTGTCTTGCTGTCACCGTGAAGTCAAGGTTTAACTATCAGTGTCTCTTGCATCATTAGGTT
Organism: Myodes glareolus; assembly: GCF_982192425.1. Classification (NCBI taxonomy): domain Eukaryota; kingdom Metazoa; phylum Chordata; class Mammalia; order Rodentia; family Cricetidae; genus Myodes; species Myodes glareolus. The sequence continues at coordinate 67,741,661 of NC_142034.1, forward strand.
AAGAACTGTTTTACCATGAATCCCCTGGGTCAACTTCTGATTTATCGGAGATCTAAAAAGCTAAACATCTACAGGGAAAAGTTAGGATAGATCGAGGAGAGGAACACCTGTCCTAGCCACCTGTCGTCATCGTGGAGATATTGCAAGCAAATTTTCATATTTTTTTCGTGACGAGGTATAACTTTTTAATGTTAAGTCTCAAACCGGGGAGGTGACTCAGTTGGCAAAGCACTTGCCTTGCAAGCATGAAGTTTGATTCTACATAGTTCACATTAACAATAAATAAAAAAAACCAAAAACCTGGATGTGGTGGAATGGTGGTACAGATTTGTGGTTCCAGGACCTGGGAGACTGAGGTAGGCTGGGTCCATACACCAGCAATTCATCAAGTCATACCTTGTTGCCAAGCTATAGGCCAATGAGAGAGGCTGTCTTAAAAATCAAGTTAGATGACACCCAAGGAATGAGAGTTGAGGTTGACCTTTGGCTTCCACATGCGTGTGCACACATATGAACCTTCAGAGGGATAAACACACAAATGAATTAAACAATACGTAAAATCTCTGTACTTTATTTTTAACAATTTCTTTTAATTGCACGCATGTACGTGGATATGCATGCATGAGTGCAGGTGCCAAAGGTGTTGGCTCCCGGTGGAGTTGGAGTTACAGGCAGTTGTGAGCTACCTGCTTCAAGCGCTAGGAACCAAACTTGGGTCTTCTGCGAGAACAGCAACTGCTTAATGGCTGAGCCGTCTTTCCAGCACATCTCTCTACTTCAAATCAAACACTTCTCTGGATTGTACCTATACCCATCGACATCCAGTTTCAATAGTAGCCCAAATAAATAGTCAAGAGAGTGGTAAATATTTCCCTTCAGTAAAAGCAATTATGATGCACCCCAAGATACATAGGAATCAAAGTGTATATATTTAAAAGCAATATTTTACCAAGCAGTTGACAACAGTGCTGGGCTGAGCTCTCCTGGGTCCCATGAGGAAAAGTATGGTCAGTGGTAATGGTACTAATATGCCTCACCTGTAACTGACCTTCCATCCTTTGTGCTTTGATGTTAAGTTACAGCGTTGGAACATGGCTGAGACTTTATTTTTGTGTTCTCGCTATTTTCACTCCAGTCTGGAGTGTCATTTTTCCTGTACCCTGAATTGCCTTATTTACATTGGTGGTTACTCTGATCAACTATCTAGTAAGAATAATCTCATTGAAAGCACAGTTCATTTTTGCATACACTTGATGGCTTGTATTCCATCATGGTAGGGAAGTCATGGGGGCTTGAGTTTCTGGTGTCTGGGTCACATGGTATCAGGGGTCACGATGCAGATAGTGACCAGGAGGTCAGGTCAAGCTATAAAGTCTCAAGTCTCGCCCCCAACGGACCTACTCAAGGTTCCACCTTCCAAACGTGGGTTGGGGATCAAGTGTGCAAGCTGGTGCACCTGTGGAGGCTTTTATATTCAAGTCACCACAGCCTCTGTCTTGCTACATCCGTTTCCTCCATCTGTGAACTATGGCCATTCCTAAACAGATTTAATCCCCAAAATGACCCACATAACTCATAAAATGAAAAATTCCTACATCTGACACCTGGAGAAGCTGACTCACAGGACCCAAGTAGGTCATTTGGGGGGGGTGCCTGAATGAACCTCACAATTCTAATAATTGGCTGTTCATGAATGACTGCGTCTGATGGATCTTTAAACCGCTCCTTGTGGCTTCAGAGCCATAGATTTTTATCATGCGTTCTGTTCCTGTTTTCTTTGTAAATACCCCTGAGATTGCAGCCTATTAAATCAATAACAGCATCATCTGAACAAACTGAATAGCTTGTTTTTCTTTTGGCTGGAAAGACACTTCACACAAAACCTGGGGGAGGAGTCAAATGGAAGAGAAAGGGACTTCCGGAGCAGTCCTCCTCCAAGAGGTGCCGCAGGGTCCAGAGGATCCGGAGTGACCCCCGGTTTTAACTGAAAACAACAGGAAGTTGCCTTTAATCAATTTGGAAATAAATGGAGGCGTGTGCCCGAGCAGCCGCTCTTTGAAGAGATGTCAGAAACACTTTCAACCTTTTATCTTCGCGAAAACAGCGGGAGGAGCGCCACTGGAGTCAGCCCTGTAATTTCTGCGCAGTAATTATACCTGTCACCACTTCCGACAGAGGGGATATAAATAACCAGCCACCTTCCTCTTTCTGCCTCTCTGTCGCTCTAGTCTTTGTCCAGCCATAGACCCCGGTGGATGACGCTCATGTCCACGCAGAACACCGAGGCTCCACAGGCATTGTGCTTCTATACAGAAGGCCAGAGTTCCCCCAAAGCCACATGCACTCGACTGGGAGATGCTCATTTTTTTTTTCTTCACAGTAGTCTTGCTTTCTAAGCTGTATGGCAAGTGACAGGGAGAGGCAGGCACTAAGAAGAGGGGTCTGGTTTCTATTTCTATTCTGACTTCACTCCCAGTGGGATGTGCACGTGTGTGAATGCCTTCTGCACTGTGTGTTATTACACCCACAAGCTGGTCACTCCTGTGCTCCAGTGGCTCACTGGGAAGAAGACGGAAGCTTCTGGGAGGTAGATTAACCCTTATAGACCCTCTCATCAGGAGCAGAGATACACAGGGCACAGGATTGTGTCCCAAAGTATTTCCTTGTGCTATTCCGCCGATATCTTTCCCCAACCTCACACTCCTTTGACTTTGCTGTGATTTGGAACATAAATATTTCAGAAAAACCTCACATCCTTTGTGGCCAGCCTGTGCTATTGTTGAAAGGTCCTACAGCCTTTGGGAGGTGAGGCCCACTGGGGAAAAGTTAGGGCACTGATGTTGTTAAAGGGAATATAAAGACTTCACCCCTCCCTCCCTCCTTCCCCCCCTCTTTCTCTCTCTCTCTCTCCTCTCTGACACCATAAGGTGAACCGCTGGACTGCACCTCACATTCCTGCCATCATATCCTGCCACAACACAGGTCCAAAGCAAGATGACCAATGAATGAAACCCTCCCAAACCACAAGCTTTTTCTTGACTATTCAGCAGTAATCATAGGAAGTTTGCTAACACAGTCTTCTTTTACAAAAGAATTTGTCATAAATTGTTTTGACTTTCCTACTAGAAAGGAGGTCTGTGAGACACGGCAGATGCGATTTGAAGCCAGATGCAGTAGCACTCAGATTCTGGCTTGTCTGCTTACTGTCGACCTGGAGTGGGAGGACACTCTTTGTCTCAGTCCCCATGCCTGAGGATAGTCCCCATGCTATCATACCATGCAGTGGGTATGATAGCATCTGTCTTAGAGACTTAGGGGACTGCGTATGTACAGACCTTGTTTTAGCTCCTAAAATTGTTCCCAAACTTCAATGCCCTCAAACTTTCATGAAAATGAGAATATCGTGGCCCCACCCATTCAGGCTTTCTGGTTTTGTAGGTCCAGGGTCTGACCTGATGGTTTGCGTTTCTATCTAGTTCTCCAATGTCACTGCCGCCATTTCTGGGCAGAGACCACACTCCGTAAAAAACGCTTTCTAGTGACTGATGGTTTTAGCTACTCGAGTCTTACATTTTAGTAAACATGAACTATTAAGTGCCTTTCATAGGCCAATGTGTTTGATATAAAGATGAGTAAGGTAAATCGTTCCCCTTATAAAAGACACTGTAGTAGAGAACAAGCAGCTTTCCCTGGTCCCTTCCCACTGTCGCCAGAAGGGAAAATTAAGGCAATTCCACGAGCTGTGAGCCAGGCTTTAAAGGCTCAGTAACGCAAACCAGGACAAAGGCAAAGATTAGTGAAATGTTGATGCTAAGTGTGCTCACATCTGTGCTGTGTGCTGTGGGCCCTGTGAACACTGTTCTGATGAATGCCCAGAGGTGGAGCTAGGATTTATGAGATGTGTGTTGTGCTTATGGTGGGGAATCTACAAAACAAAAACCAAACAAACAAACAAAAGAAGCAGATTCAAAATTAGAAGTAATTTTTGTCAGCAGAGCTATGGGAGGTTTGCACACAAATTCAAGTCTCATTATTTATGTGCAAATTATCCTTCACATGCAAGTTAGAACACTATATATACATATATATATATATATATATATATATATATATATATATATATATTTGATTATCAAGTAATCATTAAAAATTCAAAAACCGTAAAACCAATATAGTCAGGTCAGGGTGACAGTCATCCCAGCGTTCAGAATACCGCTGTGGAAGATTGAGAGCTTTAGGGTAGACTGAGCTACACGGTGAGGCTGGGGTAAGGTTGTAAATTTGGGGGTGAGACTGGGCTACATAACGAGTAGCAGTCTAGCCCAGAGTTATTGATTATAAAAAGGGGCGTTTATTTAAGGGGAAAAACTTACAGATCACCATCCTAAACAATAGTCCTCTGAGCACAAACAGGAAACAGAGTTCAGCAGCCAGAATGGGAGCTGGAAACAAGAGAGCAGGCACATGGTTCTAGCTGCTTTTGAAATTATAAGAGACCACGCCCAAGTGGGCTGGTATTGTAAAGATTATTGGCTGAAGGAGCAGAATGTGCTCCCACAGCAGTACATGTAGAAAAATGTCATATTGTGAGCCATTATATTGTACAATAAATATATATTTGTTGGGAACATGAAAACCTTTGTGCTCACAGATCTCCAGGAAAAACCAGGAATATTAAGCATTCAGGATTATCCCTTCAAAGGAATGGACATCCAGAAAACTGAGAATTGGGAGTGAATAATTGCCTGGTGATCTGTGTTACATATTGGACAAGGCCGTAACAGGCTTCTACGACCAAGATCAGAGGTGGCTAATCACCTAAATGACCCTTACAGCTAGGGGATTCCCCCAAGCTCCCACAATCAGGACCAGACAGAAGTGACTAATAGTCCAAATGGCTGCTATGCTACCTGTATGACCAAGACCAGACCAGTCCTTCCCTAGGCCCTTCAGCTAGTGCAGGTAGTCCACCTCCAGATGCCATTTTCTTAAAAGAAATGACATGTACTCTAAGTTGAGTTTTGATGTAACTATGCTTCCTTATGCATTGGGAAGCATTTTTTTCTTTCCTCAAAATACATGTGTTTAAGTTTGTTAGGAATAAACTGCCTGGCATTGGACTCTCTAGAAGTTTTGATCCAGGCTGACAAAGTCAATCTCAATTGAGTTTTTATTCTCACCTCCTTACGGATCACTGCCTATCTTGACACCTGATATTAATTATCATCCTAAAGGTATGCAAGTATCATTATACAGCAAAAAAGTGTGTGTGTGTGTGTGTGTGTGTGTGTGTGTGTGTGTGTGTGTGTGTGTATGCAGTGAAGATTCCTGGTATTAGGAATCTATAGCACAGCTGGCAAGATCTCCTAATCTAGAGCTCAGATCAGCTGCAAGAAATGCCAGCAATGCACAAAGGGCTAGAAAGAGTTGAAAAAGAGTCCTTTGTGGTCACAGCTGGAATAGAGTGGTCAGGCACTGGAGATTCTCTTGAGAATCCTACATATAGGGAGGTACCTAAAAGCATGACCTGGATAAGCTGAAAATTGTCAGCGTGTAACAGAGCAGGGATGCATTCCAGATACAAGAGGAGGAGACGAGGGTCAGTGGCGGTAACCTCCTATGCGACAGAGGCCAGGATTCTCCCTCCTGTGTCTGGAGTCCTCTTCCTGTTGGGAGAGAAGACATGGCCTGTCTTGCTCTCTCACCTTGGTTACAGTCCGGGTTATTTCATGGGTGGAGCTCCTCTATGGTCATCTGTGCCTCCAGCCACTCTGCCTCCGTCTTCTAAGATCTTACCATGTGACATTGGGGTACATTATCTGGTTTTCATGAATGTTGTTCCTTATGTCAAATGAAAACCTTATTAAAGTAGGGCCTTATCATCTTATTTGTCCAACCTCAGAAACTTGCACGGCACACAGTAGGTCCTTAGGAAGTATCTATCGGACACGTATGGTGGAAAGGGATCTGTTGACAGGGTTCTAAGCTGAGATAGCTGAGTAAGTGAACCACTTGTGCAGGCTGCCTTTATTACCATGGAAACACAAGTGGGATTCCAGCACTCCACTTAGCCCATGGCACATGCTACCTGGAGGCCCTATATAATGTAGTATCAGCCTTGCTAACTTTTAGTGCTTGCTTTGAGAACAAAACTGGAGGTTCTGAAGAGAACCACCATCTGTCACCCAGTCCTTCCATCGTAGCTCTGCAAATGACTGTCTCTCTTGGGAAAGTGGGGGCAGTCAATTCACAATTAGGGTCCTCCCTCTAAGAGATAGCTTAAGACAGCACATACCCAGAGAACAAATCCAGGCTCTGTGGAACAGTAGAGACAAACCTACATTCCTTGGCCTAGCATGGCTGTGCACCTGGGGGTTTGCTTTGGTTGAGACCCTGAAGGACATTGTGCATGCATGTGTGTGTGTGTGTGTGTGTGTGTGTGTGTGTGTGTGTGTGTGTGTAGGACTGCAAGTGTGTAACACCACATTGAGCTTTTAAACTTGGATTCCAGGGATCCAACTCAGGTCCTTGTTCTTGCATATTGAGTACTCTAGTTACTGATCCAAATCCCAGCCCTTGAATTTGCTGTTTCAATTTGTAAGAGAGATGGAGAACCCTCAGAGTACAAAATTGTCAGGATAACCCATTCAGACACAATTTGAACAACAGGAAAGTGAATAAAGAACGAAATTAAAGTCATTTATTTAAATAACTTTTACTAAGTGTTAATCGTATGCCAAGGTTTGAAAGTGTTACTGTCTTTCCTGGAATGAGAACACTGAGGGCCAGAGAACCAGTGGCCTGCCTCTAGAAATAACCGGTCAGGAACTGGTCCTCACACTCTCTTCACACTCCCTGAGTAGGGCTGTAAAATCTGCTCGGTTCCCCCCTTTCCAGGTCTCTCTGAGATTGACTACTCCATTGCTCAGGATGTGGCCTGCTGTCCCCTCCTTACAGAGCTCTTCACGGTGTCCCCCTGCCCCTTCACTGTGTCATAAGAGATCCCCTTTAGTTTTCACCACTTCTGTCATTGCTGAAATTACCAAGGTGACTGATGTCATCTCTCATTCATGTATCAGTTGATCAATCATCTATCTGCCTGTCATACAGTTATCTATTTATCTGCATCTACCTATAATCTAACAGTCATCTTTTATCTATTGTATATATAATCTATCAATCTATCTATTATCAGTAAATCAACCTACTATCTGTCTAACATCTATACATCATTTATCTATGAATCAATTTATCAATCATTTATCATCTGTCTATTGATCTGTCACCTATTATCTGTCCATATATTGTGGTGGTTTGAATGAAAGTGACCTCCATAGGCTCACAGGGAGTGGCCTTGTTGGAGTAGGTGTGGCCTTGTTGAAGGAAGTGTATCAGTCATGGAGGGCTTTGAGGTTGCAGATGCTCAAGCCAGGCTCAGCATCACTCTCTCTTCCTTCAGACTTGGCAGAGGGATGCAGAACTTTCAGTCACTTCTCCAGCGCCATGTCATGCCACCACGTCTGTCTGCATGGAGTCATACTTCTCACTGTGATGACAATGGATTGAATGCCTGAACTGTCAGCCAGCTTCCAATTAAAGGTTTTCATTTATAAGAGTTGCTGTGGCCATACTGTCTCTTCACAGAAACAGAAATTCTAACTAAGATGGAAGTTGGTACCAGGGATGGGGTATTGTTGTGATAGGCTGGACCATGCTTCTGTTTGGAAGGCTATGGAACAGTTTCTTTAAACTAGAAAAGAGATTGAACACCTTAAGGCACCTTTGTTAGGATTCATTATGTTATCCCTTCTCCCCTGGCAGGATGCACGCAGGCAGTACCCTGGCCAACCCTTGGTCCTATAGCTAGTATGTCACTACATAGTCTGTACACAGGTGCAAAAGGTCCCTTTAAGAGACAAGCTCCGCCAAATCCTGATTTCTCTTTTCCTGTTGCTTTTCTGAAGAGGCAGACTGATCCTTACCTCTTCTTCCTCTGCCTCTTTTCTCTGTATCTCTTTCTTTCTCTCTTCCCTCCCCCTACTCCCCTTACCTCAATAAACCTTCCATGTAAGCTTTGCTTGTATGGTGTGTCTGTCCCTCACCGCCCTGGGCTCTCCCCCACTGTGTGGCCCCTTGGCCTGCCAAGGTAGCTCTCCTGCCATTTTACAACAGCCTTTAGGGGCCGTCCTGGTAGGAACATGGGAGACAGTGGTGATGAGCCCGAGAGATATCAGAGGAAAAGAGCCAACCAGATGTCCTTCCACAGATGGATGGATAAGGGGAATGGTCCAAACACACCGGGAATGTTGCTCATCTGTAAAGAGAGTGAGATCTTTACATTAGCAGGGAAGTGGATAGAACTGGAGATCATTATGTTAAGCAAAATAAGCCAGACCCAAAGACACATTTTACATCTTTTCTCTCATCTAGAGAATCTGGATTGAAGTGCGCATGCACGTGTGTGTGTGTGTGTGTGTGTGTGTGTGTGTGTGTGTGTGCAGGAAATGAGAGTGGAAGTGGCACTATAAGAGGTAAGGCAGTGGAAGAAAAGGTAATGGAATGTATGGAAGACAAAAGCAGATGTGGGGGAAGGGACCCAGGAGGTTGTGGTGAGCAGATAAGAACAGAATATCATAGCATACACACATGAAAAGATCTCACTGAGCTAATTAAAAATACTCAAAAATAAACCAAGTAAATTAATAAGTTATAGAAAGGTGACTTCAGAAATTAAATGGCATGTTCCAGCAAAATTGGAAATTTCTCCTTATGGGAGGCATCCACCAATTTGGAATTGCTTTTATTGCTTTAAAAAAAAAATCAAAGAGCAAAGACAGACCGGTGTCAAACCCAGGGGATACACAGTTGGATATATTGCGTCAGGAGCAAGAATGGGCAGAAAATACCCAGGGGCAAGAGAGCAGCTAGAGAGATTATGATAATGATCCTTGCTAAGCATTTGTTTTCCGTCCAGTTCTGTGATAAATGAGCTACTGTCTCTGGAGCGTGGTGGGCATATGCAGTGTCCTTTCTTCCTGTTTGAGTTTTGCTACTCATCACACTTTCCTCTCTCTCTTTTCATCATTTTTTACTCCTTGTGATCTCACAGCTGTGAGTGGGGTCAGGGAGATCTTTGCTGAGAGGCCCTGCCTTGGAAATGCTCAGGAGTTTGAGGTTGAGTTGGTTGGAACTTTTTGGCTTGCTTTGATTTGAATCTGTTTTCAGATCAAGAAATCTCAGCAGACTCACTTCTGAGGTCACTCAGGTGGTTTGTTCAATGGCATAGTGAAATATCCAATGAATTTGATCAATGGGCAACAAGAGAGAGAACCCAGGATGGAAGACACTATTGTGACTTAGTCTGTGAAGTCCTATCTCGTGTCTACCATATCTGCTCATTAAAAGGTAGGCAAATGGTGGGCTCTACATTCCAGAGTCCAGATTGTACCCAAGAGGCTACCCCCTGTTATTTATAAACTTATTTGCTAATAGAATAAAAGAGGGGCCAGAGAGATGGCTCAGCAGTTAAGAACATTTGCTGCTCATGTGGGTGCTACAGTCAGTTCCCATCATCCACATCAGGCAGCTCATAGCAGCCTGCAACTCCAGCTCCAGCAGATCCAGGGCCCTCTTCTCGCCTCTTCAGGCACTGCACTCATGTAGTGGATACACACACACACACACACACACACACACACACACACACGCACACACGCACACGCACAAAGAACAACATACTGTCCTTGCTACAAACTATGAATGAATGACGGATGTCTGAGGACAATTTCCAAAACCCGAAGCTATGATCATCTTAGGCCAGACCTAACTATCAGCCTTGATTAAATATGTACTGGACTCAGGAGGTAGTTTTAGCAAAGGTTGACTTCTGGGTCTGGGTCTTATGCCCCAAGATTCTCATGTGCGATACAGCTTGGAAAATGGAATTTTCCAAAAGTTCTTTTGGTAAATCTAACATGAGGTCATCACTGAGAGTCACTGGCCTAGAGGACTGTCTTAGAAGGCATTTCCCATCAACTGACCCGATCATTTAAAAAGACCTCTGTAGCATACTTTAACAGCAACCACTTTTGGGTCTGTGACACCCTGGTGACCTCTCTGAGATAAGCTAGTTGGGAAATGTTTTGGAATAGTCAAATGAGCCATTCTGCTTATAGAGCTGTTGGCACTGACCCAGCTTAGTGTCTGCCAAAAGTCAGGCTGGCTTCAAAGCCACTGTGGTTTGAGCTCTTTACTTTTAACAACAGTTCAATAGCATGGCTGGTGGTAGATTGAGGACACTTCTGGCTAATGATAATAAACCCTCATCAGAAATAATATCAGAGGGCCCTTTGGTTTCGTCACTGTAGCGGGAGAACCTGTGAGTGGCTTATCTAGGAGTCCTACAGAGGCAGGAACACGCCAATGTCGAAGAACAGACCCCTGTTTTGTCCCAACTATTATCTAATCCAACAAAGTATTTCCCTATCTGTCCAAACTCTCTTGTTGGGATTAAGGTGATTTTACTGCATAGACTGAAGAGGGGAGGAGAAGAGACAAAAGTATTGGCTCCAATATCTCCATTGACGTTTGTTTATCTTGTTTTAGGTTATTTTAAAGATGTGTGTGTGTGTGTGTGTGTGTGTGTGTGTGTGTGTGTGTGACAGAGAGAGAGAGAGAGAGAGAGAGAGAGACAGATATGTACTTGCCTACATGTATGCTTGCGTTGTGGGCGCACATGTTTTGTGCAGATGTATGTGGCGCTTAGAGGTTGATATCTCATATCCTTCTTGGCTGTCCTCCATCATACTCATAGAGACAGGTCCCTTGATAAGGCTGGAATTTGCAGACTAAGGTAGTTTAATTATCCAGCTTGCTCTAAGGATGCCCCTGTCTTTCCCTCAGAATTTCTGGAAGTGAAGCTATGCCATCATGCCTGATTAGCATTTTCACAGGTTCTGGGGATTCAAATTCCAGTCATCACATTTGCAGAGCAAATCCTTTATCCTCTGCCACCTTCCAAGTCCCTCCACTGAGGTTTTAAGGAACAGTGTTAAGAGGGTTCATACTTCCTCAGTGAAAGGAGAAAAAGAGAGAACCATGAGGGCAAAGTGATCTAACACTTATCTTTAGACAACCAGAGCACCCAGAAGGTAAAAGGAAATATCTAAAGATAGAAGTTTCAGATGCCTTGTGTACATGCACCACATCCAAGAATTCCAGCAGCAAGATGGATGCACAAGCCTGCTTCGTGGATGTGTCCTGCTACCAAGAGGGAACCAGAAGGTCAAGGCCTCAACGCAAAGTGATTAACTCTCATCTTATTGAAATCGTAGCTACGAAATCTGGATAGGGAAAAGCAGTGTCTACTGCCGTCACTGTCAAGGGGTTCAGTTACCTTACCACAGACTCATAACTATAATTCTGTGGAATTAGGACCTACATTCTAGAGCTTATCTATGATTGATTGCATTTTACTTGGGTAGAAACTGAGGCAGTGAGTATATACTTGTTGGGTAACACCCAGCTAGAATGAGGTAGGGTTAGTAATTTTTCAGTCTCTCTAACTTCATACATAGGCTCTTGGGGTGAAATAACATGCTCCAAGAGGTCAGTAAGTACACCAAGCTACAGAAATATTCCTTTAAGAATATTTAAGATAATATTTAAGATAATATTTTGTCTGTTCCAGTGACCCTGAGTCGCAGATGCAGCAGGATTTAAAGATTCAGAAAGCTCGATTCCTCTGGCTTCTTGGTAGCTCCTGGTTCCTTGCCTCTCACGCAGAGAAGAGGAAACACAGACACATACATTGTGGTTGTAGATTTTTCCCAAAAGTGATCAAGGCAAACCACAGTAAACATGGAATCTCCTTAAGCAGAACTCTCGTGTGTGAAAAAAACTGATCTGAAAAACCCAGCCCATCAGGAATCGTGAAGGAAATCCTTCACCTTTTTAGGGGGGATTTAGCGTTCACTAATGTGCTGTGTAGATGCTGAGGCAGGAGAAAGTGTGTGCTATGCACAGGTGCACTGAGAGCAGTGAGATGTGAGTCATCCCAAATGGGCCGCCGTTAGGGTGAAAGGTAGTGACCAGAGGACGTTAGGAAGAGGGAGCCACTGAATCTGGCTCTTACAAGATGACTGGAGTTTCTGGAAGTGGACAGGTGGAACATTGATGTGTTGGAGCTGACACCTGTCTGTCTACCCAACCTTGTATCCAGGGATGTCCATTTGGTAGCATGAAACTGGCCAATAGTGACATGATTTACACCATGGACATTGGTAAGCACTACAAGCAAATAAAGGTGGGGAGGGAATAGGAATTGAATCCCTTGCATTTGAAAATACATAGACATTTGAATAGCCATTGAATAAGTTTGGTAACTCAAGATACCTGGAAAAGAAATGGAAATGAATGTAGTGGTATGGATGAGAATGGTCCCCATTGGTTTATATATTTGAAAGTTTGGCCTCCACTTGGAACCATTTGAGAAGGATCAGAATGTGTAGCCTTACTGGAGGAGGTATGTCACTGGGGGTAAGGTTTCAGGAGCCATGCCGTTCCCAGATTGCCAGTTAGCGATCTCTCTCTCTCTCTCCTCTCTCTCTCTCTCTCTCTCTCTCTCTCTCTCTCTCTCTCTCTCTCTCTCAGCCCCCTCCTCCCTGCTTCATTCTTCTGGATATGGATATGAGCTCCAGCTTCATGTCTGTCTGCCTGATGTCATGCTCATAGCAATAAGAATAATGGATTCACCCTTAGAATCTGTAAGCCCCAAATAATCTCTTTCTTCTATAGGTTGCCTTGGTTGTGGCGTCTCCTCGTAGTGATAGAAAAGCCACTTTGTTGGTGTGTGAAACCAGCAAGATCCACAGCTGAGGAGGCTTGGTTTCATTTTGAAGTCCTGTCCTGTCTTGGTTACTTTTCTCAATGCTGTGACAAATACCTGCTCAAAGCTACTTATGAGAGAAAGGACTTGGGGCTCATGGCTTGCAGGCTCAGTCTATAGCAGCAGGGAAGTCGCAGCATCAGGGGCACGAGGCAGCTGGTCACATTGTGCCTCAGTTAGGAAACAGATGGAGATGAACGCTGTGTTCAGCTGGCCTTTTCCTTTGACTCAGTTGGAGGCCCCGGCCAATGGGTTCGTGCCACCCATACCTGGATTGGTCTCCCTACCTCAGTTAATAAAGCCTAGAGGTCAACTCTCTCATACATGCCCAGAGGTTTGCTTACATGAAGATTTTAGAGCCAATAACATGGACAACCAAAATTATCCATCACAATGCTCATTAAAAATATTGCTTTATGATTCCATCTCCATCATAATTTGAGAATCATGGGGCTAGAGTCACAGCCAGAGTTACAAGAAGCCAGAGGTTAGAAGCATGAGACCAGCTTGGAGGCTTTGGTGGTGAGGAGAGTATTAGAACTGGCAGAGGTCAGGCACTGAAGTCATATGTGAGAAAATGGAAAAGACAGAAGCAACACAGTGAAAGAAAACGGACTGCTTGGGAGTCACTGATAAAAAGTAGGGGGTTTTCACACAACATCCTTAAAGCCTTGTTCTCTGGGGACAGAGAAATGCTGGTTGTATCTTCAAGAGCAGGAGAGACAAGGGAAAGTGTGTGACCAGTGGAAGATCACACTCTTTGTGTAGACATTCTGAATTTGAAGGTATTTGGGAAACTAAGAAGTTCTAGCCTAGATTTCCCCCAGAAGAACATTTAAGGAATGAGAAAGGATTCGGGACATAGAAAAGTCACAGAGCAGGAAGACACAAAGGACATATTGGAATTTTGAAGTAAAACATTTACCTATTGCTTCGTCTGCTATTAAATTCTCTTTGTGAACATAGGTATGTGTGTGTGCTTATTGGCTTGTGTGTGTGCACACGTATGCCAGAAGTCAACCTTAGGTACCATTCCTCTGGGCCAACAACCTTGTCTTTTGAGACAGTTTCTCACTGGGGCCTGGTTTCTGATTCAGCATGGGCCACTGGCCAGTGAGTTCCAGGGATTCATCTGTCTCTGCTTCCTCGGTGTTGGGATTACAGATGGGTGCCCATGCTCCAGATGTTTGCAAGGTGCCTAGCAACCAAGCTCAGGCCCTCATGCTTGTAAGCAACGCCTTTACTGAGTCATCTCCCTAGCTCCCCATTTATGGTTTTATGTGTTTCACCAATGACTGGTCATTTGTTGATGGCTAACCTTATATCCTACTTAATCTGAAATTTTACTCTCTCATGTTTTTGATCCATATACTTATAAACGGCATCCCTTTCCTCCTTCAGAAGTGTCCCAATTTAGGTGACAAATGCTATCAGTAATTATGTGTTACAGATGCAACCAGCAATCAACAGGACAGTAACGAGCTCACATTGATCCTGGCTGGAAGGAGCTCATGTTCCTTATGTCATAGGTCATGGAAGTCAAGTGGAAGTTAGGATTTCTCCCCTCTCCTCGGTTTTAGTTGGGGGATCCAGATGTTCCTTTGCACCTACACCGTAACTCATAAGAACACTGGCAATGGGTACATTCTACTACTATGGCAGCTAATGGAGACTGATGGACAGGAAGCCAGCCAGATCTGGGCACAAAAATGATTTCCAGGCCTCTCTGGCCTGCTCCTGTCTGTAGTACCCTGCTCTGCCGCAGAGACTGTTAGAAAGTTAGAGTTAACTCACACAAAGATGCATGATGTCACAGTTAACAGCTCGAGATGTCACACATTAGAGTTTGAGACAGCAGTCAGACACCAGGGAGCCAGATTGGGGGAGGGAGAGGATCATAATATTTTAGGTAGTAAATGTATCTAGATTAGGTTGCTAGAGTTCATAATTTTTGTCACAGTTTACTTCAACTTATAAATTATTGCAGCTTATTTTTTTCATTTTAAAATATTTGCTTGGTTTAATTTATGTATATCTACTGAAGATTTATTTTATTTTAAGTTATGTATGTGTATGCGGGTATACATATGTATATATGTATGTATGTGTATATATATGTGTATGTGTGTATGTATGTATGTATGTTGTGTTTATGTGTGTTATGTATGTGTTTCCTTAGGAATAGTTTCACTTCCAATGCCTGACATGTCTTAACATGGTAGAAGTCTAAAATGATAAATAGCGATTAATTAGCCAGGTGCCGGGAGCTTTGCAAAGTCCCTCACAGACTAAGCTCCCTGGGGCAGCTGCATTATCTGTTGACTTGCTGAGAGCAAGTGGAACCAAAGGCCAGTGATATTCAAGGAGCATAATATAGTAGGTCTCCAAGACCCATTACATCTGATGTGTTATCAAACATGAGGCTCACATTCCAAGCTATTTGCCTTAGTCTTTTGAGATGTGTGTTTAGAGAGCATCTCTTCTCTCTGTGTGTCCACCTCTCCTTTTTCACTTGGCCATTTCATTTTTCTACATTTGGTTCAATGGTTCATAGTTCTTTGGGGATTGTAGAACACATGGAGGAGACACTATGGGCCAAGCTATAAACCAAAGTACACACATACTTCCTGCTTTCAGGCTTAGAGGTCCTTAAAGAATCATATTTTCTTTGACAGTGTTACTAATATCAGGTGAGCCTGCCTTCCCAGGGCATCTCTGGGCTCTTTTGAGAATTTTCCTGCTTATCCAGCTCACTGCAGAGCCGCATGGTTAGGTCTGAGTCTTCTAATGTCTAAAGACATCTTTGCTTAACAGACGCCGTGGTTTCCAAGGACACAGGATGTCAAGTTGTGAGAGGTCGTGTAAGATGGTAGTATGGGTGTTAGAGCTGGGGGATTATGGTACAGAGATGAGGAAGAAGTGGGACTATGGAGACAGCTTAGTTAACAATGTGCCTGCTGCACAATCACAAGGACCAGAGTTCAAATGCCCAACACCTGTGTAAGAGCCAGGCCCAATAGTTGGTTTGTAACCCAAGGATGGAGGCAGGAGAACCTTTAGAAGTTACTAGTCAGTTAGTAGAGCAGATTTGATGATCTTCTGGCCCAGTGAGAGGCCCTGTCTCCAAAGAAATAAGGTTGAGAAAACTGAGGAAGGCATCCTATTGCTGATTTCTGGTCTCCACACTAATGCATACATGCATGTGCACACACATGCCATTTTCACCTACACCCACATGAATATATATATATATATATATATATATATATATATATATATATACCACAGAGAAGCGATGGATACTATTAAAAATCTAATTATTGGATTATTGGAGCCATGTAGGTGTCCTTAGTGGCAGCAATGAGTAGAGGCCAAACTTGGTTCCTAATTTTCAATTTGGTTGTCCCTGGTTTTTCTTCCTGTTATTTTTGTTATCGTTGTTGCTGTTTGTTTGTTCAGGATGAGGATTTGACTGAGAGTCGAGAAGTTGCGAATGTGGTCCTTAGTCAAAAGATAACATCCCAGGGAGGCAGGTGTGCCCCAACAAAGGACCACGATTTCCATATTTAGGATCCTTAGAATATGGCCTTGTTTTCCTGCACCCAGCAAGCCCACACTGCTTCACATGCCTATGACTAAACGATTCGCCAAAGTTCAAAACCAGGGGCGTAGCTGGTGAGATGGCTCGGCAGGCAAAGGCACTTGTTGCCACGCCTGAGGACCTGAATTCGATCCTGGGACTTGCACGAGAGAGTGAGAGACCCGATTCCCACGTGTTGTCCTCGGGGCTCCGTTCCCATGTTATGACATATATAGTCCCTAGGTGTTCAGGAAACACAAAATAAGTAAATGTCAAAAAAAATATTTTAAAACAACAGGAGCTAGGTGTAGTGGTGCATGCCTTTAATCCCAACAGGCAAGGAAGCAGAGGCAGGCAAACCTCTGACTGGAGGCTAGTCTAGTCTACATGGTAATTTCTAAGTCAGTCAGGGATACATAGTAAAGTCCCATCTTAAAGAAATAAGCCAGCAAAGATGCAAGGGATGGCCTTTATGGAGAGCAAACTTTAGCTGTGCTAAGAAGGCAGAACTGTCTCTTGCCACCCTCCACCATGCAACCATTTTAATCTTTGGTGCTTTGATCTCGCCTATAACACCTAACGTAAGCCCCTGGAAGACTGAAATCCCAATCTGCCTCAATCCCAAAACCACACCAATTCAATATTTCAGAACATTCTAGACTTGCACCCCTAGCCGCTCGATCGACTTTCTTCTTTTTCCCTGTCTCGCTGTCTTCTGAGGGATTCCTTCACAGGTCTGGGACGTGCATAGGACTGCTTCCTGCTCCTGCGTGGTTAGGAACTAGCCTCTTGCATAAATCTTGGTGAAGACCCCAGTCTTTGAAGGTAGACATCTTGCTTATGCTTTTAATTTTAGCACCACCACAGACATCCGGTGCCTGCTGTTCTGTATTTTACTTCCCACATGCTATTGACTGCAAGAGGATCACTATTGATTGAATAAAAGCTCTTCAGAAAGCAAACAAAATACGCGCCGCTTTCAATGTCCGTATTGACTGGTAAACACATCTGAATTCTAGTAGCGTTAATTGGGATGTGGAGGAAATTGAGACACATCTTAGAGGAAGTGGGTCCCAGTGAAAATAGACCCTTACACTCACAGGCACCTAAGGGGTCAAGTATTTCAGCCTTTTACCAAACCCAGGCATCTTCTCCATGTAGATGTGCTTAATGTAGGCGTAGGGAGTGGAGTTTTCAGATAACAAAGTTGTGCTTATCATATCTTTTACTCCAAACGCTACAGCCATTTTTTTTTTAAAAAAGAGAAAGGATCAACGTATTTTATTAGCTTCCTAAAGTCATCAGAGACCTCAAGTTTCTTAAGAACAACTAATCCATATACAAGCCTGGTGAGCAATCATTCCATCTGTTTGATTATCCACAGAGAAACCCCGGGGAATTGTGCACTTTCTGCTAGCTTGATTTAAATGGTTTTGTTTTACGTGTCCCTTGATTCTGATTCACAATATATATATATTATATATAGTTTGGGGTTAATTTTGTAAGTAACAATGTTGATAAACATTGATTACAATCTTCACCGATAAAGTGCTTGCCTTGCAAGCAGAGGGATATAAGTTTGATCCCCCAGAACTAAAGTGAAGAGTAAAGCCAGGTGTGGTGGTTCCTGTCTGGAATCCCAATGTTAGGGAGGCAGAAATGGGCCTGTCCCTGACCTCAGTGGCCAGACAGCCTGGACTGTTTGGTTGATTTATGTTGACTTAGTTCTGTTTGAGTGTTTGTGTGCACATGTGCATGTGTTGGGGTGCCTGCACCCATTTGTGTGGAGGCCAGAGGCGGATGTTTGGCATTTTCCTGTGTCGCTGTCGGCTTTGTTTTATCAAACAGGAACTCTCATTGAACCTGGAGTTTGGTACTTCTGTCGGGTTACCTGGCTAGTGACCATCTGGGGTCCTCGGGGGTCTGCTTTGTCAGAAGTGTTCCATCAAGCTTTATGGGTGGGCTTTTCTCAAGTTCTCATGCGTGTGGGTCAAGCACTTTACTGAGTCTTCTATGCTGGCTTATTCATATATGAAAAATTAACGTGAAAACCAGATGTCTATCTGATTAATTTTTTTCTTCCCTAGTGACTTTAAATTGTTTTTGTGTGTATGTGTGTACATGCACACATGTGGAGGTCAGAGAACACCCTCGGCTGTTGTCACTTATGTAACAGCCACACTGTGTATGTGCATGTGTGTGTGTGTGTGTGTGTGTGTGTGTATACATGTGCTCAAGCATATTGGCAGGTGTGTGTACCTTTGAGTTCATCTGCAGAGGCCAGAGGTCAATATTTAGGTGTCTACTTCTATCCCCCCAGCTTGTCCTCCTCCTCCTCATTATTATTAGAGACAGGTCTTTTCCCTGAATCTGAAGCTCACCTCCTCCACTAGCCTGGCTCACCTCCTCTGCTAGCCTGGCTCACCTCCTCCGCTAGCCTGGCTCACCTCCTCCGCTAGCCTGGCTCACCTCCTCCGCTAGCCTGGCTCAACCTTCTCTGCTAGACTGGCTGGCTAGGTTTCTTCAGCTTTCTCTGCATCACCCCATCTCCACCTCCCAGACCTGGGATTACAGAAATGCACTGCCATGCTCACCATTTGTATACAGATGATGAGGACCTGACCTCATTCTTGCTCTGAGGACCCTTTACCCACTGAGTCAGCTCCCTAACCTAATGCCTTGTTTGTTAGGTAAGATGTCTTATTAGCTTGGTGGGAGTTCATCAAGTAGACTAGACTAGTTAGCCAACAAAGCTCAGGCGCTCCATTCTCTCCATCTTCTCAGTGGTGACATTGTAGCCACATGTCACCCTACCACCAAGCCTGGTTTTTAATTAGAAACATGGGCTCTGCGACTCATGATCTTAAGACACGTGTTTTACCAACTGAGCCATCCCCCAGCCTCTATTCAGACATTTTTTAAAGAATTATTGCTTCCCTTGTCTAACTAAAGATGTGAACACTTTTGGAAGTAAGCTAATGTGGTTAAGGATCACCATCTACACTGTTCAATAAATGATAACTGGAAGAATTAATTAAATAAGTGAATAAAAGATAGGATAATTAAACTTAGTAGATTACAAATTTAGACAGGAATTATTTATGTAGAATAATATCACGGGTAACCAAAACACATATATCTAAAACCTAGTGTGCATGCGTGTGGATTACTGATGTTTTGTGCTAGATTATGTCAATAATTTGATTATTGTTTTAGTATAAAGAACCCACTCTACAGAGCTGGAGAGATGGCTCAGCAGTTAAGAGCATTTGCTGCCCCTCTAGATTATCTGAATTCAGTTTCTAGCATATACATAGAGGACGGTTTACCCAGGTCTAGGCTCCTGCTCCAGGGGACCCGCTACCCTCTTCTGGTCCCTTTGGGCACCCATGCATATGTGTCCATACCCACGATTCTAACCTGCCACCTCTGCCTTCTTCATTTACTGACAGCCTTGTAGCACACTTTGGAGTGAAATGAATCACAGAGTACAGCTCTGTGTTAGGCCGCAAAGTCACCTAAACAATCCACAGTACAGACTTTTCCAGGTAAGACGTGTTTGACGTCACGGTGCTTCTGCCTAGGACAGACGGAGGAAACTACACAGCTGATGAAACATACAGATTAGAGAACTGATGGTGCTTAAAATACGCAGGGAGGGAAGGATGAGGGGAACTCAACTTGGGAGAAAGGTACAGCTGCTTTTTCGTGAGCATAAGATCCATGGAAACCTAAGGCGAAGGAACATCAACCCGAATGAGAAACTGGGGACAGTCACTCCCCACAGTCCTGAACAATGAGTTCTGCCCCGTCGACAAGAGTTGGGGAAGGGGGAGGTAAGAAGCAGTAGAGATGGTGCATTCTGTCTCCAGGGTGCTGCCACTGTGTGGCCTTGTGCTGGGTGACAGTCTCCTGTGTCCTGGTGACTCATGTGATAGAGAGGACCAGGTGCAGGGCCTCTGCCTCTGAGTTTCCCCACCTGGGAGATGATTCCTCACTTTCTCGCTGCACAGCCTGTGTGCACTCTGGCTTCCTGGAGGAGAATTTGTTTGTTGAGAACAGTTCCTCAAGGCTGGTGGGAGGGAAGGCAGGTGTGAGCTCTCAAAGGCAGGATTGTCTCTCAGCAGGGCATGGAAACCTTACTATTGTCGTAATTGTGACCATTTAAGATGTCACTGGGAAGCCAAGTCATAGGAGCAATGCGTCCGTTTCCTTCCAAGTTCGTGGGAGAGGTCTCTAATTGTTAGCCAGAGAGAGACATTTCTTCTCTCACTTTTCTTCTTGGTATGTGATGATAAGCCACATGCTTGGGTGTATATCCCGGAGGAAGCATGTGGGGAAAGCTTGGGAATCCATTAAGGGCATTTTAACACCATGGCAACACCACAAGGCACTGATTGGCAGTGGTTTAACTGCTTTCCCCCACAGCTGCTAATTGACGCTGCTGCCCCGGGAAGTGAATGCAGATAATGAAGCCACCCAAGGTAGGAAAGTGCCGGACAGAATATCCATAGACATTGGGATCAGGGGAGGGGCATGGAGCAAGAAAGGTCCCAAGGGCCTTAGGGCAGAAAGGAGGGGCTGGGTGGAAGAGAGAGCTCGGTACGTCCCCTGTACTGGCCATCTCAGCTTAGCTTCCCCATGACCAGCAGTAGCTCCAGCTCATTAGCCCTTTATTCCCACAGCAAGCATCACTAGGGGAAAGGGCAAGGGTCTTTGTATGTTCTCCCTGGGGAGGGCGTGTTCTGTGGGAGTGGACCAGGGCCTGCGAAGAGACTGGCTTTGTTGTTTGACCAAGAACCCCATCTTTCGTCCAATTTAGGTAGCTGGGCTATTTCATCCTTTTGCCGCAAGTCCTCCTTGTGTATCTTACCAGGGGCTTCCAATATTGGTGTTTGAACTCCGACAGCATTTTACTTGTGAAATTCAGAGTTCTCTCATTGTTTTCCAATCCTACAGCAGTTTGACCTCAGAATGAATTCCCCCTTTCTCCAGTCCCAGATGGAGACTTTCTGAGTGGCAATGGAGTGGTATGTAAGGACCAAGAACAGAGAACAGGGAGCGTCTGGGACAGATGGCGAAGTGAACTCAGAAGAGACCTCACAGGCTTCCAGCCCCAAGTTGTTCTTTTTCTTTATTTTTTTTAATTGAGCAGACTGAAGCTCTGAGCCCTTTCCTGACATGAAATAAGAATGAGTACGGAGCCTATGAGCTTCCTCTCCAATGCTGAAGACTTGGGCAGGCCATCATATTTAAAAGCTGATTTGTTAGACCTTCAGGGAGGTCATTGGTGGGGTCTAGTGGTGCCCCCTTGTATAACAGTTTTACGTCCAAGAGTGAGACTCTATCTCCGGCTATTAAGATGAAGTATCTTGGTTGCCAGTGAGATGCAAGTGTGAAGCCCTGGGTTTGGATCATCAGCACTTACATAACTCTGGATACAACAGTAAGCATCAGTAATGCTTTTATACTCATGGGAGGATGGAAGCAGGGACAGCAGACTGCCCTTAAGCTCATGGGTCAGGGGAGAGCCCACCATAGAGAAACAGCAGGCACAGAGACAAACATGGCGTCTGGAAAAAGCAAGCTAAGGGCTCACATCTTGAACCACGAGGATGTGGTCAGAAAAAGGGAACTAAATATGACACTAGTCTTTAAATGATCGGGTTCAAAGCCTGTCTCCAGTGACGTCCCTCTCCCATTTGGCCAACAAATCTTCCTGTTTGGCCTTTCCAAGGAGACCCTCCAACTGGGGAAGGGGGGCAAATATTCAAGTGCCTGAGATTATGAGGAATATCCGTCTTTCAAACATAGTGCAAGGTCAAAACGTGGCCCAGAGACTCAGAACAATCTGAGATATGGAGCAAGCACACGAAATGTATCTGTTGCCTCCCTATTGGCTTTCTGTCTCTCGCTGACAAAGGGCAGCTCTCTTAGACCATGAACTTCATCATGGTTCTAGGCTGTGCCTCCCTTCTGTCAATTCTGGCAGGCTCTGTGGGAGCAAAGCCATTCACTGCACAGTGTCTATGAAGACTGAATTCCAGTAGGCTGGCAGGAATAGGGTCAATAGAATGTGTAAACTGTGTCTAGTACGTTGTGCAAAAGCGACCTTTGATTGTTATCTTCTTCAGTGTTTTCTTGCTGTGAAGAGACACCATGACCACAGCAATTCTTACAAAGGAAAGCATCTAACTGGGACTGGTTTACAGATTCAGACACTGAACCCATTGCTCTCATGGCAGGAAGCAGGGCAGCATGTGGAGAGACATGGTGCTGAGAAGTAGCTGAGAGAGTTCTCTATCTGGACCTGCAGGCAGCAGGAAGAGAAAGACCCTGGGACCAGTGTGGACACTTGAAACCTCAAAGCCAACCTGTGGTGACACACTTCCTCCAACAAGCCCTCTATTTTAAAGTGCCACTCCCTGGCGACTTGGTGACCAAGCACTCAAGTCTAAGAGACTATGGGGGTCATTCTTGACCAAACCACCACAAATGTGTAAAAAACAAGGCAAGGAATTGCTACAAGTGACTTGAGGTTTCTAGACTTCCCTGTCACATTCTATGTCCCTTCTTTTCTTTGCTGCCCCAATGACAAGTGCTCCTCCCTAGTGAGGTGGTTAGAAAGTGCTCCATGAACCATTCAGTGAGTGCTGCCTACTTTCAAAGAAACCTTCTCTCCCTTCAACAAGAATAAAGCTTGCCTCTAAGAAACACACCTTGCCGATAAAGATAAACACTGTGTCAGGGGAAAAGAATGAGGACAAATGAGGTCTGCTCCCAGCCTGTGTCAGAACTTCTTATTATAGTGGGAAGTAGCTAATAAAGAGAGTCCTAAGGATAAGGACCAATGGAGGGCTCATTCTTACACCATCACACCCTCAAGGGTCAGGGATAATTTTGGGAAAGGCAGCTGAAAGGATAAAAGAGCCTAAGGATGGGGCGAAGTGTTTCAAGAAGATGAATTCCCAGAATGGTGTGGCTGTTGCTTCCATGAGCTCTTGGAAGCTGTACCTGCCTGAAAGTGGGTCCATCAGCATACCATCCTAGAAGAGGGAGGGACTCGTGAGCGCCCATTCCTCCACGAGGAAATATTGGCCCTTAATGCCAGCAGGGGAAGAGGTTTCACTTTCTTCAGTGGTGTAGTCACTGATAACTTCCCGAAATCTAGTAAGTAGACTTCTATTCATGCTCAGGAAAGCAGAGTCAATTAAACCAAGAGGGACAGACACATATACACAAAGGCAGGACTGGGGAGAGGGTTGTTGGGAAGAAGTCAGCGGGAGAGGGGAGTAATGGGGTTGAACATGGCTAAAGTGCATTGCATACCTGTGTGCAACTGTCAAAGGAAAAGAAATATAAACAGAATCAGTGTCACGTATAGCATGTCTAATCCACGTACCGAGCCAGATGTCTCGTGTGTGATCTCTAGCACTGCCCATGATAACACATGAGACTGAAAATATGCACTGTGGTCTGTGACTTCTATTATTCTTAATTTTTATAATGTTGTTGAAAGTGTTCAGTGTCTTCCAGTTTGTATGGCCAAGATAGTAGGAAGTGTTATTGGGTGTTTCAATTGTGGTTTCTATTAATTTTTATGTTTTAATTGTGTGTGTGTGTGTGTGTGTGTGTGTGTGTGTGTGTGTGGCAGGAATATGTGTAGGTGAGCACAGTGCTGATGGAATTCAGAAGATGGACTCAGGTACCCTTGGGCTGAAGCTTCAAGTGGTTCTGAGTCTCCTGACATAGGACTGAGCTCAGGCAATATGGACTAGCTCTTAACCTCTATCTGTCTAGCCCCGTGTTTCTGTGGTCTTGATGGAGATGCCCAGGTAATACTTGTCTATGTTCCTATGCTCCTATTTGAACTTTACTCCCAGATACGTGTTACAGAATGGTCAATCAGACTGGAGAGAACCTTATCTGATGCCCTTGTGTGCTCAAGTCCAGAAGATCACTGATGTGCAGTAAGTAGTCAATGGAAAAAGAAGTCAGCTAAGAGAGCAGGGTTGGCAAAGCCTGACTCCTTAGCTGGGTGTGTCGACCCACAGCCTGTCTGGGAAAACTAACAATCACGGAGACGACTCAATGTGTGATGAACTTGCCATACAATCGGTGTGCAAAGCCTGGCTCCTTAGCTGGGTGTGTCAACTCACAGCTTGCCTGGGAAAATTAAAAATCAGTGAAATGGCTCAGTATGCAATGAACTTGCCATCCAATCACGAGGGTCTGAGTTAGCGTCTCTCACTGAACCTGGCCTCGCCTGGTTGGCCACTGAGTCCCAGGCATCCTCCTGTCTCCACTTCGTCATGTTCGGGTTTTCAGGTGTGCATTGCTTTGCCCATCTGGATATGAAACTCAGGTCCTTGTGCTTGTGTAACAGGAGCTTCATGCCCACGATCACTCCCTCAGTCCTGCAATGACTATAAGAAAAGCTTGTCCTGGGACATTGAAGACTCAAAGCAGGAACAGAAAACTCATATGAATAGAAAGGATTCGGGTTCTGGAGCGGCCCCTCCCTGCTCTCCCTTCTCTCTAATGAAGATAAAACACGGTTCTCATAATGTCATTAGATGTATAAAAATGGAACCGAGTTAAGTGCTCAGCGGTCGAGAGGTGACTAACCGCACCGTGGAAGGCTGTGCCACGACTCAAAATGTCTACCGCAGAAATGAAACATGCAAACAGTAGAGAAAGAGTTCGGATTACCAAAATTAGCTTAACTCTGCTGTTGTGCCTCTCTCTCTCTCTCTCTCTCTCTCTCTCTCTCTCTCTCTCTCTCTCTCATATGCATTTATAAAGTCATGAAATGAGGAAGAAAACACCAGAATGGAGCCAGTTTGGGTGCCAGTGCTATGACTACTATGACTGGTTCGGACCCTCTATTTTGCACTTAGGTGTGTTTTCTCCTTTCCTGTGGTGGGTAGAACTTTTTGTATAATAAAAGGTTTGATTTTGAAACCATTTTGAAAATGCAGAGATTTTTTTCAGCCGGAAAGAACAGAATATAGAAAGCTGTCATGCAGAGAGCGGTGGCCCGTAAAGGGGCTGTTCTTTCTCCCAGGGGCCTCCTTTCCCAGCAGGCTCTGCTGACCCCCACTCCTCAGGACCCTATAAAGCCAATGCCTTTACCCCCTTGAAAAATCTTCGAATGCATGAATAGGAACAAGCTCTCTTGTTTTTCTCTGTTCAGCTGAGACAGGATGACATTTTCAAAAGAACCTTAATACTCAGAGAGCAAAAAGGTAATAATTACCGAAAATATAGAAGACATAGTGGTTGTCATGTTTAAAACACAAGATTACAGCCCTTTAATGGGCTGGCTGCCTGCTTGCTGCATCCAGAGCACATGTGTGCTCCCAGCCCCCATCCTGCAGCCTGCCAGCTTCCCCTCTGGAGGAAACCACCACCGAGCTTCTGGGATCAGAATCTGTCTTAGGCCAATTACTCAGCCAATAAGTCAAGGTTGAAAGACCCCTGCTAAAAAGCTCTGTCCATCTGACGGTGCCCCACTTGCTTTTCTTCCAGATGTGGCTGTGGTTCAGATAGGCAAGATGAGAGTCGCTGAGTTGTGCTAAAAACATTGCCTCACACTATGTACCACCATGTACTCTGTGTGTGTGTGTGTGTGTGTGTGTGTGTGTGTGTGTGTGTGTGAGAGAGAGAGAGAGAGAGAGAGAGAGAGAGAGAGATGGAGAGACCAGAGAGAGGTAGAGAGACAGATTTAGAGAGACAGAGAACATTTCACCTATAGAAAAAAAACTAATTCCTTTTCCAGTGACCATCTATTGTCTACCTACATACAGGAAAGTCGCCACATTCTTCAGTCTATCTGTCACCAGCTCACCATGTTAGAACCCACAAGATGCTCACTGTCAAAGCCGAAAGCAGGCAGTGACAGAATATCTCCCGAGTCCTCCCTGGTCCTTCAGAAGCTAGGAGTGCAGGAGGCAGCAGAGTTTGCAGCTTCTCTCCCCTGTGGGTGTGGAGTTTCCCTGCATCAGCATTTCCCATGCTGCCTGAAATAATCCCAGGAAAGCAGGAACTCCTTTCCCTACTGAGAGAGTGGAACCTTGCTTGCATTCTCCTTGTGGTCTACACCTTCACACAGCCCCATGTGTGAGCTAACTGCAGCCATCACCTTTGTCTCAGGAAAAGGCTTGAAGAGGAACTTCAAGCCTTGTTTGTTTTTCACAGCTTTGCTCCCCCCAGGGCTTCTTTGTTTTTGCAGTCCTAGTGCAGGGTAGGTGGGTGGTCCTCCACCACTGAGTGTCAGCCCCAGCACTTCCCTGCTTTGCATTGAGACAGGATCACACTCAGGTGCCCAGGCTGCCTTGAACTCTTGCAGACCTCCTTCCTCTGCCTCAGGGAAGCTGGCATTACAGACCCACTAGACCAACTCCTCTTACGGACTTCAGAGAAGGGTCTTGTACTGTGAAAGAAGTTCAATAAATAGTTTTGAATAATTGAATACATATAT
Source organism: Myodes glareolus (assembly GCF_982192425.1). NCBI lineage: Eukaryota > Metazoa > Chordata > Mammalia > Rodentia > Cricetidae > Myodes > Myodes glareolus. Next base: position 67,768,610 of record NC_142034.1, read on the forward strand.
TTTAGAAAGCACAGAAAAGAATCCTAAAGCGATCAGCCTGTAGAAGCTATCAAGAGATAAATTTATATTCTGTTTAAAAATGAATATTCTAAGCTAGAAATGGAACTCCAAGTTCATGCATGGAACCCCAACACTCAGAAAACATGCCACATGCTTGAGGTCATCCTGGGTCATCAAAGTGTGAGACTTTGTCTCAAAAAGTCCAAAGGAAGATGCTGGCAAGAGATTGCCCAGAAGTTTAAGAACAAGTACCCCAGTTTGGTTCCCGGCATCCACATCAAACAGTTTGCAAGTGACTATAACTTTTGCTCCAGGGAATCTGATGCCCCCTTCTGGACTGAACCAATATAATTTGTGCAGGCACAAGTGTGTACACTCGCACACACACACACACACACACACACACACTCACAGACACACACACATTAAGTAAGTAAACAAATAAATAAATAAAACAAGCAAAACAATAATCAGAAAGTTCAAATAATAGTAATTTAAAAATTTCTCAGTGCACACTGAATCATGTTGCGATGAGCTGGTCTGTGAAGCTGTGTTCAGCATATTCTAATCAAGATGAAAAGCTGCTACGGGAAATGTCATAATGGAGGATCATGTGACAGACTCTGGACTGAATTCATATCTCCTAAATGTCCTTCCTCCTTTATTTTTCTGGTTTCTCTAAGTTCACATGGAGGCAAGCTACCTTAGTGGAGTAAGGATTCCCATCACTCAGTCTGCCAGCGCACCAGGATATCTCTGTGTGGTCCACACCCATCATTGGTTCTTTCGTTCTTCTCTCTGCTCCCCCATTTCTTGACTCTCACAGTTAAACTATATTAAGTACCAGTAGGAGAGCGATGGAGCATCAACAGCCACTGAAATAACCAACACCTCCTGGAAATCTCTGAAACACATTTTATTGAAGGATAATTTGGCTGTGGATGAGTATTTCGGCTAAGTTTCTCACCCAGTTCCTCCCTTTAAAAGACTGGTTTATTTTTTCAACCTGAGCTTCAGTTTCCAAGTCTTTTTCTTCCACCATGTAGCCCACCTGTGTCATTTCAATCCCATTTGCAGCCTCCACGTTACTTCCTCTGAAACCAATTTATACAGTGACAGATGGGGGTTCCAAAGGGATGCTTCCATTCACATCCTGCAAGGCATCTTTATGGGAAGCAAATTTGACACACATTCAGTCACATATACAGAAATCCAACTTCTAGGACTCTCATCCTCCGTTTCTAATGATTTCTCTGGGCTGAGAATGGGGGCATCTCACTTCCTTCAACTCAATCACTAATGAATGATGTACTTACCTTAGTAAGCAACATTATACAATTCATTTGCCTTTTCTTCCCATCTCTCACTTTGTATATTTTTAACCATCTCTGTCCCAAGCATTACTTGATAAGGACAGAATTCATTTCAAGTAATTAAGTGGTAACTTCATGGTTAGATTTTTATTCCCTCGTCTTTTTAAAGCCATTGAATATTTAGGATTTTTAATTTGACTGATTCATTCCCTGTTTGACTTGCTTGTTTGTTAACATATTGTGTGTTATTTTTTTCTTGTTATTCTAAGACCCAGCATGTTGTTTTGGCTTCCTTCTAACAGGAGCACAGCAGAAAAACAAGGGCTGAACCTTTACAGAGTCTGTTTTGTCATTCTAGGGTCTATAGTGTCTTCACTTCTGTGAAGATGTCACACTTCGTGAGGAGGGAAAACTTATGTCCAGGATGGGTGAGTGATTTCCACAAAACCACAAAAGAACTGGGATTTTCCACACACACTGTCTGTGTGTGTTTCATCCATTCACTAGTGTTAACTTATTTGGCTCTGCCATGAGCATCTGCTGTTGCTAAGCACTACTTTATGTAGAGTTATAGACAAGCATGGGGCCGAACTTTGAACTGAGGCTACGTGGTTCCCAAACTTTCCTGGTAAACATTATACATCCTGCCGCCTTTTTTCAGAAATACCGCATTTGTACATTTATATTTAATCTAAAGCTCGCATGTACTCGAGAAGGATGTGCATAAGAATATGAAAACACATACACATCCTGCATGTGCACACACACACATGCACATATGGACACACACATACACACATTTTATGTGTGTATGTGCACACAAACACAGATATCCTACACACACACACACACACACACACACACACACACACACACCACGTCCAGCCCATACACGGCTCCCTTTCATCTGCAAAACTCTGCCTCTCCTAAACAAGGAAAGGATGACTAACGGTCCCTTCTGCTTGGCTGATTAGCATAATACACATTCCTACAAATGGAAACCCATTGCCCTTGCTAATCTTAACAGCCCCACATCAGTAGCTATTTCAAGAAGAAGCAATTCCCATCTGTTAGAGACTCAGTGACAGCGTACATCTAATCTTCATACCATCCTGTTGTCAAGTGGTGGAGGAACGGCACGATCTCCTTCTGGAATTCCGGGAAGCAGTCTCTAAGCCAAAGCATGCAGCGTACTTGGTGACTTCTTGATGTCAGCTGGAAAGAGACAACTGTTACTTTTGGCCCTCCTGACCCCAGCTGAGCTCAATGCAGCAGTCCATCTCTTTGTTCTGTGTGCCTGTCTCAGAAGTCCAGCGCCTGTCTGTATCTTTTCCGTGTTTCCTCTAATTTTCCTTTAGGGAAAGGCTCTCCCTATCCTCACCTGGTAGGGTGGTCACTCACAGCCTTATGCCTTGAACCTGACAGGCATAGGTCATGACCCAGGATGGTCCATTATTGTGTCTCAACTGTGTGTTATGTCAGGCGTGGATGAATGACCAGGCATTTCCTTGTGAACTTTTACTTGAGTCTTTGAGAAAGAGGACCTTTCCATTTAAATGCATGAAGACAGGAATGTGCTATTGTCTAGGACTGCTGAGATGCTGGGAGCCTTTGCTGGCATGGGGACTGCTTCTGCCTCACAACTTAATGAGGGAAGAAGGAGGAGAAGGAAAAGAAGGAGAAGTAAGGGGGAGGAGGAGGAACAAAAGAAGGAGGAAGAAGAGAAGGAGGAGAAGAAAGAGGAGAAGGAAGAATAGAAGGAAGAAGAGGAGGGGAGGAGAATGAAAAAGAGGAGAAGGAGGAAGAGAAGGAGGAGGAGGAAGAAAAGAAAGGAGGAGAAGGAAGAAAAAAAGGAGGGGGAGGAGGAGAAAGAAGAGAAGGAGGAAGATGCTTCAAGAGAGTGGAAATACAAACTCATGAATCGGGTCACAACCACTTGGAGCTAGGATCTAAATTTGGTCTTTCTGTTGCATAAACATAGGCAAAACAAAGTTTCTGTTGCTTGCAACCCACACCCCAGTACACTAACTTTTTGGCTTGTGAATTATGGGGGTTCTTATAGATATAATCTTTGTCCTGGCATGCAGGACTGGGCTGACCTCCTTGTACACTTGTGTATACATGTAGGGATTGTTTATGACTGGTTTCCATGTACTTCCTCTGTTGTGAACTCTTCCTTTGTCGTTACGCTTGGCAGTCAGTCTCACCATTGGACAAGCATACTTTCAGATATTCTGTTTTACTAAACTCAAATTGTCTGCCTAAACATCAGAAAAAGTCAGCTTGCTCCTTTGAAATAATTTAAGACAGTTACCTTGTCTCATTTCTTTCAAACATTCCTTTAACTTTATTCAAACATTAACAAATGGCTCTGCTCTCCAGCCTGCCCACACATAGGCTCACAGATGCACTCATTCTGGGAGTCCCAGCAATTTCCCCTTAGCTCTCAGAAACTCCTTTGGGGGAAGGCTCAGGGCACTGTGCTGGGCTCGAGTCTTCTATCTCTGCATCCACTTTCATTTGTAGAAAGGGCTGGGGAGTCCCAGCTTGTTGACTGGTTCTTCTATTCTATTTTATTCATTTTTAATCTATAAATGGAGGCGTATTTACCCTCTGAGTTGTAACATTTTTCTTCAAGTTAGTTTTTGACAATTCCGTACATGTATAGAATGCACTGTGGTCATATTCATCCTCCATTGCTCCTTCTTACTCCACTCCCGCTGTTGGCCTCCTTCTGTTTGTAGTATTCTATCACAACAGAGTCCAGCATCTCTGGATGAGGCACACCGCACCCCAAGCTCCGTGTATCGTCTGCAGCTATGCTCAGACCCGGGAAGTCTGGCTAGCTTCTGGGTTTGGCAAGCTCAGAACCCATGGAAATTTCTAAATTATTTTTCCTGGTATAAACAGCTTCGACCTCCTGAGTATTTATGTGTTTCCCACTAAAATGCTGACAGTAATGATAAGAAGGGGAAATAAATTAATCTTTGGCTCTGAACACTTTAAGTACATTTTCTTGTTAACATTAATAATAAATATAAAATTGAGTTATAATGTTTTTGCAAAAAGTCATAAATGTAAGTCAGAGAATAAGAATCCCATCAATTCAGAAACACTAAAAGAAATCTGACTAGATGCCTCAGTGACTCTGGCTCTATTTTCTTGGAGCAATCCATTGAGGTAATCTGACGGTATCCCTCATCTCTGCTTACATGTGTGTATTTACACAGACAGACAGATACACATGCGTAAGTGTCCAATTGCACATGATCGCATGCACACACACACACACACACACACACACACACACACACACACACACATTCCAAATTGAACTAAAATGTTTACTCATGGATTTGGCAAGTAACTGCAGAGTGCCTGCTGCAAGTCAGGAACCCATCCTAGGATTCAGAATGCAGTTGAAAACATCAAGAAAAACCGATCGTTTGGTTTGATGGGCGCTTGTGATTATGTGTTTTACTTGTCAACTTGAGACAATCCAGAATGTCCTGGCAAGAGAGTCTCAATGAGGGACTGTCTAGATCAGGAAGGTACATCTACAGGAGACTGTTTTGATGGCCTTCATTGACGTGGGCAGACCCAGACTGAAAGTGTGTGTGGCCTGTTTTCTGGGTTTGGGGTCCTGGACTGTGTCAGAGGGGAGAAAGCTAGCTGAGCGCTAAGTGTGCACACAATCATTTGTCTCTGCTCTTCACTGTGGATGTGATGTGACCAGCTTTATTTTTGTAGTCTCTCTCTCTCTCTCTCTCTCTCTCTCTCTCTCTCTCTCTCCCCGTGTGTGTGTGTACATGCTCACAGAGGCCAGAAGAAGGAACTGAATTCCCTGGAGCTGAAGCAGCCATCAATCGTGACCCTCATACTATGAGTGCTGAGAACTGAGGTCAGGTGGGCTGGAAAAGCGGCGCAGACTCTTAACCCCTGAGCCAGCTCAGAGACCGAGACTGTGCATTCATCTACAGTGTCACACAGCCTTAATGACATCTACCAAGATCTTTCTGTCTGAGAGCGGACTGAGGGTTGAAACGAGCATCCCAGACCGAAGGCCCTGGGAAAGCCCCAAAGGGAGAAGATGCAGTAGGGAGACGGAAGTGAGTGTTAAGAGCAGTGATGAAATTCCAGATACTTTCAAAAGTCTCTGGAAATTATGTCCTCAGGTTTGGTGGCAAGATATAATGTGGGAGAGAAAGTGTAAATCCAAGAAGGTATTGGGGCCTTTAACATCAAAAACAAAAAGGTTAAGTCTTCCATAAACTCAGACAAGAAAGACTTAAAACACCAGGAGTTGTTAAATCTTGGGCGTCGGGGAGAAGGTTCAGAGGGTGCAGTTCAACGGGGAGGACCTAGTTCAAATATCCAACAACCACACAAAGCCAGACACAGGAGAATACCTGTGATTGCAGTGTTCACATGGACAGGTAGAAGACAGAGATGAGCCTCACAGAAAGCTCAAGACCTAGCTAGTTTGGCATACCTATGTGCTAAGGAAGATATCCCATGTCAAGGAAGGTGGAAGGTGAGGTGCTTCTCTGACCACACATGATTAATATAAATATCCCTTTGCTGGTGAAAATCAGCTTGTCCTCAGACTTGTACATGTATTGACAATCTTGAAATGCTTGCAAGGTGGGATTTTTATTGGGACTCTCAGGCTGAAAGCCAATTGGTACCTGGAGGACCATCATTTATTTGGTTTTGAGATCAGATCTCACAGTGTGGCTCAGGCTAGCCTTAGACTTACACTGTCCTCTGACCTCAGTCTCTCAAGTGCTGAGATGACAGGTGTGAGACACTATACTTGGCTGGAGGGACCCATCTTTAAAAAGGGTGTGTGTATGCATGCATGTGTGCGTGCATGCGTGCGTGTGTGCGTGCGTGCGTGTGTGCGTGTGTGTAGTGTGTAATTGGCCATCAAGGCCAAAGGAGGCCTTGGTTTGCCCTGGAGCTAGAGTTGCAAGTATTTATGGGTTTCCTGATGTGGGTACTGGCATGCAAACCCCAGTCCTCTGATAGCGTAGTGGTTATTGCACCATCTCTCCAACACGAGCGAGGCCTTTTCTTGTCCTACCTTGTCCTAATGACACAATTGCATTACTGACATAGTGTTTACCTCACCTGACTTTCTTTGTATATATTTATTGTCCACGTTCCTCTATTAGAAGGTCCATGCCATGAGAGCAAGGTCTTAGCCTATTGACAGCATCAAACAGGGACTGAGCAAGCACTGGTCCTCTATGCACAGGCGTTTATGCATGCTGGTTTTGATTTTAATGGGATAGATTTCTCAAAAGTAGTGTTGTTATCATAAATTGAAGTTTTAATTGTACTAACATTACTAAATTAACTTCCTAAAAGATTAAAGTGATCCATGCCCCCACCGTGATTTTTTTTTGTTGCAGGCGGTTGTCTCCTGTGTCATCCAAAACATTTGGCGATCTTATTCTTTGATGTTGTCACTTCAAAACTCATTTAAAAAAAAATCAATCTCTGTGTTTCTATAGCTACTAATAGCTGAAGTAACTCCCATGCTGTTAAAAACTGGACCCACACTTCAGGTCCTAACCAGCTTGTTGGGGTCTCCTTCAGACTGTCTTACAGGTGGTGCTGGTTTTCAACTTCTGGACTGTGTGATGTTTTGACCATTAGCAGCTCGTCAAGGAGAGATTTAACTCTTCAGCTGATTTCTTTTTAGTGCCCGGGAACTGGAAATCACTAAGAGCTGGAGGCTCTCCTACTAAAACACCTGGTGGGCTTTTCACAAGGAGATTTATGAGATGAAGTTCTGTAAATCTGTATTTTAAAAATGCACGCGTGTTGGCTCATTCTAGAGCAGGGATGTGAATAATGGGGTAATTAGCGTGATAAATGCTGAGTTCATATTGGAAATAATTTACTCCCGAGTAAAATCCCTGAGAGCACACAGCCTTCCAGCGGAGACTCTACATCTCCAATCAGAAGAGGCAGGAATACGCTTTGACCTCTTCAGCAGTCTCTGGAAGACCTCACCCACTTCTGCTACTTCTGAGGCTGCCCTTTCCCCTGCGTGTCTGCTTTGAATCTTTTCATCTGGTTGGGATATTTTCTCCGTACTCTGGAGGCAGGATGTGTTGAAAGGAAGCCACGCACACGGACTGAGATTGTGAGTTCAGATGTCCCCTGTGCTTTCATTTGTGTGATGGTACTCAACTCTCTAATCTTATTGTTCAGGTCTTTCCCACCACGCACACAGTGGCTTCAGGAAGATTTGTCATTGAGACAGAAATGGACGGGGAAAAGCTTTTTTTAAAAAAAAAAAAAATCCTACTATCCACGGAGAGAAAATGTACCCCCAAAACCTGCTCTCTCACAAATCGAGCCAGCAAAACCATCATTCAGACCTCATTGCCTTGCAACATCTATTCCCAATTCCAAAGTCTGAAACTTTCTCATGGAGCAAAGCCTTCATGTGCCCAGTGAAAACCTGACCTCCATTAACGTGGAGTTTATAGCCTTTATTTATGTCATGTAAATGAATGGTCACACATGTCTGTGATGAGACGTCAGTGCCCAAGGTGATGGGAGTCACCTGAATCTCACTGTAAGCGGTAACTAGTACAAGGTTTTTCAGCAAGCTAAGTTGACTTAGAAGTCTAAACCATTGCTTGTGGTGAGAGCTGCCATCCGCGCCAGTGAACCTGTAGGAATACAGATATGAGCAACTGCAATATCACAGAGGTATAAAACAAATACACAGGCATAATTTACTGGTTGAGTAGAAGAGCTGTACCTGTAGGCCAGATCCTGCAGTTTAAATTAGGCCACAGCTCATGCAGCCCTGAGACAGAGAGTTAATCTGTCTGTGCCACGACTTGCTAATAGCTGGCGCCTTCTTGCTCCACGTCAATGTGCTAGGCTCAACTGAATCACATGATCTTCCTTTGTTCTGAGACTCCTCAGGGAGACTGCTCGGGGCTTTGGTCTGGAGGAGAATGCTGCTCTCTGAAGAGGCTTGTCAGGCCTCCCCCTGCCATGCCTTTCATGGAGGCCATCTCTCTCTTCCTATCTCCCCTCTCTTGTTCTCACTGTTAATGAAATTCCCTTCCAGGTGTTCAAGTGAACCCTCTCTCTCCATTTGGGGTCCAACCAGGCTTAGCTCTCCACCATGTATTGTTTTTGAAAAGTTCTCCCTCCTACCGGGGGCCTGCCCATGGTCTTGATGGTCTTTGATTATAACAAGTGTTATCCTGAAGGAACTTTTCTATGCAGACACATTGCCTCTATTTTTACTGCCTTTTAGTGGCTCAGTTGTTTAAGGCTCTTGCCACCAAGCCTGAGGACCTGGTTCAATCCCTGAGATAAGGGAAGAAGAGAACCAAATCCTGAATGTTTTACACACACACACACAAATATAAATAAATATAATAAAACTAAAAACAAAATAAAACAAAGAGGCAGAATATTGAGTAGCATTAGCATTCATGAAAGAGATTGTATTGGTTACTTTTTCACTGCTGTGAAAAAACACCATGATCAAGCCAACTTGTAGAAAAAAACAGTATATTCAGACTTACAGTTCAGGTAACAGTATATTCAGACTTACAGTTCCAGGTAATCAGAGTCCATAATGGTAGAATGGAGGTAGAGTGGTGGGAGAAACATCTGAGGACTTCCATTTGACCCTCGAAGCAGGAAGCAGAGAGAGGCAAGGAGAAATGCGTGTCTTTAAATGCTCAAGCACACCCTCAGTGACAGACGTCTTCAGGAGGCCCACATAGGTAGTACCATTAGCTGGGAACTAACTAGTCAAATGCCTGGACTCAGAAGGACGCTTCTCCTTCAAAGCACCACAGAGATGAAAAGTATCGAAGTAAGCAAAAATAATTTTATCTATTAGGAAATGAAAACCAAGGCTATTCTGGAATAAGTACATGTAAACAGAAAACAAGGATATGTCCAACTATATGGCGTCTCTGTAAGCCCAGCACTAGGTGGACTGAGGCAGGAGGATCACGGCTTTGAGGTGATTTAGAGACCCTATCTAGAGCAAAACAACACAACAACAGCAACAAAGCAAAATGCATAAATTTCAAGCCCTTGCAGTCAGTGGTGGTGCATGTCTTTAATCCCAGCCCTTGGCAGGCAGAGGCTAACCTGCTCTATAGAGCTAGTTTTAGGACAGCCAAAGCTAAGAGCTAGTTTTAGGATAGTCAGAGCTACACAGAGAAACCCTGTCTCAAAAATAAATAAATAAATAAAATAAATTCAAGCCTGTAGCAGAAAAACTTAAATATAAAAACATTCCTAAAAACATCCAAGAGAAAAATAAATAAAAGAAAGTGAAATGCATGCTGAATGAGAAATAAAAATGTAAGGCATGCAGACACATACTACTATATTAAATTTAGTGAAAGTGATTTCTTCAGATGGAGAAAATATATTGGAATGAACAAAAAACAAAACAAAACAACAACAAAACTCACACAGTTTGGAATTCTTCAAAAGCACAAGAAACAGTCTAAACACGTGTAAGAATAATAACGCCAAAAACAACAGGGTAGGAAGAGATTACAGAAAAGCATTCTTCAAAGGCACGCTGATGGGTTTACATAAAAAATGCTAGCCCAGAAGGCACAAAGCATTACTAGAGACAAAGAAAATCATCTCATAACACTAAGAGGTTTCTTTCACCAGGAAGACAGATGTGTTCAAACTTCTAATTTTGTAGAAATTTATTGTTTCTAGAAAATATGAGCAAGACCATATAGTGGGCATAATTAGGCACCAAGTCTCCAATAACTGCGGAAAAGGATTATTTTCTAGCACTTGTAGAATATTTATTTAAAATGTTAAAAATTATTGGATATACCGATATTACATGAATTCTAAATGTATTAAAATATATAAAGTATTTTCTGCGGCCACCAATCAAATTGTTTATGGACCAATGTCTCATATATTAGGATATTAAGAGGTTTATTTCAAAATGGAACATAGAAGAGATCATAATGATCACTTGAGCATATTTTAACCTGGTACGAAAGGAAAGCATATATGAAAAACTGCAGCAGACAGCTGAAGGCAAGAGCAGAGGGAAATTTGTAGTTATAAACGCAAATAATAGAAGGCAAAGCCTAGTATTAATAAGACGAATGTACATGATTTTTCTCTTTGCCACTCTAAAATGCCCAACAAAAGCAACAGAAGAAGGGTTGTTTCTCTTATCCTAGGGGATGCTGTAGTTCACTGTGGTCAGAGAGGTGTGGTTGAAGAGGCAGGGGCATCTGGTACACTGTAGTCACGGTCAGATGGTGGAGAGTGAGCGGGAAGTGAGAGATAGAAAAACACAGGGTCCATTATTACGGTCACTTCTTCTAGGCAGGCTCCAATTCCTAATATTTCCCAAACTTTTCCAAATAGTGCCCCAATCTGGAAATTAAAATGGATGGGCCCATGTGGGACACTTTTCATTCAAACCACAACACTTGCCTGTTATACTGCCTGTTGGCTTGTGGCCACTTCTTGATGTACAATGCATTTGTGCTAACTTCCAAAGTTCCCGTAATCTTTAACAGTCAAAATTCCTAAACTGTTCATAAATCCAACTGAGACTGGGGGATCTCTTAGCTGCCAATACCTGAAGAATCAAAATAGTAGCTGCCTACTTTGCCCTACAGTGGTACAGGGCAAGCATTTTCAGTCCCAAAGGGAGAAATAGGGCGTAGCAAGGAAATATCAGCCAAAGCAAAACTGAAAGCCAAAAGGGTGAATACCAAACTCTGCAGTTTCATATCTAGGGCTTGTGAGGAAATCATATGAGCCGAGAAGGTCTTATATGACGCCACCCTTCAGCTCACTCCTTGCAGCACCTCTCCGAAGCCACCAACACCCTGTGTCTACACCTTTCCTGGACAGACACCCCACCATTTTGGTATCTTCAACATCCTGGGGTCTCTCTTGCAACTTAAGCTTCACCTTCCCAGTGTTACATAGTAGTTTCACCTCTCCCTGTGAGGAATCCAAATCTCATCCTCTGCCTGGCCTCCTCAGGTCTTAAGATCCATAGTGTAAGACTCTATGACTCCCCACAACTTGCATCCTTCACGCCCTCAATAACAGTAACGTGGTAACACGTGGGCAATGCCGCCAAGTTCTACACCTAGCGTGGGAGGAGCCTGGTCTCTCTGGACCACAGCTACAACAACTTTTTCATGCTGACTCTGGAGGAACACTTCCCTTTGTTGTTTTGCAGAGCTGGAGACTTCTTGAGTTGCTGTCCTAGTGAGGGCTCTCTTCTTTCAAAAGCACCTACATTTTTTTTTTTTTTTAAGCACCTACATTTTCACAAGATGGAGCCATCAGTGGGTGATATCTTGCCCTAAACTCCTTTCCTGTTGTCCCCATCCAGTGCAAGAAGAACTTCTTTACAGCAGCTGCAGCCTTCCTCAGCATGCACCAATGCAGCAATTGCAAGCTTGCTCAAGCTCGTCTCCTTGAGAAACTGAACACCCTCTGGTTTGATTTGTTCTATCTCACCACATACCTGAATAAGAGGAGAGCAGGGACCGTTCTTCATCTGGAGTGCTATCCTGCTTTGGAGTTTTCCATGCCGAATGCATTAGTTCCTTACCTTTAAATCTACTCTCCTTTGTGTTCTCAGGACTCGGGAAGAATGCAGCCAGGTTCTGTGCAAGAATATTACCTGAAAGGCCTTTTTCTTGATCCTGGGATTGTCTTCTCTGCTAGGTCTCCACTGTCTGTATTTCTCCCAGCCTCTGTTTAAGGTGAGACAGAGGCAGGTATGGCTGCCTAACTCATGGTGGAGAAAGGGGTGATGTTTTCAGTAAATGTTGCTGACACAGTTTTAACTACTTGAAAAGATCTTAAGAAAAACTGAACTCAGTCTTTCTTACATTCTCTCTCTCTCTCTCTCTCTCTCTCTCTCTCACACACACACACACACACACACACACACACACACACACACACACACACACTGGTGTTCTATTTTGTAGTCTAGGCTATATTTCCTTGAACCCACTATATAGCTGAGAATAGAGTTAAACTCTTGATCCTCTCGTCTCTGCCTTTCAAGCCATGGGATTGCAGACGTGAGCCACGGTGCCCAGCTCCATCTATCTCTATTTCTAGCCATACATCAATGACATTTTCAGATGGATTGTTTCTAAATGTCAGAGTCAATTCAATAGAACTTTTATAAGCTATGGAGAGAAATGTATTCATATTTTTGTCTTTGCTACATTTTTTTATTAAAAAAAGCCAGCAGTACATACTATTCCAAAGAAAAGACCTGAAATGTGATTACACAAGCATTCAAGACTGCGCATCAGATGAGAGGAGGAAAAATCGACTCGTAGCATGTAGAGGTTCTTCTAAGCTTATGCATTGATGAAGGACATACCAAGAGACAGAGGTGATCTTATCTATACGTAGCATAAGAATACAAAACCCAACAGAAAATGGCAAGGACCTTGAACAAACAGGACAACTCAGTGACCAGCCTAAGTGTGGTAAGGCCCAATCAACTTCAGTGTAGTCTTTGAAATCAAAATGAAAGGCATGATGGGATCCCACTGATCTCTGCCAAATCTGTTGGGATGAACAGATCTGCCACAGCAGGTGCTGCTAGGAAGACAGATCACTTAGGACACATTTCTGCACTTGGAGAAGGCATGAGCCACAGCAAGGCCTAAGAGTGGCTTTAATGCTCTTTCAAGGCTGCTGTGGGTGCCTGCAGTCTTCTTGGCTGTATGAGCTGTCTTGTTGCTGTGATTTGTCACCTGACAAGCCATCTAAGGGAGGAAGAGTCTGGTCTGGTGCAGAGTTTGAGAGCACACTCCATCCTGGGAAGGCGGGGTGGTGGAAGGGTTGTGAGGCAGCTGGTCACATCGTATTCACAGTCAGGAAACAGAGAGGTGAAGGCAAGTTCTCAACTTGTTTTCTCCTGTGTGTGCAGGTCATGCGGCCAGCCATGAGATCGCACCACCTACATTTAAGGGTAGGTCCTTCCTCCTCATTTAACGTAATCTAGATAATCTCTCAAAAGCTTTGTCAGAGACTCATCTCCTGTCAATGTGGTAGTCAGCATTAACTATCATATTAACCATATGGGAGCATGCACAGTGATCTTAAGCTTAGGAAACTGAACAGGCAATGCCAGATACTTCCCTGAAGTAGCCCAGGAACAATTGAGTATCACAGGTCTCCAGAGCTTGCTTCCCTCTCAACCTCTGCCTTTCCCATGAGTAACAGTCTATCTACTCTGAAAAAGAATATAATAATTTTTATGTATCTTTTTAAAGTATTCATTTTAGTGAAGTGTGTGTGTGTGTGTGTGTGTGTGTGTGTGTGTGTATGCACACACACACTCATGCGTGTATGCACTGCTGGAACCAGGAGAAACTATGCAAGATCAAGTTTCTAGCCTCGACAGCCCTAGAGATTAATACCCTCTGTGAGACATGGGGACTTTAGTTCCAATGGTTAAAGGTCAGGGGAGGCTAGGGTTTGACTTCAGAGGTCCCAGCAGCCCCTCTGGGCCTTGTGCTTCTAAGCACACTCCTAGAAAGCTCAGGCTTTTATGGGCCTGACACTTGGAAATCCACCCCTAGTGGCTTCGTTGCCTCCAAAGAATGACCAGGATCTTGACTTCGTGTGATTACTTTAGTGGGTAATGTGTAACCCCACCCCTAGACCACTGAAACTTTGCTTAGACCGTATGACCTCAATGAATCGGCTTGATTATCAAGTCGCATGAGACCTCACAGCTGAACCTCATGTGATAGTCTAATGTTGTGAACCCTTTGTTTCCTGCCTGCTTAAACCCGACAACTGATGAAATTCTTTGCCATTTTACATCACTTTGAAGCCATTATCTGCTGACTGTCTGGGGTCATGATGCCACACATTCAATTTATGGATCCAACCTTGGGCTTCTGAGGAGGCCAATGCTGCCAAAGAGGGGGCAGGAGTGTGAATTCCCGTGTCTGTTGATGGCCCAATGTGACACGCCTTGGTTTCCTTTGAGTCCCTATTCACCTGTTAAGGGTCCCTGAGTGCTTTCAGAACAGGTGAACAAGATGAGCCCCTTTCAAGTTTTTAATTAAGCAAATGTTGACCTTCAAAACTCTAATTGCTCTTGACAGTGAACTTATTGCTTAATTAAAACAGGATGAGACATGAGACCTCGATTCTGAAAAAAAAGATGTGGAGAGTCGTGGTTATTTCTGTGCTATTATGAACGTTGCTCCTTTGTCTGGAAGACACAGGCTGAGATGATCCTGGAACCACATCGCATTCGGGGAGGAAGGCTCCAGCAAGCACCAGCCTAGCCTGAGTCATTATCCTTGAGACAGCTCAAGCTTAGGAAATTGTCAGGCGGGGAGAGGAAAATAGAATGAAGTCATTTGGCTGAGTTATGTCAGAAGAAGAAACAATGAGAAATTAAGAATGATGGCATTTCTGTGAGCGACTGAATAGGAATAATTATTTTTCTCATTGAAAAAACAAATACAAAATGATACCAATTTTCTTTCTTTATATGCTTTTATTTTTTTTTTCGCCTCAGCTTTTTAAGTGCCTCTGCATCTGCAAGAGAAAGGATCTGAGGAGGCCTTTTTCTTGACAAAGTCATTGAGTGTTTTCAATGATAATGTATTTTGTTGAAAGGCCAATGTATTTTCTTTTCTTCATTTTTTTTTTTCAGAAAGAGCCTTGTAAAATAGAAATGAGCACAACAGGAAAAGCAAATAGAGACTGAATATGGAAGCTGGCAAAGAACTTCTGCACAAGCAGGAGCACTGAGCTCAGACCACCAACATCCATGTTAAAGGCTGGGCATGGAAGCACACATTATAACTCCAGGACTTGGAGGAGGCAGAGATGGGAAGCTCCCTAACGCTCACTGATCAGTCAGCCTATGCGACCCAGGGAGATCCAGCTTTAGGTAGAGACCCGAACTCTAAAACCATGGTGGAGAGCCTTTGAGAAAGATACAACATTGACCTCAGGACTGCACTGGCATCTGTACACGTGTGCACACTCCTAGGTGCACACCCCCAACACGACCCCCACGCTAAGGATTACATTGTGATTTAAATGAGAAATTTCTCACAGACTCATGTGTTTGAATCCTTGTTCCCTAGTTGTTGGTGCTGTTTGGGGAGGGTACGGAACTTTCAATTATGTGGTACCTTGCTGGGGGACGTACGTTGTAGGGGGGTGGAGTTTGAGGCTTTAGAGCCCAAATCTACTTCCTGTTCTCTCTCTTTACTTCCTGTGTACAGTAAAATGTAATCTCGTTGCTTTCTGATGGACAGACTGGCTTCATGTTCTTGCTTTCGTACCTGCCTTTCTCACCGTGATGGAGTGTATCTCTGGGAACTGTAAGTCAAATTAAACCCTCTCTTCCCAAACTTTTCTCCGCACGTTATCTTATCACAACAGCGGAAAAGTAAGTAATAACGACAACTTCTTTAGACTGTCCTGGTAATTTGGAAAGTGTTTAGATGTACACACATCACCTTCATCCATATAGGTGCCCAAGCAACCTATCTAGGGAGCATCACCAAACCCCAATTTGCTACTTTATCAGTATGCCATTCGTACCTCTGGGACAACTCAGCTTGACATCTGTGGGTAACATGACATCTGTGGGTAACATGTCAGTGGAAAGGGGGCTCAGAAAGCATCGACCCAAACGGTTCTTTCCAGAGGACTGAGGTTGATGTCTGGGAACGACACAGCTAGAGCGATCGGCAAGTGATGGGAGCAGATCAGCCCAACCCTGCTGGCTCCTTACCAAGGAGATATGCGCTCAAGTGCCCACAACGGTTTCCTCCACAATAGGAACAGAATAGCAAGGCCAAGATTAACACATATCTTTACGATGCCTTCATTTGTTGGGTTATAGCCTCTCCTTTTAAAATGTATTTACTTATTCTTCAGATAATTCCTGTGCCTCTTTGTGGAGCACATTATGGAAATTTAATGTATGCATACAAAGTGTAATGCTCAAATCAGGATAACAAGCCTTTTTGTTTAATCAGTAACAAATCCTTTTATGTTTGGGGGAAGTTATGCTCTTTCACCATTTTAAAATATATGATAGATAATTTTTAACCGATAACTACCCTAATGTGCTAAAGAGAAAATGGAAGCTTTCCCTGTACTTTGACTGACACGGCTGCCCCTTGCTAAACTTCTGTCCTGCCTCCTCTTTGCTTCTGGTCTCTCATGATAACTGCTGGCGTCTGTTCATTTCTCAAGGTTGACTTAGCTCCCACAAAGGCCTGAGGACTGAGGTGCAGAGGACTCTTGTGAACCCTACTACAAGCACGAAAGTACACTAATCTTTGGGGGCTTCATTTCATTTCTTCACAATGCCCTCTTTCTTCCTTTGTGTTGCCTGTGTAATGCGATGCTTTCCTGAACTGACTGGAGCCATGTGATTGCCCTTCTACACTGGCAAAGCCGAAGTAAGTCAAGAGTATAATCTATTCAGGCTCTGGCTCTGACGGATCAAGCCTGCTCTCTGCGTGGCGGTCCGTGGTGATGACGTCTTCTCAATGAGGATCTCACTGAGCAGCTACAGCGCACATTCAGAGGCTCCGTGGCACTGAAGGTCGGCCGACTCTATATCTCTGGGCTGGTTTTGCACTCGTGTTCCCTATCAATCGTGCTCTTTGCATGTATGTAGATCCACTAACACCCTCTAAAGCACAGGGGGTGCAACCCTACATTGAACCTTTATTTCACACAGAAACTGTTTAAAACAAAAGGCAGTCCAAATCTACAGTGTCAGAGTAGGATTCCAGATCTGTTAACATTTTTATAAGAGAAATGAAAAATATTCTATTGGATTTGGTTGCTTTGAGTGTCTCTTTTCCTTGACTTTAAAGGAGTCTTATTACATAAAAATGATCCATTTGTTTGTTGTCTGTGTTTCTTCTAGTCTCCTTACAGCCTCCTCAAATACCACCAGATGCCTTTGGAGAGAGAGTATGCAAATCTCTCCTTTCCTTGGGAGCTTTTTTATCTATTCTCATTCAGTATACTCACTAGTTATGGAAACATTATTTTTTGCCCCCATTCTGAAAGCATTTTGTGCAGCTTCTCTGTATCCAGGAACGGGAAGGCTGACTGCCACCTCTTTGAAAACATAAACAGCACAAAGTGCCTGGGCACAGTTCGAGAAACCCAAGATACTGCAGTTGAGCAGTGGTCAAGCCGCCAGCATTGGACTTGACTGTGAAATATTTTGTATAAAAGTTTAGCAGCTTAGCTCTAGTCATTTTGATCATTTGTTTCCAGAGAAATCTTTTTTTTAAAATTTCTCTTTACATTTATTTCCTGGTGGTGCATACCCCTTGGGCACACACGTGGAAGTCAGAGACAACTTGTGAATGATTGGTTCTCTCCTATCTTCCTGTGGGTCCCAGAGACTGAACAAAGGTCAGCAGGCTCAGGAGCCATCAACTCTAGCCCCATCCCACATGCCCTCAGAGAATTCTTCGTAAGACAATGTTTGTCCACTGAACAGAGGGGGACAAGGGGCTCTTTACACTGACACACGTCATGGACTCAACTCCCTTGTCCCTCACAGAACAGCGTTAGGGTGGTCAGCATCTGCCCCAGCACTTAACACACCGCGACTGCTGCTCAGCTTCGGCATTGGAGGCCAGGACAGAGTCCTTTCTTACCCAATAGACTTCGCTTGTGAGGTCACAGGACTTCAAGGTATGTGAGTCATGTCTTCCTTCCTTCAACATTGTTCCACAGGAGTCTCCCAGCGTAACGAATCTTGGCAAAAGGAGAATGGTTTGTGTATTCAGGCAGTTAAGTGAGCATGAAGGAACACTCTCAGCGGGCTCCCCAGTTCAGGTCAAAGAAAGAAGGAGAAATTGCAGGAGCTATCAGGTCACAGCTGTGCGAAGCTGTAGGTACCAGATGCAGAAGGTGCAGGAAGCCTGACTCTCATAAACGCTAAATGAAGCAGAAATAAAAGTGTTTCATTTTTTTTACTGTTTTCATTAACACACGTGGATTGTGCATTTGGTGGGTTTCCCTCTGATATCTCCATATACAGGCAAATGTGTGCTGCTTGTGGCCAGCTACCCATTGCCACCCTTGTTCACCCTGCACATACTCCCTCTGCCCCTCACATTCCTGTGAGATGGGAGAGTTTCCTGTCTTGGGGTTAGAGCAGAGTGGTCAACAGAAAAAGGAGTGGCTGGGTCAGTGTTGAGTATCTATTCCCTCAAAGCAGTTCAGAGCTTATAAAATTGATCCCATTTCAAGATAGAGTAACTTGTTCATGGGCTAATAGTGTTATTTGGTGAGTCTCTAGTAATGGCTATTCTACATCCAGGAAAGCATTTTCCATACAATTATTACCTATAAGAGAAAATATCTGACCAGTGTTTCCACATCTGGCTTGTTTCACTGAAGACAATCAACTTAATTCCATCTAATTTTCTGCAGATGACGAGGCTTTGATGTTCTTCTTGGCTGGATAACACTTCCACGTGTGTCCATGATGTTCTCTTAACTTAGTTATGCATTTATGGGCACTCAGAATGCTTCAGCCACTCACGTGGCTGTCGTAAATAGCACTCTGATGAACATGGTGGTGTGGCGGCTTTCTGTTGTGAACCTACTTTGATTCCTTCACGTACACACGTAGAAAGGGTATAGCCGGTCACACAGTAGTTCTTTTTCTGGTTTTGTTGCTAAACTAATTTATCTTCCCACTAATGGTGTACCCATTCCCCAGCATCTCTGCCAGTGTTTGTTATTGCTTGTTTACTTGACGCCAGCTACAATTCTTAATGTTAATGGTCAATGTGGCAAAATCTAGACTCACCTGGAGGTGGGCCTCTGGACAAAGCTGTGGAAGACCACCTTGACTGAGTTCATGAGGATGGCAAACCCCACTCTGAACCTGTATTACTGTCCACTCACTGGCTCTGGATTGGATGAATGGAGTCTTCATGCTGAAAACCAGCATCCTCTGCACTCTCTTCCTGATTTCAGATGCCATGTGACCGCCTGCCACCCTGACTTCCCCCACACAAAGGACCATAAAGGAGAATAACACTCCACTATTTGAGTAACTGTGTTCAGAGCATTCTAGCACAGTAGTGGAAAAGTAGCTAAGATATTGGCTGTTCTGCCTGCACTGAGATGAAATCTCAGTGTAGCTTTGACTTGCATTTCTCTGGTGGCTAAAATTGTGCTTGTTGGCTATTGGTACTTCTTCTTTTCAAAAATAACTATTTAGTCTGTTTTCCCATAAAGTGACTGTGGTAGTTAGAATGAAAATGGCCTTCCTAGACTCGTAGTTGAATACTGGGTAAGCGCCTGATGGTTGTTTGGGGAAGTGTGGCCTTGCTGGAGGAAGTATATCAGTGGGGGAAAGGTTCAAACTTTCTGAAGCTGTAGGTGCCATCCCCTGTGTTCTCACTCTGCCTCCTGCTTGTGGATCAAGATGTGAGCTCTCGACTCTTCCTGCCTTCATGGCCTTGTTCTGCCATCACGTACTCTAACCCTCTGAAACCAGATGCTAAATTACGTGCTTTCTTTTATTAGTTGTCTAGGTTGTAGTGTTTCGTCATAGAAATAAAAAAACAGTTTAGAAACTGACTGAATTACCTTTATGTTTTTTAGTTTTTATGTATCTGGGTATCAATCCTCTGACAGAATAGCAGAAACCCTCTCCCATGCTCTAGGCTGCCCATTCCCTTCTTATTTGTTTGCATATTCTTATTCATCGCCCATTTATTCTGCTTGTTTGCTTGCTGTGTAGAAGCTTTCGAATATCATGTAGCTCCACTTCCAAGCTAGGCCACACCTGGATACAGATCCAGAGGGATGAAGCTCAGCACACAGCAGAGGCAGCTACACGCCCATGCTGATCAGGGTGCTCTTTAGAATAGCCATGTTACTGAACCACCTGTGAATGACAATGTAAACATGCCCATGCTCAGGGGATCAATGAAGAAGAACAGCATTGGCAGACAAGGGAGGGATTGGAAATCACTGAGTTAGGCAATATAAGAAACCTGGGAAGACAAGGGCTGTATTTTTATACTCTGAGATGTAGAGTCAAGACGAAAATGATGTGGGAGCTGAGAGGGAACTGTAAGGGAGGTGATAACTGATTGGGAGGAGAAGGGGCTGTGATGAGAGGGTCACAGGGGTGGACATGATCAAAACATATGACATATGTGTATGAGAACATTAAGATGAAACCTGTTATCCTGTCCAATTAATGAATGCTTATTAAAATGTTAAAAATAATACAGTTATAAGATAAACAAATCAACAATTATACAGTATTCTTCCTGTAAATATGTCCTTTTCTAGTAAATATAATAAGATCAGATTATGTCCTGCAATTAATAAGTAGAAAATGCTATTTTCAGTTAAATTTTATAAGTTATATGGAGTGTCTTTTGAAAATTATTATCTTAAATAGGTTACTGGCTAAGACAGGTATCTTAATCTGAATCCTTAGGGTAGTCAACACCAAGATGGAGCACAGATTGCACAAGAAAAATTTTATTTGGAAAAAAATGTCCATGAAAAAAGAAGTAAGGAGGGAGTTGGACTGTAGATATATGGCAATGAGTCCTACAGAAAGAGACTTGGAAAGGTTCCAATGGGCCATTTAAAACTACTTGTCTGTAGACAGTTCAGCAAAATCACCAAATAATCTCAGAAGTGTCTCAGCAGTCTGTATCCCCCAGGACAGCTGTGTCTTAGCTTCTGGTGTGATGTGACCATTGGCTAACCGTCAGAAAGGCCAAAGTCTCTACACAAATGTGCAGCTGAGTCCCGAGGTGCATAAGCTAGGACATGCTGATGGGAGTTGTGAGGCTTCTGACTTCAGGCTGTCAGCACAGAGTATTTTCATGACTGTCCCAAGTCCACATATGTTCCAGATCCTGCTAGAGAAACACAAAGGGATCTTTTCACCATGTCGCAGAAACCAGAAATGGGTTCCATACTCGCCAAGGTGTGAGCTATCTTTCAGTTTGGAAAGAGAAGAATTCTCAAAGTTTATCCTGTATCGAAACTTCCAGACTAGCCTTTAAAATTTGTTTTATATTGTTTCATTGTGACTCTCTGGAGGTCTCAGTGGAGCCTGAGAACTTACAGAATTGCATCTCTGTCATAGTCTTAAGAGAAACTGATGACCAGGGAAACAAACTAAGAGAAACACCACACTTCTGTTGCCTTTCAATCATCCCCCTTTCTCCTGCGTGTGTGTGTGTGTGTGTGTGTGTGTGTGTGTGTGTGTGTAATTAGGAGATGGCAAAGGGAGGGAGAATAAAAAAACATCTTCTTTATCTTTTAATCTCCTCCCAATACCCCAAACACTAAGCCTGAATTGTGTTAGGTACATAATAAATAGATTAAAAATTCAATTTGTTTTACTCTGGGACAAATTTATGAAATATTCAGCATAGTTAAAATGGGTCTGTATTTCCAGAGGACAAACACTGAAGTCATCTCACATTCCTGCCAGAAGGGATCTCTGCGGAGGAGAAAGAGAATTTGCTCTTATCCATCTCCCTTAGCTCTGTGGCATTTAGCATCTCTTCTATTCCAGCCGCATTGCTCACCAAAGTCAGGGAATGTACAAGAGCAGAGATTAGGTGGCAGATTCTTTGTGATTCCTCACTTGGAGGTTCTGTGACTTTAAATCTGTTCTCATTGTTTGGATTCAGGCAACAAGCATAAACGGAATGTGCTGGCTGCTAGTCTCCACATCTTACCGTTACTCGGAGCGTTCACCACGTTCCAACAGGCTGTTGAGTTTGTTTTTTGTGTGTAGTCAGAGAAGAAGTCAAGAGGCCTCTAAAGACTTCATCTTGACTGCACACTGGGGAAACAGCCTAGAGTTCAGTCTGTAGCAACCACTAGTAACCATGATAGCATTGAGGGTCTGGTGTTGAGTCAAACACTGTGGGTGTGCATTTTACTTCATGCTCGCAAGAGTCATATAACATTGTTTTTTCTTTTTAAAGTGGTATTTCATTAATAGAAGGACTCAACAAGGGAGGTGAAAAAGCATGGCTGATTTATGTGATGATATTTGAGTAATGAATTGAGAGTTGACCTGTGTGACTATGGTATCTTTCTTGTCAAAACCCAAGTCTTGAAAACTGTATGCACAAAGTGCCAAGCTGTGGAGCTGAGTTGTATAACCAACCTGCCACGTGCAGCAAGGAAACAAAGGAAACTGAAAGAAGGCAAGTGATTCTCCTAATGTTGTTCAGAGGTCATAATGGAACCCGGGCTGGAATGTGTGTTCATGAGCATGAGAGTGCAGTTGACTTCAGAGGCCAAAAGGAGGCATGATCTATCCTGGGGGTAGGGCCACAGGCAGCTGTGAGCTCCCCAACATGGGAACTGTTCCCAACTTGGGTCCTCTGCAAGATCAGTCTAGGCTCTTAACTACTGAGGCCTCTTTCCAGCCCCCTATGTTATTTTACTTAAACATCTTTATTATATCTTCTTTATTCTTTTTGATTACAGAAGAGTCTCTTCTAGCCGTTCCTTCTCTCACCTCAGCGATGGCTGTTTGAGTCCCACTCCCGCTTTCTTATTCTACTATTCTATGGCCATTATTCCTCTTGGACACCAGGTCAGATCCTGCCCTAAAACTAAGGTAAAGATCAGTAGATCTGTCTTTTCTATCTTACTGTTAAGACAGAAGTGCTGTGGAAATCTTGATGTTAATCATTCATTTTCACTGTAAATAATTATCAAGGAGTGACTTCTCTCACACTGCCAATCAAATATCAACTTGAGTGAGACCCTGGCTACAAAAGGGCATACAGTAGTTATGTTGGCTAATTTTTATGTCAACTCGACACAGGCTAGAGTTCTTTGCAATTGGACCATGAACAAGCCTGTGGGGGAACTTTCTTGATTAATGATTGATGTGGGTGGGTTCATCCCCAGAAGTAGGCTGCCAACCGTGAGCGGGTTGTACTAGATGGTATAAGAAACCAGGCTGAGCAAACAAGGGGAAGCAAACCAGCCAGCAGCATTTCTCCACAGACTCCACATCAATTTTTGACTCACATATTTGAATTCCTGCCCTTATTTCTCTCAGTGATGGACTGTGTGATATAAGAACTATAAGCTGAAATAAACCCTTTCTTTCTCAAAGTTAGTTTTGGTCATGGTGATTTATCACAGCAATAGAAACCCTAACTAAGACAGTAGTCTTGCATGTACCTGGACCAAACCTGAACAAACAGGTCCAGTGAGCTTTACTGTCACATTTTTTGAAATCAAAGAAACTATGGATGTGATTGCAGTGCCATAGCCCACTGCAAACATTGTGTCGTTCCTTTTACAGTATTCTGTGTATTATGAGACTGTTCCTATTCTCGGTTACTAAATAAGATACCATAGTTACCATGATATTGATAGCCTGTGATTTCTTGAATATTTTGGTCAATACCTATAAAAGAATTCATGTCAGATTTATGGTTTTCTAAAAACTAATGGAGGCCCCAAAATGAGCCTATTTCCATTTTGTCTGAATATCAGAGACTTTGAGGTTGCTCAAAATTGTTGACAACAGTTAGAGTTATACTTCCTGACCTAGGGTGTGGTTACTTGGTCCTTTTGACATTAAGGTGGCCCATACAGGTATATGCACTCTCCCCGACTGGTGGTCAGGAAATTCAAACTTACCTCAGCTTTTTCTTTTCAGATAGGAGGTTTGACCTTGGGAGTGGCTGCCTTCAGGATACTTGGTCTAGGTGGATTCACTGCCTAAATAACAGAATGCTAATGACTTGATGTCTCAAAGTACTGAAGCAAGTAACTGTTCTAGTTGTCCTTTGGATCATGTTAAAGCAGTCTGTCGTCTTCTTCCCCTTTGTGTATTGGGGTATAAAAGTGTATGGAAAATAAATGTGGGTAAATTCAGCATTCAGTATTTGCTAAGTTGCCCTCCTGTTGCTATCCTGTGTCTTAGTGATTCTTTATTATCTTTTACTCCTACTTAACATTTTTTCTAATTCTCATGCCCATACCTTGGTAAGTGGTATATTTGTTGAAGCTGGCCCCCAACAAAACTCACTTGTTTTTTTAAATCTCATCTTCCTTTATCCCTTCCTGCCTGAATACTAGCTTTTAAAAATTATTCCCATGAACACTAACCATTACTTTTTCCATGGCAACTTATTTTATTTTATTTATTTTTATGTATTTTTGGTTTTCTCTGTGCCACAGCCCTAGCTGTCTTGGAACTCACCTTGTAGACCAGACTGGCCCCGAGCTCAGAGAGATCCACCTGCCTCTTCCTCCTGAGTGCTGGAATTAAAGGTGTGCACCACAATTCCCAGCACCATCACTTAATTTATCAGCTCATTGATAATTTTTGTAATGCATCTTGATCATACCCATCCCTCACTCAACTCCTTTCATATCCACCCCTTTCCCTGCCCACCAACCCAATGTCTTCCTTTCTTAATCTACCAACTCCAGTCTGGATTCCCACATATTCTTGGATGTTGGCAATGCACTGGAGCATGCTGGACCCACCAGTGGTTTCAATTCTTAACAAGAACCAACTCTCCCTCTCCTAGAAGCTTTCAATTGCTAGTAGCTCCTCAACTAGGGGTGGGACTTCATGATCACCTTCTTTATCCGTGATAGGTTTTGCCTGATTTGAGCTTGCACAGGTCTTGTGTGTGATATCACAGCTGTTGTGAGCTCACATATGCAGTTGCCCTATTGTTTCTGGAAGACACTCTTCCCACGTCGTCACCCAGCCTCTGTTGCTTAAAATCTTTCTTCCTCATCTTCCCTAGTAATTACTGAGTCTTGGGAGGAGGTCTGGTAATATATTTATTTGGGTGGAGCACATGCTACAACACATGTGTAGAAGTCAAAGGACAACTTCCAGGGTCCTTTTCACTTCATGGTGGACATGAAGTTCTTGGATATTAAAGTCAGGTCATCAGTCCTGTTGGCAAGTGCCTTTACATGCTCAGCCATCTCCCAGCCTTTCTTTTTATTCTGTAGTCATAATTATAGATTAGTCACATAGTCAATGCACTTTTTGTTCACCATATGGCTTCTGAAATAATTTTGTAAGCTCTTTGAGAACTTATCTTGACCTTCTTGGTTGTCACTGTTGCCCAAGTGGGTGCTGTCCACGGTGCTGACTCCCTGCCTTGATGATGAAACTAATTGGCTTCAGGTAGAAGGAAGAAGTTCTTAACCCATAGTAACTAACAATCATACATTCATTCAGACATGAGATGAGATAAGAAAAAGGGTCACATAGATGGGTATCTAAATCAAATAAACATATTATCTACCCAGTCCTGCGGAAGGCCATCCATTGGTTCACAAAACACTGGTCTTTTCATGAAGAGAACAGAAAACACTTGTCACCGTAGGCTTCTGCTCTGAGACTAGGTTTTAGATGACAGCTGATATTCACTTCCCAGTCATCCATAAGCCAAACAAACTAGGAAACTAAATGCTTTCTGTTTGTCATGGAACACAAAGCAATAAAAAGGAACACAGTTTTGATAGTTAAACCACAGAGAAGCTGTCTATAGATAAGTACTTGCGTGAAACAAGCTTTAATGAAGATTCAAGGAAAGCTAGACCAGGCTAGTTTAATAGATCATAATTTATTTTACATGGGCATTTTCTGTATGTGTCTGAGAAGAGGGTAAGACCTCTCTTTAACTATTCTGCTTTGCTTTTTGCTGTTTTCAACCTTATCTTATTACTAATTATTTATAAAATGCTAATTAGTAATGAAGTTGGAATCTCTTTTTACACTAATTGGTCACAGGGCATACTATTACAAAAACTGACCTGATGATTCTTCTGCTATCTGATTCTAATTTCAATTATCCAATTATATCTGTTTTGCATCAGATTCTGATATTCATTTTATAGATAATATTCTTACTTACTTTTTGAAAAAAGTGGTATTTATTGCATGTTAAATAGTAGTGAAATATGGAAAGCTTCTTTTCCTCCTACATTTTAAAAAGATTTATTTTTGTGTTTCTAAGTGTAGTCCCCATCAAGGCCAAAAGAGGGCATTGGATCTTCTGGAGCTGGAGTTACAGTCATTTGTGAGCCATAGATGTGGGTGCTGGGAACTGAACTCAGTCCCTTTGCAAGGGCAGTATATGACCTTAACTGCTAAAACACCTTCCCCGCCTCTCCTTTATTTTAATACTGCAATTTAAAGTTACATTAGGAAATTAGGCCCTAAGTGTGTGTGTGTGTGTGTGTGTGTGTGTGTGTGTGTGTGTGTGTGTGTGTATTGCATGTCCTTATATTCTATATTCTGGATTATTCTTCATTGTCTCATACCAGTCAGAGTAATCAAAATAAGTAAAATCTTATTAAACTTGGGGATATTTTACTGACATTTTGTATTATTGATATACTTGGGATGAATATAGTCTTGAATATTGGCATGAGATGGATAATGAAGAAGGAGCCAGCATGGCAAGTTGGTTTCTGCTGTCATGCCCATACGCCAACAGGGTGGGGAGTGGGTGATCTAGGCCTGGCAGCTCAGAGGAAACATACTTGGTACCACTGTTCTCATCAGACACTTGGCTGGGAGCCTTTGGATGTCACTTGCTTTCCTCCTACTGAAAGATGTCAGCTGAGGAGAGCCTGTTATTAATAATGGGAAGAAAGAGGCAACAGAGGGAGAAGTGGTGCCTCTGAAGTGCCTCCATGCTACTTCAGGTTCTTTCCCTGCAGGGGCTTCAAGGCTTGCAGTCATCTAGCCAGGCTGATGTCATTCAGGGGACCAGCACCCCATGCCAACTCCTCTTACAAGGGAGCATTAACTGAAAGAATGACAGAATTTCCATGGACTTTGAATAACTGTGGACCAATTCACTCCATCCCCTGTTTACTTTATTCTCTGGTTTTGTTTGAGGACTGGTATGATTTTATAGCCAAACTAAAATGCATGTGCATATATGCATGTGTGTGTGTGTGTGTATGTGTGTGTGAATGTGCATGTCTGTGAATCTATGTGTGCATGTTTGCATGCTTCTGTGTGTGCATGCCTTAGTGTGTGTGTGTGTTTGTGTGTGTGTACTTCATTTTGTCTTTCTGTATATGTACCTATAGGTAAATGTTCCTGTGTGTGATTGTGCATGTCTATGCATCTATGTGTGTATGTTTGCATGCTTTTTTGTGTGTGCATGCCCCTGTGTGTGCATATATGTGTACATGCTTCTGTGTGTGCTTGTGTATGCATGTGTACATGCCTTTTTGTATATGCATTTGTGTATGTGGGTAGCTAAACTCAGTGAACTTTATCCAAGGAAGGCAAGGCCAGGGCAGTCGTTGCTGGGTATTTATAAAGTTGGGACTTTAAGAAGTGCTCCGTTCACATCCTAGCATATCTGTGCAGCCCATTCCCATCTATAAGGTCCTTTCTCTTTGCTCCCTATACTAGATAAAGTTACTAAGGGGAGAGCTAATTATCTCCCATCTTAAAACAAGATAGAAAATGAGTGAGGAAGCACTTCTGGCCTGGGTGTCCTGGCTGTTTGGCAGTACAGTCAGTCAGCAGAGTGGACTCTTACCTGTAAACACAGAGCTCACTCCCTACTCCCAGATTCTCTGACTGATATTGTCAGTTTGCTTTGTATCTTAGCTTTTTATTTTGAATGCACCAAATAGCTGTGGCATCTGGCTTATCTTGGAGTGAAAAGAAAATGTTCCCATGAAGTTGTGCTAACAATACTGCTGGCATTCAGCTTGTCATCCCAGACGATCTCCTTTGAATTGCAGAGTTAGTCAAGAAGAAAAACATGCACAGCTGAGTTCTGGTGATATGTAGTTTCGTGTCCATGATAGTCCATTTCTCACGTAGAAGAACAGTCTTGTTAGCATAGTAAACACACATCTAGTCTTGAGAAGTCTTTTCAGACCTTTTCCATTTATTAATTTTTGGGTGCATGGATGATTCTGTGTGTATTGGCATGCGTGAGTGTGGGCACACATGCGCCATGGCTCATGTGGAAGTCAGAGGACAAGCTTGAGTGTCCATTTTCTCTTTCAACCTTCTTTGGGGCAAGGCCTCTTATTTGTTGTTCATTGTTGCCTTGCTCCAGGGGCTTCTCCTGTCTTCTCCCCATTGTCCAGTAGAGGTACTCTGGGAACACAGGCTGTTCCAATGCATCTGCCTTTATGTGGGTTTTGGGGTCTGCACACAGGTCAAGAGGTTGAGTAGCAAAGTCTTTATCCACTGAAGCATTTCCCCAGCCTCCTCAGAACTTCTTTGGCAATGTCGTTTATCTTAATTGATTCTGACTTTCACCCTGTATATTTTTTCAGAATATTCCTCCATATTCTGCACTGTCAGGTTCCCAGTCCTTGGCATTTGGTACGTCAGGCTTGACAGGTGGCAACACTTGATTACTAATTTGTGAAGAGAGATGGTTAAACCAATTTGGCAGATATAAAAACCGAGGCTCGCTAAGTAGATATTGGAATTTCACCACTGTGGACCTTCTGTTTGTCATGAGGCCACCACACTAAAGTTGGCCTCAGGCAAAAGGATATTATCTATACTTCTTTATTTCTTCTGTATCATCTGAAGAGCATACCTGTAGTGCGTTCTCATCCGGGATTGTTGCGTTTTCCTCAATAGCTGCTGAGGCAGTCAGAGTGTGTCTGCAATTCCACCACTGGCTAAACATTTCTAGTTATTTCTTCCATTGTTTCCAGGTAAAGTCTTGAAAGGAAGAACATGATAAGAGGAAGAAGATTTTACGCTGAATGTGTGTGTGTGTGTGTGTGTGTGTGTGTGTGTGATATTTGTCTCTGTGTGCATGTTTCAACATTAACGACTTGATACATTCCACAGTACAAATTTTGCCGGCATCGTATCCTTTGCTTTATTCTTCAGAATTCCCTATAATGCATAATTTAATCAAGAGAGAAATTACATATGTAGATGGAATAATTGATTACCTATATACATAGAAGTGACGTGTTTGGGGACCATGAAGGTTAAAACAGAATTTTGCTTGTTTATTTAGTACCAAAACAAATAACAACAACAATAAAAATCTCACAGCTTTTCTACAGCACTCCTTTGCCTCAGGCAAGATATTTTCAAGGAGTCTTAACAAGATGGCTTATATTTTTTTAATATAAGCAATAAAGCAACTATAAAGAACACTGCTGTTCTGATGGGAGGACAGATGGATTTGCCCTTTTCCCTGAGCTGGCACCTCCCTGCTCCTCCACAGCATCCAAGTGATGGGAAAGCCTCATTAGCCAATTATCTTTAAGAGGTGGGACCAAGTTAGGGTGTGGTCTTCTGGGACCCGGAGAAAACTGGCTCTCGACCCAGGTCCCCTCTCTCTGTGGTTCCCTCGGGGCACAGCTGAGCTTGGATTTCTCGTTCCTGTTATGTGAGTTTTCTCATTATAATAAATAAAAATATAATTATTTTATCTTTTAGCCAGCCTGGTTATTTCCCGAATCAAGTTAACTTCTACTCCCAAAGACCTGGATCTTCTGTGTGCTCCTTTCTAGCTGTGCTAGGATGAATCCAGGGCTGCAGAATTCAACCCTACTAAGCAGGAAGAGACAGAAAGGACACTTTTCCAATGAAGCTCAAGTTGCAGAAGCACTGAGCCCAGGCACTGAAGCCCAGAGCAATTATTTCTGCAAACCATTCCACCCACACCTTCCTTTGGGCAGGTCTCAGTCAGTGCTGGGGGAAATGAGTCAGAAACAAGTCTCTGACTTTTCCAGGATCTGTCATTGTCTTCTTTTTTGGACATTTCCTTGGAGGCCTGCAGGGCTTACTGAATTCTGTACATTTTGACCATCTTTGGCGTGTACAAACAGCTCTAAAACTCTTTCCGGAAATGAACACATGGCAGTGCTCATGTCGTAGGATTGGGCTGTACTTCAGGTAGAAGGATTTTGACCTTTGCAGGCTCTCAGGGAAGACAGTGTGGCAGTGTGGCAATGGAAAGAGACTGCAGCTAGAAATCTGGGCACTGGGTTCTGTGCAGCCACTAATGGTTACATCCCTTCTCTTCATAGATCATTAATATCACAGCCTGTAGGAGGTTTCTTATCCTGAGCACTCCACTCACATCTGTAAGTCATAATAGTTAATTATGATGATTTAATAATTCACAGTGTATTCTGGTGTAGGAGGATCTTCTTTCTATGTGTTGCTTTCATTGGTTAAATAAAGAGACTGCCTTGGCCTTTTGATAGGACAGCAGCTTAGATAGGTGGAGTAGACAGAACAGAATGCTGGGAGAAAGAAGGCAGAGAAAGAGAGAGCTGCCATGGAGCCAGATGCCAGGTCAGACATGCTGAATCTCTCCCGGTAAGCCACAGTCATGTGGTGACATACAGATTATTAGAAATGGGTTAATCAAGATGTGAGAGTTAGCCAAAAAGAGGCTAGAGCTAATGAGCTAGGCAGTAATTTAATTAATACAGATCTCCATGTGATTATTTCGGGCGTAAGCTAGCCAGGAGCTGGGTGGCCAGGACACAGCCCACTGCTGCTCTTATGACAACAGTATTCTAAAGAAGGTAAAAGATTCCATCCTCCAGGGTAGTTCCTTAAACTCAGGAAGTAAATAGCTTGATAGCTTTAGGAAGTCCCTGAAACTGACCATTACCCCTCAAGTGTATATGAGCAATAAGGACATCAAAGAGACACTTGCAGACAAACTGAGCCACCTACTGAGTCAGTTATCAGCTGAGCTGCCTGGAGGAGGTTCGGACTGCATGAATTGCCTGGAAAGGACACTTTCTAACCTGTCAGATGCCTGCAGGCTGTGCAGTGTGCTCCAGATTTCCAGTTATCATGAGCTGATACGTGTGTGTGTGTGTGTGTGTGTGTGTGTGTGTGTGTGTGTGTGTTGGGGGGGCTTCAGTGATGCAGCAGTCTCTGAGCCATTTCTGTTCCTGTAAGTAAGCCTTCATTTATATGCTTATGAGTAACTCCAATAAATCATTGGTTCACCAAATTGGAGTTTGGGCTTTTATTCTTTATCTGGGGTGGGTAGGCATTTGCTCACAATATTCCCAGAAATAGTGTCACACGAACGAAGGATACAGAGATGACCCCATGCAGGGTCTTTGTTAAAAACAGACAAACAAAAATGGCAGGTGGCAGGTGGTATTTTATTCCCTGATTACTCAGCCACAAAGGAAGGAATAGGAGGACCTGTGCTCAGGTCTGCAGCATATATTTTTGTATTGTGGCAGCACACCTTGCCATTTTTATCTGTTGGCTGCAGCCAACTTTGAAAGATCTCAAGATATACTGCTTAGCTCTTGCTACTCTGAGTGTTCAGTGTTATTGTTATGGAGTGTGCGTCGGGAGTGGGAGGAGTTCTTAATTCCTAATACAGGCCAAATCCCTTCCTTTGCTACCAAGAACAATTGTTCAGTCTTTGGAACTAGGCTGTATGATCTCCGGTTCCACTTGGAAACACCAATGTTGTTTTGAAAGAATCCCCTGGATCTCCATCTTTGGGCCGAGTAGGCCAATTCAGGCTAATCCCTCTGCACGTGGCAAACATGACACTAAGATTCTTGAAGGGGGAGCCTCAAAAAGTAAGAGATGGAGGGAAGCTTCTAGAAGGGCAGAACACATCTAAGTCAGGCTTTGCAAAGCATGGTGACTGAACCAAAGTCACAGCCAGAGAAAGGGAGTGGAAGTCAGAGCTCAAGATGGCATTGGCATTGGCATTATGAATTCAAAGACAGCCTGGGCTGTTTAAAACAAAACTAAACTAAACCAAAGAAGTGTGTGTGTGTGTGTGTGTGTGTGTGTGTGTGTGTGTGTGCATGCGTGTGTGTGCACGCGTGCATACACACACACACAATACAAACTTGGTTTTGTCTCATACAGAAGTTGAAATTGTGAAAAAAATACGTTGCCTGGGAGAAAAAGGATTCTCAACTTGAGTTCTTAGAAAGGATGCAGTCCACTGATGCCTGTGCTTAGAAACTTGCCCAATTGGGTGGGGGCGACAGAAGGGAGGAAATGACTTGGAAGGAGGAGAGCAATGATGCAGTGGAGTCCAAACTTCTTAAAGGTCCCGAGTGATCTGGCTGTTCTGCAACTGGCTAACTAAGCCAAGAGGAGATGCAGACAATAGCTGTAGGGGAGAAGCACAGCTGTCCAGCTCCCCTGCTGCTCCTCACAGCCACACCAGGGATGTGGGCCTTCTGGAATGCCACCGGAAAGCTTCTGGCCCCTCCATGCAGCCTCCCAGGAGCTGCAGCCTAGGAGAGAACTGGGTCCATTCTGTATGAAAAGAACCCCTGCCTTAGGATCTCTACCATTCAATGACTAATTTCCTAACAAGTTATTAAGCCGTGCTCAATATAGGTTAAAATATTATGTTAACATCTAAGTTCCCAGAGAGAGTGCCGAGCAGAATATTTTCAGAGGGTTTTTCTAATAAAGGCTGGCATTGTGATTTGTCCGTGGATTGTTACTGCTTCCCCCACCAAATTGAAAAAAAAATAGCAACAACAAAAAACAACTTTAAGACTATTGAGAAGTTCGTGTTATGTGAATTGATTTATAATAGACCAAACCACACACAATAAACCAGTAATTGAATCTATCACGTCCTGAGTATCCGTTTTCACTCTGCCTCCTGGCTGGGCGTATGATGTTGCCTTAAGATTTTAAATGAATGATAAAATGCTTAAAGTGGCCTAATATAATAATCGGGCAGTAACAGGAGCAGGCTCACCTCTCCAGCACCTACTATTCTCTGTAAGGGGAAGAATGGTTTTTTTGTGATTAATGATATTTGGGGTAAATATTACAGCTATCATTAGGCAATTTTTTTAAATATAGAAGTTACTCTCTACTCTCCGAATACCAGAAATCTGGGCCTTGTAGTTGCTGCTCTGTCCTTCATAGTTTGTGTGTGTGATCTGTGGTATTTCCAGTAGCAGTGGTCCCTAAAGACTCATGTGTTTGAGTGTTTGGCCCCTAGGGAGTGGCACTATTAGGAGGTGTGGCCTTGTTGGAGGAAGTGTGTCACTGTGGGGCAGGCTTTGAGGTCCCAGAGGCCCAAGCATAGGCTCAGCGCTTCACAGTTCCTTTCCCACTGCCTGTGCATCCAGATAGAGAACTCTCAGCTCCTTCTTCAGCACCATGTCTGCCTGCATGCTACCATGCTTCTTGCCATGACAGTAATGGACTAAACCTCTGAAATTGTAAGCCAGCCCTAATAAATGTTTATAAGACTTGCCATGGTCATGATTGTGGCATCTCTCCACAGCAGTAAAACCCTAAGACTTGGTCTAATATGAAAGCAGAAGTGGGACTGACGGGGGTGTGAGTGGGACTGGGGAGGAGACCACGGGGAGCCCAGGAGAGAGTGTTGTCAAGGTGCATGGCACACTTGAGTGAGAATGTTGGGAAACTTACCACTGTGGTCAATGCCTGCCCATTCATAAAACTATATTAAAATTGATAATGCTCTGTGAAGGGCTATACTCATTTTTAAAAATCAGCATACAATGCAGTGGGCTTCATGATGGTCTTTTCACACTTTGTTTTGGCTAAGCCTTTCACCTCCCCGCCTACACCGCCTTTTCCTCCTGGTCTACTTCCTCCGCCTTTACTCCTATCCCTTTCACAGCACATGCATTTTATTACTCTCCTTTCCAGTCTTTAAACTCCCCCTTTATCCTTCTCATGGTCTCATACCCCTTTCTCCATCCCCCACAAACACACATATATACAAATTAAAACCGAGGCTCAGTATGTAAGGAAGTTCAGGAGTTGTCTTTCTGACACAGGTTGACTTCACCTTACATAGTGACTTCCAGCTCCACCCATTTCTCTGAAAATGTCCTCACTTTATTCTTCTTTATGGTAGAACTAATTCCCACTGTGGACATGTACCACATCTCTTGTTTGTATTGTGGAGACAGGGTTTTTCTATGTAGCCCTGGCTGACGTGTAATTTGTTCTATATAAGGCTGCCCTCAACTCACAGGGCTCCACCTGCCTCTACCTCCTGAGTACTGGCATTCAAGGCTTCTGACTCCATGCCCAGCTCCTCCTCCTCTTCTTCTTCTTGTTCTTTTTCTTCTCATTCTCTTTTTTTTTTACCCAATTCACCTGTAGAAGGAGATCTATCTAGAGTAACAATACACAAAGATGAACAAAAACGTCTACAGTAGGATTAGAATCGTTTGAGTCAAAGAAAGAATTCTGAGGATGACTTTACCAAATCAACTCACAGTGTGGGGCCCTCGTCTCTCAGAGTGTGCACCCCTGCCTTTGAACTGTGTGATGAAGTCATGCCAATGATTTAATGCCAATGATCTACTCAGATTTTTCTCTAAGAGAACTGAAAGTGAGGGCAAGTAGACAGAATGACGTCTCTCTACTGGAGAGGTCTCACAGTGCAATGAATTTTGCATAGGATGATATTTAAATGATTATGTGCTCTTTAATAGGATCATAACAATAACTAGTGATATTCAATTCACTGTAATTTCTGCTAGTGAGTCCCAGTGGTTACAGAGCAGGAAGAATTTCTAGCACACTGCTTGTGAGCATTCACCTTACGTGCTCCTGTTTCATTCTCATGATAGTCCTCTTTCTAACTTCTCTGTTTGATGGCGAGAGGAGCAGCTTCAGAGAGCCAGCCGCTGATCAATGGCCTAATTAAAAGAATGGTGTTAAGATTCATCCCTTTGGCAATCCGTGTCCAGTGTATTAGCTCTGACTCATTTACTCGTCTAGTATTTCTTAGCTGTTTATATGTGGCTTTAACTCTTAGCAGTACTCTGTGTGAAATTACGATGCCCACCAATAATAGTAGAAGTATGAAACAATGAAAGAAAAAAAGAAAAGAAAGAGATCAAAGAAACTAAAGCTGCCAGAGCATCTAAGGCCCTGTGGTGGTTTGGATGAGAATGGTTCCCATAAGCTCATATGTTTGAATATCTACTCACCATTTAGTGGAATTATTTGAGAAGGATTAGGAGGTATGGTCTTGTTGGAGTGGATGTGTCACTGTGTGTAGGGTTTGAGGTTTCAAAATATTCAGCAAGTTCTGGTGTAGCTTTCTCTCGGCCTCCTGTTTGCATATCCAGATGCAAGAGCTCAAACATTTCTATAGCCATGCTTTTGCTGTGCCATAAGGCACTCTAACCCTCTGAAACTATAAGTCCAATTAAGTGCTTTCTTTTATAGGTTGCCTTGGTCACGACGTTTTATCACAGCAATAGAAAAATAACTAAGACAGACTTTGACTAGTATAGGAGCTAGAGATATGAATATGGCATTGTGTTTGAGGTATTGGTCAATTTGAAACTGCACCCAGAAGACTGAAACCTTAAGCAAGTCTTTGAGTGGCTTCACATCATTTGAAGTTCCAAGTCTATAGTGAGTCCAGGCTTTCACTGGTGACCTCACCTTGGCAGGGAGTGTGACCTGGACACGGAAGACTTTGGCCTTCCTCTAAATCAACCAGTACACAATTAATTTACATGACTTGACAGTACTTGAACTTCCTTCCTGGAAACAAAAGCAAATCTGTAAAAGGCAGAGGGCATCACCCATAACCTCAAGAGATTTCTAAGATACAGAAAAACAAAAACAACTGAACTCAAAGATAGATCGAGTGTTCTCTGTGTCACTTATCTCTGTGACTTTCGGGGCTCATCCCTCCTCTCTCATTCGCAAGCTGTTATGCTTGCATGCATATATTTGTGTGCGTATAACTGCAGAATCAGAGGCAAAATTACCTGGCCTGTCATGTCATATAACAGAACAAATAATGTCAGAAACGTAACAAGGCAGATAGGATAACTTATGGCGATTCAACAGCACAGTGGTGGCCATGGGATTGAGCCCTCGGATTTTCCTATGATCTCAGGAGGTGTCTGCTCAGCATTAATTTGCGCACACAAATGCTAACGCTATAGAACACCCTGGAACGAAACCTTAGGAAGGAGCTATCACATAATCAGTGAGCTAGGAAAACACAGGAGCGTGTGTTTCCTTTGAAATGAATAGGCATAAGTATAACTGGGTAAGAGGATAGATGGACGGGCTTCTGTTGTAATCATCCCATATTTGTATTCATGAAGCAGAACTGCATGCTCTTTCATCTCAAAATTGAGATTTATATGGGGAAAGAGAGGGCTACAGTGGGTTGCTCTGCACTGTGTAGTTTGCTTTGTGAGGTCTGCACATTTTCTTCCAGACAGCAATCTTAATGTTTCATATTTTGAGGATGCTGCAAAGAGCAAAATGAGACAGCTTGGAATATCAGATGAACAAAAGCACTGGAGTTCCATAAGGGACTTGGGAATCTTAAAGTCCACGTCTAAAACAGAGGATTAGACATTTACTTCTGGTTTCAAAAAGTTTAAGGTTGTGCATAGACAGGAATGAAAAGGACTTCTATCAACTCAGCAGGCTTACCAGCCTCCCAGTGAATAAACCAGCCTTCTTTTAGACTGATTAGGCACTTGCAGTAATTTATGGCACAATATGGAAAAAATGTTTTTAAAAGCAGAGCTCAAGCTGGATATGGTGGTGGTGGCACACACCTATAATTTCAAACATTGACTGTGGCAAAAGGATTGCCATGAATTCCAGGTTAAGTTGGTGATCTGCAGTTTAATAGATGGATGAACACTGGATGGATAGATGACTGAAATAATGAATAGGTAGGTGGATGACTACCTGGACAAATAAATGGAGTGAATGGGTGAAAAGACTGGATGGGTGGATAGATGGATGGATGGATGGATATGCAAGAATGGATGAATGATTGATGGATGGATGGATGGGTAGATGTGCAGGAATGGATGGATGATGGATGGATGGATGGATGGATAGATGGATGGTGGATGGATAAATGGATGCAAGGATGAATGGATAGATGGATATATGGATGGATATGTAGATGTATTAATGCATGCATGCATAGATAGACTGATAAATGAATTTATGTATGCATGTGTGGATCTGGTCTGTTCCCTCTGACTGAAAACAATGTAAAGGTAGCCTGAGGTCCTGGTCCCTCCTCACACTTCCTGGAGCATCTTCCTTTCTGTTCAGTAAGTACATGCTGCCTGTTGTTATGATTTTTACCCCTTGTCCTCTGAGAACACTCATCACACTCGAATTATTTTGTTTATTTTTTCTCCTGTTCATGTGTTTGTGCATATGGTATGCAATCATGTGTATATATGTGTTCATGTGTACAATCACATGCATGTGTGCATCCATTTAGATAAAATACATGCCAAGAAACTTTCTCAATTACCTTCCAACCTCCATTTTTCTCTGAATCAAAACCAGAACTTGCCAACTCAACCAGTCTTATTAGCCAGCTCAATTCAGGGATCTCATGATTCCACCTTTCTGGAGTCAGCACATGGCATTGGTTTTAATTCTTTTTAAGAAGGCAAAATATGTACTCAGAAAAAGATGTAGATATTTCTAAAAGGATTTATGTTTATTATTTTTAACTATGTGTGTGAGTATGTCTGCATGTGCAACATGAGAGGGTGTGTCTGTGGAGGCCACTGGTGTTGAAGCCCCAGAAGCTGGAGTTACAGACAGTTGTGTCCTCTGTAAGAGTAAGATCTTAACTGTCCAGGCCGAGGGCACAGTTCTCTAATGGGCAGGATCCTGATTTTGTGCAAGCTAACAAACACTCACGAACCCAGTACTCAACTCAGGTTGGAGAACAGGACTAGGCATCCCCAAGAATCCTTAAGCTTGTCTCAGTCACTACCCTTATCCTAAACCAAGCCTTCAATCTTAAAAGTTTTAAATTTTGTCTGTTTTGAACTTTGTACACACACAGAAGCACATGGTGTATTCTTCTGTGTCTGGCTTGTTTTATACAATATTGTGTTTGTGAAACTCATCCCGATGCTGAGTATGATAGGAGCTGTTTCATTCTCCCTTCTGGATACCATCCATTGTACGAATACATCTGATGTGTTTATCCATTCTACTCCTGAGAAGAGCCACACATTTGCTTTCATCCTCATTTCTGTCTTCTGGGATTAGTGCTATTTTGGATACACTTGTGCACCCTTTGGTGTACATTGTTAAGCTTTTTGTTGAGTATATATATTTAGTACAGTGTATCATATGCACTTTTTACTTTAAATATATATTACCCAAGAGTTCTCCTAAGCAGTGGAAACAGCAGCATGCGAGAACTCCAACTGCTCCACAGCCCTGCCAGCACTTGCTATTTTCATTTTAGCTTTCCTGATAGATATGAGATGGGATCTCATTTGTGTTTCCAATTTGCATCTTTTTATCAGATAATGACACTGAGATACTTTCCATAAGCTTATGGGTCATTTGAATGTAGCCCTTGATGAAGTTTCTTTGGCCTATTTTCTGCTTTTCTCTGGAGTTTTGGGAATTTTAAAATGCTCTGGTTGTAAGTCCTAGTTGGACAAGTGTATTACAAACACATTCCATCACATATTGCTTCATGCTTCTTATGCCATGATGGGTTTGTTTTTATTTTTATGTTTTTTAAAAAAGCATTATTTATTTTTATTGTGCCAGATATTTTTTATGTCTACTCCATAAAAGCTAGAGTTATTTGAAAGGAGAGAACCTCAATTGAGAAAAATCCATCCATAAAATCTGGCTGTAAGGCATTTCTTAACTAGAGATTGACTTGAAAGGTCTCAAACCACTGTGAGTGGAGCCACCCCTAGGCTTGTGTTCCTGGGTTCTATAAGAAAGCAGGCTGAGCAAGCCATGGAGAGCAAGCCAGTTGGCAGCTCTCCTCCATGGCATTTGTATCAGTTCTTGCCTCCAGGCTCCTGCGCTGCTTGAGTTCCTGCATCTGGCTTACTTCAGTGACAAACAGTGATTTGGAAGCATAAGACAAATAGACCCTTTCCTCCTCAAGATGCTTTATCGTGGTGTTTCAATACAGCAATAGAAATACTAACTAGGTATTGTAGGAGCCCACTTGTTCTTTTCCCAGCCACCCAGACACACAGAAACTATATTAATTAAAACACTGATTGGTCTATTAGCTCTAGCTTCTTATCGGCTAGCCCTTGCATGTTAATTTAACCAATTTCTATTAATCTGTATATCACCACATGACTGAGGCTTATCGGCAAAGTTTCAGCATGTCTGTCTCTGGCAGCAGCTCCATGGCTGCTCATTGACTCTGCCTTCTTTCTCCCAGCTTTCAGTTTAGTTTTCCCTGCCTACCTCTATTCTGCCCTGTGTGGTCCTAAGACAGTTTATTAACCAATGGTATTCACAGCACACAGAGGGGAATACCACATCAATTAGGACATTTATTTCATGCATGTGAGTGTTTTGCCTGCATGTATGAATATTAACTTTGAACATGTAGTGTTCATGGAGACCAGAAGAGAGAGATGGATCCCCTGGAACTGGAGTTACAGATAGTTGTGGGCTGCCATGCCATATTGGCACCAAACCTTTTCTCCAGGGTATTAATTTTATGACTGTAATGAGGAAACTTCTGGAACATTTTCTAGGTTCACTGCTTGGTCCTTTGATGCTATCTTTGTGTGGACAGAGTTTGCTCATTGCTCCACATTGAGTTAATGATGCAGAATAAACTTTCTAACTAGATTTTATAAAAGGACAGTTCTGGCTGCTATTATACTTTCAAATTTCCTTATTGTCTGGAAGCAGCCTAGAAAGTGCCTTTCTTTCAAATGTACATATACAAATAGGCAAATACCCAAATGTGTCAGCACAGTTGATTAAAATTTTGAAAATGAACAAATTCAAGTTACTACTCTGACAGAGACAGAGCAAATTAACAATATTTCAATACCACAAACACTTTGACTGCCATGATCTATTATCAATAGTTTATTTTTAAGATTATACTATTAATGTCAGCTATTCTTGTTACTTTCTATATTATTACTTGGTACATAGCTTTCCTATGTCTGATATCATATTTTTTTCTAGATGAGAAATTCACATCTATCCATGTCTGTCTACTGGAGTTCATATGTATTCATGTGGATAATCTTACTTGGCTCCAACACTTGGTCATGGTGCCCATAGGTTTGCATCTCCTTTTCTAGTGGTTCTCTGCCTTCATTTCTAGGTCTCAAGATTCCTTTGACTTCCTTGGTTCATGTCCTTTTGGGTTCACTGTGCTCTGCCTGGGCCTTTCATGCTGAAGTTCATAAGCTCTCCTTGGATCCCTTCATAATCCTCACCCTGCTGGGGCTTAGTCAGAGGAACAGACCAGCTCCCTAGAGACAAAAATCCAGAAGAGGAAGAGTTAGCTGTGGAGCTTCCACCATTATCAAAAGGAGAGTTCAATGAAAGTCATCAATACACAGGACCTCTTGATGGAAATGGGGTGAGGCTCACACTTCCGCCCACCAGGAGTTAGAATGCTGACCCCCTAAACCTCCATAGCTTCACAAATCTCTTAATAGAACTTCATAACTGCACATCTGCAAGTCAAGTGGATGGCTTCCTCCACACATCCTGAGAGTCACACTCAGCAGGTCTGTAACTGACAGCCCAGCTCTAGCCTACCTTCCCAGGCAGGGTGTCTCTTCGGGTCAAGACATCCTTGCCATCACTTCCTCTATATTTTGTTTGGTCAATACCCTGTACAGACGTGACAACTTCTCACTTGCCTTTCACCAGGTTTGGTTTCTCTCTGTTCCTGTCTCTCTGCCTCTGATTCCCTCTGTCTGTCTTCTTTCTCTGTCTCCTCTTCACCTCTCTCTGTGTGTCATAGGGTGCTTTTTATTAAACTATGATAATTTAGTAAGGTGTACATTGTAAATTCTTAGGAAAGTGCCTGCCATACAGTAACTTCAGTAAAAGGAAGTCTTTGCTATGGTTTGGTGTAATGTCTCCCTAAATACATGTGTTAAAGGCTGGGTATCTGTGTTAGCATTCCTGAGAGATAACAGAACCCTTGAGAGGCAGGTTCTTATGCTGAGGGTATTCCCCAGAAGGACGGTAGGACTTTACTCTCTTTCTCTTTCTTCGCTTTTTGATTATCCTATTGATGGTTTCCTCTCTTGTAAATCCTTATCGTGCCATGCTGTCCCATTAGAGGGCCAGGACATTGGGATCCCCCAATCTTGGACTAGAACATATAGAACTGTGGGCCAGGATAGTTCTCCCTTTCTATGTCAATCATCTCAGGTCCTTTGTTACAGTAATAGAAAGTAAATGACAATGTTAATATTCATGACTTGACTTTGAACAAGAAGAAACATTTGATTCCAAGATCTGTGCAATGCTCCCCCAATTAGTCTGAATTTTTCACTATAAAACCATGACTTAAGAACAGAGGGAGCATGCAACCAGAAGTCACATCTATTACTCAATCCTTAGGCTGAGCTTCTACATGCTCAATAGATCAGTCGGTAATATCATCATAATCCCCAAAGAAAATAAATGGGCTTTTGTTGTTGTTTTGGTATTTTTTGAGACTATCACACATGAATAATGAATTTACAGCAATCCAAACCCTTTCTTCTTTCCTCTGCAATTCCTCTTGTGTCCATTCCTCCTCTAATTCATGACCTCTTCTTTTAAAATTATTACCATGAGATGTATAAATATATTTATATATGAAGATGCACAAATATATGTAATCTGCGGAGTCCACTTAGTGTTGCTGATGCGTATATGTGTTTAGGAATGACCACTTGAGATTGGATACCCTCCCAGGGACCTCATCCCTGGAAATGGTTGATCCTCCCTGTCTCATAAGTCATTAATTGCCTACAGCTCTTCATCTAGGGATGAAGATTGTGAGATCCCCCAATCCACATTAGCATTAGCATTGTCCAGGTCTTGTTTGGTGACCACATTTTTAGGAGTTCATGAATACATATTCCTTGTAATACACAGAGGACACTGTCACTCAGCCTATGTCCTGCTTTTTGGTTCTTGCGATCTTTCTGCCTTCTCTATTGAGATGTTTCCTGTTCCTTCAGAGTAAGGATGATGTTATAGATGTATCAGTTATGGGTGGGCAACCTACAGAAAGTTGTGGATTTCTGTGATGATATATGTGCTGCAAAAGAAGCTTACGAAGTGTGAGAGATACACTTACCTAGGGGTATAAGGGTGGGTATTAGAATTCAGTTTTGAATCATAATTGCTTAGGGAAGCAGGAGTAGGTTCTCCTCTGGGGTCCATGACTATTTCACCAGCCGTAGGTAGTTGCCTAGGTTTAGAGTAACACCCATGAATACCCCCTCCCACTTTGAGCAGGCCCTAAGTTCAAATATGATAAAAGTACCTCTA
This sequence comes from Myodes glareolus, assembly GCF_982192425.1. NCBI lineage: Eukaryota > Metazoa > Chordata > Mammalia > Rodentia > Cricetidae > Myodes > Myodes glareolus. The sequence continues at coordinate 67,811,282 of NC_142034.1, forward strand.
TTGAACTTTTAGAGATATTGTGCTATCTGGTTATTGTTGTGATTCATAGATTATACCTAGATAGGACTGTTGATAGCCTTCCTCCACTGGCAGCTTGCATTGTACCTCCAGACACTATGAGAGTTAGTTCTCAGGGAGGAGACCTCTAGGTTGGTTCTAGCCCAGTTCTCCCAAGCCCTCTGTCTATAGTGCATAGAATAGAGTCTTACCTTCAAGTTCTGGGAGGCAACCAAAAACACCAACAATTGCTTGTATAGTTAAGGTAGTCTCTTGGACTCCTTGATCTGGCACTGGGCTTTGTGTTAGTCCGTGACTCTTGGAGTATGTTCTAACCTCAAGCCGCATATGCTTGATAGTTTATGTCATAAACTTGACATAAGCTAAAGACTAAAGCCATCTGAGCGGAGAGAAGTACAACTGAGAAAATCCATAAGCTCCAGAGGTGGGGCATTTTCTTAATTAGTGATTAATGTGAGAGGGTGCAGCACGTCGTAAATAGTATGATCCCTGGACTGGTGGTTCTATAGGAAAGCAGACTGAACACGGCATGGGGATCAAACCAGTAAACAGCCCCCCCCAAGGCCAATGCAATAGCTCCAGCCTCCATGTTCCTGTCCTGAGTTTCATTGATGATGAAGAGTGCCACGGAAGTGTGAACCAAATAACCCCTCCCCAACTTGGGTTTTGGTCATGTGTTATGTTGTGGCAATAAACCCTAACTAAGATACGGCATATTTTCACTTAAACTATGTATGTGTGTCTTATATATGTGCTTATATGTTATATATGTATTTTCAAGTAAACATAAGAAAATGTGTGACTTCAATAAGCTTCGAGCACTGGCTTTAGATGTCTAATTCACAACTGGAGAAACTGAGGACTGACTTTTCCTGAATGAACTTTACCCCCTACCTCAGTTTCCTAGAATGGACCCAGTTTCCAAGAATGGACCCAGTTTCCAAAGAACTAATGCAATTATATTACTAATTTCATAAAATATAATTATAATATATATATAATTATATATATAATTATATATATATAACTAATTATAGCACATTTTCATTTACTTCATTTTAGTTTCCTTTTAGTTTAGATACCAACTGTGGAAGTGATCTTTGGAAAGAATGGATACTTAATTAATAACAAGTCCCCTTCTCCATCTTGCCTAGGATAACTGTGAAATAATGAATTTCTGAATCCCAGAAGTCCAGTGAAAAGAGGATAAAAAATTTTCATCAGCTTCAGCCACACACTGACAACTTTGGTTTAGGAGTTGGCAACGAATGTCTTTTCCTTCTTTGGATCCCCTCAGCTTGCTTTCTGGACTCTCGTCAGGAGGCGGGCTTGGGACTCGTCTCCGTGCCCGTTAATTAGCACATATGCAGGCTGTCTTTGCTGGAAAGGCACAGTCAAGTCAGAGCAAACCATGTCCCAGGAAAAGAAATAGAAACCGAAAGCCCTGCTTCCTCCGGGTGGAAAGGGTCTCCGCACACGCTCCGTTTTCTGCTTTGTCCTCTCCAGAGCTGGGATTAGACTCCTTCCATCTCCAGCCAGCGTCCTCCCTTCCTGACCTATAATGAGCCATCATCCACAGCGCCAGCAGGAGTGCCTTGTGCTTTCCTTTATTGTAATCCTGTTTTAGTTTGCAGAGCTCAGCTACTGAGCTTCAAAAAAGGCCTTCAGAAAGAACCAGGGGCTAATTACAGGGAGGCTCCTTCCTGTCTTTTCTTTCTTGTGCTAGTACCCCTGGTAGGGCGGCAGAGTGAGGCATGGGGTACCACATTCCAACCCCAACCTCCAAGTACGTGGGGTTATGAAAGTTGAGCAGCGGTGGGCAGTCCTTCCCACAGGACCCACAACCCTCCATCTCTGGGAAGACGACTTGGTTCTCGGCACCCAGATCGTCCTTTTGGTCTTCTGATCACATCTTGCTTTCGCACTGAACTGTGCAATAGAAGTTCCTGTCTTTATGTTTTCACATGTAAAAGGCCTCTTTCTTTAGGCAGACATTAAGCTCTGGATACCAGGAATAGAACAGATATTTTAGCAGATCTTATAATTCTCAGAACGGTACTGGGCCTAGGGTATTAATTTTGTGTTTTCAGGGATCAGGGAAGCAGTTAAACTGCCCTTCTTTGGATACTCCTCTTGGCCTGAGGGTTCCTTGGAGTCACTGCCTTGCCTCAGTTTCCCAGTGATTAAAATGGGCCAATGATAATACCTATCTCACAGTTTTTTTCTTTTCTTTTGTTTATTTGTTTTGCTTTGATTTTTTTCAAAGTTTATTAAATTATGAAAGTTTTCATTTCCGCCCCTCCTCCCAACACCCTCCCAATCCCCCTCCCCCTCCTCCTCCCTCTTCATCCCTAAGAGCAGTCAGGGCTTCCAGCCCTGTGGGAAGTTCAAGTTCCTCCCCACTCCTTCCAGGTCCCTGAAGGTGAGTATCCGAACAGACTGGATCCCAAAAATCCAGTATATGCAGAGGAAACAAGTCCCAGTGTCATTGTCAGTGGCTTTTTAAGTCAGGGTTTGGAGTCTTTCCTGAAACTCACTATGTAGACCAGGCTGGCCTCGAACTCATAGAGATCCACCTGTCTCTGCCTCCTGGGTGCTGGGATTAAAGGTGTGCGTCACCATCACCCGGCTCACAGTTTTTACATTAAGAATTGACGTCATTCATATAAATCTTAGTACAGTGTCTAACATAGGCTAAATACCCAAAAAGGTTGTATATATTAATTATTATATAAAGATACATGTCTGAGAGGGTGATCTTGCAGCTCTGTTGGTAGCATGCTATCCTAACATGGGTGAACTATCCTCTCTTGGATCCCTAGCATAAACTAGGTGTGGTGGCATATACCTTTGACCCCCAACTTTATGGAGGTGAAAGCAGGAAGATTGGAAGTTCAAGGTAATCCTGGACTACATAAGGCGTTTAAGGCCAGTCTGTGCTGGAAACCTTGTCTCAAAAAGAAATAATAAGTCTTAATACATTAAAGAAAGTGGAAAATATTGTGATTTCCCCAGGAATAAAATTATGATGTTATTCTCAGTCAAATTATCCAAAGTCCAGCTGTGATGGGAGAGCAAAGACTAGAGACCAGCATCATGATTAATAGACAAATGAAACCAATTTACAGAGAGAACTTGATACCCCTCTGTACCTGGGCTTCCTGTGAGGCATGAGTCAGAAGAGTCAATGCTGTACCAGTGTGAGAGGTGGATAGGATACTGTGTAAATGTTCTGTGAAGGCCCATGCCCCTCATGCCCCTCATGGCCTAGGGCTCTGAGAGTCTTCTCTCTATTCCCTGGTCCTCTCTCATGCCAAGGAGTGCTTTCTAACTATCTCTATTGTAACTGTGCATCTCCGGTCTACTCTATTACCCTTGACACAAGAGCCTGGATATCTCAACAGGTCCCAGGACCCAGATCCATGTCCACACACAATAACTGTACTACTTTCTCTTCCACTTTATCTAGAATAAGAACCTCTTCCTGTTGTTGCTTGCAAGTAGTTCATCTAGCTACCAACAGCCCAGCTTGACTGTAGCAAACATTATGTTCTAAGGTGTTGGGCTCTTACAGGACTCTAGAGTCATTCTGTTCCAACCTAGAAAGTTCTTGCCTTTTATTGACCTCTATCAAAAAAAAAAAGGTCTCATTTAGTTCTGTGGAAAGAGAGAATGCATCAATCTGAACAAGTGTTGGCTTTGCTAGTTTTTGTAGATGAAACTAAATAAATAAATCAAAGCAGGCACGAAAGAAAGAGTGTGTGGGGGTAATACCAACGTGACACAAAAAGTCACCGTGGCAGGGTTTCAAGAGTTTAAATATTGGGGGTTGGGGACTCTGCACAGTGACGCTGAGTAGAAATCAGAGATGCAGGATTCCGAAGCAGGATGGGACATGGTGTGGGGAGTGACTGTACGAAGAACTCTTCTCGTCTAACGCTAGGTATGGTGAGTCATCGCACCAACAGAATTACAGACAAGGTATAATGGCAATTCTCTCCAAACTTCCACTGCTCAGTGACACAGTCATTTAGCTATCCAGAACACATGATGCCACTCCTCATCACTGTGGTCTGTTATTCAAGATTAAAAGCCGCGGGGCTGCATCTGGTGATAACTTTCTTGCCAGCAAACTCAATAGGCACAGGAAACCACGTGGCAGAAGACGGGAAGTGTGTGTATGTATGTGTCTCTTCTGATCTCTCTCATCTTACAGATGGTGGGGATTCCATCTTTCAGAGTTTATTTAACCCAAATCTCTGCTTTAGACATTCTACTTCTAAATAGCACAATTAAATTATGTTTCTATCTATGATTGCATGCTAGGGGTGAGGTTTCAGCATGTGAACATGTGGGAAGATACATCCAGACCACGGTGGTATATAGATGTTTTCCTGATACGAGAATAGAGTACTGAACATACTTAAAACTGAATTGATTATTGAGCATTGATCACAAATAATGACTAAAATAACAGTAAGATTTTGACCATGCTTTAGAAATTGGCATTTGATTTGCCAGCTCAAATCAAGCTTTCTCAGCTTTGGGGTACTGAATGGCAGTTGCTTGTGGGGTGGTTAAGAACATAGACATTATTTCAGATGGGATTGCTCTTGGCGCCGGTGTCTTTATCAGTACAATGGGAAAAATCTTTTCTGAGAAGTATAAGAAGAAAACATGTCTATAATATAGTTATTCATTATTTACTGTTTCTACAAAAAAATCCAAGAAGGCTAACTTTTAATAGAAAGAAGTATTTGTATGTATCTGCGTGTGTATGTGTGCGCATTCATGTGTTCATTTTCATGTGCACACTCATGCAGAAACCAGTGAAAGATGTAGGGTGTCATGTATATTTCTGCTTCTTCTCTTGAAACAGGGTCTTTCACTCAAGATGGGGCTGGTGGCCATTAAGTCCCATCTAGTCCCCTGTCTCTGCACTCTACTCCTTCAACACTGGAGTTAAAGGTTTTTGTGGCCATACCTGTGTTTTTTATCTGGGAGCCGAGGATCTTAACTCAAGTCCTCCCACTTGTACATCTAGCACTCCACCCACTGAGCAGGCTTCCAGACCAGGAAAAGAAGATAATTATTTCATTTTGCAGTTTTACAGATCCAAGGGCATGACACCAAGACCTTGTGGGACCTTGCAGGAGCACGTGGGAACAGAATAATACATCATGTTGCCCAACAGGAAACTAGAAAGAGTCCTGGGTCCTACCAACCCTTTGTTGCTTCCTCCTGACCCAGTGCCCTCCTACCAGGTTCTACTTATCACCTCCCAGTGTCTCCGCACAAAAGACCAACTTTCTAACATGTGACCTCTTGAGGGACACATATGCCACTCGAATCAGAGCACTGTCTAGAGACAATGACCAGAGTTGATGACACATCTAATTTATTTCCGATAATTTTTTCTTTACTGTTAAATCTAGGATATTACCCTGCCAGTATTTGCTGGGTAGGCCATTATATATCCATTATACCTGTTTCTGTTCTAAAGATTCCCATAGCATAACATCTGGCAAGAAAAATACCAATCTTCAAGTTCTAAATTATTTGTCTTGGTCACTTTTTGTTGCTATAACAGAATACCAGAGACTAGATGCTTCATAAAAGAAACTGGTCTATTCAGATTGCAGCCCAGAGGCAAGACCATTTAAGGCCAGGCAGCCATTATCAAGCGATGACCTCCTGATGCTTCTCATGGAAGAAATAGAAGGAAGGAGAAAACATACAAGTGTAAGAGAAAAAAAAAGTCACCTTCCCAGAAAGGGACCCGTTCAGCTGGGAAAAGCACTAGTCCATTCATAAGTGCTCTTCCCCTATTGTCTGTGTGTCTCCTACAGGGCTTGGCTTTGCAGTCTCGCCACACTGAAAAATGAAAGCCACATACAAACACTGGGGTGTGTGCCCAGAATGGCTCTTGGTGTTCTAATAGCCAGTGTCTAATCCAGACCATCACTCCATAGTCTGATATCTGTGCCCCTCTGCAACAGATGCTGCAGACTTCCCACTCCCCAAGGGTCATCTGGAAATGTGACTGCTATCAATGGCCATAGACACATGGCAAATCCAAAATCTGACAGGAACTTCAACTTGTTAAGAAGCCAACTTGGAAAAGTTTAGACTTAAGTCAGAGAAAAAAAAAACCTAAAAACCAAAAAACATGTCCCTGAATCATTTCAAATAAGACTGTCACCAAAGGCAATCACTCACATCTAGAGGGAATGTTGAGTTAAATGAATTGAAAGCTATGCGTGCCAAGGAGGAATACACTGGTAACGGTGAGAGACCCATTTAATGAATACCAGCTATGGTGGATTTATGCACAATAAAATTCTGCATTTGACAGATTTTTTTTTTACCACTCTGCATTTCGAGTTTGTACAAAAAGCTCATAATTTTTCTCAATGGGCTATTTCTTCAAATTGTATTTAACACCTGATAAGAACAACAAAAGACCCTGTTCAATGCCTCCGCCTGTATAGCTCCGAGGTAGCTTTGTTCTATGTTTAAAAGAAAAGCTTTATTTTTTTTTTAAATTGGGGGGTGGGAGAAGGAAAGGGCTTTGCATACCAGCAGATTCAAGAAAGCCATGAACTTGGTTCGATACTTGGGAATGTCAGATCTGGAAGCGCCCTTCAGCATCTCGCTACAGGTCACTCCCACCTAGATACCACGGTGATTTATAGCTAGAGTTTTGGTTCTCTTGAGATGCTTTCTAGGTTTTCAACTCAGAACATCTCATGTGTAGGAGACAAGGAGCTGCTCATCCATTTCCTATGACTGGGACATCTTATCTCTAAAGTGTGGGGTTGTGATGTGTGAACCTGCACAGTTCTTTGTGTCAGGCATTAATTTGTCATATAAAGAGATTGCAATCGTACCCCATTAGCATCCAGGGGTACAGAGATACAGCAGAATTTGCTGGGAGAGAATGTTGATTATATGGAATGAATGCAACCTCATAAACTCTTTCCTCAGGTTAGACCTGGCGTATTGCTTTCAAAGATATCATGGGCAACATTTTCAGGAAGAGGCGGCATTGCTTATGCCTGTAAGCATACATGATAGAGGAGCCAGGGAGCGTGCTTTCTCAATGGTACAACCATGCAGGATTATTCTGTATCACAGAAGCGGACCCTGCTCATCCCAGCCTTCAGTAACTTCACATTGTCTGCCCCTTTTAGTGCTGCCTATGGTGACAATGTTTATACTTCAGATCTGGCAAACAATATTGACTAGGGACCTAGGTTTGAGGATCAGTTTAGTAGCACGCGATTGCATCTCTCCAGCAATGGAAGTAGAGCTGAGACTGTAGCTTAAATGGCAGTATGCTCGTCTGGCATGCAGGGAGCATTGGGTTTAATTCCCAGCATCACATCGTTCACACCTATGGTACCAGCATACCATAGATCCAAAGGCCTCGTGTCCTTTGTTTCCAAGGAGAAGCTCTAAAGAATGAATAAAGTGCACCTCGTTTCAAAGGCCTCGACTTGAAAGTAAGTCCATAAGGGCGTGAACAATGTGAGAAACAGGATGCGACCAACAGGCGTGGCAGTCTCGGACCTGCCTGGCAATCAGCCCCACATAACTGTCCCAAAGAAGCTTGGTGAGCTGCAAAATGTCTCAGATAAACATCTGGACAACACCAGGAAAACAAAATCAAATTTGCAAAGGTATGGACACCATAAACAGGAAAGAATAAAATTACATTCTGGAAGAAAAAAAAAAGAGTGATGACTGAACTGAAATAAAAAGCTAGCAATGGACTTGACTAGGGAAAAATGGTAAGGACTGAAAGAACAAAAGGGAGTAGAAAAGCTCACAGCTCCTTTGATAGGCTGTCAGTCAAATGGATTGTTGAATTATAGGTGTCCCCCAGAAGCAAAGAGAAAGGAAGCACAGTTATTTAATGAAATGGTGAGGGGAACTCCAAATTCAGAGAAATAGGAACTTTCAGATCCCAAAGAACCCCAAGGCGACTCATCAGGAAGACATCCTTACGGTGTCTGTCACAGTCAACTGTGATATTAAACGTCACGGATGGGCCAGGGCAATGGCTCGCTGGGTTTGTTGTAGGAGCTTGGCTGTCTGAGTTCAGAGCCTGAGCGTCGATGTAAAATATGGACACTCAAATACAATCATTTGTCATCTCAGCACTCCCAGGGGGAGATGGGGATAGAGACAGAGGAATCCCTGGAAATCTGCAAGCCAGTTTGCTGCCTGATTTAGAGCAATGAGCAGTAGGAGAGACCCTGTCTCCAACGAAGTGGAAGGAAGGGCCAGCACACAAGGTTGTACTCTGAGTTTGACATGCTGAGCATGGTCTGTGTGTGTCCATACCCATATATATATATTCCTCAAAGACAAATAATATTAAAATTATTGTGAATAAAAAATTTGTCAAACCCTGCTGAGTAGTGAAAAGTGGGGTGATATATTAAAAGTGCTGAAAAATTAAAAGCCCAATAAATAATTAAAAAGAAAACCCGGGCAACCAATAGCATCGTGCTACAATCACAAGGGTTTATCACTAAATACATTTGAGCAGTACTAAATGACCTCAGAAAACTGTATTTATAATAAACACATGAAACCATTATAATTAAATAATAAGAAGTCATGAATTTGAGGAGTGAGGAGGCCATGGAATGAATTGAACAGAGAAAAGGTAACAGGGACAATGGTGCCGATGAAGCTCTCATATATAAAATTCTCAAAAATGAATTAAGAAAAATAATGTTGTGGCGGGCAGAGTAACCTCAGTACTGAGGGGGAGACAATAAATCTTTCCAGAGAAACAGGAGTCCAGGGGGTTCAGCACCACCACCACAGCTCACCACACTGAAGAGAGCTCTTCAGGAAGGAAGGAATCGCGTCAAGCAGTTTCTCTGGAAACATCCAGAGAAATTTTTAGAACCTTTGTGGTGAGGCTACAGCAGGACTCAGGACCCTGAGGTGAGTGGTGGCGTGTGGCCGCTAACTCCAGCAAGACACATTAAAGAACAAAGAAAATCAGATTTACAGCTCATTTGTCAATGAGTATGGAATATGAATATGTCATTTGTGACTTCAATAACATAAAAACTGTGGGAGGTTGAAATGCTTAGCTGTTTAAAACAGTCTGCGACAGCTAGGAACTGTTTGTGTAGATCAGGTGGTAATAAGGAAGCAAAGCCTCCTGGGGGCCCGCAGGGTTATAGCTCCTGCTTAGTGGATGTGAGAATAGGAGCTTAGATCCCCAGAGCCCATGTGAATGTCAAATTAAATAGTGCATTGAAATCACTATTCACTGTATCGAAAGACACAGGATTCTCTGACATAGGGGGAATCAATAATCATGAGACATCATCTTTACAGAATAGAGGTTGGACCATGTAATCATCTCAAAATATGTGGGAAAAAAACATGCAATGAAGCTCATCATCCTCTCATTATAAAACAAAATAATAAACCAGGAATGTGCTTCATCACACTGTAAGCCACAGCCTGCAGCTAACATTGTACTCATCTACGATAACCAGCTCTCCTTGAAAGATCAGGTGCAAGGCCAGTGTGCACACGCCTGCTACGTCTAGTGAAAAGCCCAGCCCAAGCCCTTGACTAAGAAAAATAAACTAAATAATTCAAATTGGAAAGAAATTAAATTATTTCTGTTTGTAGATGATAAGGTTTGTAATTAGAAGATCCAAAGGGCATCACAGAAAAAAAAAATCAGGACTAATAAATCAGGAAAATTGCAGGATACAAAATGAACATGAAATGAGCTGTGTATTTATATAATAATAAAGCCATGTACAACTGACTCTAAGAAAATAATCTCACTTAGAGGAGTTTCAAACAGTACTTAGAAGAAAATATCACTGAGTTGGTAAAATACCTATAAATCGAAAACTATAGATTGTCGATTAAATAAGTTGAAGATAAAAAATAAACAAAGGTTCTGTCGTAGATGGAACCTGCCTGCGATTCCAGAAGCTAGATGGATAATGCAGGAGAACTGTAGCCAACCTGGACTCCACAGTAAATTTCAGTATTGACTGAATTACCCAGTGAGACCTAGACTCACAAGACATAGTACTGATGGACTGGAAGGCTTCAAATTGTTCAAGTACTCATTCTATCCAAAAAACCCTAAAGAGTCCATATAGTCTCTGCTAGAATTCCAGCAAACTTTTGTTCAGAATCAGAACAAAACAATTTTTAAGTTGTGTGGAATCATGAGAGAAGTCAACCATCCTCTGAAGGTGGTGCTGACTGCCAACAACAGCTAACTGGGCATAATCCTGAGAGCAAGCTCCAAGCAGCACCTCCATGTTCTGTACTTCTCGACTGAGATGCACTCTCTGCTCAGAGGTAATGCTTTACGGAAGAACAAGTAGGCCTGCCCTCGGATTCCTGCCTTAACTTCCTGCTCTGACTTCCCTCAACGATGGACTTGTGACCTGGAAGTTTAAGTTAAATAAATCCTTTCTCCCACAAAGGTGCTTTTTGATCATGCATTTTTTTTCAAAGCAACCCCAGATGGGAAGAATTTTCCAGCCATTTAGCTGATAAGAAATTGCTATTCAGTTTACGTGATAGACTCAGCTACAGAAGGGAAATGATAACCTCAATTTTAAAATGGACAAAAGCCCTGAAAAACGTTTCTACAGAGCAAGCATGAACGTAGTCAACAGACATGTGGAAAAATATTGAATGCCACTAATCCTCAAGGAAATACAGATCAAAACAACAGTAAGACATCAGTCGAAACACCTGTGCAGTTGGCAAGGCAGGCTTTGATCAAAATGCCGAGGGTCAACACATGTTGGGGAGAATGGAAAGAAAATGAAAAGCTTGTATATGGCTGGTGGGGGTGTAAATTAATGGAGTCATTTATGGCAAACAGTAAGGAGGGACCTTTGAAAACTTGAAGATATAACTAACTATGATCTGTTTGTTTAGCCACTTAGCTCTGGGTGTAAATCCAAGAGAAATAACACCACTGTCTTGAAGGAATGTTCGCCTTCCAATGTTCATTATGGAATTATTTATAATAGCCAAAATATAAACGAACATAAATGTTGCAGAATACAAGAATAAGCCATTCGAATCTTTCTCCCTCTCCCCTGCCCACCTACAATTAAGCATTATTCGGGCTAAGAAAGCAGGGAAACTTGTTGTTTATAGAAGTATCAAGGAACCTGGAGGGTATTTGGCTGAAATAAGCCAGGCTGAGGAAGAAAATGTTCTCATGGTTTCACTTGTACATGGAAACTAAAAATATTGAAATTGTAGAAACCAAGAGGGAGGGTATATTTCAGAGGTAATGACCAAGGTCAAATCTCTGCTGACTGAATATATTCTCCAGTTCTGAGGTTCAATATAGTTACTGAAGACAATGACCCTGCCTGTGTATTTACAATTTGACCCAAGTAGATTGGGTGGTAGCTGTGGAGGTGACAGCTATGCTGACAAGCTTGATAGAAAAAAATCATTTATGATGTATATGTGCATAAAGCATGGCACTGGAAACCTTAAATATGTATAGCTTTTATCTGCCAGCTATACCTCAATATAGCTGGGAAAAGGAAAGATAGGAAGATTGCCCTTCCATGCTTTAGGGAGCACATGGATTCAAGGTGGGATGAGGGAATCTGGGACCTTAACATGTTGGGGAATAGGATGATGTTCTTCGTAGGCAAGACTAAGTTTGTCATGAAGTACACTGGAAGTTTGTAGGCCTAGTTTGTCTGTAAACTGGTTTGAAAAGTGATTTCTAACTGATAGGCCTTACAGGATGGAGACACTAAGCTTCAGGGCAGCCTAGCAATGGGACTGTGCTCATATATGCACGGGAGCATGACAAGACCATAAAAAATCTCTCATGGGCTCATGACATCTTTCCCACTGTGAAACCTGCTGAGATGGCTCTGCCCTTACTCAACAGATCTGTTCTAGTGTTTGCCATTAATTAATTAAATTCTTGCTATTTCCTAGGCGCTCTCCCACGTGCTGGGTGTGTGGCTGTGACAGAGATGAATAAGGTGCTCATTGACTTTGATTCTTTCCTTCACCAACACTGAGACAGTGCTACCCCAGAGGTTGAACATATTTCCTGTGCCCCAGAGTGTTGCTGAGGGCATGTCTGGAACCCCTCCATCAGGAACGGGCACACTTGCCTCTATGGGGTTCTCCCACAGCCTTTTGTCTTCTGCTCCACACCTCCTTCCATTATCCTCAGTAAGGAGCTACAGTAGAAGCCCAGTGCCCTGAATGAGCTGCAGTCTCTCTCTTCTTTGACTCTCGCCTTTCCTCCTGTCCTGCCAAGTCCTCTCGAACACTGGAGGTTGATGAAATCATTGTATTCATCTGAGAATTGGTTATCTTCCCAAACTTGGAAAAGGACTGCGTAAGTGAGCCTTATTGATGTCGCTTTAGCGTTTCATATTTAGCCATTCTGCTTTTCTCATCTTCCATACTATTAAACACATACATACACATGTGTAAACAATAAACAAGCATACACAGAGTTAATATGCCCAAGCATATATACACACACAAATGTGCATATACACGTCCATAAATCCACACATGTAGAAATACGCATGCCCACATGTACACCTGCAGACATGATATCTACATATACACATTTGTACACATGCATATATACACATATATACAGAAAGACTCATTCAGAAACACATACATATGCACCCACATTCATGTAGTGCAATATGCACAGATCGTAGGCATATATGTGTACATATATATACAGCAACACAAAAATATATCTATGTATACATATACACATATACATTCATAGACACACATATAAATATGCACACACATACATATATACACAGGTGTATATATACATATCTACATACACACAAACATATACGTACATTTGTACATATACAAATATACTTATGGACACACATGCACATTTACATATCAAAATAAAGAACAAAAAACAAGAATTGCCTCAGCATTTTTGTGTACATGCATGTTCTGTGTTAGCAAAGACCACAGGTACCCAGAAGTGTCCTTAGCGAGGAGCTTCCTTCCATCATGCCAAAAATACTCATGCTTCCCTAAGTCGCATGCAATTTCCTTTTCCTTTTTTTTTCAAACATAGCTGATGACTGAGAACCACCTGGATTAAGGGACAGCTACTAGACTGAGGTAGCCACTGAGCAGTGTCCCTCGGGGAATAAGCCATTTTAAACCGGTTGGTCTTTACGCTGGCGAATCCACCTTTTGAAGTCCCCATTAGAACCCTGCTCTGAAGACATTCACTTGAGAGGAGCTGTTTTGTGTGTCACTGGGATCTGCAAGGGGAGTTTGTCCACGTCCCTCTTCTTAGGGTTCTGTCTGGGAGAAAAACAGACTATCTGGCTTTAGGGAGCAGGATCCATCTGACTTATGGTAGAAATGTTCAAGAGAACCGAGTTTAATTTGAGGACTCACTCAGCTGAGGCACTGGGAGCTTCCAGACTGCCATGGTAATGGAATCCAAGGATGGATCCCGTGGATGGGTCTTGAACCCAAGGCCCCTTCATCATGAATTAACACTGCTCATTTAAAGAGCTCCTGGCTCTTAGCCCCCTTCCTGCACACCCAACCCGTTAATACACACACTCCAGGGCTCCACAGTTTCATTAATGAGAGAAGGGTAATTAAGTGATCTCCATCGTGTTTCGAACCAAACATCTGGTTTGCAAAATCTGTAATGTTTTCCTTTTCTACCTTTTCTGTCTTCCTAGAAGAACCTCACAGTCAAGACCACGATGGGAGGTGTAATTGAGCTGTTCCCCACTGACAGCTTAACTGCCTTGCTTTGTGACAGCACAAATAATTATTTATAAAACAGGTGGTCTGCCTAAAAGTCCAAATAAATGTTCCAGGTATTTTTAGACACGCTTTGCTGTGGATCGTTCTCCTCTCTGGATGCAGTGAGTACTTCCCAGAGCTCTGTTAGCGTGATGGATGCCCTGACAGCTGTTTCTATGGACATCTTCACCTTCATTTCTTCCTTCTGCCTTTCAACTTGTAGAAGATCGATTCTGTCCCTGCCCCCCAATGCACCGTACATCAAAGCACACGGAGTTTTGCATTCTGTTGATAACGCTGCATCCCAGGAGACCAGTGTGAACTTGACTCATTGCCCTTGATTCTTTACACCAGAAAAGAGAGGGCAGAGAAGCTGACAGGGCTGTTGGTTGGAAGAAAAGATGGAGATGAAAACCCCGCACATCAAGTTGTGCATCAACATGGACCCAAATTCTTACGGTATCTCTAAATTAATTTTTTTATCCACTGCATCTGCATCTGTTTCAACATTTGTTTGGTTTTGTCTTCTCAACAATACCAACACATGACTGCCTGCGTGGGATATTGCTGCTGCTAGACTAAAATAGATTTTAAGCCGGAGAAGCCTAACCAGACCAATTTAAGCTCAATGAAATTATTTAAGTAGCCATATTATAGATATTTTATGTAATTCACGGGCACAATGCTTATCCAAGCCCAAGTGGTCATCCCTAAAAAATGTACATACAAGCAACATTAAACAAACTCAGCAGGTTGCTGTGTGTGTGTGTATATATATATATGTAATAATTAAAGAATAATACTTCATGAATTTGAAAAGGAAGTGGGAAGTAAAGGAGGGGATAGAGGGAGGAGAGGGAGGTGGGAATGATGCAATTATACTTTAATTTAAAAAATTAAAGAAATCTATTTTTATTAGACAAAATAAATAGAGAATTTCACATAATAGTTTTCATTTTTCTTCAAGTTTCCCTCTACATTGCTATTGTAAGGTAGGGCACATCCATTTCTTGGCAATTATTTGTAGGCATTGTGTGTTTTTGAGACAGGCTCATGCTATATTGCCCAAGTTGGGCCCAAACTGGAGGTCCTCTTGCTTCAGCCTCTGGAAATAAAAAGAATCAGAGCAAGAAACACATGGGAACAACAAGGGAGGGAAGCAGAGAAAAATGTATAGCTCAATAAAATTAAAAAAAAAAACATGGCCAGAAGACTGACTGCTTAGAAAAGTGTTTTCAAACACATTTATTGAATAACCTATCAAGGAAACACTTACCTATAAATTATATATGAATTCCCCTACTTTAATATGTAAGATCATAAAATAATATTAAAATTGGTTATAAAATGATAATTAAAATAAGATTTAAACTGCTTCTATTTATTATCAGAATAAAATGAAATAGAGTAATGGCATCTTATTTTGAAATGTCTTAACACTCTGGTGAACTGATTTAAAGTTCTGATCCTAAGTTTCATTTTTCTCTGCTTTCCTCCCTTCCTCTTTCCTCCCCATCTACCCTCTTCCATAGTCCTCATGCTCCCAATTTACTCAGAAGATCTTGTCTTTTTCTACTTCCTATGTAGATTAGATCCATGTTTGTATGTTTTAGGGTCCTCATTGTGTCTATGGTCTCTGAGATTATGAATTGTAGGCTGGTTTTCTTTGCTTTATGTCTAAAAGCCACTTATGAATGAATACATATGATATTTATCTTTCTGGGTCTAGGTTACCTCACTCAATATGATATTTTCTAGACACATCCATTTACCTGCAAAATTCAAGATGTCGTTATTTTTTTCTGCTGTGTAGTACTCCACTGTGTAAATGTACCATATTTTCCTTATCTGTTCTTTGGTTGAGGGACATTTAGGTTGTTTTCAGGTCCTGGCTATGACAAACAATGCTGCTATGAATATAGTTAAGCACATGTCCTTGTGGCACTGATATCCAAAGGGGCTATACCAGCTTGCACTCCCACCAGCAATGGAGGAGCATTCCCCTTACCCCACATCCTTTCCAGCATAAGCGGTCATCAGTGTTTTTGATCTTGGCTGTTCTTACAGGTGTAAGATGGAATCTCAGAGTTGTTTTGATTTGCATTTCTCTGATGACTAAGGATGTTGAACATATTCTTAAGTGTCTTTCAGCCATTTTAGATTCCTCTGTCGAAAGTTTAGGTCTGTACTCTATTTTTTATATTGAATTATTTGTTCTTTTAATGACCAATTTCTTGAGTTCTTTGTATATTTTGGAGATCAGCCCTCTGTCTGATGTGGGGTTGGTGAAGATCTTTTCCTGGGAGTGTTTTCTGAGGTGGGGATTCTTTCATGTGTATGAACCAATTCTTCCAGAGTATAACAGGCAACACATCAGTCCTAGAATCCATCAATTGATACTATAGCACTTCTGTATGCTGTCAATAAGATAGTTTTCTATTAAATTACTGCCAAATCCTAAAGTATTGACTAGGTTTTGGAGAAGCAACTGATTCAAGCCAGAACAACAGGCTGGATCTCAACTTCTGAAGCTCGTGATCCCTGGAGAGTTCTTATCACAACCTACACTATGTGGGACATCCGTGTAACACACTGACAGAGCCTTATCTACAAGTCATGTTTACTGGAGGAAACTAGCCACCATCTCCTTTACCAAAGTGTTCAGCTCTGAGTAGAACTGATTTTTAAAATAGAGCAAAAATGAAAACATTTTTTGCCTTGTTTACTCTGTCGAATCTAGACAATTCCCAGAGTGTATTTACATTGCAGTTTCACCTTCTAAAATACTAGAGTAGTAAAACTTTCAGACAACCACAGTAGAATTTTCTAGAATCCTTTCTAGAATCTAGTAGTCCAATCACTATGGTTATTGTCCTTATGCATTTGCCAAAGAAACTAAGACATAAAACATAGAAATTACTAGCCCCAAATTAAGTAGTAGCATAAATAAGCTTCACAATAAGGGTCACATGATTCAAGTTAAGTTTGTAGACACCTAGCAGTGTTTAGGTGTGGGATAATGCTCTTGTACCCTGCAAAGATTTGTCACTTGTATTGGTTTAATAAAACACTAATTGGCTAGTAGCCAGGCAGAAAGTATAGGTGGGGCAACCAGACTAGGAGAATTCTTGGAAGAGAAAAGGCTCTGTCTGCAATTGCCACCCAGACACAGAGGAAACAAAGTAGGAATGCCTCACTGATAAAAGATACTAAACCATGTGGCTAACATAGACAAGAATTATGGGTTAATTTAGGTTATAAGAGTTAGTCAATAATAAGCCTGAGCTAATAGGTCAAACAGTTTATAATTAATATAAGCTCTGTGTGTTTTATTGGGACTGAATGACTGTGGGACCAGGCAGGACAGAAACTTTTGTCTATATTTAGTGGCTTTGGACTAAAGAATGGGAGTCAGATTCAATGAGAAGAGGTGTTAGATGCTGTAGATGCTCTGGCTTCACTATAGATAAAATGACTTGGACTCTGTCTCAACCCTTGCTCACTTTAAAAGCCTATGATTTTGTCTTTGTGTTATGACTATGCAACAGAATCCCAGCCATGAGAAAAAGGGTTAACTCAAGTCATAGGTATTGGAAACGCATGAACTGTACATGTCTTCATGAGTAGTTCTCAATTGACCTGTCAGACAACAACCAAGCCCTTGAGACGCTTGTGTAATAAGTATCTGATTATGTCCAGTGACATAATATCTGTGTTATTTTAGATGTTTATGCTACAAAATTACTTATGGTGGATACCCATTCACCTACAGCTTTGGGCATGCTGTTGTACTTGGACCTCTCAGGGAATATCTAAGGTGATCTTACCTTTTTGATTGATCTCTAATAAAGACCCCCAACCATAATGTTCAAGTGAATTGCACTGGTTGGCAGTACGTTGAACATAGTGATGTTATACCACATTGTTTCTGGAGAATTCCATGATACCTGCTCACTTTCACTGAAGAGCCAAGATGGATATTTGATTCCATCTTTCTGGACTCTAGCCTTTGTGCCTCTCTGTCTCTAATCTGTAGTCTCTAAAAGTATCAAGAAACTGGCAGCCTTTGGATTTTCTTTAGGGTCCTTTCAGGAAATCATCAAACCAGGAAGTAATTTGAGATCTTCAGCACCATCCCCCCCTACTGGAACATAATTAATCTTCTGAGCTCAGAAGGCAGGCTTGCTCTTCAGTTTGAGTCCCACCAGAACATGGTAGGCATTGGGTAAATACTGCTGACAAGACATACATTTCCAGAACCAGAGAAGGAGTTGTACCCAGAGATCCTGTCAATCAAACCTTGGATTCTTCATCTTTTCCTCTCATAGACTTTGCATCACCATCTTACCTCTGTCACCTCTCTGAAGGTCTGGAGCAAACTGCAAGTAGTAGTTTTGCTTTACATGAAGTTACAAGACCTGTACATAGTGGCATTTCCTCCCTAAACTCTATGTCACAGCAGCATGGAGCTCATAAAAGGACATGTGAGGAGGGACAGGTCATGGCTGGTTGCATAAAACTGTGGGGAAAGCAATCCTTTCGGTGCTTCTCAGAGGTTAAGCTTGGCTTAACACTGAGTTCAGCTATTTTAAGAATCTTTCTAACAGATAGAAAATATGAATAGTCGTTGTGACTTTTAGTTTTTAATTAACAATTTGACACAATCTAGGGTCACCCGGCAAGACAATCTCAATACCGGATTATCTAGACCAGACTGGCCTGCAGCAAGGCCTGTGGGGGAGTGGTTTCATTATGTTAATTGATGTGGGAAGGCCCAGTCCATAGTGGGCAGCACCATTCCCTGTGTCTGGGTCCTGGCCTGTTTAAGAGTAAAGGTCAGCTGAGTAGTAAACATGCATGCATTCATTTTCTCTGTTCTTGGTTGCCAATGTGATCAGCTGCTTTATGTTCCTTCCTTGACTTCCCTGCAGTCATGGGCTATAGGAATTTGCAAAATAAAATTCCCTTTCTTCAGTAAGTGGCTTTTCTCAGGGCATTTTATCAGAGTAACAGAAAGGAAACTGGGCCAGTTATCAAATTAGGAAAATGTTGGTCATGAATTAAGAATATTTGAAAATTTAATTTGGATAGAATCTGTACCACATTAAGTTAGTTATAGCAAAAAGAAGAGGCTGATGTTAGGTCATGAATGGCTGTAAATGCCAAGATAAAACATAGGAAATATACCTATAAACTGGGTGTTGTTTAGACTTCAGAAGGGAAAAAAAATCAAATGATAACACTGTGCTTTGAGAACTTACAAGCCAGACAGGCTTCCAGGGAAAAGAAATTACAGAAGGAGAAGCCAGTCAGGAGGCTGTTGCCATAGAAGCTGAAGAATGGAGGGCTGTGGGGCAGGGGAATGAAATCTGCCTGCCAGTCTTTTCCTTATTAATACTTAGCACCAGTTTGCGACAGAATGAGGAGTTCCTGAGTTATCAAAAGCAGCAGCCTGCACATTCTTTTGAAGCCTTGGAACTGGCTTCCTCTTCGTCGGATGCATCTGGAACCCATGAGAAAATCACGCCTCCACGGGAGCCACAGAATTCCCCTGGCCGAATCCCCAGGGCTGTGAGGGGGGACTTGGGTAAACTGCAGCATTGAATCCTCCCAATCTTGCTGCCCTGCCCTCCTTTAGTTTCCAGTCTAGTGTTTCATGTAGGTTGCGCATTGCTTACTTGGTTTAGAATGAGTCGAAATACATGGAATCATTGTTGGCCAGGACCGATGTGATCTTTAGGGGGTTCCAGCTACAGATTTCTCAAGTTCATCAACTCTAAACCCTGCACTGTGTTCATTTCCATGTCCCGCTTTCTGACCCCTTCATCTCTACCACTGACCTCAGGAATTATTCTACCCTACACAATGTTCTCCATATTCTCCTGGTCCTTTCCATAGATGTCACCACTGTCCTGCTTATCGTATAGATGTTGCTCTAATCAGTCCCTTGACTCTCTTCTCCTTCCTAAAATGTTCCTTGAATGAAATCCTTCCTTCTAAAGTAGAGGTATTGTTGGTCTCCCTTTTTCCTCTCACCATCCCAGTGACACTTCTGTTTTCTCTCTGTGTAGCTTTCCTTAGGGATCTCAAACTCCACCTTGCCTTATATCCTACGTCACTGTTACCTCATCTGGGGACAGCTCTAATGATTTCATAATCCTTGACCTACTGAGCATCTAGCTCAATGTAAGCCATGACTCTTATTTCCAGTGTTTTCTTTGAAGCTTCTTATTGATATTGGCTCTGAGGTTCAGAACACAATTTCCCAGACTCCTTAATCACTGGCATGGATCTCTCAGATCCAAGCAGATGAAGTCATTAGAGGGAGGGAAAGAGGAAGTTAGCACAGCTTTGGTGGATCTCACCTTCCATGCCCTTGCTAGCTTCTGAATTGTATCATGGAACCCCAAATCAAAGGACCTTGGGTGAGGCCACTGTCTTTCAGCTTTTCCCTTTTCTCTTCTTTCTCTTCTTTTCTCTTCTTTCCTTTCTTCTCTTCTCTTTCTCTCTCTCTCTCTCTCTCTCTCTCTCTCTCTCTCTCTCTCTCTCTCTCTCTCTCTCCTCCTGTTGCCTTTGGTGGATGTGTGGATGTGTCTGTATGGTTTACAGATGTATATGCAGCCAACAGGCCCCAGTGATGCTCCTTTCTTCTCCCCTTCCACAGTCACTAGTATACATGGTCAGCCTGAATTTTATGTGGGGGCGGAGGATTTAAACTCAGGTCATTGTGCACACATAGCAAGCTTGTACTGTTCCCCACTGAGCCATTTCTCAGCCTCTGTTTTTCACCATTGTGCTTTGGGTCTTTGACAGGTCATCAGAGTCACAAATCTTGACTTAGCTCACATTTAGGAGAAAAGCAGAAATTCACATGAGTATGAACACTGAAGACCTCACCATCAACTGTGGAACTATGAAGTTCCCTAAACCTGTGGTCTCTGGTACTCCAAGCTGGGAGACATGGGAGGAAGCAGTAGCCTTCATGGAGTCTCTAGTTTGAATTTCTTCTTCATCCTTCATGTCTATACATGCCCTTGCTCCTGCATCCTGCTTCACTTATCAGATAGACTCTCTGTGTTCAAGTCCATCTCCTGCCTGCTTTCAGGGGAGTGTTGAGTACAGGCACTTCCCATCCCTTCTCCCTGGCCCTCAAGTTCATTCCACAAAAGCATTTCACACTGTGCGATGGGACTCTTTCAGTGTGCCCTTTAACCTATTTTCTCTCAACTTTTAAATAGAATTTATCATCTCTCAACGTGTTACTTGATTGACTTCTTTGTTGTTTGTATGGTCTACCTGTTCCCACTCTAACTTAAGCTCTTTGAAAGCAGTTGATCTTATTTATTCTGGTCCCTGGTACACCAGTTAAAGTCTTTATGCTCTGATCAAATGCCAGACAAGAAGCTGTTTAAGGGAGCAAGAGTTTATTCTGACTTAAAACATGTTGTGGTGAAGAAGGCTGGGTGACATATGCATGAGGCGGCAGGACACACTGTAGGGACACTCATGCAGTAAAGAACAGACAGGGATGGAGCCAGTTCATAGTCCATAAAGCTTTGAGGCCCACCCCGCAGTGACCCACTTCCTCCAGCGAGGCTCTGCCTTCTAAAGCCTCTACAACTTTCCCAAACAGTGCCACCATCTGGGAAGCAGCTCTTCAAACACTGAAGTCTGTGGAGCGCACTTCACATTCAAAAACATAACATCGGCATATGCCAAGCATCAAAAGGGGCGCATGATAAAGCCAAGAAAATATCTGTTGGCTAGCAGGATGTACTATTTGATTGCTTAGCTACTCAGCTGGACAATTAATTTGCAGACCACTATTTCAACCTCCCCACTTTTAGTGTGAGTAAAATCATCTTACATTTCAAAATTAAGCACAGATTAAATGACACAGTAAAAGGAAAAGATTCTGCACAGCACAGTGAGATGCACAAACACTCACTGGCCAAGCACCGACTTCCCTTATTTTCCTGTGCATGCGAATGCAGTGTGAGAGTCTACAAACTGGTGAGCCAGGCAGGCAGTTTGGGTGTCCTCGGGTCAATGGGCAACTACAAACATGCATTGTTCAGTATGAGTGCATACATGGGTGTATATGCCTGCCCAACTCAGCCCTTCCTTTTTCTTCACCTCAGTCGCGTGTTCCTTAGAGAGGCATGCTGCCTCCTGTGGAAGATTGGGCATGTATCATTAGGAATCCAGGATTTCTATGATGAAAATTGAGCCTCCAACACACTTTACCTTTACGAAAAGAAAAAGTGAAGTTTCATGAGGAAAGTCTGTGCACCAACTGCACAGATGAGGAGTCAAGTAATAGAGTGTTTCCTGAGCACCATGACCAGAAATTCAATGTTTTATAGAACCTACATTTTCTCTGTTGATCTACCCTCCTCACCCCTGTCCTCTTCTGCAAAACGACACCATTGCTTACTCTCCTAGGTTGACTTGAGAGAGCCTCTTGATCAGGGTTATCAGTTTGTGTGGGGTGAAGGGACCAAAGAGGGCCAGGCTCATCAGCTTCTGTGGGGTGGAGGCACCAATGATGAATTAGAAATAAACCAGTTTCTGCGCCAAGTCACAAGACAACCAGATCTAAAGTAAGAAGACAAACCAGGCTTGCAGGGCACCTTGTCATGCCGCGTACATATTAGGCTGAGGCAGGAGAATTGCTTGAGTTCCAGAGACCACAACCAACCTGAGTAAGATAGCAAACACGCTGGTGGAGAGGAAGAACAGACAAGGGCTCTGAACTGTGAGCGGATGGATGTCAGGCCCAATACTGGAAGCCTATTTACCTGACCACTGACAGACAGCCGGCACCAACCTCTCCACTCATCCTTATGAAAATCCTACAGGTCATTTTGTAAAGGCAAAACCACACACAGAGAGGAAAGACGTTTCTTCGTGGTTTAGAGAACCATCAGGTTATCCAGGATTCCTTCTCCTCCTGGTCCTCCTTCTCTTCTTCCTTCTCTTGCTCCTCTTCCTTCTTTTTGCCTTTCAACTTGTTCTTTTTTACATTTCCAGAAGACTGTATACAGAACAGAAGAAAAAAAAAAAACCTCCCCAAATGGACCGCATGCTGGCAAGCTCCTGGTGTTATCAAATGGAGCTTCAGCATTCTGTTTCAAATTTTCCTGAATGAGAACCCTGTGGTCCACAATAGTGCTTTCAGTCTGGGGAACTCAATGTTCTCTGGGAAAGGGGGTTGGGGCCATAGGAGCACAGCAGCGCAGGCCCAACAGAATTAGTCAAAAATCAAGAGTCCCTCTTCAGGCAGTGGTGCCTTGCCTAACCTTGATATGTAGAAATCAGAGTCCAATTTACAAGTATTTTGAAATACAATTATTTGCACCCCAACCCATCAGGACACAAAGAGAATTCTACCAGGCACCAGCAGATGGAACCCAGCTGGAACTCGCGTCCCATCAGCTGCTCTCATCTGACTGTGAGTCTCTCCACTTAACTACAAAGAGCGGATCAAGCACGCATTTTCGTATCCAAGCTCAAAATCAAACTGTGTTTCCTTATTTTCTCTTACACGGGCCATATATGGTATTTTTTTTTTCCTTTGCTCCTATGGGCCAGATTCTCTCTTTGCACCCGTGTCTGCAAGGGCTGAGTTCCTGCTGTCTGGAACACCGGCCCCTTTCTCCTACCCACTGCCTCCCCAGCCAGCGCTTCAAAGCACTGTTTCTAGCTTCCTTCTTTGTCCTGTAGAGATATTTTCTCACCTAGCTACTCAGAACCTAGAGAAATTACTGCGCCTCCTTGAAATTTCCCATGAGCACCTTGTAAAACTAACTTGGGAAGTAGATGAAAAATCAGTCAGGGCAGAGCACTTAGGACCCTGACTGCTTCACGGTGAGCACTCGATAAATATCAGTAGAGTCATCATTATCGTTAGAAAAAAAGCGTTTGGGCTTCGGAGTCAGTCACTCTCAAAGTAAATCTAATTTGAATGTTGCCTTGGCCACTCGCTGTTTAAGTGGAGCGAGTTTCTGGCGTTCTCAGCTATGAAATGAGCAGCAAGCAGCAAGCATCATGCATCGTCGGGCTCACAAAAATTTCCCCAACAAGAAAACAAACAGGCAAATAAAATGCTACAATGATTCAATCAGCCGCATGCCCAAACATAAAGCACAGACTAGGGCTTTTAATTTGTCTTCTCCTTTTAAAACCTCAGCTCTTCTGCTGTTTTCCTTCTACCGAGACATTGTAGCCTTCTGTGGGTCTGCGGTGGTTACACAATCAGAGGACACAGCAGGCAGCAATCAAAGCAGGATCCAAAGCGTTCCCTGTCACTCCCAACCACTTCTGTGTGGGGACACTCTTCTGGCCCTGCTGCTTTGGCTCCTGTGGTTCAGTAGTATGATTTGATTAGATGCCAACATGACTTCAATACTGTCTTTTCTATCGGTTTGTTTGTTTACTTTTCTTTTACCCAGGATCACTTTGACCTTTGGGGAACTTTTGTGTTTCTGCATAAATTCTAGAGTGTTTTGTATTTCTTTGTCCTGTGTGCGTATGTGCGCATGCGTGCATCAGAGTGAGCGTGGCCTGCGTGGCAGAGGTTAAGGCTGTTATGTTTCCAACAATGCCTCTTCATTTTATTTCATTTTTGACCAGGATCCCTCACTAAACCTGGAGATTACCATCCTACCTACACCAGCTGGCCAGTGAACCCCAGGAATCCCCCGTCCCAACTCCCAAGATCTGAAAGGACAAGTGTGGGCCACTACACCCAACCTTTTCATGTGGGTGCTGCGGATCCCACTGGGGTCCTCACGCTTGCTGGCAAGCACTTCTCTGGCTAGGCTGTCTCTATGGCTCTGGAGATACATTTAAAGGAAACATTTCCAAGGCTCTCTAGATGTGCACCGTGGGCCTTTTGAGCACACAGGGAACCTACTACCTCTGACTTCCCTCCATTGTTGCTGTCTTGTCTGTTCACCATCTAAGACTTTACTCTTGTAAGACTTGGACGCTGTTCATCACAGGCCCAGCTACAAGGGAGGTTTAAGAATGAAGCGAAAGCTGCCGTTCCTTCACTCCTCTCATCCGTATGTGTATCCTGAAGGACCATGCCAACCACTAGCCGGAGGTGGGCTGGTGTGGCCTTTTCCCCATGCAGTACGGGATTTAAACACCTCATTTGTATGTCAGTCATCTAAAAATCTGAGCCATTAACAATTAATTTATATTTACATTTTCTCATGAAGAAAATAAATCCCCTAGGAAGGCTGATAAGGCAGAGGGTCATACTCCCACTTCGAGACACCCAAGGAACAGAACAGCTTCCCCCTTTCAGGAGGGTTTGCCAGAGTTCTCTTACCCTGATGCCCCTCCCGTTCCTGTTCCTGCTCCTCTTAGCCTGGTGACTGCCCCCCACTCCTGTCTGTTCCATCTTTATCTTCCCTAGACTTTGAAACTCCTACTGTAAAGACCATGCGCCCTTTGACTAAGTTGAGTAAACAAACTGACTCAAGATGAGAAGGGAAACAAAAATTCATATAAAAATATCTCGTGGTCAAAGTGTTTTTTAATTGCACAAACTGTTTTTATGTTTTTTATATGAGAATTACTGAGCCAATGTGCTCTGAAGAAGGCACTGTTCTACTAAGTTGCTGAAAGCCAACATGTTCTCCCCTTTTCCCATAGTACCCAGGAATATGGTGTGAATGACTTGGGTTTACTGGCTAGTCTAGCCATCTGTAGAGGAGGCTAACTGCTCTGTCACCACAGTCAGCCCACTGCCAGTTAGTGCCATAAGTCAGCCTAGTGTACACGTTAGGAGGGCCGACTGTAGAAACTGGCAGCTTGGACTTCGGAGCACTTCCCGGGGTCACCGCTTTTGGGAAATAATTACATCTGGGCTCATTCAGTTTCCTGTGTGCACGATGCTGGGTTGGGAAAAGCGTTCCTGCCATAGCAGGAGAGCACCAGGGAGTGTTCATTGGAAAGCCTAGTAGCAGTTACAGGGCTAGAAACTATTGCAGTTGACACAGAAAGGCTGAAGGAAACAAGCTTCGGAAGTAATAGGAATCCTCAGATACCAAGAGCTTCCCAGAGGCAATGCTTCCTGAAGTGTGTGCACAGTGTCTGAGGTTTTCTGTTTGTTTTTTCCTGTCGCTGTCATAAAGCACTCTGGCAGAAGCAGCCCGAGGGTAAAAGGGTTTATTCTGACTCACAGATCAAGGTAGAGTCCATCGTGGTAGGGAAGTCAAATTAGTGAAGCTTGAAGCGGGTGGCCACATGACATCCACAGTCAGGAAGCCGAGGGGTTGGATGAGTGCTTGCTGGGGTTCAGCTCCCCTTCTTTAGCGACATAGCCCAGGGTCCCAGCCGGGGAATGACACCACTCACAGTGGACAGGTCTTCATAATCTTCACAAACTTCATAAACTTCAGTGAACATAATCAAGATAACCATATTCATGCCCAGGGTTCATTGCCCAGAATCTACTAGATTCCACCATGTTGACAGTTACCACTAAACACCCCAGGCAGAAGCTGGATGACACTCTCCCTTTGCAAATCATTTCTGCTACTCCCTGAGATCTGGGAACTAAAAACCCATTGCTTGTACAAGGAATATTCAGCGTCACAGCTGGGCAGTAACTGGAAGGCATGTCAGAACAGTTTAGAAATAGGAGACACTGAAGTATTTACTGGACACCCCCCCCCAATTTACTAGTCAGAATGTGGAATTGATGTAAGGTTTGAGAGGTCCAAAATGCAATGAGACCCAAGAATGCCTCATCTTGAGCAACTGAAGCACCCTCCTAGACATGAGCTAATCAGTGGAGTGGGTAGAATCCAAATTAAACAGAACAGGTATGGTAGGAAAGGAAGCAAAACCCAGGTGCCCCAGGTGAAAGTATGGGAGGAAGACATTGTTGTCTGAAAGGAGAGAGAGAGTGTGGGTATGTGGGTGTGGGTGTTTAGGTGTGGTGTGTGTATATGTGTGTGTGTGTGTGTATGTGTGTTTAGTTGTAGTGTGTGTTTAGTTGTGGTGTGTGTGTGTGTTTAGGTGTGGTGTGGTGTGTGTGTGTGTGTTATCTTTGTTTCTGAGGGTGCTGTGGAAAAGCTGAGTGATTCTCACGTCTGTGATCCAGCTCCCAGGAACCAAAGGCAAGGTGATGACAACAGAGAGGCTATCTAAAAAAAAAAAAAAAAAAAAAAAAAAAGGCAAGCAACAGATCAGGATTCAGATCTGTATCACATTCAGGGTTGTTGAAAGGTCAATGCAGAAATAACGGAGGAAACATGAGAACCAGAATTAAAGTTAAAACTCTAAATGGGATGAAACAACATAGACGATGTTTGTAAGGAAAAGAAAATCTATTTCGAGAATAACGGATGAGCTAGCATGTAGGGGAAAATTAAATATCGTACATAGCTTAGTGGGAAGGCCAACCAAAAGCAAAGAAGAAAATGGGAAGCAGAGAAGTCCAGCAAAGGTGTATAAACAGGGATAAGGTGAGGGCCCTCAAACAGCAGTGAAAGACAAAAGCCGAAGACGCGTGGAGAAAACTTTCCAAAGGATAAACGTAGAATTATTGGTTGAAAAGAAATATTGTTCAGCATGAAATTCAACAGAACAAGGGAGAAAATGTCACATTCTTGTATCTCTGCTGAACCTGAAAGAAAAAATGTGCCAGGTTCAGTGAAGACCCTGGCCCCAGCTGCTTGGAGGCGGAGGCAGGAAGAGGGCTTATAGCCAGGAGTTCAAGGTCACCTGGGCAACATAGCAAAACTGACTATAAAAGATTACATTGTTTTAAAAGGAAAATGAGATTTGACCAAATTTGCTTTCTTATACTTTTCAAGGTTTTTTTTTTAATGCTAAAATACAATGGAGATTTTAATATAGACAAACTGACTCTCAAGTATAAAGCTTGCCATTCTGAAGTGAGCTTGTGAGAGGTCAGGGCAGGGTCCTAGAGATCTCAGTGCTGTCACAGGACCTGATGAGCTGAGCTCCAGCCCCAGGTCTCACATGGCAGAAGGAAAAAGGTGACTCCTGAGAGCTGTCCTCTGACCTCCAGATCTATGCCATGCTCTGTGCGCCCACATTCTCATAAAGAATGTAATTGCAAAATTACGTTTTAGATTTATTTTGTATGGATGAGCGTTCTGCCTGTATACACCTATGTGTATGCACTATGTTTGTGCAGTGCCCATGCAAGTCAGAAGAGGGCAACTAGAGTTAAGGCTGGTTGTGAGCCAAAGAATCCCAGTCCTCTGCGAGGGCAGCCAATGCTCTTAACTGCTGAGCCATCTCTCCAGCCCAGAATGAGTAAATGAGGGGTGAAAGACCCCGAGGTCTCAGCCCCAGGGAAATAGTTATAAGCAACTAAGGAATCCTGAGAATAGGAGAAATAGTTTTACTGAGGGAAGAGCACACCAATTTATTATTCAATTCCAGTCTGGAAACATACATGTAACATTACATAGACTGAGCAGTTTGTATTATGTAATTAGGAATATAGATATAGATATATCTTTAATTGTTGTTCTATACACACCCATGCTCGCACACACACGTGTAACCTCAATTAAAGAATGAAGAGGCCACGAATTTGAAGGAGAGCAAGTTGAGGGTGTATGTGAGAAGGTTTGGAGGGTGGAAATTGTATAATTATATTATGATCTCAAAAGAAAGAAAAAAGAATTCAAAAGCTATATCTTCTGTTGAATCTTGCTGAGTAATGTACTCTAATATAAGTTTTACCAATGGGTGGGTATTTACATGAGAACTAATGGTGAGCATTACACGTGTATTGTGGAGTTAATAATAAATGATGCTTATTAAGGGAAACTATAGTATGATATGAAATTATAGTGTTCTGAACAGTAGAAGGAGAATATATGCACCCAGGAAGAAGAGCTGAGACTTACCTTGTCATCACTAATTAGAAATAAAAGAATCTTTCATTTAGATGCTAGAAGAAAATGAGGTGAAGCTAAAATGTTATCATATAGCCTTATATTTTTTTATTGCTGAGACACAACAGAAAATAATCCTAATAAATAAATAGGGTCTAAGAGCATTATATAAAGCAGGGTAGGAAAGCCACAAAAGTAATGAACAACAAAAAAGAGAAATATACATTTTCATTAATATGTAAATTAAGAATATAGAAATGCAAATTCAATAAATCATGTTTTCAAATCTACATCGATGAAATGCTTATATGAAACAGCAGTGCAGGAAAAAACCACACTCGTGTGCACAAACTCACAGACGGACACATACTTGTACACATCACTTTTTTCTTATATCTAAAGAAATGAGGTTGGCATTTTAGGGGCTGGGGAGATGTCTCAGGGGTTAAAAGTACTTGTTTCTCTTTCAGAAGATTGGGGTTCAGTTCCCAGGACCCATGTCAAACAGCTCACAAATGCCTGCATAGAATCAGGAAAAAAAAACATGTGGATGCTTTTCAAAATAGAGGGCATTTAAAGCCAACAGAGACTGTTTTACATAATTTTAAGCAATTAAATTCAAAGTCTTGGATGAAATGACTTTTTTTCCCAGAGAGCAAAACTAACCCAGTTTGACCTCAGTAGACGTAGTGTAGATGCCCTCTCCCCACCCCAAGCACAGGAGAAGACTGGACAAGAGCTGAGAACAAAATGAAGAGGCTCTCACCAATCAAACATGAGCTGTTTCCATACCAGCAGAGCGAAGAACAGGAAGATAGCAAAGGCAAGATGCTACAGCACCCAGCTGGCCTAAGTGCTCTGCTTGGCAGAAGCTGGTCAAAGTCCATCCACAGCTTTGAAAACTGGCCAACAACAAGGAAAATTCTCCTTATTCAGGATTCTGTGAATCGTATTGCTTAGTGGGCATGTGGGAGGAAAAGGTAAATTTTTCCTTACAGCAGGATCAGGTGAACAGCTGAATACTATTTTGTAATCTGTAATGAATTAATGCAGCAAGGGGTCTGCCAGCATCAGGGAACAGAGGCAACTGGATTTTTATGTCTCTTTTCAAAATAATTTTTATGAAATCACACTGGTTAATTATTTCACCAAAAGATCAATTCTCAATTTGATCAAGTTTAGTATTCATTTTATTTTAGTGTGTGTGTGTGTGTGTGTGTGTGTGTGTGTGTGTGTGTGTGTGCATGTGTGTGTGTGTGCAGGTGTCTGCAGAGGTTATCAGAACCCATGGAACAGAAGTTACAGACTTTTGGTTGTAAGAGGCCCAATGTAGGGGCTAGGAACCAAAATCAAGTCACTAGATGAGCAATCAATACTCTTAACCCCTGAACCTTCTCCCTAGCTCCTTGAAGTTTTTAGATCCAGATTATTTAGGAGGAAATAAAAAACCAAATCCTACAAAATGCATCAATTCTGATTCAAGGAGGCTTTACAGGATATAGTACACAGCATCCGGTCTTTGATGACATCTCAAGACAGCTGTTAGCTTTTGGTTTGGTAGAACAACATAACTTGTACCTTATTTTTCCAAAGCCCCTTTTTCCTGAGACCAGCACAGATGTATTTACAGATGAAGTGATAGATGTTTGGTACATCTTTGTTTTCAATAAGGATGAAGTAAGAGAAATAGATAAAACAAGATGGGCCATTGAAAAAGGTTAAAGCTTCACAATGGATAGAAAGGAGTTCATCACACTATTCTATATTTGGATGTATATGAAGATTTTTATCACATAAAATTGATAAAAATTTATGTGGCTAAAACCAGGACTCAGCTCTCAAAGTTATTAGCTGATGATTTCTAGCTAAACTCGAAGAAAGTGCCAGCCACCTCTGGATATTGGAGGCCACCCCATCCTTCCCTAAAAAAGGCAGCATGCTCCCATGGTCCTGCATTTCTGCCTTCGGTTCTTTCTGCATTTCTAGACATTCATTCAGCTCTGAGTCACACAGCTGCTGATATTGTAAAAATGTTGCTTAGCAACAATTTAATGGGGGAAAAACATTCCTTAAAACATTAGGGGTTTTGTCTTTTGAAACATACCAGTTCAGCACTTCGTACCTCCCACAGCTTAATTTAACAGGAGGAAAAATATCAACTCTCAGAATGTAATTCCTTTTCTTCCGTCTTCCTGGCTGGATGCAAATTTAATAAGAGTAAGAAATGTGGTGTGGTGATGACCTGAAACCGCCTACAGTCCTGTTGGTCTCTTGGTGGCTTGCGTGTAGGACATCAGAGTCCCATAGGATCTAGGACCTAGAGCCTAGTGAGGACAATGAAGCCAAGAAGGGATGTAAGGCAGGTACTGCCTTCATGTTCTCCCCAGTGCTGTTGTCTAAAGAGCATAAGAGCCTGCTCTAGCTTTCAAGAGTCTAGAAGTTAGACAGGTCAAGTATTCATTAAACCTCAGTTTCTTTTCCAGGAACTCAAGGTACTTGACTGAATATTCCTGAAAAGTGTGTGTGTGTGTGTGTGCTACCATGTTCACGTATGTCGTTATGTGTTGGTACATACATGTGTGTGTGTGTGTGTGTGTGTGTGTGTGTGTGTGTGTATGGGAGTCATAGGACTACCCTAGGTGTCATTCCTCAGGAGTTGTCTCCCTTGTTTTGTAAAATGGAGTCTCTCACAATCTCGGAATTTGATGATTAGGCTGAGTTACCTAGCCAGCAAACCTCAGAGGTCCAGCCGTCTCTACTGCCTCAGTGCTAGGGTGAAAAGTGCATTCCTAACATCAGTTTCTTCACATGAGGTCCGGGTAGTAGACTCAGACTCTCATGCTTGAGCAGCAAGACCTTTACCAACTGAGCACTCTCCCCAACCCCTGAAAGTCATTCCTCATCCCTAGAGCTATGTTTCTGAGGAAGATCCCCAAGGCCAGAACTTCCTTGTGTGCCTTCTCTGGGAAGCAAGAAGCAGATTCTTCTTTCCGAAGCCTGGGGAAGATGCCTGAGCTCTGCACCCCGACAGGCTCCTAGGTGCTGTTTTGATGATCTGGAAAAGCACACAGGTGCAAGACTCTCACCAACCCAAATGAGTGGAGCAGTTGCTGAAGGTGATCGAGGACCCTGACACAGCTGATACTGTGGTATTATACCTTGTAAAAGTTTTGTCAGTTGTTTTGGTTTAATAAAATGCTGTTGGCCAGGAACCAGGCAGGAAGTATAGGTGGAGTGATCAGAACAGGAGAATTCTGGGAAGAGAAAAGGCTCAGTCTGCAGTCAGTCATCACCCAGATGCAGAGGAAATAAGATGAGAATGCCTCACTGATAAAAGGTACCAAGCCATGTGACTGACGCAGACAAGTATTTTGAGTTAATATAGGATGTAAGAGTTAATAAGAAGACTGAACTAATAGGCCAACCAGTTTATGATTAATGTAGACCTCTGTTTGTTTCTTTGGGACTGAATGGCTGCTGAACTGGGCAGGACAGAATCCTCAGTCAGCAAGCTGGCATTCAGAGGCAGGCAGGGTTCTGGGCTCAGACCTTGGTTCTGTTCACTCTCATTGCAAAGCGCTGGGTTTGAAGCTTCCAACTCTCACCTGTGAGAGTGAGGTGTGGGCATTTTTGAGATGACTAAATGAGATAATGCAATTGCTTCTACGCAAGCGTGATCTTAGCTCAGAACCTGGGGTCATGAATTCTAGATAAATATTGATTACTACTGGCATGAAAAGAAGCAAAGGGTTATATATGGAGGATATGTGCCACTGTGTGGATCTTTTTTTCTTCCAAAACCAGAGAGAAAAACTGGACAATGTGCTGAGCTGAGACTCTGCCTGTAGGCTTCTGTTACAGCTGCAATTCCTATAAAATCATACAGTTTACTGGGTGGCTCTTTGAGGGCAAACTTGTTCATTGCAAAAGTGGACCCCATCCTCTCCAGGTCTAAGCATCTTGGTAACATGATTTGGTTCCTGGCATTAGTCGGTGTTGCTGCCTGTACCAGTGGGTTCCAACGAACCAACTCACAGTCTGCAGTGAACAGAGAGGAGAGGAACAGTGCGTAGCAAGGAGCTTATCAGGACTGGATGAAAATCCCAGACACACAAGATCCTGCCATGCAGGGCATCTATTTTGAAACCTGGTCTTTCTTAGCATCAGAGAGTCAGGGCTGTGATTTAATTAGTGATGGTTTACATCAGAGGCAAATGAGAGCCAGCAGGCCAGATCAAAGACGGGGAGATTAGCCATCTGGCTTGAGGACATACATAGGCTACCCCCACCCCTGTTTCTCCTGTTCAGGCCTTTTCTTGGGCCACTTCCGAAGTGCAAAGCTTTTAGTTTGTCAACAAATGCACTCTGGGATCTGCAATGTTGCCCATTATCCTTCCTTCCTTCCTTCCTTCCTTCCTTCCTTCCTTCCTTCCTTCCTTCCTTCCTTCCTTCCTTCTACATCACCCTCCTTCTCTTCCTCTGCCTTCTTCTTCTTCTTCTTCTTCTTCTTCTTCTTCTTCTTCTTCTTCTTCTTCTTCTTCTTCTTCTTCTTCTTCTTCTTCTTCTTCTCCTTCTCCTTCTCCTTCTCCTTCTCCTTCTCCTTCTCCTTCTCCTTCTCCTTCTCCTTCCTCTTCCTCTTCCTCTTCTTCTTTTCTTCTTCTTCCTCTCCTCCTCCTCCTCTTTCTCCTCCTCCTCCTTTTGTTTATTTTCTCAAGACAGAGTTTCACTATGCAACTTTGGTTCTGTACCTTGGATCTCACTCTGTAGGCCAGGCTGGCTACAGACTCACAGAGATTCACCTGTCTCTGCCTCCTCAGTGTTGCATGAGCCATCACAGCCAGTCTAATGTGGACCTTTTTCGGATAGGATTTTCTAAACTGTTCCCAGTTTCTGTCTGAATCATGTACAAACCTGTATATGAAACCAGTTCCTCTAGGTTTCCGACCATGTTCCTCACTCCCATCCTTCAATCAATCCCTTTGCCTCTCTTCCTCTCAGCTGATACCATCAAAGAACTTGGGAGTATCATGATCATTGCACTAAAAACATGCTTTATTTGATATCCCAAATGTTCAGAATTATAGGTGGCAGTTCCCCGAGAACCATGCTGGATTCCTAAGGAGACTTTCCCTAAAGAGTAGCCCTATGCAGAGAGAATCCTAGCATTCATCTGCCTTTTTTATCTAGAGATGAATTAGAGGATTCCATGAGGATCAGCATGGTGATTCTGGATCCCTAGCATTAGGGTTCCCCAAAATTATTTAATGAGACCTAAATACTTCAGTAGAGTGTCAGTTTTAAGAGGTAATATCTTAGTCTGATTTCTGCTTCCTTTCTCAAGAACGGGTAACCATTTACCAGAATATCTCTAGACTCTTCACTTACCCTATCTGTTCCCTGTAATGGAAGAAGAGTAATGATCTTTGATTTAAGACTTTAAGAACTCCCGTGTAAAATATTTAGGAAATTGACTGAAGTATCACCTTACAGTTTTGCATCATGGTCCCCATTTCTGGAAACTTCTGGGCCAGTCACAGCTAGCAGATTCTAGGCCACATCCTCAAGTAATAAACACCAGTTGGAGGAAAGAGGAACTGCCCAGCCATCCCTCTCCCCTCTGATGTGGTCCCCAGTTCTCCTTGGTGTCATCATTTCAAATCATATGCACCACCTGCGTACTAGAGACATCCTTGCCATGATGTTCAACACGTCACATCATGATTTATATTGTGTAATATTTTTGAGGCAGGATCTTACTGTGTATCCCCACCTGAACTGGAGCTCTCTATGCAGAAAAGGCTATCCAGAGATCAATCTGTCTCTGTCTCTCAAATGCTGGAGTTAAAAGTCTGTGTCCCCACGCCTGGCGACAGCATGCTTTATGTTTGTATACCTGGGAACAGCAGGCAGGACCATACTACTGGAGAAGAGCTCACTCCTGGCTGGAGACTGTGCCCTGTAGTGGGGCTCTGCTGAGCACATCTTGCTATATTCCTCAAAACCATAGTTTTCTCATCTCTGTGCTCAAGGAAGAGGAATCAGGGGACACAAGAAACAACTCGAGGCCACATTCACCTAGCTCACTGTGAATAGACCAGAAGTCCATTCTCGATCTGGCGAAACCAATCATCTCTGCCCAGTCTCCTGCACTATGGTGGAGAGAAACTGAAATTGGCTAATGGCAGAGTGAGGAGCTGAGCCCCTGCAGAGTCGGAGCTGCAAGTGTAGGACTCCTGAGGGGCGCAAGAGGAGGGCATGTAGGCATCACTGGAGGAGGGGATGTCACTGAGCAGGGGCACCACCGTGGGACTTCCATAGAAACCAAGGTGTTCACTGGTCTCATTCCATTCCCTGAAGGCAGGCAGGCTGGCTACACCTGCTTCACCAGCCTCAGTTAATCACCCCTCCATTCTCCCCGGTCATTCCCAGGCCTCCTGTTATTCTGCCTTCTAGAACATTCCTGTCTTGCTCCTTTGTTAACTTTTACAGTGAATCTCAACATGTGGCGCCTTGACCTTCATCCATTGAAGGCGCTGTTCTCTCCTCTATTTATGTTTAACTTTTAAAAAGGGATTTCATCTGAATAGTGTTATATGCTGAGAATAGCTTTGCATATTTATTTTTGTATGTACATTAATCTCAGTGAGTACGTATATAACAGAATACACCCTGCTATTTTGAGGCGTGCTGGTCCTCAGCAGTACCTGACAGGCATGGAAGCGCAGTAAATACACGGTAAGTGCCTGTGTGAAGGAATGATGTGGGTTTGTGAGCGCAGTTCTCTGCAAGCCACCCCCATACTGTGGATCTGCCCCCAACCTGGTGCTGAATTCCTTTCAGTTTATACGGGCCTAGATCTCTCCTGCCTTTGAGACTTGGCACTAGGCTTTCCTGTTACTTAGGGCATTTTCTTTTCTTTCTTTTTCTTTTTTTTTCAAAGTTTATTAAATTATAAAAGTTTCCATTTCCGCCCCTCCTCCCAACACCCTCCCATTCCCCCCACTCCCTCTCCTCCTCCCTCTCCATCCCTAGAGCAGTCAGGGTTTCCTGCCCTGTGGGAAGTTCAAGTTCCTCCCCCCTCCCTCCAGGTCCAGGAAGGTGAGCATCCAAACAGACTGGATCCCAAAAACCCAGTATATGCAGAAGAAACAAGTCCCAGTGTCATTGTCAATGGCTTTTCAGAAAGACTCCGGGCCAGCCACATTCAGAGAATCTGGCTGGATCATGTGCTTGTTCAGTCCCAGTCCAACTGGCCTTGGTGAGCTCTCATTAGATCAGTCCCCTTGTATCAGTGGGTGATCACACCCCTCGCAGTCCTGATTTCCTTTTTCATGTTCTTCCTCCTTCTGCTACTTAGGGCATTTACTCTGGGCTTCTAAGAAACCGTAAAAAGTTTTCTTTCCCGTGCCTCCCACCCATGGCAGTTCTTTCTGCAGTCACACCTCCATCATTACAGACAGACAGTAGAACACAGGCACCTATCTGTTTGGCATATACTTGCCTCTATCACAGCTACTGCTTTTTACAAACACTTGCCACAGTGAAATAAAAGATAAAGGCTTTGAAGCCAGGAGCTCTCAATACCCAGTCTCTCCTCGCAGCTTAACTGCCCCTCTTAGTCATGAGTTTTGTTTTTAATTTTAAAAATTTTAATGAGTTACAGCAATTTACATTTAATTAATTACAATTATATAATTTTTCCTCCTTATTTTTTTTCTCTCCAATTCCTCCCATGCCCCTCTCAGGTCCTCTCAAATTTTTGGCATCTTTTACTCGATTATTTTTGTTACATACGTAAGCATAAATATATAAATGCAGCATATAAACGTTACGGGAATGGATGTGTTTCAGAACTGATAACTTGGTATTGAATGGCCAGTTGGGGGCTGCCGCTCTGAGAGAGGTTAACTCTCCCGCCCACAGCAGTCATTAGTGCCTCCAGTTCTTTGTCTAGGGTCGGCTGCTGTAAGAGTTCCCCCTCCTATGTCAGTCTCTTTACCAGTATTGCCCTTGTTCAGGTCTTATTTAGGCAGTGCTGTTGTGAAAATGGCAATTCTAGATTGTCAGCTTGACTACATCCGGAATTAACTAAAACCCAAGTGGGAGGGTATGTCTACGAAAAAAACCCACTTTTGTACAGCTGGTAACAGCATGCTTTATGTTTGTATACCTGGGAACAGCAGGCAGGACCATACTACTGGAGAAGAGCTCACTCCTGGCTGGAGACTGTGCCCTGTAGTGGGGCTCTACTCTGCACATCTTGCTATATTCTTCAAAATCATAGTTTTCTCATCTCTGTGCTCAAGGAAGAGGAATCAGGGGACACAAGAAACCACTCGAGGCCACATTCACCTAGCTCACTGTGAACAGACCAGAAGTCCATTCTCAATCCGGGGAAAGCCAATCATCTCTGCCCAGTCTCCTGCACTATGGTGGAGAGAAGCTGAAATTGGCTAATGGCAGAGTGAGGAGCTGCAAGTGTAGCTAGAGGATTCCATCCTGGTCTCCAGAGTGAGTTCCAAGGCATACAACCAGAGTTGCGTGGTGAGACTCTGTCTGGAGGAAATAAACAAAAGACAGAAGCAGAGGAGGAGGAAGAGCGGGATGTAGAAGAAAGGAAGGGAGGGAAGGAGGGAAGGAGGGAGGGAAGAAAGAAGGAAGAAGGGAAGGAAGGAAGGAAAATGGGCAACATTTCAGAGCCCAGAGTGCATTTGTTGACAAACTAAAAGCTTTGCACTTCAGAAAAAGCCTAGGAAAAAGCCAGAACAGGAGCAACAGGGGTGGGGGTAGCCTATGCATGTCCTCAAGCCAGATGGCTAATCTCCCCATCCTTGATCTGGCCTGCTGGCTCTCATTTGCCTCTGATGTAAACCATCACTAATTAAATCACAGCCCTGACTCTCTGATGCTAATTTTTTAGGTGGAAAGATTTGCCTTTAATTTGAGCCACACATTCTGCTGGCAGCCTATATAAAGAACATGGAAGAAGGAAGCTTGCTCTCTCTTTGATGGCTTGCTTTAGTTTTTGATGGTAAGTCTATTCCTTCACTGGCATTAGAGCCTACTTCTTTGGGTTTCCAAAGTATGATGAAGACCAGCTGAGACATCCAGCCTCATGGATTGAAGAACTACTGAATTCTTGGACCTTCTGTTGGTAGACAGCCATTGATTAACTAGTTGGATCAAAGGATGTATGGCTTTCTAATAAATCTCTTATATATATATATATGTGTGTGTGTGTGTTATATGTGTGTGTCTATAC
Organism: Myodes glareolus; assembly: GCF_982192425.1. Classification (NCBI taxonomy): domain Eukaryota; kingdom Metazoa; phylum Chordata; class Mammalia; order Rodentia; family Cricetidae; genus Myodes; species Myodes glareolus. The sequence continues at coordinate 67,849,283 of NC_142034.1, forward strand.
ATACATACGTATATACATACATACACACACATTCACATACACACATATTCACACATATTCTATGAGTTTTGTTCCTCTAGAGAACTCCTACTAACACACATATTGTTGCAATTTGATGGCTGAAGCTTCCTTGTCATTTCGAGGAGTCACAACCTCACAGCAGATGTCCTGGTCTTCTGACTCTTACAATCTTCCCACCCCCTTGTCTGAGGTGTTCCCAGAGTTTTTGGAGCAGCAGTTATATTGTAGATGTGTCCATTGGAATTGAACACCCATGATCAGTTAGTATGATCATGTTACTAACATGTTAGTATGAACTGTATTATGACCAGTTGTGGTCTGTTGTAAATCTCCATTTGCTGCAAAGGGAAACTTCTTTGGTGAGAGGTGGAAGCTACATCTATCTATATTATAAATGTATAAGCATACATATTATAATGCCTTAGGAAGTCATGTTGTTTGAATCAAGGGGTTAGAGTAGCGTTTCCTTTAACATTCTGACCTCACTAGCTCTGGTGAGCTGGCTTGGCGTCCTTCATATTGATTGGGCCTGAAGTCCAATTAGAGAACTGTGGGCTACCACCAAGATATGAGCGCCACTATTGCACCTTTAGGGCTATCTTGCCATCCCAGTCATTGCTGAAGTTCATAGGTGTCATAGCAGGATAGGATGCTTGGTTGTTTCCCTCCCTTGGCAGCTGACATAGCATATTCTGGTACTCTGAAAGCTAGTCCTCAGAGAGGAGGCTTTAGCATCCAATGCGTATTTTCTGAGTCATGTGTCCAAAGTGGTGTCTTCAGCAATAAAGACTTAAAATTCAACCTCTGGAAGACAACCAAGGGCAATAACAATAGCCTATACTGTTTGGAGAGTCTCTTGGAGTTTCTTGCCCAACAACTTAGAGGGAGATTTCTTATGATTGGTGTTGGGGCTTTTGTTAGATAGCCTATGGTTCCTATGAGGAGCATTGTGGGAAGTGCATGTGTGTATGTGTGTGTGTGTACATATTCATATGTATTACATGTATTTTTATTTAAATATGAAATAATATGACTCTTTAAGACTTTTTTGCCAACCCTAAAATGGCTCCCTTAATTAAGATATCTACTTCCCTGCTCACATATCCACCCTTTCTCCATTCCAACCATCCAATTCTCCCAAGCTCTCCCCATCCTCCCCTTCTCCCTTCTCTTTCCCCATCTTCCCTTACCCCCACCCCACCCCACCCCCAAGCTCCCAATTTTTGCCTGGCAATCTTGTCTACTTCCAATATCCAGGAGGATAACTATGTTTTTCTTTGAGCTCACCTTCTTATTTAGCTTCTCTGGAATCACAAATTAAAGGCTCAATGTCATTTATTTATGACTAGAATCCACTTATGAGTGAGTACATACCATATTCATCTTTTGGGCAGCTGAGGAGAGGGCACCTGAACTGGCCTTGTCCCATAGCCACACTGATGAATATCTTGCATATCACCATAGAACCTTCATCTGGCGATGGATGGAGATAGAGACAGAGACCCACATTGGAGCACTGGGCTGAGCTCCCAAGGTCCAAATGAGGAGCAGAAGGAGTAAGAACACGAGCAAGGAAGTCAGGACCGCGAGGGGTGCGCCCACCCACTGAGATGGTGGGGCTGATCTAATGGGAGCTCACCAAGGCCAGCTGAACTGGGACGGATGGAGCATGTGATCAAACCAAACTCTCTGAATGTGGCTGACAATGAGGGCTGACTGAGAAGCCAAGGGCAATGGCACTGGGTTTTGATTCTACTGCATGTACTAGCTTTGTGGGAGCCTAGTCTATTTGGATGCTCACCTTCCTAGACCTGGATGGAGGGGGAAGGACCTTGGACTTAACCCTGACTGTGCTTTGGACTAGAGAGGGAGGGGGAAGTGGAGGGAAATGGGAGGAGGGGAGGAGGTGGAAATTTTTAATAAAAAAAAAAGACTTTTTTGGACATCCTTAGTATTGTACCTTCTCTCTCCCTCTTCTTCTCACAGCCTCTTTATGTCCCCTCTTAAGAAAGCTGTTAACTTCCTAAAATAAGGATCGGCTTTGTCTTGATATACTCAGCACCCAAGGAAGTTTCTAGAAGAGTTAATTTTTGTGAATGCATATTTAGTGAGTGGATGGCGGTCATGCTGGAGTTATTTTCTTTCTTTCCACAGACCTCATTTAGGTATGTTTATGTACACAAATCAAGGTCTCTTTACACTGGTCATCACCACTGGTCCTTGGTCTGGAATGGACAAGGGAACACATGACGAAGTGACCAAAATAGCTAAAAGGAGCCAAGATAAGGGCACGTTTTCTGTTTACTTTAACCTTGCTCTACAACACACAATGTTGCTTATGCTGTTCAAAGTGGTTCCTATTCCCATTCCTGTTATACATGGTTTGTTAAGCACTTACTATAGCCAGCCAAAGAGCTGTGTAGCACCCCTTAATTATATGGCACAATTTTCACATCAGCTCCTTGGGGTTACTGCATTTGCTGCTCTTTTATGAAGAAACTAAGGCATAGATATGTCTGAAAGAAGGCAGGTGTGAGTCAGAGTTACTCTGAAATGCGAGCCCGAGTTCTAATTTCTCAATCCAAGTTAGAAGTCATTACAATGCAGTCCCTCTTGTTCCAAAGAGAAGTGGAAGAACGATGTGTGGGGCCTTGGAAGGTCCTCATGCAGGATTATCCAGGGTCATTTGATTACCACAGCCCCAAATCCTTTGAGACACATTCCTAACGCACAGTCAAGAATTCTACAAAAGCAATATGAAGAGGCTGCACTGGAAGCCAAGGCTACGAGTGAGCTGCTGCCCCAACATTTCTTCGGATCCAACCACTTAATTAGTGCTCGTAATTGCTGACAGTGAAATTACTCAGAGCCTTCGCTGCTTACTTCTTTCCTATTGTTGGCAGTGGCAACTTGCAGCAATGCTCAGGATGTTGGCTGAATGAAAGCAGACTATGCTGTAAAATACTTTGTGAGTCGGAGAAAGTGTAATCACAGTGGGCAATTCTATCTGGATGCATTCCTGCCCCTCTCCATTTGAGCAGCCATACCCGGCACACAGGTAAACGTGGGCAAGCTTTTGGTAGGAAGATGGACTACCCCACTCCACGTGAAGCAACCACAGCTGCAGTTTTGGTTTCCTAGAGATAAGCAATAACATCCACTTTAATGTTTTGAGTGATGTGCATATGCACGCTGTGTGTGCATTGTTGACCTGCGCAATGTATGTGTGTATGTGAAAGCCAGTAGACAACTCTGTGGAGCCAATTCTCTCTTTCCACCCTTATATAGGTTTCAGGAACTGGATCATGTCTTCATATTTGCTGGGCAAGATTATTGGCCTAGTACCCTCTTTGAATGAGGGCATGCTGCAGCTGTCTGTATGTGCATTGCTTAGTCGAGCCCAATGTTTCTGTCATCTTCCCATATTGTGAGGATATAAGGAGAAAACAGCTGATGGGCCCAGGGATGCACCTGGATAGAAAAAAATATGGGTGATGACTGATTGGATATTTCAAAGCAGCCACCAGAGAGGATTTCAAAGGTTCCCAGGACATTGAATTCTAAACATTCAAGGCCCTAGATATGCTGATTTATACAATTTACACGTTGTACACCTGTATGGAAGAGTTACACATTGCTCCATGAATACATACAATTGCTATGTGTCAGCTTAGAAATATTTGCAAAATTAAAAGAAAACAGGATATATTCATATTCTTGAAAAAACGTTCCAAGGCCACAACTAAGTCACAGGGGTTTTATTTTCTCAGGTACCTTGAGGATTATTTTCTGTTCTGATTTGATAAACAAACAAAAGGAGATTGATGGTAAGGATTTCTATTCTAGCAGGGTACTCTGGGAGACACTGGATTACACTGTCCTCTGCAACATCTCAGAACATTTCTGCCCACTATTGTGGCCATCCCAGGTCTCTGTGGTTACTCTCAGGTCACAAAGGGTACTTTTAGACCACAGTGTCCACCCACAGGTCACTGTGGTCATTTTCAGGAAATAGGGGGCATAATTAGGTCACAGAGGGCTTTTCCAGGTCACAATGGACTATGGCACTGAGGACACTATGAATTCTTCTAGGTTGCAGAGGTCACTCTTAGGTGACATGGAACATGTCCACATCACAGTGAGCATTCTCAAGTCACCTTGGGTACTATCTAGGTTACTGTGAAGACCCCCCCCCCACGTCACAGTGGACACTCCTAGATCACAGTGTGTCACAGTGGAACACTCCAATGTCACAAAGGACCCTCCCTTGTCATAGCGGATATTCTCATATCACAGTGGGTACTCCATGTTACAGTAACTACTTCCAGGTCATGCTGGACACTCCTAGCTCATACTGGTCATTCCTAGGTTATAGTGGACACTGCCAGATTACAGTAGACATTTCTATGTCAAAGCAAACACTTTCAGGTCACAGTGGACACTCTCAGGTCATGTGGGAACTGGTAGACAGGAAGTTTTGACTGGGGACCCCCAATGATATGTAAGAGATAATTTAAGAGAAGAATCTCATACTGGGAAGAACACAAAGGGACATAGTGAAAGACGCTGAAAGATGAAGCATCATGTGGTAGGTGTTATTATTATGGGGCAACCTGACTGTCCTTTTTCAAGCCAGATCAGGAGGCGATCAAGGGAGACAGACAACTGCTCATGTCATTCCAAACGCACGTGGTTCTTGCTCCCGGTTTCCTACAGCAGCGGCAGCAGTAACTGACATTTTTCTAGTTCAGCGTTTCAGCTGCCCCACGACTTATATCATCACCCTACAGTACCAGTTCTGCCCTTCTTTCAACCTTCCACATCTGAGCCCTGGCCTAAAAGCAAATCACCTTCACAAAGAACACAACTTTCTTAGGCTCTCGATCTCGCCGGAATGGTCTGTTAAGTCATTTTTCATTAGGTCCAGGCTGGGAAAGATCAAAGAGTCACCATGTGTGCCCCCCCAGAAGTTTCTCTGGGCTTGCCCCCTCATGAATATAAATCACTGTGTTTGTTGTGTTTCCAAAGGCCCCACTCAGCATTCACACTAGCCTTGTTCAAAGAGATGTGGGCTCAGGCCTGCCCTTACCTCCACAGGGATGTGAGCTTCTGAGTGCCACCAAGTGAGCCCTGGAGACAATTATTCCTTCTCTTCTGTGCCTGAGGTTAAGGTCTCCCAGTGGGGATAAGAAGAGGCCCCCCCTAGGCATAAGTTCCATTCAGGCCTCCAGGATGGCTCATGGCCAAGGACATTGAACCCCTTTCTTCCCTCCAAGGCAGGTCCAGCTTTTGTGCAGCAAGACAAAAGCAAACAATGGCCATCCTTCCTCCCACGGCGCGGACAAGAAAGAGAAGAGCAGGAAGCCAGCTTTTGAAAACCGTGGCTGTTGAACTCCCAGCTCCTCAAGAGCCTGACTTCAACCCACTTTCTGAGAACCTCAGAGATCAACTGTCCTTTTCTCCAAGACAATGTCAGCTCTCAAAGAGACCACCAAGAGGGAAAGAGAAGCCTTCCAAAGGCTCTGAAAGAATGTCTAAGCTGGAAGGCTCTTCTTGGTTACTGACTCCAATCTCTGTAACCTTTAAATCAGCGGTGCCCAGCCTGTGGATCTTTCACAGGGTCACCGAAGACCTCCTGAAATCACAGATAGTCTCGTTACAATTCATAACAGTAGCAAAATTACAGCTGTGAAGTAGTAGCGAAAATAATTTTATGTCTGAGAGTTACAACATGGGGAACTGTGTTCAAGGGTTGCAGCATTAGGAAAGGTGAGAGCCACTGCTTGAAATAAAACATCGAGGCAAGGAAGAAACATTAAAGCCTAAAATATATGGTCTGTTCCCAGCTTTCCTGATGGTGGTCAGAAAGAGCTGTTGAATGAAAATAGAATTGTTGCTCATCAGTAGTAAGTGACCATCTCGATTGCATGGGTAGGAAGAGGGTAAGTGGACTAAGGGTATTCATGGAAACTTGGGTATTTTACTTGGGGGAGTTACGGAGATCTTGGTCAGGGTTAGGAAATGATCAGACACAATATATTAAAATTATAAGGAATAATAGAATGAATCTTTGGGGCTCAGTACAGACATTGTCTTGAGGAATAAACAATTGGCTTCTGCTTTCTGCGGAAAAATGAGCTAGGGCTTTCATTCTTGGGGTGAATAGTGACAATTCCTTGTGATGTTTCATCTTCCTGGCCACAGTTCCCTGGAATGCTGAACCCATGCTGCCTTGGACGGGGATTAGTGAGGCCATACTGGTGCAGACTGTGACATGTGAAGTGTGCAGGCAGGAGTATCGTTTCTCAGCAGTAACTTCCCAGTTAGAACCAAGTGCTGCTTCAGGATGCAGCTCCTTCGGTGAGGAGATAAAATGACCCTGATTCCTTCCCTCCTATTCTCACCCATAAGTGTATTCATTGAGAGAAATGAGTAAAAACTATCCTTGAACTTCAAACAAACAAACAAAATATATTTCCTTCTTACCGTGTGTGTGTGTGTGTGTGTGTGTGTGTGGTGAATGCACATGTGTGTATGTGGTGTGTGTGTGCTGTATAAATGCATGTGTGTGTGTGTGAATGCAAGCATACAGTGCCATAGTACAGAAGCGGAGGAAGATTTTAGAGATTAATCCTTGCTTTCTACCTTGTTTGAGACAAAGTCCCTTCTTCACTGCTGCCTCCTCTCACCTGGCTGATCTGTGAGCATCCTAGGATCGCTGCCTCCCATGCTGCCACATGGAATGTTGAAGTGCCTCTGCAGTGTTGACCTTCATGTGGGTTTAGAATTCAAATGCAGATCTTCATGCTTGCGTGGCAAGTGCTTTACTTACTTGGCCTTCTTCCTACTCTTGCTTTTGTTAAAACACAAACAAACAAAATTTTGGTGCTGGAGAGGTCATTGGTAATTAAGAGCACTTGTTGTGGCGGAGGACCCAAGTTTAGTTCCTATCAGCCATGCTGGTCAACTCACAACTACCTGTAACTCTAGCTCAGGGGATTCAACACACTTGTGCTCATATGCACATACGTCAAAATGCAGGTGTACATAATTAAAAATAATGATTTTTTTAAAAAAAATCTTTAAGATTTGTGTAGAAAATCAGCTTGAGGTTCTATAAAGTGGGAAGTCTATATCAGAGATGGATCCTGGGTATCTTTGGGAGGAAGTGACATTTGAGAAGAAACCCTAATATGTAGAGAATGTGGAGGAGGAAATCTCCAAGTTGAAGGAAAGTAGTTATCAAAGAAAGAGAGCCTGGTACCTGAGGAGAAGGCATCAACAGGGCTGGAGCTAGGCCACTGATGCAGAGAAGGGGTGGTCAAGGAAAGACTGAAAGACAGGCTCAGATCAGTCAGGCTGTGGAGCTGAGGCATGCCGCAACCATGCTGACCTCAGGAAACTGTTGGGGGCCACACGTCCATGGGTGGGACGGACCCATGTCCAGATTCTCAAAGTGAGTCCGAGGTTCCTCACATGATCAATTACTGATTTTTCTCCAGGGCAAGTAGAAAACACGTTCACCTGCAGGACTTCACAGAGCAGTAAACAATCTCTCTTCTTTTTTAAAAAAACTTGTTTGTAAGAAAGTCCTATGACTTCAGAATATTCTCATACTGTTCTTAGCCATTATCACGCTCCAGCATCCATTTTCAATTTCAAGCGTTGAGCTGGATGGTTTTTATGGCATCTCGGCTAAAGAGAAATGAAAGGTAAGATTTATTTTATTTCTTTGAATATAGAGAGAACTCCTTTAAGTTTTCCTTAAATCGGAAAAGGAATCTTTTAGAGAGATTTAATTAGGCATACCATTTTCTTTCTCTAAATACGCACACAGGCACTAATTGGGCATTTTGCATCATGTACACCAGCATTATGTACAGATGATGAAGAAAATTCTTAAGTGCTTTGTTCGTTGTTTGCATGAGGCCATTCAGGAGTCTGTGGGCAAACTCACAAAGGTGTGGAACAGATCTGGGGCTGCAAGGATTCCATGACCAGTAGAAAACAGCAAGGCTCTCAATTCATCATGGAAAGCACTTATGCGTGGGGTGTGAATTCAAGCACAGGAAGGGTTTCATATGCTGCTTTCAATCTATTCCCTTTGTTTGTGCATCAGAAAGTGAACCCCACCCCTTGCAGGTGGATGGGAAGGGGGTAGACTTGGAGAGGTTTAAATGGTGTTGGTTTTAGAACGAGATTCCCTTTAGGATGAGTGTGCCTCTGAGGATTCCCTAGGATGAGTGTGCCAGCATCTGAGAGTTGGGATGGCTCAGCAGCCGAGGAGTGTGGGCACTACGTGTCCTGAACAATGACTATGGGAATTATTTTCTCCCTGTTAGGCTCAGTTTCCCAGCTTTTAATATAAAGATATCGGTAGGAGCTAACTTACAGGGTATCAGCGAGGATTAAATCAGATTATATAAAGCATTTAATTCAGGACCTAGCAATTTTAAAATCTTAGCAATTGTTATAGACTGATGAAGTGATAGTTTGCAATCAATTCTAGAAGAAAAGGTTGCTGGCTTTCTGGCTCTCTCTCTCTCTCTCTCTCTCTCTCTCTCTCTCTCTGTGTGTGTGTGTGTGTGTGTGTGTGTGTGTGTGTGTGTGGCATATACTCTAGTAAATGAATAAGGCAAAGAAAGAGAGGTCTAACAGGATACAGGAATGTGTCTTAAAGACGTAGTTTTTTCTTGGAATTTTTTTCCTGTTCCTATTGCATTCCTCAGATAAACTGTCTCTCAACCATTTCTATTTTTCTTTTCTCTGATGTGCCCCATACATCTAAATAATGTGCTGGCATAACATTTCTTGATTCATCGACTTTAGGTAATGCTTATTTTTTCACTCTGTTGTATAGGCATTGAGGGCTTATTTATTTTGCAATCCCACCCTCATTCCTCATTTTCTTCCCAGTGTTTGATGATCATATCAATATTTTATCTCTCTGGTCCCCATAGTTTTAATTTTCAAGCATCATGTGTTTGTGAGTGTTTTGTTCTTTTAATTTTAGATGCTCCCTGGAGGATCTCCTACCCCCTGCAGTTCTCTGTTTCTCTCTCTCTTCCTCCCTGATTTCTTACTGCCATCTCTGTGCCTTTAGAAATCATCTCAAAATAAGCTTCCTAAAAAAATGGAAACTCCGAGGGAGTTCTTGGCATGTGATCTGCAGAAGGTCCATCTGAGTGACACTCTGTGAGGGAATTAGGTCAGACCAAGAGAAGAAGCCACAGGAGTCTAGCTGGAGTCTAACTTTGCCTGCTCAGAGGGGAGTTGGGGGCTGAAATTGCAGCATCAGTCACAGAGAAAATGTATTCTTAGTGCTCCAGGGAGGAGTGACAATAAAGATTAAACATAGCAAGTAGACTAAAGAGGTGGAAGGTGGATGAACAGATAGGTATGTAAATAATGGAAGGATTGATGGATGGATGGACAGATGAATGGGTAAATGGGTGAAAGGGTAGATATATAGATGAATGTATATATATATATATATATATGGTTAACTGATATAGATAGATAGATAGATAGATAGATAGATAGATAGATAGATAGATGATACACAGAACAAAGTCAGGCAGATAAATCACGGCTAGTTGAGTAGACAGGTGAGTGAATGAGGAACAGAAAGACAGATAGGTAGATAGATTATAGATTAGTAAGTGGATGACTAGTAGGTAGATAGTTGAAGGAGGGTTGAGTGGATATATAGACAGGTAGGTCTGTGGGATTTCCCTCTGTATGCTGTGAATATGTTTTATTATCATTGGTTAATAAAGAAGCTGCTTTGACCTGTGGCAGGGCAGAATACAGGTAGGCAGGAAAACTAAACTGATTGCTGAGAGAAAGAAGGCAGAGTAAAAAAGATGCCATGTAGCTGTAGAAGGAGACAGATACCCTGGGCCTTTACCAGTAAACTTCAAGCATTGTGGTGATACATAGATTAGTAGAAATGGGTTAATTCAAGATTTAAGAGTTAGTTAGATATATGCATGAGCTAACTGGCCAAGCAGTATTGTAATTAATATAGCTTCTTGTAATTATTTTGGGTCTGGGAAGCTGGGAAACAAGGGGGCAGTTTCTGCCTACAGAATGGTGCCTAAACATTTGGGTCTGATGCCTGTCACCCATTTTGGGCATGGGTGCTTATGTGCTCACTCACCATTGAGAGAAAAGTAGCTGAGACCATGCCCATGGCTCAACACAACTCCCTTCCCTGGTCTGGGCAGACTGTGGGATTGGGTCTGCTAGGAGTGCACAGGCAGGAGAGCATGGCAGATTCCCACCACCATGCACAGAGATACTTCCAGGCCACGCAGTGCACTGCAAGGCAGATTTAGCTTTCACTCAAATAAAAAGGGTTTATATGCTACATGGTGCTACCCAGAGTTGAGGTGGTGAGGATGACTCCCACTGGCAGTCCCAGAGCTGGCAGTGAAGTACCATATTGAAAAGTTGAGAGAGGCAGAGCCAGCATCCAGTGGAGCTGCAATCAAGCGCTTACCATTTTAAAAATGCTCTTGGTCAGAAAATAATTACAGATACACAATAAAGACAGATTCAGATAAAAAAATAAAAGACCTCTGAATGGGTCATAGTATTGAATAAATTTCCTATCTTGAGAGAGAGGAAAAAGAATTATGAACAAAAATAGTTTTAGAAGATAGTTTTAAAAATGGAACAAAATATTTAAAGAAACAGAGCACAGACAGTAATCGATTATTAAAGAAGTAAAGATAATAAAATAAATAATAAAAAGGTAATAGAATAAAAGAAAAATAAGCCACATAAAGACAGAAAATACACAGAGAGACTGTATTATGTATATTATTGTGTTTTCTTTGATTTTTTTTGACTGTGAATGAGGTAAGTACAGAGAGACATTTCATTGTACAAGCTGCTAAGCTAAATCAATATATAGATACTTTAAAGCTATCTTGACTTCAAAATTTGGGTCTAAGGCTATGTTGCTTTGGAAAAGAGGTTCTGCTTTTGTTTCCACAAAGGATGAGAACCTGTGGATTCCTTCCAAGCTAATATTATTTGATCAACAAGAGCCCCTGAAGCAATGGCCCAGACGGCCTAACATTTATGACTTCTGATCTACTGGCTGAAATGGACCCACCACACAGGATACCCCATAAAACACATGAATAACAGCATCCCCAATCAGTAGGAAGTAGTCAAGAGAACAACACCCAAATTCCCTAAATGATTGTTTATAAATGCTTGTTTACATTTAAAGGGGTATATGCTACAGAGATGAATACTTTGAATTGGTATGGCTCTTAGTTTATTGATACATTTTTTTTGTCTTTTCAAGTTTTATGTTAATTGAAAATACATTTTCTTTTATACAATATATTTTGATTATGGTTTCTCCTCCATCAACTTTTTGTTCATTTTTGCTTTTTGTCATTTTTTATTAATTTTGTTGAGCTGTACATTTTCTCTACTCCCCTCCATTCCTTTCCCCTCCCCTTCAACCCTCTCCCATGGTCCCCATGCTCCCAATTTACTCAGGTAATCTTATCTTTTTCTACTTCTCATGTAAACATTGTTGTCTAGTTTCTCTGGGACTATACATTATAGGCTGGTTTTCTTTGCTTTATGTCTAAAAGCCACTTATGAATGAGTACATATTATATTTGTTTTTCTGGGTCTGGATGACCTCACTCAGTATGATGTTTTCTAGATCCATCCATTTTTCTGCAAATTTCAAGATGCCATTATTTTTTCTGCTGTGTAGTACTCCATTGTGTAAATGTACTGCATTTTCCTTATCCATTCTTTGGTCAAGGGGCATTTAAGTTGTTTCCAGGTTCTGGCTATGACAAAAAATACTGATATGAACATAGTTGAGCACATGTTTTTGTGGTACAATTAAGCATCCTTTGGGTATATATCCAAAAGTGGTATTGCTGGGTCTTGAGGGAGGGTGTTTTTTAATTTTCTGAGAAATCACCACACTGACATCCAAAGGGGCTACACCAACTTGCACTCCTACCAGCAATTCAGGAGTGTTCCCTTTACCCCACAACCTCTCCAGCATAAGTTGTCATCAGTGTTTTTGATCTTGGCCATTCTTACAGGTATAAGATGGAATCTCAGAGTTGTTTTGATTTGCATTTCTCTGATGGCTAAGGATGTTGATCATTTTCTTATGTATCTTTCAGCCATTTTAGATTCCTCTGTTGAGAATTCTCTGTTTAGGTTTGTACTCCATTTCTTCATTGGATTATTTGATCTTTGGATCATCAATTTCTTGAGTTCTTTGTATATTTTGGAGATCAGACCTGTATCTGGTATGGGGTTGGTGAAGATATTTTCCCATTCTGTAGACTGTTGTTTTGTCTTATTGACCATGTCTTTGCTTTGCAGAAGCTTTTCAGTTTCAGGAGGTCTCATTTATTAATTGTTTCTCTCAGTGTCAATGCTACTGGGGTTGTATTTAGGAAGTGTCCCCTGTGCCAATATGTTCAAGTGTACTTCCCACTTTCTCTTCTATGGGGTTCAGTGTGGTTGGCTTTATGTTGAGGTCACTGATCCATTTGGACTTGAGTTTTGTGCATGGTGATAGATATGGATCTATTTTACTTCTTCTACATGTTGATATCCAGTTTTGTCAGTGCCATTTTTTGAATATGCTTTCCTTTTTCCATTTTCCATTTTATATTTTTTGCTTCTTTGTCAAAAATCAGGTGTTCTTAGGTGTGCAAATTAACATCTGGGTCTTCAATTCTGTTCCGTTGGTCCTCCTGTCTGTTTTTATGCCAATGCCAGAATGTTTTCAGTATTGTATCTCTGTAGCAGAATTTTATTTTTTTATTTTTTTATTTTTTTTTTTTAGTAAATTTTATTAAATTATAAAAGTTTCCATTTCCACCCCCCCTCCCAACACCCTCCCACTCCCCCTACTCCCCCTCCTCCTCCCTCTTCGTCCCACAGGGCAGTCAGGGTTTCCTGCCCTGTGGGAAGTTCCAGTTCCTTCCCCCTCCCTCCAGGTCCAGGAAGGTGAGTGTCCAAACAGACTGGATCCCCAAAATCCATTATATGTAGAGGAAACAGGTCCCAGTGTCATAGTCAATGGCTTTTCAGAAAGACTTCGGGTCAGCCACAGTCAGAGAATCCGGCCAAATTCGGAGAGTCTGGTTAGATCACGTCCTCTTTCAGTCCCAGTCCAACTGGCCTTGGTAAACTCTCATCAGATCCGTTCCCTTGTATCAGTGGGTGATAGCATCCCTCGCAGTACTGATTTCGTTTTTCATGTTCTTCCTCCTTCTGCTTCTCATTTGGACCTCGGGGGGCTCAGTCCGGTGCTGCAATATGGGTCACCGACTGTATCGCCGTCCTTCGTCAGATGCAGGATCTATGGTGATAAGCAAAATATACATCAGTATGGACATGGGCAACGGCCGATTCAGGCACCCACTCCTCTGTCCAGAGAGCAATCTGGGGGATCTCTCCTTGGACCTGGGATCCCATATATAATCAAGTCTCCTGTAAACCCCAAAATGGGTCCCTTAGTTGAAATATAATCTTCCCTGATCCCATATTCATCCTTCCTCCCTCCCCCCCCCCATCCCAGGCCACCAAGCTTTCCCCTTTCTTCCCCTACTCCCTTCTCTCTAACCTTCTCCCCTTCCATCGACCCTCCCTCCCCCCCATGCACCCGAGGTTACCTGGGACTCTTGTCTATTTCCTACCTCCTGGTGGATAGCTAAATAATCTTCATCAGGTTCATCTTCTTATTTAGCTTCTCTAGGATCACGAATAATAGGCTCAAAGACCTTTAATTATGGTTAGAATCCACTTATGAGTGAATACATACCGTGTTCCTCTTTTTGGGTCTGGCTTACCTCACTCAGTAAAGCGTTTTCTATTTCCATCCATTTGCATGCAAAATTCAAGATGTCATTGTTTTTTACCGCTGAGTAAAACTCTAATGTGTATATGTTCCACACCTTTTTTAACCATTCTTCTATTGAGGGGCACCTAGGCTGTTTCCAGGTTCTGGCTATTACAAATAGTGCTGCTATGAACATAGTAGAACAAATGCTTTTGTAGTATGATCGGGAATCTTTAGGGTATATTCCCAAGAGTGGAATTGCTGGGTCCTGAGGGAGGTTGACTCCCAGTTTCCTGAGAAACCGCCACACTGATTTCCACAGTGGCTGCACGAGTTTGCATTCCCACCAACAATGGATGAGTGTTCCCCTCACCCCACATCCTCTCCAGCATAGGATATCATTGGTGTTTTTGACTTTAGCTATTCTGACAGGTGTAAGATGGTATCTCAAAGTGGTTTTGATTTGCATTTCCCTGATCGCTAAGGAGGTTGAGCATGACCTTAAGTGTCTTCTGGCCATTCGAAGTTCATCTGTTGTGAATTCTCTGTTAAGTTCAGTACCCCATTTTTTAATTGGGTTAATTAGAGTTTTAGTGCCTAGTTTCTTGAGTTCTTTGTATATTTTGGAGATTAGACCTTTGTCTGATGAGGGGTTGGTGAAGATCTTCTCCCAGTCAGAAGGCAGCCTTTTTGTCCTACTGACAGTGTCCTTTGCTTTACAGAAGCTTCCCAGTTTCAGTAGATCCCATTTATTCATTGTTTCTCTTATTGTCTGTGCTGCTGGGGTCCTGCTTAGGAAGAGGCCTCCTGTGCCTAAATCTTGTAGACTACTTCCCACTTTCTCTTCTATCAGGTTCAAAGTGGACGGATTAATGTTGATGTCTTTAATCCATTTGGACTTGATTTTTGTGCATGGTGATAGATATGGATCTACTTTCATTTTTTTACAGGTTGACATCCAGTTATGCCAGCACCATTTGTTAAAGATGCTTTCCTTCTTCCATTGTATACTTTTAGCTCCCTTGTCGAAAATTAGGTGTTCATAAGTTTGTGGGTTAATATCTGGATCTTCTATTCGATTCCATAGGTCGACTTCTCTGTTCTTATGCCAATACCAAGCTGTTTTCAATACTGTAGCTCTATAATAGAGTTTGAAGTCAGGGATGGTAATGCCTCCAGAAGTTCTTTTATTATATAAGATTGTTTTGGCTATCCTGGGTTTTTTGTTTTGCCATATAAACTTGATTATTGTTCTCTCAAGGTCTGTGAAGAAGTTTGATGGGATTTTGATGGGGATTGCATTGAATCTATAGATTGCTTTTGGTAGAATTGCCATTTTTACTATGTTGATTCTCCCAATCCAAGAGCAGGGGAGGTCTTTCCATTTTCTGGTATCCTCCTCAATTTCTTTCTTCAAAGACTTAAAGTTTTTGTCAAATAGGTCTTTCACTTCCTTGGTTAGAGTAACCCCAAGATATTTTATGCTATTTGTGGCTATCATGAAAGGTGATGCTTCTCTGATTTCCCTCTCTGCTTCTTTATCCTTTGTGTATAGGAAGGCCACTGATTTTTTGGAGTTGATCTTGTATCCTGCCACGTTACTAAAGGTGTTTATCAGCTGTAGGAGTTCTTTGGTAGAGTTTTTGGGGTCACTTATGTAAACTATCATATCGTCAGCAAATAACGAAAGTTTAACTTCATCCTTTCCAATTCGAATCCCCTTGATCTCCTTATGTTGTCTTATTGCTATTGCTAGAACTTCAAGCACTATATTGAAGAGGTATGGAGAGAGTGGACAGCCTTGTCGCGTTCCTGATTTTAGTGGAAAGGCTTTGAGTTTCTCTCCATTCAGTTTGATGTTAGCTGTCGGCTTGCTGTATATTGCTTTTATTATATTTAGGTATGATCCTTGTATCCCCAGTCTCTCCAACACCTTTATCATAAATGGGTGTTGAATTTTGTCAAATGCTTTTTCAGCATCTAGTGAGATGATCATATGGTTTTTTTCTTTCAGTTTATTTATATGATGGATTACATTGATAGATTTGCGTATGTTGAACCAGCCCTGCATCTCTGGAATGAAGCCGACTTGATCATAATGGATAATTTTTCTAATGTGCTCTTGGATTCGGTTTGCCAGTATTTTATTGAGAATTTTCGCGTCGATGTTCATGAGTGAGATTGGCCTGTAATTCTCTTTCTTGGTTGTGTCTTTGTGTGGTTTTGGTATTAGGGTAACTGTAGCTTCATAAAAGGAGTTAGGCAATGACTCTTCTGTTTCTATATTGTGGAATACGTTAAGGAGTATAGGTATTAGCTCTTCCTGGAAGTTCTGGTAGAATTCTGCATTGAAACCATCTGGTCCTGGGCTTTTTTTGGTAGGGAGATTTTTGATAACAGCTTCTAATTCTTCGCGACTAACAGGTCTATTTAGATTGTTCACCTGTTCTTGGTTCAACTTTGGTATATGGTACTTATCTAAAAAAATGTCCATTTCTTTTACATTTTCCAACTTTGTGGCATATAAACTTTCATAGTAAGATCTAATGATTCTCTGAATTTCCTCTGTGTCTGTGGTTATGTCCCCCTTTTCATTTCTGATCTTATTAATTTGCATGTTCTCTCTCTGCCGTTTGATTAACTTGGCTAGGGGTTTGTCAATCTTGTTGATTTTCTCCAAGAACCAGCTTTTTGATTCACTGATTCTTTGGATTGTTTTCTCTGTTTCTATTTTGTTGATTTCAGCCCTCAGTTTGATTATTTCCAGTCTTCTAGACCTCCTGGGTGAATCAGCTTCTTTTTTTTCTAGATCTTTCAATTGTGCTGTTAATTCACCAATGTGTGCTTTCTCCGCTTTCTTTAATTGGGCACTTAGTGCTATGAACTTTCCTCTTAGCACTGTGTAGCAGAATTTTAATTCAGGGATTATGATGCCTCCAGAAGTTTCTTTATTGTACCCGATTGTTTTTGCTATGTTGGGTTTTTTTTTTTTTTGGTTTTCCATATGAAGTTGAGTATTGGTTTACCACAGAGAATTGGGTGACACGCTTACGTGAACTTGGATCAGAGCCATGCAAGTAGCAAAAGAGAGCGCAGTAGACATTTGAATCTAGGAACACAGGGGTGGTACACAGGGTCATGAAACCATGGGTAGAACTCAGACTTGCTGGTGAAAGGGGTGATCATGTAGTCTATATTCCCTAATCCATGGGCTGATGTCACCTCTAGTGATGGTAACCTACTGTAAAGTGTCAGAAAAGCAACCAACAGTTGATTGTGTCACAAAACGTTAAATGTCTTGGTTGAATGAAAGAATACAAGTGTAGCTGCCCTGAGGCTTGGCAGTAGCGATGGCTCTCTGCATTCATTCTTCCCAATCCTGGAAGATTTTAGATTGTCTCATGGGAAGATGGTTGTGAAGACTTGACACACCCTTGGGTTCAAGTCATGTGGGAACAAGGAGACTATAGTTTTGTCAGTAGCTTCTTTAGATAGTCCATGATTCATCCTGTTTGTCCAGTTAAGGTTGGTGTAGGGCAAAGCTGGATTACCTGGTATGGGTTACTTCCAAGGAAGCGGTCATTGAGCTTTACCCCCTGGAAGAAACAGAACAGGAAGACAAATCAATGGGTCTTAAAACAACAGATGTCCAATACTGTATTTGTTTTTTAAAGGTTCATTTTATTTTATTTATGTCTGTTTATGCCTGTGTGAGTAAGTGCAATACCCACAAAGGCCAGAAGAGGGTGTTGGATTCCTTGAGCTGGAATTGCAGGTGTTTGTGAGCTTCTTCATGTGGGTGCTGAGACTTGAATGCTGGTCCTCTGACAGAGCAATACATGCTTTTAATTTCTATGTTGTCTCTTTAGCCCCCACCGAGATGTTCCAAAGGAGAGATTGACCTGTACAGAAAAAGGCAAAACCCTCAGGTTTTCTTTTGAGACAAATGGATCTCACCCGCTATGGAGAAGTTATCATGTGCCAACTTGGGTATTGAGACTCATACTAGTTGTGACCCCATGAGCAAGACAGCACAGCTCATAAAAGACTGAATTCAGGCTCCACGCTCCACCCTGTCCTCCTGGAAGAACGAGCAGTAAATAAAACATAAGCCACTCTGTGCATGTTTCAAATTCTCGTGTAACTACAAGGCATTTTACTGTGGGTTGAAGATGAAATTCTGGGCCCAAAGCGATGCCTGTTAACAAATGGACCAGTTTCCCAGTGCCAGACGAGGAGGTGGGAGACTGGGCTCATTTGTCATTTTAAAACCAGGGAAGTGCAGGAGGTACGGGAACTCTGCTGAAGCGGAAGCGCAGGCAGAGAGAGTCACCGCTGATGCCAAGGATGCCGGCACACTTCCCTGCTGTGGGTGACTTGAGACACATGAATGATTTGATAAGAGGTGTTCATAATCCATGTGTGTTTGAGTCACATATATTTATTTATCTGTCAATCATTAATAGCTATCTCTGCTTATTTTTTCCTGACAACTCTTGAAAATCCCTTCCTCTGAATGTGGAAATAAAACTCTGTGTGTGTGTGTGTGTGTATGTGTGTGTGTCTATGTCTGTCTATCTCTGTCTGTCTGTCTATATCCCTGTTTCTCTCTCTCTCTCTCTCTCTCTCTCTCTCTCTCTCTCTCTCTCTCTTTCTCTCTCTTTCCCACTTTCCTTCAATACCTTCAAAGACTACTCATGCCCACAACCCAGGTCTGACTCTGACTTCGTCTAGACACTTTAACAATGAGACTTAGAACACCTTTCTAGATTCCATAGCCCACTATTTAGGCAGAAGTTTGGAGATGCTAACTTACTTAGTGCATCTAAGTCTTCCATGCTGCGTATGACCAGAAAAAACAGATTAGTACAATAGAAACACACTCCTGTTTCTCTGGGCCACAAGTCTGGATGTGCTTTAGCTGGCTTCCTGTACAGGGTCTTTTACCCCATGACCCAGGGATAGGCTGCCATGGTTTCCAAACCTTGAAGTTGTCTTCCAAGCTCATGAAATGGTTGTTGATAAAACTAAATTCTTTCCAGTTGTTGATGAGAAAGGTTCTGTGTTGTCTGTGGTTGTCAAGCAAAAGTCATTTGTAGCTCCTTTGGGTCTCACAATTCCATGGCAAAGGGCTCTCCTACATGCCTTCTTCCAATGTGAACAATACATCCTGCTTCTTTAAAGCCAGCTGGAGAACCTCTTGAACCATCTGACTTTGTGGTTTAGAAGTAGGTCACCACTCAAGCAGAGAGCATTACATCGCCCTGCAGATACCAGGACAAGGAAAACAGGAGCCATCTTGGAACTCAGCCTCCCTCACTGTGGTAACAAACTACCTGTAATTTCTGTGCCATAAAACAATAGCTTATATCTGTCAGGAGTCTGCTGGGCACTCAAGCGATCTGAAAGAAAGCTCTAAATCCATAGTCCATTATTGCTATGGTAAGAAAAATGAAAAACAATAAATCTTGTGTCCATTCAAATGTCTGTGGCTGGGGCCAAGAACAATGGCTACCTCCTCCTGTAAGAGAAGAATTGTCCAGCTTGGTGTCCTAGCGGGGAGCAGAGCACAGAACACAAATGGGCATTGACTTGTCCTCTAATTAAAAGTCTGCTTTCTTCCCATGTTCTGTAGAGAGCTGACCTCTGCCCTGTGCTTTGGTCCCTGGCTCACCGTGTTCACACAGCTTTCAGCCCCAGGCTTGTTACCACGTTACTCCTATGGCACAAAGCACAGCTCAGAAACCACTTTCTCAGTATTTTCTGATATGTCCCATAAAAATTAAATTTTCTACACTGATCTGGTGGTAGACACCTGTCACCTTATCATTCAGGACCCAGAAGCAGGGGGATTGCTACCAATTTGAGGCCAGCCTTACTGATGCATTGAATTCCAAGCCAATCAGGACTGTGTAGACAGAACCTGGCTCAGTTAAACATGGAAGGAAGGTACTAGGCCAGTGTCTCATGATATGACTTGCTCTGCAAGTGTGAGGACCTGAGTCTGAATCCCCAGCCCCTATGAGCCAATTGGCATGGCTATCCATCTTTGTAACACCAACATTGGGGGTAAAGGCAGGCAGATCCCAAGAGCTTGCTGGCTAGCCAGCCCGGCTGGAAGGACAAGCTTCCAGGTTCTGAGAGATACTGTCTTGAGGGGTACAGTAGAGAGCGCTGGAAGACAGCTCGCTGACCTCTTTCTCTGGCCTATGAATGCTTCCCACACAGAAGTAAAAGGAAAGAGAAATTCAGTTTCCCTTTTTGGATTTGATATGACGTTCCTCTGTAGCTCTGTCTTTATTCGTCATTATTATTTGTTTGGTTCCTGAGGCAGGGTCTTTCTTATGTACAGTGTATCTTTTCTAGACCCTGACATTTTCCCATCTCCCTTTGTTAACTACCAGAGATGGCTGACTTCCCACATACCATCCCTGGGTGAGAGGATTCTGTCTGACTTACAATTATTTCTTAGGCTTATTCAATACAGGGCTACATTCAGTTCAGTGTGGCTCTGAAGCAATTTGTTCCCAAGATTGTCGACATAAAGGTGGTTTTAAAAAGTCCTTGCATTATTGAAGGCCAGGAATCCTCTAATTCCCTTAATTCATCAGAGTTCTATAACCCAACCCCGACCGTGAAACTCTTCTCTGATGATAATTCAAATCCCTCTTGAAGGACTTTCTTTGTCCCTTAATGAGAAAAAAAATGCAGCTTCTATGTAAGGTGCAATGCCTAAGAGACCCAGCCTTTGAAGCAAAACAAATAATAACAACAAATAAAAACAAATCCTAGTCTGTGATCAGAACTGGATGAGCTTAGTGATTGGAAATTTTTATTTTAAGTACAGACCCCTTTACTCAAACAGAATCTTGGGCACAAAATGCAAAATTGCTATGACAATAACCGAAAACTTATTGGGGGGTGGGAGAGATAGTTCATCAGTGAACCTCTTACATTCCCATCACCCACAAGGTGGTTAACAACTACCTGTAACTCTAGTTTGATGGGCTCTCACTCCATCTTTCGGCCTCCACTGGTACTAGGCATGTACATGATATATATAACATACATCCAGCTAAACACTCACATGAAAGGAATTCTAAAAAGAAAAGAAGTTGCTCCGCCTGAATTGAGAATGATTGCCCAGTGCGCTGACTACTCAAAATCTCATGACTATTCTCCAGTATCAGGCCTCAGGATGTTGTTCTCAGAACTAGAGGTTTAGTTTGACGTTTCTTGCCCTTGATTCAAATTTTTCATAGTTTAGCCAATAATATTTAAGCTAGAAACAAAGGATGCAAAGATGGACAGATAGGAACCCTGCTTTAGTAAATGCTTTTCTACCATTCCCTCTATGGAAGTCTGACTGGCCTTGGGTTAGAATGAGCATCGTGTCACCCAGTGACGGATAGGCGAAGTCACGCTGAAATGGTCAGCTTTGGGTCTTCAAAATTTCCCTTGGGTTTCCACTTCAGTTGTGTCTGTTTCTGCGCCTTAGCCAAGTCAAGGTTAAAGAAGGACCGGTTAATTTTCCAGTCTCAGGGTTTTGTGCAGCAGATCTGACAGCTGGCTTCCCACTGAGATCAAAGTCAGCTGCAGTCCAAGCTCACAGCCAGCACCTCCTATGAAGGTGTGTGGCGGCCCTGTTGGCACACCTGGAGTTCCTGGAAGACTTAGTCTCGTCAGACACAGGAGGAAAAGGAGCTGGAGCCCTCACTCTTGCTGGGGACTCATTTATATTTCATGTGGATCGGCAACGCTGTGCATAGAAAAAGACCCGAAAGGCTAAGTCTGTCTGACCTCCCAGGTGTGCTTGCACAAGGTGGTCCTGGGGGACTTGGCCTTCATTGGTTGGGTTTCCACCCACATGTGGATGACTTCAATCCAACCATGGTCCCTTGACAGCTACTGCTGCCTGCAGCCGACCGCCTTGGATGATCAGAAAGGTTCCTTGCTGTTCTGAGGTTAGAAAGCAAGCGGGGACATTTGCTAATAGTTGGCAAAGTCCAGAGTCTTATCAGATATCTTTTCTGACCAAGTGTGGCACTTGGGAAGATGGCAACAGCATCTGCCTGGGTCAGTTATTTATTTACTCAATAAGTAACTGGGATTTAGAGAGCATAAGACAATGGTTTTCGTTGCATAATGGTCTGCAATGCTCTCTAATTTCACTTGTGCAAATTCAAGTCTCATTGTCGAGGACATCAGCCATTCGTTCTCAATGACAATGCATATTTATCAAGGGCTCAGTCCTTGCAAGCTGAATTATTCAGTAAATGAGCAAGCCCTGGACCCTGCATAGGAGGAGATGGATGAACTGTGTCCCACAGTAAGGACAGGAATGAAAACATAGGATGAGGGATGCTAGGCAGGTAAGAATTCAGGGTTCTGAGGAACTGATGTGAAAATCATAATTTATCAAAAAATGCCCTTTTCCCACTCCATGTGGTTCATGTGTCGTCTTGACATGAGGCCTGTTGCTAGCTTCGAGCACTGTAGCCATGCAGACACAAGAAGCATTCGTACAATAAAATTATTTATGCCTAAAGCCCAAATCACTACTTTCCTCTCAACCTGCGAAGAAGACACAAGTACAGTGTGTTTTTCAGAGAGATACAAACCCCCAAAATGCCGTTCTCACTGGGAGAAGAAATGCTACCCACAGTCCTCCTTGAGAATGTCAAACCTATTTCTATTCTCTCTTTCCTTTTGACTGTGATTCACTCCCAGTGATCCTCTTGAAGTGTCCCATTTCAAGATGAAATCTGCCACCAATTAGCACAGGCAAATCAATAACCCCACCGTTTAAACCGTGCTCTTGTGCGCTGTGCAGGGTATCATTTTTATGGGAATTCAAGATAACCCACTGCACTGCAGCTTTTGTTGTTGCGCAATTGTCTGTAATGATCTTTAATTCTACTGCTGTGCAAATTCACATCCCAGTACTCAGAACTTGATTAATTGAACTTTAAGCTCTCAATTACAAATTAGACTAGGAAAGTTTGAAGGTAACTTACATTCTCTTCTGCAAAACATAATGAATAGGCAATGCTCAGCTCTCAATTCCATTCTGTTTGGGGAGGATGGATTTACATGTGTGAGTATCACTTTGACATTATCAAATTAATGCTCATAGAGTATCAGACTCAGGCTAATTTACTTACATGGGGAATTTGCTGACTCCCACCCTTCTCTTCCCTTTTCTCCCTTCCTCACTCCCTCCCTTCCCCTTTCTTCTTCCCTTTCATCCTTCCATCCTCCAAATGCCCATGGAATCTTTACTGTGGACTGAACCTCTGCTAGGACATTGAGCCTACAAGACCAAATTATACACACATTTTTAGTGCTCATAGAATTTAAATATTTCAGATTATTTTTTTATTTTATGTATATGAATGTCTTGCTTAGATGTATATGTGTACACTATGTGTGTGCCTGTTGCAGGAGGGGTTCCGAAGAGGGTGTTTGATCCTCTGGAGAGATTACTAGGAGTTAAAAGCACTCGTTCTTGCAGAAGACCCAGGATCAGTTCCCCGCACCCACAGGGTAGCTCACAACCATCAGTCATTTAGTTCCAGGGGACCTCACACAATATTCTGAACCTTGGGTATTCAGAGAATTAAAAGGCAATAGAAAGAGAAGAGAATGACAGAATGAACCAAGTAAGCACAATAGGAAAACAGTATGGTAAAGATTGGGGGAGGGTGTTACATAGCTCAGCAGGCCATTGAAGGGGAAGCACCAAATTCTACTGTTCTAAAGAAAAAGAGAAACAAAAGAAAAACACAGCAACGAAATGACTAGGAATGATGCTCTACTATACTCACTGATGAGTGCCTTGCTTAGCTATCATCAGAGAAATCTCCTCCTGCAGTAGATGGGAACAAATACAGAGACCACAGCCAGACATTAACAAGAGAGTGAGAGACCTTGGAATTCAGCCCCAAAAGATATGTCTCAATCAAATCCTCCTCCAACGGGACCCAAAGGACCCTATAGAAGAGGAGGCAGAGGGTATGGAGGACACCAAGAAAAGCAGGCCCTCTAAATCAACATGATCAAAGATTATATGAACTCTAGCATGCACAGGGTTGTATAGGGATGGGCACGAGGTTCTTTGGGTATTTATTCTGGGTTCTAGTCCAGTGTTTTCATAGGATTTCTGAGTGTGTGAGTAAGTGTGTCTCTGAATTCTTTTGCCTTCTCTTGGGTTCTTTTCCTTCTGTTTATTTATTTTGCCTAATGTCAATGTGTTAGTTTTTATCTTATTATATTTTATTTTATTGTTATCCCTTAGAAGCTTGTTTTCTAATGAGAGACAGAAAGGGCATGGATCCAGGTGGGACTTGGGAGGTAGGGAGGAAACAGAAGAAGTAGAGGGAAGGGAAAACATAATCATGATATATTATGTGAGGAAAAAAAACTATTTTCAATAAAAGGGGGAGAAACAAGAGGAGGAATCTAGCATAGTGCATGTGGCAAAGAAAGGAGGTGGGTGTGGCTGGACTGAGTGGGTGGGGCTGGGAAAGGTGATAGAGGAAGGTGGAGGAAGAGACTAGGCTTGATTAATTGAGCTTTGGTGACCATTATCAGGATTTTTCATAGGAAGGCACTAAATCATGAAAG
This sequence comes from Myodes glareolus, assembly GCF_982192425.1. NCBI lineage: Eukaryota > Metazoa > Chordata > Mammalia > Rodentia > Cricetidae > Myodes > Myodes glareolus. The sequence goes on from NC_142034.1 coordinate 67,873,779, forward strand.
AGAATAGAAAGGATATTTATTTCTTTGGTTGGTTATTAGTTTCAACTTTGTCATCATTTTTTTTTCTTCTGGATGAATCAATTCAACTTTCTGGATATCAATGTAGCAAGAAATATTTTTCATATCACAAACAAAGGAGTCTTTCCTTTGAGGCAGTGGCTGTGAAATCTGGCCTTTCCTTTTGATGTCAGTGACCGTGATTACAGTAGGAAATTGGTCATACAGAGTCACTGAAGACATTTTCCCATTGACACTTGTTTTAAAATGGTGATTTTTTTTTGAAAAAATATTGTGGGTTTTCTGGGGGGACTTGTAACAAAAATTTCTCCTTTTTCCTTATGTTTAAAATGTGAAATCTTCCTATTGTAGTGTTATTTAATATATATCCTGTATTATGGTATATAAAGTATAATTTAAAAATTAAAAAATAAAATCTAATATTGGAAACTATTGTGAGGACTTTAAGCAGGAACAGAAAGAGGTTTAAAAGTCTATCTTGTGTGAAAGTGGATGGCAGATTTTCAGAGCGGTGAGGTTGGAGACAGGAAAGGGTTTAGGGGTTTCAGTGCTGTAGGCTGGAGATGTGACCACATGTGTGCCCGTGGTATGCTGAAGAGTTGCTCTACTCTCCAGGTGGTGGAGGCCGACACGTCAACAGCTCCCACAGCTCAGCCCCTGGCTCTGGTACCTTCTAGAATCTAGAATATAGGCCATAACCCCATCGGGGACAAGGAGCCCAGCCCTGTTAACAACCAAGAAGAAGCATTTCACGATTTAGTGGTACCAATTGTGCTAGCGAGCATTTTCCCTTAGTAGTTTGTAATTATCCCTAGCAAGTTTCAGCTTTAAAATTATTATAACACATAGTGAAAACTTACAGAATTCTAAAATGACTACAGGAAATATTTGAGGTTTCATTTAGTTTTTGAGACATCTACCAACTGACCTCAAACAGCGCACACTCCCATCTAAGCCATTATCAGTGTTCCCAAAGGATGGACATTTTAAGTCGCCCATTGGTTTTATGGGTAGAGATGTTATCCTGGTTTGCCCCTCACTGTATCCCACATTTGCCTTCTCTCTTTCAATCTTGAATGCTGTCTAAAGCCTTCATTGGCTTATAACCCCTCTCTAGGGTGTGGATGAGCCAAAAGAGACCATTTGGGAAGAGGAGAAATTAAATCAGGGGTTAGCAATAAATTATTGTTGTTACCATTATTTTGTGGAAATTTTATTTATGTCCTTTAGCTTTGATACTGGGAAGCTCAAAAACTCTAATGATTTGGATATTTTGTATATATATATATATATATATGTGTGTGTGTGTGTGTGTGTGTATACATATATACATACATACACTTACATATATATTCATATATACACACATATATAGAGAGGTTAGTTCTTTCTTTTCTCTTATACATATATTTTTTTCCTCAGTACATTTTATTGTAATCCATTTTAAATATTTTATTCATATCTGATATTTTAATTTCTGCTTTGTGGAGCTAGAGCTGCACCTGGGGTCTCAGACACACTAGACAAGTGCCACACTGCTGAGAATAACCTTGCCCTTTGGCACTTTATATTTTGACACAGGGGGTCTCGCTAAGTTTCCCAGATTGGTTGTGAATTCACTCTGTAGCCAAGGCAGACTCTTCCATTTTTTACATCAGCCTCCTGAGTGTCTGAGATCATAAACCTGCACCACTATCCCAAGCTTCAGTAGGTATCTATTCAGATAACTGGACACGTATTTCCCTTGTGTGATATAAATATGAGCATGAGTGATTTCAGTCTCTAGAACTGAGATTGATGAACCTTCAATCCAACCCCAGTGCTAGAGATGGTATAATCCCAACTTCTCCCCGTATTACTGCAGATGGAATCTGACAGCATACAATCCCGTGTCTCACCCCTCATTATAGACAAGATTACACTGGGCATCACCATGATGTCACAGGCTCTGTAGCCCAGCCTCTTTCCTTCTCAATGGGACTAGGCTGCATTTTTCAAGCTAAAGAGTAATTTAATTAAAAGATCCCAGGAAGTAATTAACTATAAGCTGGGTCCCCTTGGAGAGAGTGGGTGCTGACATGCTTACTCATGCTCATCTATGTATTCATCATGTGCACGTTAGTGAGCAGAGATTTTATAGCTACTACATTTCCCGTGGTGTTCTAAGATAACATAAGAAGGTGGGTGACCTAAGGAAGTCTCTATGAATTATGAATATTGAATGTGAAATACTACTTGCTGAAATGAACAGATTTCCAGTTAAACTTGCAAAGACAAACAAAATTATTGTGATCTACTGAGCATGAGCCACAAGACACAGGGCTTAGTTTGTTTTCATTAATCACTGTGTCTCTATCTGTGGATTCAGTTATGAACACATGTGTGAGCCTTCTCTGGCTTGCTACCCACAGAAGGACACCGTTGGGTCTTCACTGGGCTCCCGTGGATGACTCCTATCCTTTGGCACTGACTCCTGACTGCAGACATGTTACCACAAGCAGGTCTGTGGAGAGCCATGATGCTCCTTCTCTGTGGATGAATGCTAAACAGGAAATTCCTCAAGGTTTCTCTGTATTTCCGATTCTCTGCTCAGGGCCTTCCCTGAACCTGAATTCCCAGGGACCTTTTGTGCTGTCCAGAAGTACAGAGCTCATGAGCACATGGGGTCACTTATGGTGGCAGGTGTGTGTCTGTATGGTAAGTGTACATTTATTTATTTCTGCATGTGCAAGTATGTGTATATGTATTTGTGCGAATTTTTGCTAATGGCAATGTTTGTTTACTTTCTATTATTGTGGCAAAGTATGCGAGGCAAACCACCTTAAAAAGATGGGAAGTTTGTTTGGGGTCATGGCATCAGAGACTTTAGGCTGTGGTCACCTAGTCCTATTGCTTTGGACTATGATGATACCATATGTTGTGATACAAGTATGTGGTCATGGCAGTCTATTCACTTCAGAGTGACCAGGAAGCAAAGAGAAAGACAGGAAGGGGATGAGTGTCAATATTCTATCCAGGGCACAATACCAGTGGGCTAACTGCCATCCGCTAGGTTCCTAAAGTGTCCAACACTGCTCAGCAGCACCATGAGCCAACAACTACCCTTCTAGCACGTGAACTTCTGGGAATACCTATGATCCAAACTGTGAGGTCATTCCTGGCATTTTAACCACCATTCATGAAGCAGAGGCAGGAGAATCAAGAGTTCAAGGCTAGTGACCGAAGAGGTGGCTCAACGGTTAAGAATACGTATTGCTCTTCCAGAGGACCTAGGGGTCCATTTCCAGCACCAACATGGTGACTTTCAACCACCTGTAACTCCAGTTCCATGGGACACAATGCCCTCTTCCAGGCGCTAAGATGACTGCATGTGCATTCCTTGGTGCATAAACATACATGCAAGCAAAGTGCCCACACACATAAAATAGAAATAAATAATAATCTTTTAAAAAAAAACTTAAGGAAATGATAGAGGTTATAGAAGAAGTTCAGGGCCAGTCTGAGCAACTTGGTGAGATCCTGCCTCAAAGTAAAATCTGTGAATGGACTGGTGGTGGCACTCACTGGTAAGTACTTCCCATTAAGAGTCTCTGAGTTCACAGCAAAGAAACAAAAGGCTGCAGCAAAACTGTAAGGGAAGAAATGAAGGATTCGGAGGAAATTGCTCCATCCGTGTTTTTGTGAAGTTCAGACTTCCCCTGCCACACTAGACATGTGTATGACATCACACACATGAAAGAGAAGACAACACAACATCAGCCTTGGGCTCACCCACCCAAGTAGACAAAACAGTCGTGATTGGCCCCAACCCAAGTTTTAACTAATCCTTAGAAAAGGGTTGAGTTAGATCAAAGGAGAGGAGAGCAGAAGGGTCAGAGAGGCGGTGAAATGACATCCCCAGGTAAAGCAATGTACTTTACAGTTCCTTCCCTCCTGATGGAGATTTGTTGGAATTACAATAAAAATATGCAAGAGTTATCCCCTATTTGTTTACTTTCAAACTAGAAAAATATTTTCTCTTGTTCTCTATTGTATTAACAATACATCTCTACAAATTTTCCATGTGAGTATTTTTACCTAAATGTTGATGAAAAATTTTAAGGTTTATATTTTTGTAATTATGTATATGTATAGGTATAGGTATGTGCCCATGGTATAGTGCCCACAAAGGTCAGAGAAAGGCATTGACTCTCCTGTACTCAAGTTAAGGACTTCTGAGTTGCTTGAAGCAGATGCTGGAAATGAACTCTGGTCCTCTGCAAGAATCAAAAGCACTCTTAACCTCCAAGCCATCTCTCTAGCCCAGAAATTTTGTAGTTGTTCTCAATTAAAATATTTGAGCATTTCAGGAAACTTAATGAAGATTAAAATGTTTATCTCTTATACCTCATGGCATTTTCCAAGTACTATGTAAAAATGCTATTTTGAAAAAAATAATATCAACAGATTGCTTTTGGAAGGATTTCACAATTTCACAGGGACACTTGCCAAGCAAAATGGCTGAGCAAACACAAACGAGGGTGAACTAATCTTCTTTCCAGTCTTGGTGCAAATGGCAGGAAGGTTCCCAGAGGATACTGAGTGCTGGGTAGGGAGATTGTCATGCCCCACAGTTAACCAAAGTGGGTAGAATTCTGAGCTATCTTTAGTTCCAGCCTGTGAAAAGTGCTGCCTCTGGTGTCCATGGTGCAGGGTTCCCAGCATTCTATTGCAAATTGGAATTGCACTATGGAATTGCATCCTGTAAGACACAGAGCTACAAGGAAACAGTCTCTTGGAAAAGAAAAGTTTGTCTCAGGCTGCAATTAGTAACAAGTGGGTAGATAATCCAGGCCTCCTATAGCTGTTGGGTGATGCTTTGGGACCATGTGTGGTTATGAGATGACCACCTCACTCCAGATTTGTCTTCATCTTCCAAACTCTGTCTCTCTCTGTCTCTGTTTTTCTCTCTTTCTCTTTTCTCTTTTCCACCCTTTTCTGTCTCCCTCCCTTCCTTTATTTCTTACTCCTTTCATTTGCTTTCTGAGACAAAGCCTTACTGTGTAGTCCAGGCTAGCCTCAAATACCCCATCCTCCTGCCACAGCCTCCTTAGTTCTGGGTTACAGGAATATACCACTGTAGGTGGAGACTGTTCATTCATTTCTCACCCACACAGACCCAAATAATCACACAGAAACTATATTGGCCAATGACTCTAGCATATTTCTAGCGAATTCTTACATTTTAAATTAACCCATTTCTATCAATCTGTCTATCGCCACAAGGTTGTGATCTACTGGTAAGATTTCTATGGTACTGGTGTGTCCTTCTACTTGGGCAGCTACACATCATCTCTCTGACTCCCCCTATTTCCCACCTGACTTTACTCTGCTAAGCCATTGGCTGAAACAGCTTTATTCATTAACCAACAAAAGCAACACATATACAGAAGGACATCCTACATCATCCCACCATACCCGGCTGAAAATATCTATTTCTAATGACATTATCTAATATTCCTGCACAATACAACCTCCTAATTTTTCAAGTAAGAGCAGGACATTAAGATTTTTGTCTCTTTGTCTTTTCTATTGCAGAAAAAAAATGAAAAGGCATAGTAGCCAGAGGTGAGATGGAAAAATCACAATAATCCTTAGAAAGCTCAACTCCAAAGCAAAGCCAGCATCAAACTTCAAACTCAGAGCCACTAAGGCACAGACATGTGAACACAGCCCTACACAAGCACTGAGCATCCTATTGATTTTATTAATTATCCGTTCAACTGTCTCAAGGTTAGAGAGATTAGAGAGATGGTTGGGAAGTTAAGAGCTCATCCTGCTTTTCTTATTTTTTTATTTTATTTTACTTTTGGTTTTTCAAGACAGGGTTCCTCTGTAGTTTTGGAGCCTGTCCTGAAACTAGTTCTTGTAGAACAGGCTGACCTCAAACTCATAGGGATCCACCTGCCTCTGCCTCCCGAGTGCTGGGATTAAAGGTGTGTGTCACCACCACCCCGCTGCTCATCCTGCTCTTGCTGAGGACCTAAGTTCAGTTCTCAGCACCCACACCAGGCAACTCACAGACGCCTGTAACTCTAACCCCAGACCTGATACTTTTGACCTCTACATGCATTGTTGCTTCAGTATACCGTATCTTTCTCCAATTACACATAATTTTAAAATAAATCTCTTTTAAAAGCCAAATTTAGCACCCTCAAGGTCTATAAAATTATTGGATGATTTGCTGCTGTGATATTACTTTGTACTAACTCCATAGTTATCTTTATAGATGTTTGTTTACACCCTTTATGGTGAATATTTGTAAATTTTTGCAAGCAGAATCCATTCTCCCTTCCTCTGGGAGAGAAACTAAGCCCGTCATTTCAGGAGCCAAACTATGCTCACATGAGTCCATACGACTGCAGCAGGGCTGAGTCCACCTTGGCAGGTCCCATAGGCCATGCTCAAAGTTCTGGGCCCATGGCTTTTACCGGCGCTCATCTGTTTCACATAGACAGACATACGATCTATTTTGAGCCAGCAGGTGGGACATAGGAGATCTCTGAGCCTACGTGGGAAGGGAAGGTCCTTAGTGCTTGGAAATACTGGGTTGAACAGTTTCTTCTCTCACTGCTGTGACCAGACATAAGGCAAAAAGCCAGTTAAGGAAAGAGGATCTGCTTCCGCTCACAGCATAAAAGCAGAGTCCACTGTGTTCAGGGACACTGGCAGAAGGAGCCGAGACAGCTCTCACACTACACCCACAGTCGGGAAACTGAGAGAGATGGATACTGGTGCTCAGCTCATCGTTTTGCTTTGTGCACTCAAGGACCCCAGCCCATGGGATGGCGTGGCCACATTCGGAATGGATTTTCCCATCTCACTCAGCCCTAATCTCTATAATCCTACAGAAGCGTACCCTGAGCCTTGAGGCCTTGGTGATCCTGGATCCTCTCAAGTTGACAATCCACGTTAACCATTGCACTAAAGGACCCTGAGTAGACAGAAACTTCCGGAAAGTGAAACCAACACAGTGGGCGGTGGCCAAGAACAGTGTGAAGAGAAGGGCTCCACCCCCAAAGGTAGAGATATTTAATTTCTGGACCCTGTTACGTCTGACTCCTGCCTGTCCCTCTTTCTCCCTCTTATGTTAGCCGTCCTCTCTCTGCTTGTGTATCTCCGTTGGATTCAATAGTCTGTGCTGGTGGCCACGTCAGAGGAGCAGCAGGTGACAATTGACTTTAGGGGCTCGGTACTAAGGGCTTCAGCCCCAAAATCTCTCTTGCTACTGTTGTGTCTTTGTGTGTTTGCTGCTGCCATTGTTCCCTGGCATCTGGCATGGTGTGACTGGGCATGGTGAGATCCCCACTGCTTTCAATGCAGTGTGATTATCTCATGAAAATATCCTGTTCTACTGGGCATTTTTGCCCGTGGATTAATATGTAGATGATGTCCTCTTAAGCTGTACAGTTTAAAGTGTTGCCATCTGCCCCTGATAAAACAGGGGCTGCAGAGGATAGAAAATAAGAACAAGGAAATGTCACCCAGCCAGTTTCTCTTAAGGAGCTGTATAGACTGTGGCTTAGGTTAATGATAAAGAAAAACGATTGTGTCCCAGAAGCTAAGTGAGCCCAGGTTCTTTTAATCTTAACGTTGGGAGATGTGTTCCCGGGTTTCTGTGTGCACCATAGCTGAAACAGAGCTTTAAAAATGACTTCAGGTTAGGTTAAGATATTTTTGTTAATGGCTCTGAGGTTAAAAAAAAATTCTTGAAAAACAATTTAAAGGCATACTCTTAATAGAGGGGCAAAGGGCTCTTTGAGATCAGGAAGTAGGAAAAATGGTAGCCTGGCTATTTCTGGCTGTCATGGCTTTCTTGCTAGGATGGGTTGGTGACCAAAGGCAGTGATTAATTAATTCCTTGTACCAATGTCAGCCCTCAGCTTCCTGATATAAAAAACTGTTGATGAATGCATCTGCACCCTGAGGATTGAAAGCAGAGATGACTGATTCTCTTTCATATATAAAAGTTTAGATTTGTGATTCTTTTAAGATCTCTTGCAAGATTACCTTTTGAGATAAGTAATAAAGTGATTGGTCCTTTTTTTTGTAACTGTAAAATGCAGCCTGCCAGAAAAAGAACTATCTGAGAAAAATGCCTTACTTGCTTACACTCTGTTAGTCTATAACAGTTGCTTGGATATAAATGTATGTGGGTTCTTGGGACAGCTTGTTTTTCACCTGTAATATAAAAATATTTAATCACGTAAGGGAAATGGAAAATGTGCTGTTTTTTAATTGTATTCGTTGTACTCATTCAATTGAAAAATAGAATGTAACTCATTGCAATTTTTATATTGCTTGAAAGATTTTGTTGGGGTGTCTAAGTTGTCAGGGGAAAGAATAAAGAGAGAAGAGAAGGAAAACACCAGAAAAGATGTCAAAGGGAAGAGTTACAAGGAAGACATCAAGAGAGAGACAGAAGGGAAACATCTGGATAGAAGGAAAGAAAAAAGAACAGAAAGAGAAGATGACGGAGAGCTGCTAAAGGTGTATGTGTGTGTTTGTGTGTGATGTGTGTGATGTGTGTGTGTGTGTGTGTGTGGTGTATGTTTGTGTGTGTGTGTGGTGTGTGTATGTTTGTGTGTGTGTGGTGTGTGGTGTGTGTATGTGTAGTGTGTGTATGTGGTATGTATGTGTGTGTGTGGTGTGTTTTCCCTTTTTTGCTGGCTCCAGAGAGTTTTGTCCCCTTTTGCCTGCCCCAGAGAGTTAAGTCTTACTCCCTCAGATAGAAAAGCCAAGTTGAGTGTTTAGTTCACCGACTCTGTGCCTCCCACTTCTCAGTCCCAGAGCTGCTGAAGGCTGGTTCTTAGGAAAGCCGTAATTCTGTCCCCTGCTACTTTCAATACTCCAATTAGTGCTGTGGGGAGAAACATTCTCATCCCATGTAGACAGTTTCCTTCCTCAGAGAAATGTGTTCCTGTCAGTGAATCTGAGTACCCGTCATACCAGTCTTGAAGCTTTTCTGTCTGGTAAGCGACTTTGCACATGTGGCCAGACATGTGTCTCTAAGTTGATAGGGAAGAAGTGATACATCGTGCATTCGTTCTCAGTGAAGGAGGTAGGTGTTCAGAAGCCAGAGCTCTTATTCTGACCTTATTAACAGTTTTGCCTGGGGTCTTGTTCAAGCAACTTGAGTTTCCTGATCCTTGCCACATCCATTTCTAAAACGGAGTTCACAGCATCTGATATGTCAAGCCGCCCATTAAGAAGGTTTAGATCACACCACATGCATCATGGCTGCCCTAGTTACACTCTGCTGCTGTGAGAAATAACACCATCAAGAGCAACTTACAGAAGGAAAGGGTTTGTTAGGCTTATACTTTCAGGTTACAGTTGATCAGAGTGACGTCTGGGCAGAAATCAAAGATGAACTCAAAGCAGAAATCATGGAGGAAGCTGCTTGTTAGCTCACCCCATGACTTAGCTCAGCTAGGCTTCTTGTACAGTCAAGTACAACCTGCCCAGGGAATGGTGCCACCCGCATCAATTTAAAAGCAAGAAGCCACATCCACAGGCCAATTCGATCTGGGAAGTCCCGCAGTCAGATGACTCTAAGCAGTGATCACTTGACAGTTGAAACTAATTAGGGCAATGGTCCTATGCAAAGCTACAGAACCCCATGAGAACTCTCATTGTTTGGAATGGGATTCATCCAGCAAACCAGCTTACTGGGCAGATCTGAGTGGTCACCTGTTTTTAACCATTACACTTGACTTGAGTAATTTAATATGCACACTGCTCCTAGATGCTTTTGATTTAAGACTTTGCCCAGAAACCATGGCCTGGGAAGATTAAATACTCCAGTGGAAACGTTACGATCTTCAGTCTGGAAGGAGAACGCGACTTTCGGGAACACTAAGCGAGAGAACCCTCATCCCTAATCAGCCTCCAGAGAGATTAACCAGCATTCACCCTGCTCATCTCCATTCATCTCTACCAGATTGCAACACCATCCACAGCAAAGAACTGAGTTGGAGCTAGGAAAAATGGAAACGAGGAGTGGTTAAAATATATTCCTTTAAGGATGCCTCATGCACAGCTGTTGGAATAAAATTTGGTTATAATTTTGTTGGAACAAAGGCATTGTGACTTTCAAGACCGGTGCTTTAAACGTCTATGCGGAAATGTCCCCAAACACAATTATCTCAAGAAGAATAGCTTCCGCCTCGTCAGCTTGTGTCCCTCAGACCAGCTGCTGCTGCGGGGCTGGAGTAGCTGGGTCTGTTGCTTGGAAGCTCGTCCTCTGGGCTTTGCAGAGGGAGGGATTGAATGATATGCTTTGTTCTTTAGAGTGAGTCACTGACATCTGTGTACTTTCATCCACTGTATGGAAAGTTCTACTGTGGATCAGCTATGGAGCCAGCACTGTGCCTGGCTGTGGCGTTAAGATGTGTGTATGTGCATGTGTGTGCAGGTACATGTGCATACGTCTGTGAGTGTATGGGCACATGTGGGTAGAGGCCAGAGGGTAACATTGGGTGTCATTCTTCAGTAACTGTCTACCTTGTTTTTGAGATAAGGTCTTTAGCTGAGATCTGGGGTTTGCCAATTAGGTTAAGTTGGCAGGCTGGTAAGCCCCAGGGATGTTCCTGTACATTTCAGTGTGGGGATTACCAGCGTATGCCATGATACCAGGCCTTTTTATGTGGGCACTGGAGACCAAACTCAGGCTTTCATAGCTGCATGGCAAACATTTTGCTAGCAGATCCACCTTCCTGACCAGAGTGAAGACTTTTGATGAACCGGAACGATTACTTGTGATCCCTGACCCCACGCTTTTGAATCCTATTGGAAAGTACTGTTTTCACTTGTTCTTATTCGGCCCCAGGAGGCCCTTGCAGAGTACCTGCTCCCTAGCAGTTAGCAGTGAAGAGCACATTTCCTGGATGGGGAGTTATAATTCAACCCCCAATCAGAGATCTATAGGAGACTCCCTCTGAAGGCCAGGAGGTGGTACACTCACCGTCATAGACCCTGCCTTCAGCACTGGTCACCCAATAGTCCTTTAGGTGGCAGAGGGCTCTCCTGGGTCATTCTCATCTCCAGGCTGAAAAGTCTTCAGGTCCTCTGGATATATGTTTCAGAATTTTCATTAAATCAGTATTCCATTAGATATTAACCCGTGGTATTTGCATTCTAAACTATGCTAAGTGTATGTAAAAGTTGACATTTGTAGCAGAAGACCTGTGGGGCTGAGAGTAATTTGTTTTCCCCTAAACATTATAAGAACAGTGCATACTAATTCTTTATTGAGACAAGTCCTAATTTTAAGAAACCCATCTTATTATTCATATTAACCCTGAAAATTGGGGCCAGTTTCTAGTTTAAAAATGGAATTGAGGAACAAAAGAACTTATGGTTTCTAGAAAGTTTTAATTAATGAAATGTCAGATAACATATCTTTCAGCTGCCTTTAGGGTTATCCTGAAAGTGCTTTGCACTGCTTTGTAAATGACCCCTTGTGGTAGCATACGAACTCATTGTACGTGAGGTCATCCTGCAAGAATAAAGAATACACATTCTCAATACACCAAGGAGTTCCTGAAATCCCTCTAATCTCAGCCTTTGCTTTATTTAAAATAATTTATTGATTTTTAAAATAGCACACATCTTTAGAATCTCTGTATCCAGGGACAGATCAAACAGCCCCTTTGTTCTCACCCTGTCTGCCAGGAGTTCCTCTGCCGCGGCTCAAATTTTGTTCAATAAGATCAGAGCAGAAGCACCTGTCTCACCGGTGCTCAAAATCACCAGTGATGAATGCACAGAGCTTCTAACGTGGCTAGCTTCGCCTGCTAGATGGTCACTTAGAGTGATGCATTGGCCATCTCTTATTGATCATCCCTTCCACCTGGGGGTACCTTGACCATGACCACAATCATTTCTCCAAGAGCCATCTAGGATGGGATGCGGGACTTTATATATACTTGGAAAACCTTTTAGCAACCAGACTGAAACCCCAGTGTGTGTGTTATTTAGCTGATGAATACTGTAACCCTGTTACCAGTTGTTGTGGTTTCAAAGAGAAAAGTCACCCAATAGGCTACTCTGTTTGAACACCCCCTTTGGACTTTGTTTGGGGAGGTTATGGGACCTGCAGGAGGTCCAGCCTTGCTGGAGGAACTCCAGCACCCGGGTCAGGCTTTGGTGGCTTAGAGTCTTGTTCCACTTCTTGCACATTCTTTCTCTACTTCATGTGCATGGTTAAAATGTGATCTCTCAGCTTCCTGCTGTCTGCCCCACCATTATGGACTGCTAGCCCTCTGGAATGGTAAGCCAAAATAATTACTCCTTAAGTTTTTTTTGTTCATGATATTTTTCACAATGGAAAACTAATACACTAGAACATAGATGTTCAAGATTGTTGTATATCTTTGAAAGATCGTAAAATTGCATTTCTTATACTCAGAAATCCCCCCAGTTGTTGTCCAGTTACAGGACAATCTCCCTTTGAGATCAAGCAGTAATTCATTCCAGCTTTCTCTTGATCTGTTAATCAGTTATATACATTTGGTACCCTTTTCTTTTTAATATCATTGAAAGCATTTCAGGAGTGTTTCTTTGGTTTTTATTTGAATCTGAATATTTTCTTGAAGATGATGACATTTAGTATTTCTTTACTGTGTCTACTGATACAGTCAAGGTTAAGGATCCTGCCTTGTTGTTTGTTTCCTGGTGACTAATGTGTCCTGTCTTCCTTTTTCTCTTTCTTATGCTTTCTTTTGGATTGACTAAATCTGATTCATTTCTTTTTCCTTATAGACTTATTTGTCAAAAGTCGTATTGATTTCATTGCTGAAGGGCTTGTACTTTGTAATTGAATGGTCTAGAGATTGATAACAGCAAGATTATTTGGAAGGGAGTATCAACATTTACTTCCCTACAAAAGCAATTATTCAGAGCTCTACCAACATATTTAGATCAGGGAAGTCTCAAGCACCCAGTTCCAAATCTATAGTAATACAATGATATAGATAATATAGATACATCTATATCTATATAATATATTATTTATCTGTATGTAACAAATATAGAGCATATACACACAGAAAAGATCCCGTGGCAGACTGTTATTTCTCAGGCATCTGAAGATGGCTAGAAGGAAACACATGGGTGGAGTGGGGACTTTATCATCCAACAGGCAACACCATGATCCCTCATGGCCCTTTCCCCAGAGTTCCCCAGCAACTTTTGCCACTGAGAACTTCAATGCTAGTGGTTTAATAGTTGCTGGAAACATCAATAGTCCACTCTTAACAATGAATAAATCACTTAGAAGGAAAGTAAATGAGAAAACATTAAATTTAAAAAGCATTTGAAGACTACTGGGGCAACCAGAAATCTAGAACTTTCCGTCCGATGGCAGTATATCATATATCGTCCTCAAGCACATGCGGACCTTCCTAAAAGAATAAGTACATGTCAGGTGAGAAAGAAAACACCCAAGCAAAACCTAGAAATTGAAATATGTTAAATACTTCTTTTGACCACAATTGTATGGAGTTTGAAATCAACAAGAGGAAAATTCACAGATGTGTGAAAAATTTGACACATTCATGAGTAATTAATTAGCCAAATCAAAAGCAAATTTTTGTGTTTAGAGTTTCAACCTAAATTTATGTTTGAACTGACACATAATATATACATTTTTATATAATATTATACATTATGATAAAGTGATCAATGTATGCACATATTACATAATATCTAAATAGGGTTTAACATATGCATCTCCTCTATCATTTTTAATTCATGTAATTTGTAATTAAAAATCTCTTTTATGCTTCTGAAATACTCAGTGCAGTAACATCCTCTTTAAGGGCTTGACTGTGAAGTGTCCCCAGAGGACCATGTGTTGCCCACTTGGTCCTGGCTAGTTGCACTATTTAGGGACATGGTGGGAACTTTGGAATTTGGAATAGAACTGTAGGTAGTGGGATACTGGGCTATGCCTGGAACTCAGCACGCTTTCCTGTCTCTGCTTCCTGACCACAATTAGCGAACAACCTCTGCCAAGCACTTCCGCTGCTGCGATGCCTTTGCCTCATCATAGATGCATTTTTTTTTGATTTTTAGAGACAGGGTTTCTGTGTTGCTTTGGAGCCTGTCCTGGAATTAGCTTTTGTAGACCAGATTGGCCTCACACTCAGAGAACCCCCTGCCTCTGCCTCCCGAGTGGGATTAAAGGTGTGCACCACCACTGACCAGCTTTTCTTTTCTTTCTTTCTTTCTTTCTTTTTTTTTTTTGAGATCCAAATTTTTATCTGAAAACTGTATACTGTGAGATATAATTTCCTTCTTTGGTTATTTGTACCAGCATTTTATCACAACAATACAATACAAAACCTCCCTGATCCACCATCTCTAGTCACGCTCACTGTCCATTACAGTACCAGAACTACTTGTTCATCTGTGATTGCAACTGAGTCTGTATTTTTTCCTCTGTACCCTCACTAGCATTTCTTATCTTGATCTTTTTGATAATAGCCAGTTCTACGGGGGTTAAGAAATATTCCATCGTGGTTTTGTTTTGCACATCTCTGACGACAGCTTACCTTGAGTAAGTTTTTCAAAAAGTTTATTTTATTTATGTGTGCATGTTTGTGTTTGAGTGTAAGCCACGTATGTATGTGTGCATGTGCATGTGTGCGTGTGTGTGCGCGTGTGCATGTGTGTGTGTGTGTGTGTGTGTGTGTGTGTGTGTGTGTCTGTGGATGCCATAAGAAAGCGTCAGAGCCCCTGGAGCTGGAGATAATAGCAGTTGTAGACTATCTGGTGGGGTCCTGAGAACCACACTCAGTTCCTTTGAAAGAGCAGCAAGTGCTGTTACCCACAGAGTCACCTCTCCAGCCCCTCTGCATTGTTTGCACAGCTCCATCTCCATTGGGAAACCTCTATTTAGGTCTCTTGGCCATTTTCACATCCAGTTATGTGATGCTTGCCCTGCTGTCTCTCTGAATCTAGTCATGCATTTAGGATGCCACCTCCTCGCAGATGTATAATTTCCATTTCCTCCCACTCTGTAGGTTTCCTCTTCACTGTGCTTACTGCTTCCTCTGTTGTGTGTAAGTTTTTAGTTTCATGGAATCATATTATTCTATTTTTGCTTTTGTTTCTTTTCATAAGTTTCCTCAACAGTACCCCCGCCCAATCCCGCGTCATAAAGCTGTATCTGTTTTCTTCTAGTTACAGTCAAGTTTGGGGCTTTTAATCTGTTAAGGTGATGTATGAAATTAGTTCTTGTCTGTGTGTGGGTAAAAGTTCTCGTCTGCATGTGGATATTCAATTTCATCAGGAAGATTGGTTGAAAATGGTAATTTCTTCCATTTACATTTTAACACCTTTTTTGGAAATCAGTTGGTTACTGATATGTGGGTTTAATTCAGGGCTGTCTATTCAGCTACCCAACTCTATTGGCATATGTGTCTATTTTTATGCCAATAATATGTTTTTTATTCTGTGAATTTTTTCCTTTTTAAAATCATTTTCTTTGGAAATTCTGAACATGTCAGCACCGAAATAGGATTGGATCTACCCCCATGTTATCCCTTACCTTCCTCCTACATTCCTTTCACTTCCTCCCCTCCCAATGACCATATCCACCCCATGTTACCCCTTACCTCCTCCTCCATTCCTCTTGACACCTCCTCCCATGATCATATCCACCCCATGCTATCCCTTATCTACCCCTAAATCTCTCTCAACAGCTCCCTATCCCAACTTTGTCTTTTTCTTTGCGCAGTCAGATACTATAATATAGCTTTCTTCGTCTTTTTTTCTCAAGTGACTTTGGCAGTTTGCTTTGAGTTTGTTATAAGGTACTTCCATGCCATTTAGAATTGATTTCTCTGGTTGATTTTTGTTGTGGTGGTGGTGGTGGTGGTAGACATAGCTCAGTGGTTATAGCATCTGTTGCTCTTCTCCAGGACCAAAGTTCAATTCTCAGCATCCATGTTGTTGGCTCACAACTGCCCCTAATTCTAGTATCTATCATCCTTTTCTGGACTCTGTGGCCACCTGCGTGTGCATGTACACACATACACACACAAACACAATTTAACAAAAACAATTCTTTCATTTAAAATAATGTCACTGTTGTATGATAAGGACCGTACTGAGTGTATGGATCTTCTGGTGCAGAGCACAAGATAATTTCATGAGTGTAGTTATTTTTTCCCTTTTACTAAGTGGTCTTTACTCCCTTGATTAAACTTGTGGGTCTTTTCTAGTGACTTTTATGGATACAGTGTTCTCTTGTGACTTTTTTGCTTTTCAGAATTTTTTATTATTTTTTAAATAGAATTTCCTTTTATTTAATGAATTAACTTTAAAGTTCTTGTTGTCTGCTCCCCTCATTTCTAATCTTTAATAAATGCTAATTCTATACTCCTAAGTTTGATATGGTATTTGTTTGCAAATATTTCCTTTTGCATGTGTCAAATGCAGTCAAAAATGCTAAATTCATTAATGCCTAGACATTGGAGTAACCAGACACCAGACATTCAGTTAAACTCTTTTCTAGATATGTTGGTGGTGCTGTTTATGAATAATGATAACCTTTGGATTGGTAGACTAAGCAGACGGCTCTCCCGAATATGTGCCGTCTGCATCCAGTCAAGTGAAGACTGAGGAGAGTGGAAAGCTGAGTTTGAGGGAGCAGATGCTGCCTGACAGATTGGTCCGGGGGGGGGGGTCTGTCTACTAGCATCAGATTGTGGCCACAGTTATGGTTCTTCTGGATCACCAGCTTCCTGGCTATAAAATTTGAGTTTCTCAGCCCCCCTCTTCAAAAGGGCCAACTCCTTACAACAAATTTTTGAGTTCTATTTATTTGTGTAACTTCAACTATTATCACA